>NC_056671.1:25486123-26161206 GCF_018350195.1 Panthera tigris
TGAAGGGGAGTCGGACCCCTCACAGGTAGGATGCCCGGGGTCTCGCCAGAAGGTGCCGGTGAGTGAATCATTGCTTGGGTCACAGGTATCGTTCATCTGACAAATATTCACCGAGGGTCCCCATCTCTAAACCGACCGCAAAGAGCCAGACTTCTGGCGAAGAGAGGGAAAGACACGGGAGTGAATGAAAAGAAAATGGATGTAGAATGTCAGAAGGGCCAAGTGCTATGAAGGAACATAAAGTAGGAATTGGAGCGGGGCATCTGGGTGGCTTAGTTGGTTAATCGTCTGACTCTTGGTTTTGGCACAGGTCATGGTTGGTGAGTTTGAGCCTTGCCTCCTGCTCTGTGCTGACAGCGCAGAGTCTGCTTGGGGTTCTCTCTCTCCCTCTCTCTTTGCCCCTCCCCTGCTCTCTCTCTCTCTCTCTCTCTCTCTCTCTCTAAATTAAATAAATAAACTTTAAAAAAGTTAAGAATTAGAGCTAGGGGGTGTTTTGCCACCCTCCTGGAGATGACATCTGAGAGACACCTGGGATTGGTGAGAGTGTGGCCATATTGCGGAGAGGCGTTCCACACTGACTAATCAGCAAGTGCAAAGGCCCTGAGGCCAGTCATGTCCGTGAGGCTGTGGTGGAGTGGGCAGTGAAGACAGCGAGGGCGTTTGCTCTGGGAGGGCTGGGGGGCACTGGGGGACCGGAGCAGAGGGGAAATGAGACGTGCTGTACATTTTAGCTTTTAGAATAGTCAGTGGGCAGTATGAAGACATTTGGAGGCAGCTACGACATTCCTGTCAAGATATGGAGGCCTGGGCTTGCGTCGTAGCCGCAGAGAGGATGAGATGTATCCAGACTCCAGAGAAATTATGAAATCAGAGCCAACAGCATCAGCTCTATGTGCAGGGTGAGCAACGCGGGGGGCGGCATTCAGGGCAACTCCAAGGGTTTTTCCTGAAATGGGGACAGAAGGAAGTTGGCGCAGTCCTTTGCTGAAATGGAGACGCTGTGTGGTGGGACATTGTAGCAGAATCAAGGTTTGGGCCGTGATCGTGTGAAGTTAGGGGTGTTCTTTAGATGCCAGGGTGGGGACCAGGGGGTGGGAGCAGAGCAGAACGGGGGGCTTCCCGGGAAGCCAGCCAAGCACCCTTCTCAAGGAGGCGGAAAGCGACGCTAATCAGAGAGACCCCACAAGACGGGGTCCATCTTGGCCACTGGGGAATCTGCGATCGGCCAGGTGAAACGGCACAGGGACCACCATCTGGTGTTTGCCTCTGTTCTCAGTGGGTTCATACCTGCCGTTCACACTAGGCCGAATCTGGGGCCAGGTCAGCTCCGCTTCTTGTCGTCGCCTTTGCTCCTAAGCTCGCTGATGGGCACGCGGAGACGCTCGGTTAATAGCGGGTTTCTCACTGGACGTTACTTTCTTAAAACGGGGAACGGATCCCCTCATTTTATGGTGCCAACGGCCTCGGAGGGAGGCAAGAACAGGAACAGGAACCAGATGCCGGGTGTCTTGACCACCGCCTCCAGCCTGTCCCGTCCCCAGATGTGACAACTTTGCAAGAAATCAACCTGGGTTTGGGACTTCATTCTGCTACTTGCTTCCCTCACTCAGCTCCTCAAGGCAGCCCCGTGACGTTTCAGCAAATCCGCTTTACAGATGAGAACCTTGAGGCTCAGAGACCCGAAGCCCCCACGCAAGGTCACACAGCTGGGAGGTGGGAGGGGAGCAGGGATCTGAACCTGGGCCTTTCTGGCCACAGAGCGCTCTCGTGTTCCCACTGGTCTGGCCCACGCACATGCTGTTCCTTCTGTCAGGAACGCTTTGCCGTCTCTCACCCTCCCTTCACCTCCCCACTTTTTCCCCACTCAGCTCCACTGCTGTTTCCCCCAGGAGCCCTTCCTCAGCCTTAGCATCCCCAGGCCCCTGCCACAGACCCAGGACCTCACTGCTCCTTCCTTGTAACACCTGCCAGAGTTCTTGAAATAATCATGATGTCTGCGTGAGTTCATGGTCAGAACCCCCCACCCCAGCCTCTAAGCGCCAGGAGGCAGGGACTATATCTGGTTTCTCCATGCCTCTTGCCACTTCCTATAAAAAAAAACTTATACATTTATATAAATATAAAAACTCTGGCATATATATATATATATTATACATGTTTATTTTTGAGAGACGGTGGGGGAGGGGTAGAGAGAGAGGGGGCAGAGGATCTGGGGATCTGCAGTGGGGGTCTGTGCTGACAGCAGTGAGCTGATGTGGGGCTCAAACTCACAGACTGTGAGATCATGACCTGAGCAGAAGTTGGACATTCACGAATGAGCCAGCCAGATGCCATATATATATATATATATATATATATATATGCATATATATTTTAAGTATATATATATGCATACATATTTTAAATATATATATTTAAAATAATATATATACTTTAAATGCATATATATATTTTAAAGGAAAACTGCCACTGCATGTGTCTTGACCTTTGTTTTAACGATTCTCTCTCCATGTGTCCCAATTGCTTACGGGGGGGCCGTCAAGGGTGGGGTTCAGAGTTTATGAAACACATTGTTAGGAACGATGAACGGGATTGAGAAAGATCTCAACTTAAGTCACCCCTCTCCCCTCTCTGTCTCTGCCCAACTCACCTGCCTGTCCTCCCCCACCTCACATTCTTGTTGGGGCTCCAGATTTCTGTCCCCTACTCCTGGATCGTCAGCTCTGCACAGCCCGGGACTGGTGGCTTCGTCTTTGCTGCTGCTGTACCCCCAGAACACAGCCCACGGCCTGACCCGGAGAAGACGCTCGACAAACGTGCGAACAAACGAGGAACCGGGTCATTCTTGTCTGCCTCTTCGCCGGGCATCAAAGGAAGCTTTGAGACACATTTTTCCTCTTGAATTGTGACCGCTGTCCTTGGCGGCCCAGCTTCCCATTTTGCAGATGTGTAATCCAAGGTTCCGAGGCAGAAGGTGACGTATCCAGAGCTGGGGACGGAGTCCGGGCCAGAATATCCACCTCGCCCACACGCTGTGGTTTTTTCCAGTGACCTGTCCAGAATCAGGCTTTATAAGTGGTTGACACGCGGCCGTCCAACGACCAGATATCTGCCGGGTGACATTTTCCTGGTGGTTTACAGGAGACATTACTGTCCTGTAAGGGACACCTCTTAGAAATATGTTTTCTTTCTTGCTTTTCTGTAAACAGAACATCCATTCTCTCCCACTCTTGCATTTTTTTTTTTTTAAGAATTAATTGCCCTTTTTATGGCTTTGGTGTGTTTGTACTTGTGAGAGCCCTGGCACCCTTAATCACAACAACAACATTCTCTATGAACAGAGAAAATTTGAACAGTCATTAAGCACCAGCGAATGTGGAGCGTATTAATGGGCAAACAGTAAGTCGGGGAAGAGGAAAATGTTTTTCTCTCACAAAGTACATACGAAAAGTTAATCCAAACCAACGCGCTGCCATAAATCTGTTAATTCTGGCAAATTACCGGGAGGTTTCAGGGGCGGCAGGAGACAGGCAGGCAGAGGGTGGCCGGAAGCTGCCCACCGGCTTCAGAAGGGGGTCGCGGCACCTACAAGGAGCCTGCAGCTCGGCTCTGGGCCCGGAGACCGGCTGCTGTTTGCGGGAGCTTCCCGGGTCCAGAAGCCCGTGTGGCCCTTTCTCTCTAGCTAGCGGGGGGCCACAGCCCGCTAAGACTGGACCCTGATGCCGGGATGAGGCGGAGGTCCAGACCTGGGGCGGCTGTGGCCCCACAGCGGGCCCCAGGGCTCTTGGAGCTCCAATAGCATTTGGGGTCTTCCCTGGGCCCCTCCCGGGGCGCCCCGCTCATCCCTCCCCTCCCCCACACCCAGCCCCAGTCTGCTTTGGGCCTGTTTCCTTTGGAGGGGACCACGTAATGCTCTATCTGTCCTGGGAGTGAATTGTGTTCAGGGCTGGGGGGCAGGGGGTTGAGTGTGGGCCGTGTGTAGCGAGTGTGTGTGTGTACATGTGAGTGTGCGTGTGTGTGCATCTATATGAGTGTGCTTGGGTGCATGCACGTGAGTGTGCCTGTGGGTGCATGTGTGCATGTGAGTGTGTGTGCGTGTGGGTGCTAGCCTGGGTGCCGCTGTGTTAGAGGGGGTGTTTGGGGGTCTGCTGGTGTCACTCAAGGTTCTGGATAACAAAGAACATTTTTTCTTCTCCGTGGAAACAGAACCCAGCTTTGCAGAGGCAGGCTCTTGCCCTCTCCATCTCTCCCCGCCCCTTCCCTGCCCCCCTGTCCTCCCCGCCTCCTCCTCTGTCTCCTTCGGAATGTTTTCTTCCTGTGATGTTCTTTTTTCTCATCTGAGGGTGTCCCCTCTCCGAGTCTTCAAATCGTCTTCACGTTTTGTTTTCTGCTTTCCATTCATATTTCTGTGTCTCGCCATCCTGCTCCTCCTCTCGCCTCTCCTCCCCCGCACCCCCCACCCCCCACCCCTGCCCCCAAACACGCTGGTCTGGAGAGTCTGGAGTTGCCACACTGCCGATGTCCGCAGGAGCAGGAAGAAACCCAGACGCCTCTCCTCTGATCCAGCCTTAGATCAGAGTCCACGGGGCTCGGAGGCGACAGCAGGCTGCGATCGGCCAAGCCCCCCCTTCGGCCCCGTCTCCCTGGGATGGGGCCCGGGGCCCGGGGGCCGGCAGCAGGCTGGGCGCCTCTGCTGACCTCTTCCTTTCCCCGGCTGATAAAATCTGCTCGCTCCTGTCCGTCCCCCCACAGCCCGGCTGGGGTTTGCCCTGTGCTGCCTGCCAAGCGGTCTCCTGGGCCATGTGCTACAGCACGAATAGGTTAATGTGCTTACAGTAAATCCCGTCTTGGTCACACGCGGCAGGAAGGGGCCGCTTTGGTGAACCATCTATTACTGAGGCTGCTATTTCCAATGTGTTTCACATGATGATTCGGCCACGCTGCCAGTTGGCACTTCTTCTGGGCTTGAAGGAATCGCTTCCCCAGAGGTGACCCTCGGCGGGAGATTGCATGTCGCTGCGTGAGGAATGGCCGCGGCGGGCGTGATGGGTAGGCTGTCTGCCTCCGC
Source organism: Panthera tigris (assembly GCF_018350195.1). Lineage (NCBI taxonomy): Eukaryota > Metazoa > Chordata > Mammalia > Carnivora > Felidae > Panthera > Panthera tigris. Next base: position 25,491,192 of record NC_056671.1, read on the forward strand.
TGACCTCAATCGCTCTCCCTCGGCGCAGCTGCTGGGGCAGACGGGGGTTGACACAAAGTGCTTATAATTTCTGTTGGAAGGCGGTGGAATGATAATGGGGTGCTGGGCACCGAGCGGTCGGCCAAGGGGCTGGCCTGAGCAGGCTCGGAACCCCTGCCGGGAGCGGCCACCCTCATAGGGACCATCAGGTCTGGGGTTAACGGAAGGGAGGCCTGGGAGGAGAGGGGGCAGGGGGCAGGGGGCATGGGGGGGGGGGTCTGTGGATTCCAAAGCCCAGCCTTGAGGGCGCGGAAGCCAGCAGGCCAGGCAAAGAGTGACTGTGTGCTGAGCACCCCAGCACCGTTGCCGGGCTCTGTCACAAACATCCTCCCACCCAGCGGCCAGCTGCCCCGTCAGCATGCTGCCCAGCTGGAGAGCAGAGGCAGAGTGGCCTGATGCTGACAAACCCCGACCCCGCGCTCACGTGCCAGCACGGCACTCCCTAGCCCCGTGGCCCTGCGCTTATGACGGGACCACACTCGTGTCTCAGTTTCCCCGTCTGCAAGGTGGGGTGGGATCCATGCCCTCCCGTGGGGTCATTTTGAGCAGCCGGGGAGGCAAGGTCGTAAAGGACGTACAACAGGGCTGAGCGCAGAGCAAGCTCTACGGAAGTATTATTAGGATCGCTGTCTTCGATGGTGTCCGTGACTGCATCAGGCAGACTGCCATTGGACGAGGCGCAAAGACATGAAGAAGCCTGTTGCCAGGTGTAAAAGCTCTCAGGAGTTGCAACCAGGTGTAGAAATCAGCTCTTTCGTAGTCTAACTCACCTCCCCGGGGACGGTCCTTCTGAGGTTGATCTCCCTCCCTCCTTCCCTCTCTCCCTGCCTCCTCCCTTTCCCCCCTGTCCCCCTCCTTTCCATTAACTGTTAATTTTCCCTTTCAATCATGAGACACACCGGGGACTCGGTCGCGTAAAAGCCACTGGAGGGTAAGTGTGATCACTTTGGAGGACACAGCAGACAGGGTGAAGATGGCCGCCCTTGGCACGACCCTGTGATGGAGCGGGTACTCAGTGACAACCGCGCTGTCAGCGGTCCTGGGTTCACAAGTCTCCCTGAGCAGACCACTTCTGCCTCTGGGCCTCAGTTCCTCCCTCAAAATATGCCGGATCAGGAACCTAGGAGCCGGGTCCTCCTGGCCCCAATCCCGCCTCGACTCGGCGACGGCAGAGTGACCACGGGCAAGTCACGTCCTCCACCTCCCCGCAGCTTCTGGGTTTGCATCTGCAGCATCTGAGGCTTAGAGGAGGGGAAGGATGCTCTCTGGGATGCAGAGGGGCTGGTGCATCCTGACCTGACCTTGCTTTGCAGAGCTGGGCTGACTGTATCCCGCACCTGCGAGCACTAGGCTGAACTAGGCTATACTTAAACAAACAAACAAAAAAAGGAGCTACAGGTGTACGTATGACTATGCATACTGAAAATAGTTAAGCTCTGCAGAGTGTACTGGGGAGGGGTCTGATAGGATGGTTATGCTATTTTGTGCTACTTTACGAGATTTCCTTTCTGCTCTCCTTCTTGCATTAAAAACACTTTTTTAATGTTTATTTTTGAGAGAGAGAGGGAGACGGAGCACGAGGAGGGGAAGGGCAGAGAGAGAGGGAGGCACAGACTCTGAAGCAGGCTCCAGGCTCCGAGCTGTCAGCACAGAGCCCGACGTGGGGCCAGAACCCGCGAACCGTGAGATTGCCACGAACCGGCTGAGCCACCCAGGCACCCCAACCCTCTCAAGGTTTTATATCAGGATACTTTCTATCTTGTAAGCACCTTGTCTTGTACTTTTCGGTTGAGTGCAGGCACGAGCGTAGGGATGGGGTTGGGGGAGCTGGGTTGTGTGGTCTTCAGTTGGGCTCATTCCATCTCTGGGCAGGTGTTCACTTGTGGGTGACCTGAGCACCCCTGCAAGCTGATCAGGGCTGTGGTCGTGGGAGGTTGGTAGCACTCCGAGGTCTGGAAGGCTGGGCTGTGTCCTAGAGTACGCGTACAAAATAACGGGCTGTCTTGTCTCACGTGTCCATGCCGAGACCTAGGAGCCCAACTCCCAACCGCATGGGTAGAAAGGGCAGCCCTTCTCAGACACCCAGACCTGACATCAGGCTCCTGCTTGAAAACCATCTTAACTTGAATCTCCCCGGAAGCAGACTTGGAGATAGAGATTCAAAGGGAGAAGTATTTGCAGAAGGGAATCCTAGGATGCCCCCAACAGGGGAGTGGGAAATGCTATAAAGCCAGTTATTGAGGGTGCTTAATCTAGATTAATCTAGATTAGTCTAAATTAATCTAATCTCTAGAGAAATTCTAGAAAACACCATCAAACACAAACTTCAGCACCATCCAGGGTGCGAGGAGTGAGGGAACTGAGGTATTGATACACTGTCTCGCTAGAGTCAGTGGGTGAGGGCCACTCTCCATTGGGGCTGGTGAATTCCCTGGGACTTCTAGCCTACCCTGTGGATCTCTAGACCATTCCCTAAGACTTAAAGAGACCTGCAGCGAAGCACCCTGCATCAATGAGATTTGAGGGAGGCAGGCAGGTTCTGCCAGAGATATTAAACAAACCTGCCTCGGTCTGGGTATCCTTTGCTCATAGAACCTTCCCTATTTCTCTAGGCGGTGTTAATGGCTCTCCCCACGCTTGTTTGCAAACGGCCTCCAGTGGGATGCTTCCTACAGCCATGTTTTACTGTCTGTTTCTTTGTCCATTTGCCCCCATCCTGTGCTCCAGCTGTGAGCTCCACGAGACAGGGCCGTGCCTCATCCAACTCTGAGTTCCCAGAATAAATGCTCAACGTTAAAAAAATAGATGAGTCTGTGGAGATGGGGCAGGCAGAGGAGAGAGAGCGAGTGCACCAATGGTATGAGGACAGACCAGCAAGGAGAGGTACCAAAGCCCTTGTAGGCAGCAGACATCTTGGGGTGCCAATATGAGGACACTCTTCTCTGGACTTGCCCCAGTTCTGACCATCAGCATCCCCACCCAGGCGCAATTTCAGGAACAGGAGAAGGGGAAATCGCAGCCGCACCCTTAATAAACTTGAGGCCTTTGCTCACTGTGAATGGGAACAGATGAATCTGAGATCATCCTTGGCAAGGAATGCCGGGAAGCAGAATGCTCCTTTTTGGATCTTGACGGCCGAATCTCGACAGAGCTCCTGGCTTCATTTCCATCCCGTTGACACCTGTAATAACCGTGAAGAGTTTGAGATCATCCGCTGGGCCCTGATGCTCATAGGTGGTCCTGGGTCACTGGGAGGGAGGCGGCAATGGGTAATCTCGTACGCAGGACTGGGCCGAGGTGAGCGTTTTCCGTGACAGCGTCTGGGCCGGGATGCCCAGAAGATGGGAGGCGACCACTTCCTGTTTCAACACTTCCTGTCGAGACACGCACAGGAAGGGGAGAGAAGTGGGCAGGGAAGCCATTTTTTTTTCAGAGTGGGGGTGGCTCCTAGATGCCAAACGCCTATGTGAGTAGGACAATGCCCGCGTGGACCTCTTAGCAGGGGCGCTAGCTGCTCGAAGTGGGAGCACACAGGCGATCTAAGCCACAGGCGAGGCTTCCAACCAACCCACGAAGAAAAGAAGGCGCAGGCAGGCAGGGAAAAGAGGCTGTCACTGAAAGGTCAAAGCTTTTCCTCATTTTGACAGCCCTCGCTTTTGTCTGTATCATCTAGGAAATTCCATGGGAAGACTGTAAACTCCTTGGGTGCACAGTCACACCTTTGACTTTTCATTTGGATGCCCAGTACCTGGGCCAGTGCTAGGCTCCTTGCAGAGACACTCTGCAGGCCGAACACACGACCAGTTGGGGGAATGAATGAATGAATGAATGAGTGCATAGGCAGGAAAAGCAACAGACCTTCCCTAGCCCCGGCGAGGTCAGTGGCTCCCAAACCTGTATAGACGTCAGAATCTCTTGGAAAGCTGGGCCCATCCCAGGAATGTTTGATTCAGCAGGTCTGGGCTGGGGGCCCCGGGCAACTTGCATTTCTAACAAGGTGATGCTGACGCTGCTGGCCCCGGGGAACCTTACTTTGGGAACCCCTGCTCAGGCAGCCGCGGGTTCTCAATCTTGGTTGTGTGCCGGAACGCCTTGCAGTCATTTTTACAACTGTATTGACTCCCCAGGATCCTTTCCATCCAAGAGGTTCTCACATACTTGAGCTGAGGTGTGGCCAGGCTTTGGGGGGTTTAAGAGCTCTCCGTGGACTTTGAGTGCACAGCATAGATGGAACACCTCTTCCTGTCGTGGCACCTTCCCTTGACTTCCTTGGCGGCTTTAACGAGTTGGTTGGAGGCCTCACATGCGGGTTAGCTCACCTGGGGACGCCCAGCTTCATGTCCCCTTGCCCCCTCCCCCCAAAGCCCACTCCCCTGCTATGCCCTGTGGCTCTTCTGGGTGGCAGTTCCCAGGCTGTCGGTTCCCCGAGTCGCCAGCCCAGCCCTCGCGCGCCTCGTGCGCTGCGGTGTCTATTAAGAGCAGATGCTAAACCATTTCCAACAGGCCTTGAAGCTAATGTACTGCCGGATGGATTCGGAAGGGCCTATTTCTTTGCGTGCCGAGAAAGAGAGTGAATTAATGCTTGATGAAAACCTCCAGAGAACCCGAGTCAGGGCTGGGGGGGACTTGGTGGCTAAATCAACAGTTATAAACTCGCCCAGTCATTTTTCATTATTTGGTACATTGGAAAGATATTTTCCTTTTCAAATGCAGTTGGAAATCCGTTTGGTCAAAAGTCGGTCGGAAACCTCATCACGGTTGCCCCTGAAAACTCGCAGCCTCTGTCAGGGGACGGAAGAAAAATGGCCCAGGTCCCCAGCGGATGTGGAGGCAGCAGGGCCACGAAGGGGCGTAAAACAGGGGCTGCCTTGGGGCAGGGGGTGCGCGATTTTTCAGATGCGTTGCCCCCGAGTCCAAGCTTTGACAAGGGCCTGAGTATACGGTGGCTGACGCTGTGGATGTGGCAGGTGAAGTCATGTGTCTCCTCTGTTTGTCTTTTTAATTTTTAAAACATGCTTTTATTTATTTTTGAGAGAGACAGAGCATGAGCGGGGAAGGGGCAGAGAGAGGGAGACACAGAATCCGAAGCAGGCTCCAGGCTCTGAGCTGTCAGCACAGAGCCCGACGCGGGGCTCGAACTCACGGACCGCGAGACCATGACCTGAGCTGAAGTCGGACGCTCAACCGACTGAGCCACCCAGGCGCCCCTTTGTTTCCTCTGGTCTTAAGGCCAGAACGAATCTGCATTCTACCTGCTCTGACCTCATGGGGACCTTTTGTTAGCCAAGGGGCGAGCGGAGCGCCAAGGACAGGATCCCTGTCCGGGGCAGAGCTTCAATTGGGGGTTTTCTTCCCAACAGCCACAGGAAGAGGGACAACCCTGGACAGGGCAATGGACTGTGGTCTGAGCTGTGATGGCCCTGCCCGCTCCAGGCTGTGTGTTGTCAGGTAAGACACCGGTCTCTCTGAGCCTTAGTTTCCCACTTTTATGCAAATGAAAGGAATGGGGCTGTGGTGAGGAGACCCTGAGAACATAGGGTGCAGGTCCCTGACACCTGCCCCAGCATGGAACAGGAGCCTAAGTCGGGAAAGGTTATATTATTGAGGGCCAGAGACAGGAAAAAGGGAGGAGAGAGAGAGAGAGAGAGACAGGAGAGAAAGAGAGATGTTGAGAGGGAGCATAGGAATGAAAAGCATGAGTTGCACAGAGAGACCCAGAGGAGAGAGGAAATGATGATCTTAGGACCAGCATACTTTTGTGACATCTGAGATCTCCAGGGCCCAAAGCTCTGAGTCATCCAAAAGGTTGGTTTCAAAGGAGATTCCAAAAGGGAGCTGCCTTCCCTGCCAGCTGGGGTGGGGTCAGCTTCCCCACTCAAGGGTGCCAGGGCCCCCTCTCAGTGAAGAGAGAGAAGACTGTCTCAGACTCCAGCCCCAGAGGGCACGATTTTTCTGTAGTGATCAGTGACTGCATTGGGTTCAGGATGGGAGGGCTGAGGAACACGGGCTGCTTCTTACCACGGCAGACACAGCCCTTACAGCAGTTCTGGAAGAAAGAACCTCTTCTTCCAGTGGACCTCGCCCTGCCCCAGGGCCTATGGCTCTGCAAAGCCTTTATGCAGTCACCAACCTGGTTAGCTGTCCTTGGCATCCATTGCCCCTTCCTTCTTTTTATTCATTCCTTCAAGGCCATGAATGAAACAGCCTCCTAATTTATCTCTGTGTCTGCATGCATAGCTCCCTCTAACCCTCGTTGCCATTCTTAACATGAAATTTCCCATCACTGTTGGGATGAAGACGCAACTACTTTCCAAGGACTAGAGATGCCTGTATGGTCCAGGCCCTGCCTGCTGCTCCTACCTTGCCCCACATCAGTTACCCCTCCATATCTGGGATCCAGTTACACTGTCCTTTTAACGGGCTTCTCTTGCCCCAGGGCCTTTGCACGTGTCATCCTTGCTACCTGGAACATTCTAGCTGTGTCCATCTCTGGGTTCATTTGTCCTACTTTAGGTCTCAGTTCCACGTCACTTCCTCAGGTAGGCATGTCCTGATTCCCAGCTATGTCAAATGCCCTGTCCTGACACCAGGTTCCTGTTCCTTACCCGACAATAATCAAAATAGTGTCGAACTCCACCCACCCCCCACCGGACTGTGAGCCCCAAGGCACAGGGCGTATCCATTCAGCTCACTGGAGCTCAGCCACAGGAGCCTCAGGACCCCCGGAGACTGGTCTGAGTGTGGGGCTGGATTTGTATATCCCTGCATCAGGCACTGGGAAGGCCTTGGGGTGGACGTCAAAACTGGGCATGGAGACCAGACCTAAGGAAGCAATGGAACATGGTCAGGCAGAGCGGCCAGCAATGTGGGTGACCTTGGGCAAGCCTCTCCACATAGCTGGGCCTCAGTTTCCCCATCTAGAACGTGGGAACCCCACCTTTCTTGCGAGTTTGAGTCCGGGGTCTGTCTCAAGCCTGGTTCCGGTTGGCATGGCTGGAGGGCAAAGGATCAGGGTGGAGGGAGAGAGGGGCACCGAGGTAGAGCAGTGGGGCCACCTGGCCAAGCTGCCAGGCTTCCGGCCCCAGGAGAACTTGACCCCCCAAGTCAAGGACAACGCCACCAGTGGAGAAATGGCAGCTTCTGTTGCCTGGCACACAACCTAGCACTGGCCATGCTATATCTCACCGACTCCCTGCCAAGTTCAGGAGGTGCAGGCCATTGAACCCATTTCACAGATGAGAAAACTGAGGCTCAGACCCACGACCTGACTTACCGGCCTCAGCACGCACCACGATCCGCTGTCGCCTTGAGGACTCGGCCCCTGTGGTCCCTCTCCTGGCTGACGTCTACTAAGCAGTCACGATGTGACTGAAAAGCAGAACTCATCCAGACCTCCCCGAGACCCCAGCCCCTGTCGGGGCCTCCCCTGGGCTCCAGGGTCTTCAGACTCACCTGATGGATGGTGGTAGTACTTCCTACAAAGGTCCCTTTGATGCCTGTCACCCACATCAGCCTGGAGCCCTGGAGAGAAGCCTGGGTCTCAGCCAGACCGGTCCAAGGCCAGCGAGGTACCTGGCCCACCGGTGAGGGCTCTCTGTAAACATCCTACACAGACAGGTGGCTGAGTTTTTGCTCAACAAATATTAATGATGCCCAAAATAAGCTATGCCACGCTGGACAGAGCCCCTGCCCTCTGGAAGCCGGACAGACCTTCAGATGCCGGGGCTCTCACGCGGCAGAGTCCGGCTCAGACCCCAGGCTCTTCCTCGGCCCAAATTTCAGCCAAAGCCAAATCTCAGAAAAAAGCAACTCCTTCCTCCGGGCATTCTGGCCCAAATACTGACTCACACCCCTTCTCTAGGGGAGAAGCCTTCCGTGACTGTCCCAGCTTCTGGTGGGAAGCTGCCTCTGCCCCTGCCTCTCCTCTGTGCCTGTGGGTCCTTATCTTTTACGGGCTCCACTCTTGGGATTTTGGACCCACCTTCATCCAGTTTGACCTCACCTTAACTGAATTACACCCACAAAGGCCCTAGTTTTGAGGGAAGCCACATTCTGAGGTTTCTGGTAAACGTGACTTTTGCAGGGGCCGCTGTTCAACCCACTACCATAAGGATTCACTCTAGGGGCGCCTGGGTGGCTCAGCCGGTTACACATCCGACTTCTGATTTCGGCTCAGGTCATGCTCTGACCGTCTGTGGGTTTGAGCCCCACATCGGGCTCTGCTCTGACAGCACAGAGCCTGCTCGGGATCCTCTCTCTCCCTCTCTCTCTGCCCCTCCCCTGCTTGTGCTCTCTCTCAAAATAAATAAATCAACTTTAAAAAAGGATACATTCTAAGGGTAAGCCAGCCAGCTCCTAAAGTCCAGCCTTCTAGATTTTATCTCCCAATGCCCTAATAGTTATAAATATATATAAATAGCTGTGTGTGTGTGTGTATTTCAATCAATCTTTAAAATAACTCCTTAGTTGGCATACCAGTCCCATTATACACGTGAGAAAACAGAGGGCTACACAGTGACATGCCCAAGGTCAGCCTGCTGACAGATGCCTCCTAGGGTCGGTCAGCACAGGCATTCAGGCAACGGCCGAGTCTTACCACCTGGATGAGGCAGGCAGGGCCTGTGGCCCACAGAAGCCTAGCACCGTCTTGATGAAGGGAGCGGGGATCAACGTCAGGGGCGCGGAGCCGTGGGGAGGGGGCGTCACCGCCCAGTGGGCTCGCTGCCCCGCCAGACCGCCCTCCCAGGCACATCGCTGCCTCGGCCAGGCGTAGGCAGCCCGCAAGTAAACAGTGTCTGAAACCTATTCTCATTAGGCTAATTTACGAATAAATTACCATATTCAATGGCCTTATTTTTACTGCTCGTTAACAGGCCCATGATAGGATGATAATTACGGGATTTTAAGTGGCTAATGGCAGCTGGGGCGTCAAAAGCAGTTTTTACGAATCTGTTTATGGCAGCGAAGGTGACAGGAGGGGAGGGACATTGAAATGTTGAAATCACACTTTGGGAAAAAAAGCTTTAATTGTTGAGTATTTATTAGAGAGGAGGGAAGGCTGTAATTTAAAAAATGAAACTCTGAAAAACAAAGGAAATTAATTAGGCTTCCCCCCTCCCCCCCGGGCGCTGTGACCTTCAGGGAGTGGGCGAGGGGCAGGCTGGATCCCGGGAGAGAGGTGCCAAGTTCAGGGGCGAATGTGGGGCTCGTCCTCTCTGCTTGGCTGCTGCCGAGGAATCTCGAGGCCTGTGAACTTCCTGGAAGTCTGTCCGTCCCTGCCTGGGCGCAGAGGCCCCTCTGGGGGTCCGGGGAAAGGGGAGGGGCTGGCACCCCCCCACACCGCGACAGTGTCCGCCACCCGATTCAGTCTTTCGTCCTGATGGCCGTTATCGTCAGACCTCATCTACTGCAGTTGCCCTGGTACATTTTACGGACATTACTTCATCCAACCCTTGCAATAATGTTAAAAGCTAGCAATTATTCCTAACGTACCCTGAGCTCTCCTGGTACGCTTTCCATGTAATCACACGCTTAAATGTCGCAACAGGTGAGCCCACGGGATTGCCACCATCATTATTATCATCCTCCTTTTATAGACGAGGACACCGAGGCGCAGGGAGGTCAAGTAGCTTGTGTGAAGTCACACAGCCAAGGCTTGGGCCTGCACCGACCGCTTCCTGTTACCTCCCTCTCGTGGAACCCACAGCCGGCCGGGGCGGTGGGCTTTTAGGCAGGAGGGATCGTGAAGCTCTGAGAGGGCCCGCCTGCCAGGGGTTGTCACACAATCCCAAACCGGCAGCTGGTTTGCCCTGAATGGGACTCCCGATCCCGGAGGCGGGAAAGGGCAGCCCAGGGTTCTGGCCTTGCTAGTCTGCGTCTAGCACGAGCCATCGAGGGTCCCCGTGTCCCGCTCCACAGGTGCCTCCCGTGGGTCCCTTCCTCTTCCTGCCCGCCCGCCCGCCCTCCTCCTGACCATCCCTGGTCCTGATCCCCTTGCCACGGGCCTATCCATCCTCCTCCTCCGGTTTAGTATGCAGCCCTCGGAAAACAAACACGCAGCAGCCTGACAGTGGGAATAAATATCGTGGCGATGTTGATTAGCATTTGATCCCAGCTGGGTCTCTGGAAGCTCAAGTACTGGAATGTCTTGGCAGTTTTTAATGCTGAATAATTTGATTAGATCAGTGACTGAGCCTGCTGCTCCTGGTGAGATAAACCCTCCCCACATTACAGGGGAGAGAGGCAGGGGGGACGGGGAGGGCTTCGGAGCCCCCCCCCCACCTGGCTCCTCCGCAGCCCCCTCAGGCTGCCTGCTCTGCTCTCTCTCTCCACCCTTATCTCTCCAATTTCTCCCCTCTCTCCACTTCTTCCCTCGGCTTCCTCCCCCTCCTCCCTCTTCTCTTTTCCTTCCTCCTCCCCTCCTCCCTCTCTGTCCTCCCTCCTCTCCCTCCTTCCCCTTTCTTCCACCCTCTTCCTTCCTCCTCCTTCCCCCTCCTCTTCCTTTTCCCTCCTCCCCCTCCTCCTTCTTCCCCCTCCTCCCCTTCCTCCTCTTTCTTCTTCTTCTCCTTCTCTTCCTCTACTCTTCCCCTCCTCTCCTTCCTCCTCTTTTTTCTTCCCTCCTCCTCCCCTTCCTTCTTCCTCCTTCTCTTCCTCCTCCTCCTCCCCTCCTCCACCCCTTCTCCTCCCCCTCCTCTTCTCCCTCCTCCTTCCTCCTTTCCCTCCTCCTCCTTCTCTCCTGGTCATAATTGCCTCCCTTTCTATTTCTCTTTCCTTACCTCCCTTATCACCCCCCCCCCCCAACATTCTCAGTTCCTTATTTGGTCCTCCCTCCTCTTCCTCACTCTCACCCCTGCCCCCATTTTCCCCTCCCTGCCTCCCTCCAGCTCTCGGACCCTCCCCTCCTCCCCACCCCCTGCCTCCATTGCCCTCCCCCCCTCCTGTCCTGCAGCCTTAAATACATCATTTAATCTACTCCACAATTTCAATTTCACACCATTGTCAGCTTGGATGTCTGACGAGGTGGTGAAGACCCCATAGGCAGCGGGCAGGGGTGACAGGCCACCAGGCTTCCTCCCTCCCCCCTCCTTTGAGCAGCTCCCAGCCCAGCCTGGGAGGGATTCCAGAGGGTTCTGTCTCCTCACGGCAACTGTCAGTCAGCCATGGAGATGTTTCTCTTGTCATCAGTGTGAAATTACCAGAGTGGCCTCATTATCCGCTTCCTCCAAATTTGGAGGCAATATTTCTGTTTGATGGATAATAATCCCCCCTTCAAACAAAAATAACACCTCCTAGGTAGGGGAGGAGTCCGGGAAAGGAAGGTGACAGCTGGGGACAACCCAAGATGAAATGAGTTACCTGGGCGTTTTGATCAAGACATAGATATGCTAAGTCCTTCGCTGACCTGACCTAACACAGAGCCTACCTTTCCTGAAAACTATTTAATTTTTTTTTTTCCAGCTGGATCCGGGGGCAGGACCTTAAATACGCATTTCTTCCTCCGTCCCCATGTCCTTAATCTTACCTGGACCTCATTAGAGGCGTCGTTGCCATAACAAAAAAGTAATCGGATGAAATGGACAGGAAGGCGTACCAAAGCCTTAGGTTTATGCAGATTCAATTACCAGCGCTTCCCTCGGCCCCGAAGGGGGTGTTGTCTGAACCCCATTAGCGATGGGGGACGTCGTCTGTTCTCACCAGTGGCATTGCAAAGCCACCTGACCCCCCCTCTCCATCCGCCCCTGTCATCACTGGAGAGTCAGTCCCCAGCTTTATTTATTTTTCTCAAATGGATCCAGAAATGGCACTTCCCAATAATTGAGCTCTGGCTTTGTCGGGAAAAGCCACACTCAGGGCTCCGAGTGTCCTCAGGCTGCTGTGGGCGGAATGAAGCCGAGATGAGTGTGTGTGTGTGTGTGTGTTTTAAAGAGAGAGAGACAGAGAGAGAGAGGGAACACTATACTGGGGAGAGGACACTTGAGACTAATCCCAGAGTAGGTTTTCTTACTGCTGTGTGACCTTAACTAAACCAGCAGCCTCTCTGAACCTGAATCTCTTCATCTGCAAAACAAAACCTACCACACCCTCCTTGTGAGCCTGGTGTCACTAGAGTCCTTATGGGTAAAATGATACAAAGCCGGGGACCCCCTTCATGCCCCCTCCCACCCTGCTGTGAACCTGGTGTCATCTTATCCTGGCCACCTACTCTCCACACGGGGCCCCACCAATCTGCAGCGTGAGCTTGGTCTTGCCTCTTCTCTTAGTCTGTTTTCCCCTTAGCAAATGATGCAAAACGGGGCTGCCCGGGATCACTTGCGGGGTGCTGGGGAGCCCCCAGTGAAATGCGCCCTGTGTTTCCGGCTCTTTGCTCCTCGCCCCCACTTCCAAACCCCAGCTTTCACCTCCAGGCACTGAAACCTCTCCTGGGGACGGTCTTTGCTAATGTAGCTTTCCAACTAGCTTTCCTGCTAAAAATAAAGTCGGTCTTGCATCTACAAGTTGAAGCGCGGTGTCTTTGAAGCCGGCTTCGTTGAAATTTGCATCTGTGTTGTGAATGGGTGTCCCGCACAAGACCCGGCGCATAGTAGGAACTCATTGAAACAATGAATGAATGAATGGATGGACGAACGAATGAATGGATGGATGGACGCTGCTGGCTGCCTGTGTGAACAAATGAATGATGAACGAACGAGTGAGAGCCTCGCCATCCGCAAACCGCCGCCTGGTCGTGATTTCCGTGGGACCCAGCTTTGCCTTCCCCACCATGGTATTCTGAAGTCCCTGAACGCAGGCGCCAACAAGAGCCTGGGAAGAAAGGGGTTTGATCTGCACGCCGCAAACACCTCTTGCAAAAAGAGGAATAAAAAAAAAAAAAAGCCAGTTCCTTCCATGGGGGAAGTGAAGGCGTCACGGCATGTTAAATGTTTAGGAGGAAGGCGCCTGCTTGTTTTCCCTCCCGCCTTTTGCAGGCTGGAGGGGAGGTGCGGGGGGCGGCGGGGGGAGAGGTTCATTATTTTTCGGCGCTCTGAAGGCAGGTGAACGGGGAAAAGCAAACTGCAGCCTGGCACCCTGTTCCGCGGCTTTGAAAAATGTAGCGCTCTCAAGGCAAGGGAAGGGTTTGATGCAATTCAAAAAAGATACGTTCCCATTCAGAGCTGGTTCCCCCTCCGAGGCAGCACTACGGGGGCTTTGCAGCCTGGCCTGGCTGCTCTGTTGACTGGAGGACCCCCGGCTCCCCATCCCCACCCCCGCCCCCGCCCCGCTGGGGGGGTCAACTGGGCTGGGGCCGGCTGGGGGCACAGAGCAGTGACACGGTGCCCTGAGGGGGCCCCGCCGCGCGTGTGCAGTTGGGTCGTCGCTCTCTGGGGGCAGGTAAGAAGCTGAAAACATAAATGCCAGGGAAGCAATAAAATGATGCACGTATGCGGCCCGAGCTAAAGAGGTCTGGGAATGAAAATGCCCATCCCTTCCCTCTGTAACGGGGCCGGTCCGCCAGTGGCTTGGGTTTTCTTTACCAGGTTGTATCCCTCGTGTTACAAACAGGTGAGCGTGGCAAAGAGCCCGTTCTGGAACCGACGGACTTTGGGAAACACTGGTTCATCTTCCCTCCCTCCCTCCAGCCCTCCCCCACCCTGCTTCATTCAACCGATAATTTTTAAACAGCCAGGAAGCATGCAGTTGTTAAGACAGACCCTATCCCTGCCCTCACGGTGTTTACCTTCTAAAGGGGAAGCCCTCAAACTAGAAAAACAAATGAACAAGTAAGATATGTTCCTCTAGTGACAAATGCCACGGATCGGGAAAACCCAAGGTGTGGAGCAGGGCGTGATAGGTGAAGGTCGGGGAGGACCACTTTAGGGAAGGTCTGGTGAGGCCCTGAAGCCATGGTCCTGTGTGGGGAGGAGGAACCAGCCTTGCTTTAGGAAGTTGGAGCAGATTGAGTAAGGTTCTTGCCTGCAGGACTTGTCAGAGCCTTCAGTGCATGGCAGCGCCGTGTTCTGGACAGTGGGGAAACAGTGGCGTCTTTGGAATTGCTGTATTAAGGGAGCATCTGGAGGGCCTGTCTTGTATGGGATGCATGTGGGGACACCCCAGATTGGGGCTGGCAGCTTGGATCCCCTAAGAAGAGTGTGGTGGCAGTCGCGTTTCCATGGCTTTGCCCTCGAGTCCGTGAGCAGAAGGCTGTCTCCCATGCAGCTGAGTGAGTCCCTTACATCACCCTGAAACTCTGACCTGCAGCCCAGCACCAGCAAGCCCTCCGTTTGCTCCTTCCCGGCCAGTTCTCATGATGCACTGAGAGCGGAGCACCTGTAAACCCATTTTATTAACAAGACAACTGAGGCACCCCGGTCTCATGGACAGCCGGAGAATGAAGTCCCATCTCTCTCCTCCAGCTGGCATGCTCACCTGGCCTCACTCTGTGCCCTCTCCCCCTGCTCAGTGTGCTTCCCCCGGGCCCATCCTCTTCTCCCTCCAGAACAGGACAAACTCCTTCTCACCCCCTCCTGGTACCATGTTATTTATCACGGCTTCACCTCCAACGTGATGGCCTCAGACAGACCCCCACCGGGCGCTGCGCCACCCCCCCATGGTTTTCCATCACCTTGCCAGGTTTCTGTTTACCCGAGCACCGATCACCTTTGGCAGTCACCTTCCTGAGCATCTGTGCGGGCCGCGTCTGTTTGTCTGTATCCCTCAACTGGGACGGGCGCTCCTGGGGAGCGGTGGTGGGCTTGGTGGCGTTAGCTTCTGGGGCTGTGTCCATCCGGCACGTGGCGGGGTGCCCTTGAGTCTCTGTGGACTTAAAAGAGGTTCAGAGAGGTTAAGGGCTTGCCCAAGATCTCCCCGCTGGGAAAGCTGCACTCCCAGCCTTCCCCGCTACACAGCACACACAGCCTGGATTCCTTGTTATGCGGATGGGAAAACTCAAGACCAAGACCGGGGGCAAGAGCACACCCCCAAGCCCCCTGCAAGGTCTCAGGTGCTCTTTGGGACTGAGCCTTCTGCCTGTCAGCTGCCCTCCTCCGTCAGCAGAAACCTGATAAGCACTCCTCCGTCTGACTGCCTGAGCAGACCGGCCTTTGCGTCTGACAAGGAAGGCTCTGGAAACACCCCTCTAATTGCCAGGAGACCTCCAGGCAGGGATGGGGGGGCCGGACATTGCATGGGCTTGCCTCAGTTTAGACACGCTCTCTCTGTTTGCCTCTCTGGGCCCATGAACAAGATCAGAATGGAAGGGGAAAAGAAATCACTCTGCATCACTTCAGATCTCCAATCTCTCTGCCCAAGCCTTCCCCCTACCCATAGGATTGATTTTCTCTGATGGCGGGAGGCTCAGGTGGGCCTGTGGGAAGGAAGGGCTTGGGGTTGACAGGCAGGAGGCTCTGCTCAGGGTCTGGGAACGTCCCTAGTTGTTTTTTTTTCTCTTGCAGAATGGGGATCATGTTTCCTGCATGCAGAGGCTTACACTCTGCCTATGCTCTGACTCAGTGATATTACTTAACAGGGGAGGGGTGGTGGGAGAAAAGGAGCACGAATATGTACCACAAGGATGTGGCTACAAGGAGGTTTAACACAGCATTACTTACATTAGGAGAAAACAGTTGGAAACAACCTAGCTGCCCAACACTCGGGGATTGGGGATTGGTTAGATACAACACGCATATGAATGGCACGGCACAAAACCATTTTGAGATTGGCTGTAGGAAACCATGGAACGACACGGACAGACGTTCTCCTTGTGTTGTTCCATGTTTTCCAAAGAGCCGGGTGCGCATCACGAAACCACAAACTATTTTTAGTTTCAAACAGACAGCACCTATTCACCAAAGGAAACACCTTGAATGATGTAAGTTGAACTGTAAACTTTGGATATGTTGGGGGTGGGAATTGTACGTCATACAGATGTCCCGCTTGTCTGTATTTTTGATGCTTTGCTTGTGTGGTCATACAACGCAGAAGGAAAGTTCCATGACATTCTCACCTCACCATGTTTTTTTTTTTGAGAATCAGCATGAATATGAGACCCAAGCGCACTTACCTAGGCATGGTGTTGCCTATGGATTTGATGAATTATATATATATAGCAACTTTCTCAAGGTTAGAAACAAGGGTGTTCTAATTTTGATAAAATTTTTCGATTGGGGGTATTTCTAAGCGGCAAACTCCTGCATATCTCACGAGGCCCAGCTCACATTGCCCTTCTTCAGGGAAGACTTTCTACCCAGAATTCCTGGAGAGAAGGGAGTGGGCTCCTTCCTTTGTTTTCCCAAAGCATCAACTAACTCTTGCTTAACCTGGAAAATTCATCTATTTATTTCTCTGCCTACCCTACCAGACCTGATGCCTCTTAAGGGCTGAGGCCATGACGTTTACCTCAGAATCATCAGCTTCCTACACAGCGCTTGGTATGTAGTAGGTGCTCAATAATTGCTTGTTGAAAACCTAGATGAATGAAGGACGTTCATGCCAGCCAGCCTCCTTTACTCAAGTGAGGGCTTCTGAAAGCATGTGTGTAATCCCGAGCTATAAATTGAATTATATTTTTAAATGCGCTGGGGGACGTGCTATTTAAAGGAATTCTGATGTAAATCCTTTTTTATAAAATGAAGACATCTTGAGTAATGTGAATAATTGCTCCCTGACATATCTGTTTATAAGTTGAGATTTTTAAGGATCAGGAGACTGGTGCATTTAAAAAAAAATCATTTGACAAATATTTGCGAAGCACATAGTCTCTGCCAGGCTCTATGTTGGATGTGGGCATGACTGCCACAACTCTGGAAGACTCAACCTCCCCAGCAACACTCACTGGTATTGTCTCGGGGGCCCAGGGACCCAGCGTCCACTGGCCATAAGTGGAATCCTACCTTCCCTACTTTCCGGCTGTGAGTCCCTCAGCCACTGACTTCCCCTCTCTGAACCTCAGCTACCACGTATGTGCATGTACTAAAAGTACCCGCCTTCTAGCGGCCATGAAGATTCAGGAAGACAGTGCCTACAAACAGCTTAGAAGGTTGCCTGGCACAACACGTAGCTCCTGTTAGCGCGAGAAGGCAAGGCGGAAAACGTTTACGCGGGGTGCCCACGGTGGGGAATCGGTAGCTGTTAGAGCCTCACAGATGTGTGTGCCTTTGCCTTTTCGTACCAGCTAGGGGATCGTGCGAGTCTGTGTGTCCATCAGCAAAATGCAGGCAGTGATACTCACAAGACTGTTGAATTGGAAAAAAAAAAAGCAAGGTAAATGTTTCAGCAATAATTGAATGAATACGAACCTTCCTTGTGTGTTCAAGACACAAGATTCTTAACCTATACCTAGTCCATCGCCCTGTCGGGCCCCCGACCTCCTGCTCACGGAAAGGGATTCTAGCCTCAGGAGGGTACTGTTTCCCTCCTTCCCCGGGGGGGACTTCTCCAGCCGTGCTCAGCTCTGAGACTGAGCCCCGTGGTGCCCATGTCAAAGGAGTCACGGCCACGCGTACCACGTGCACGGACTAGGCACGCAGGGTAAGGTGGAGGCTTGTTAGCACTTGTCCTTACAGAAGACAGACGGCCCCAGTTGTAGACATAGGATAACCACGTCAGGTGGCGATAATGAGTTTCGCCCCCACTTTGTGGATGGGGAGACTGAGGCTCCATGTCAGAGAGCTGTTCAAAATATAGCAGAGCCACACTGATCAGCAGTGTAAGAAAACTCCAGTTTGGAAAACAGTGCCGACAGGGGTTGCCTTTCTTTAAAATTATTTTTTTTAACGTTTATTTATTTTTGAGACAGAGAGAGACAGAGCATGAACGGGGGAGGGGCAGAGAGAGAGGGAGACACAGAACCGGAAGCAGGCTCCAGGCTCTGAGCCATCAGCCCAGAGCCTGACGCGGGGCTCGAACTCACGGACCGCGAGATCGTGACCTGAACTGAAGTCGGATGCTTAACCGACTGAGCCACCCAGGCGCCCCAGGGGTTGCCTTTCTTTACAAAACCACTGCTGTCTTCGAGAAAAGTTTCGTTACAGGCCACGAGGGAGTCTACTTCCCACGGGCTGCCCCCTGAGAGCGAAGTATGGGCCTGGGGTCTGCAGAGGGGATGGGGTTTAGAAAGCCGGATAGCATCCCCCTGTGAGTCTCATTTCAGGGAGCTTCCCAAACAGTCCCGTTGTGCACTATAAATGGGAAAGTTATCGCCAGTCCGGTTTCTGGTCCCAGGCTGCTGGATGGACCCTACGAGATGGGGTCCCCTGAGGTCATCTGATCCAACCGTTCCCTCCAAACCCTCCTTCTGTCCCAATTTACAGATCGTGGGCGAGACTGACGGGGGCCATCTATTCAGTGAGATGAGACACCCAGGGCTCACACCTCGCTGGCTCTCCTTCCATCCTCATGAAGACTTGATACAATGCTTGGGGTGAACCTAGGCCACGGTCATGTATTTCTCTAACGAACGCAGATAGAACATTTATCTGTGAGTTTTAGCGCTCTCCACACAGTAGGTCACTTCATCCTGGTCACAGCCATCCTTACAAGTAGGTACCAATATTCTCCCCATTTCACAGATGCATAACTGAGGCATGGAGTTAAGTCCTTGGTCAAGGTCATACAGAGCCAGTGAGCCACAAGCGGCTGGCTCCACGGGTCTCCATCCAAACCTCCGTGCTCTGCGGTGCACAGCTTCTCATGCACAGAAAGAGACGCGTTCCGTTTTGACTTCCCTTTCATTTTCTTCTGACTTCATCAAAGAGAAAGTCTCGACTGGGTGTTACTCCGTCGTTAACACCTCTCCGATGCTTACTAATATTTTTTAACAAAAAGAGGGCAGGCCTTAGGCTCAGTGCCTTTCCGGAAACTGTGCTTAACGGGAAGTGTTACCGAAGTGGTTACGTCCGTGACTACATTTGTGAAACGCTACCCTTTGTAAAAACAGATTCTGAGGGATTTAGAGACTGGCTCCAGACCTCAGAAAAGTCAGGACACTCAGCAAGAACTAAAAAAAAAAAAAAAAAAAAAAAAAAAAAAAAAGAGAGAGAGAGAGAGAGAGAGAGAAAAGGTCTTTTGACCACCTGCCATCTTGGGCTTTTTCAATCCAATTCCGTTCAAAAAACGCTTCGACAACCAGCTTTAGAACGGCTAGCAAAAGGGATGAGAATATGTGAACACAGTGAGGCTCTGAAACGTCATATAAATGTGATGCGTCGGGATTTTATTACTATTATTGTTGTTTTTATCGGGGAGACGATTCCTTTCTCTAACCTTCTTTTCCCTCAGACACTTTATCCCGAAAGGGTTACAATCCCAAGAAAAGCTTTTTTCGTAAGCACAAAGAACTAATATTAGCAGATTGGGGTTTCTGTAAATATTCATTGTAATCTGTGACTTGGTGAGTCTCGTGTTCTACCCTCCTGAAAGCTGCACATTTATAACTTGTGAATTCATAAATATTTACGAATTCACACAATCATCCCTGACAAATTATTTCATCTGACAGCTCCACACAAGCTCTGCCTGGTTTCCTGAAATTCTGATCGAATCTCGCGGAAACTTCCCGGATGACAAGCAGCGAGTGAGCACGGCTAGAATCACAACCAGATCCCGTGGACCTGAGTGGGTCAGTCAGCGACATGCACACCCACCGCCATGGCCACCACCACCTGGGCGACAGAGATTTTGTCATCTGAGGGGCCGCCAGATGTTCTCAACAACTGCACGTGTATTTATGGCAACGCGTCTTCGGAGGTGTCGGAAAAAAACACAAAAACCCAAGACGGGACCTCGTCAGGAGGAGGGACGTGAACGCACGTGGGCGGGGAGAGGTGGGGTTGGGAGCCGGACAGTCTGGGTGTGAATCTGATCTCGAACAGGCTTCCAATCCTCGCCAGACTCAGTTTCCTAGATTCGAATTTGGGGTAATGAGAGCAGGGACACGACAGGACTGTGGTACCAATGACAGATGCTGCTGGCACAGCCCCCATCCAGGGTCTGTCACGTAGCTTGGGGAGTCCGTAAATCTCGGTTTCATTATTACTCCCGCACATAGTGGTTCGAACAGCCACGGTCTCTGGCACGACCACGTTCTCAGTAATGTTTGAAGGCACGCGAAGGAGGTCCTGCCCCAAAGCCCTTTTCCTGTGTCGTCACCTACGGGTGCCCGAGAGGGACACCCTGCGGACGAAATCACGTGACTGCCACACGTGGGCTATGATCCGCCCACTGGCGTTTTCTTCCAGCCGCCCCATTTGCAAGGACGAAGAAATAACTTACCTCTTTTTTCTTTCTTTCTTTTTTTTTTTTTTTGCCCCCTCCCTCTCCGATTTGATGATTGAATGGCATCCTGGTAGATGTGAGTTGACCTCCATCGGAGTGGAAAAATACATCCCCACCGTCACCCCGTGAGGCCGAATCCGGGTGCCTGGAGGCGTGTCTGGATGAGAAGATCCAGCTTTGGTGACGGGAGCTGAGTCTGCCTTCTGCGGCTCCGTCTACACAGCTTACGCAGCTCCATCCATTACAGTGATTACGGGTTTTGTTTGCACTCAAGGCCAGGCACAGAGCTCCAGCTGGGGCAGTTACAAAGGCTCTGTGAGGGGCGCCTGCATGGCTCAGTGGGTCAAGCGTCTGCCTCTCGGTATGTCAAGATTCGTGAGTCGGAGCCCCGCCTGGGGCTCTGTGCTGACAATGGGGAGCCTGCTTGGGATCCTCTCTCCAGCTGCCCTGATGCCTTCTAGTTCTGCCACAAACTGGAGCTCATTCCTGCCTCAGTGTTCTTGCACTGCTGTTCCCTCTGCCTGGAATGCCTTTCCCTCCTGGGCTCCAGAGATCTGCTTCCTTCTTGCCATCGAGGTCTCCAGTGAACAGCCACCTCCTCAGAGAGCCCCTCCTGGCCCCCTTTCCACAGCCATCACGTTTCCCCAAATTTTCTTCATAGCACTTATTAGTGATTACTGATTTTTTTTTTCTCACTTGCCATCTCTCTCCCCTTACTGTGAGGTCCACCAGGGCAAGATCTCCTCTGTCACCCACAGCCGTATCCCTACTGCCTAGAGCATCATCTGACATCCGCTGGGCACTCAATACATGTTTGTTTTATGGAACAGAGGAACACAGTTACAGATAGGACACCCACACCGGATTCGGACGATGACAGGTGAACTCAACTCTACCACATCCTGGTTTTGTGATCTCGGGCAACTTAAACCCCGATGAGCCTCAATATCTCCATCTGTCAAATGGGCATAGTACTTAGACTTCTCTCCTACCGTTGTGGGATGTTAGAGGCTCCTGATGCGTAAAGGTAGACTAGCCCAGTGCCCAGCATGGGGAAATTCTATGTGGCTCACGACTCTATTTGCAGTCCAAATTAATACTATGTAACGGATGGAGTCCCCAATCTAGGGACTCGAAGCATGGGGGGCTTAAGGACTCTGCATTTGTTCTAGCCTCTCTGACCTCTCCCTGCCCATCAGGCTTCCAGAACCTTCCAAGTGTACTTCCGGGGCCACGGTTTAGAGAAAACACATTTGCAAGTTAATTGCAATACCAGGGCTCCCACAGGTAGGGCGGTAGGGGTGGAGGGACATCACCACAGAGATGCCCGATGTGAACATTCCAACAGGAAGCCAACATCCCACAGGAAGACCGACTGTTGAGTTGAAGCTTCTCGCCCGAACTTTTCCAGCCGCAGACGGTCTCCGGGCGCGGCCATGGGTGTGCGCAGTCCCGAGCCGAAGTGCACAGGGGTGTGGGCGTGCATACATGCGTGCACACGCTCACACATTTGCCAGCATTACTTTTCAGCAAAAATTAAGGAAGAGGAGATGCGTTTCTTCCTCAACTTCCGCCCTTTCAACATCTGCCTGTTTGGGTAAATTTGACAAGGATTATCTCTTTTGTTTTCTCTCTCCTTTATCATCTCTTTCCCTCCCAAACCCAGAAATTCCGTGAGAAGTGTTTTTAAGAGCGCTGGCTGACAAGTGTATACACGCCGTCCGCAGCCAGGGAGCAAGCAGTGCAGTCTCTAACTTGTTAGACAGGAGCTAGATTACAATCATAAATAAATGATTTGCTGTCTCCTTGCATTCAGACTTGTAGCTTTTAAAGTGTGCCTGTCATCGTGGAATCAGATTTAGTCAAATGCTGTGTTACTGCAAAATTATCCTATCCTTACCTTTTTATTCTCCTTATAATGGACAGTTAAATTGGATTTTCAAATTTGAAGTGCATATGTTTTTCAAATCCCCAGAGGCTGTCTATTTTTTCATTTCTAAAGCAACTCACTAATGTTTATCATTACCACACAGAAATATTACAATTCTTAAGGGGCGCCTTACAAAATCAGTGCAGGAGAAATGCGCTTTATCGTCTCAAAATGAAACCAATTTCTCAGCTGATTTGCAATTTATTTACATGTTAGCATTTGATTTCCGGCTGATTTATAACCCCACATGGCTCTGTCTCGGGGTTTATTTAGAAAGCAGACAACGGTGGTCGGGGAAGGCTGCAGAGAGCTGCATGGCGTGGGATGCCTGCTTCCCCCCCGGCAGGAGTCAGCGATGCCGGTCCTGAGTCTCGTGGCTTAGTTCCACCATCAAGAAATTCAGTGCCCCAGTATGTGCAAATACATGGGGTTCTAGGCCCCGTCACTGCATGGAGATGAGAGGCTGAACGACAGCCTTCCCAAAGGAATAGCTTTCTTCTTCTGCAGGGATCAGGGATTAGGTGAAGGAAAAAGAAGGAAAAGGTTGGGATATCGCGGGTTTGCATTTCTTAGTTCATTCACATAACTCTCATGGCTAGGGAGGTGCCTGGATTCAAAGAAGTATTTTAACTTACAACAGGAAGTTTACTGGAGTTTATGACTTCATCTGTCTGATTATCCGTCCATTGATCCATTTTTCCATTCAGCTATCCAGCTATCCCTCCATCTTTCCAACCATCCACACATCTACTTTTCCATACTTCCCACCCCCAACCCACCATCCATCCATCCATACATACATACATATACCCCTCCCTTCACTTATTTCCACTCAATCCATCCATCCACCATCCACCCATCCACCTATCTATCCTCCCACCATCCATCCATCCATCCATCCACCTGTCCCCCATCCACCCATCCAGCTATCCATCTGTCCATCCATTTACCTGTCCATCCATCCATCCAACCATCCATCCATCCATCCATGCATGCATCCATCCAACACACAGTTACAGCCTTTAAGCTGAGTGTGAGGGGTGTAGAGATGACTAAGAAACTTACAGGATCCTCACAGACCTCATGGTTAAGTAAGGGAGACAAACACATACTCCTCAGGATCATCATGAAGCTCAGATTACTTAACGGGCATAAAAGTGTGCAATAAACTCTAAGTCGCCTTAAAAAGCACAACCCACATGTGGAATGCTGTGATGTGTTAGAGCATGGTCTCTGGTCAGCCTGCTTCCTTCTAGCTGGGAAATCACTGGCAAACAACCTAACCCCACCAATCCTTGGTTTCCTCATCTGTAAAATAGGAAGAGGGAGTAATAACAATGATGATCCCTACTTGGCAGGGGTGTTGGAATGATTTGATGAGATAAGCCAGATAAAGTGCTTAACATAATGTTGCGGCCACCGTACTTCACAAATGGTCTTCTCTTTCTTCTTCTTCTTCTGCTTATGATTATGACCTCTTATTATATTACATGATTACACAGTATTGTATTTTATTATATTCAGGAGGAAAGAGTAATTATGTCTAACTGAGAGAAGATGAGGAAAGACGTTCCAGAAGAAATTACTTCTGAGTTGGGTCTATAGAAGAGGGAAGTTTTTCTCAGGTACCAGAGGGAGTGACATTTCCATCAGTGAGAATAGCACACTCAGAAGCCTTGTGATCTGAGGGTGCAGCTGGAGATTCAACAAAAGGGGAGAGATGCATGGCAGTAGCATGGGACCCTTGGGGCAGAAGGGAGGAGGTAAGTCTGTTGAAGGGGCCTCAAAGCCCCTGCATATTAGGATACAGAACTCGGTGTTGTCCTGAGAATGTCAGGCAGCCATTGCAAGGGCTCAGAGATTGGCATCTTAGGGAGCTCTGCCCTGCAGAGAACAAATTTGGAGGTAGGGATCCTGGGGTGGGGCCTGGAGAGATAGCCCCCTGGGAAACAAATGAGGCAGGACCCAAGGTGCTGATGCAGGGCTGTTCAGAGGGGTGGGTTCGAGAGAGGTGGGTTTTTAAGTAGAATCATCTGGGATTTGGGGACCCATTGGAGAAAAGAGGAGGGACAATGGGGGTTTCACAGAGATCTCGAGGAACACCCTATCAGAGGCAAAATCCCTGGGACTGAGATGAATTTTCCTCTTCACTTTGCTTATATCTGCCCATGCCATGCAGAGCTACTCTGAATAAATTTGCATATATTTATGCTGCAGGCAGCCAGCACTCACTCCTGTAAAAGGAGCATCTCTTTCTCTCTTTCTCTCTCTCCCTCCCTTCTTCCCTCCCTTTCTCTCTGACTATGTGCACACATCCAACACAATTTCCCTTCTGGGCATAGAATGAGGAGCCAGGAACTTCCAGGGACTTCCTGAGTGAACTTGGACACATCTCTTAACTCTCCCGGCTTTGGACAGGAAAATCTTGTGTCTCTGGGGGTCTCTAATTCTAGGATACCGGGAGGAGAGTGGGTTGACAGGAGACCTGGTTCCCAGTTTATAAGTTGTGTACCAATTAGGACAATGTGTGTTGCGAGTAATAGAAAACCTGATTCAAATGACCTTAGAAATGAAGAGTCCAGAGCTTATGTAATAGAAAAGTGAGAGGCTTCAGCTATTAAGTAAAGCTTGGTCCAGGAGCTCAGTGATGTCACTCATTAAGACCACTATTATTTTCTGTCTCTCATCTGTCTCTCATGGTGCCAGTTTCACTCCAACTCTGGTTTCTGCACATCTCTTTGTAGAGCTCACAAGCAGATGCTTTTATGTTTTTCACCC
Source organism: Panthera tigris (assembly GCF_018350195.1). NCBI lineage: Eukaryota > Metazoa > Chordata > Mammalia > Carnivora > Felidae > Panthera > Panthera tigris. Next base: position 25,516,186 of record NC_056671.1, read on the forward strand.
AGCAAGAGGAAAGCTCTGAGATCCACTGATTGGACGGCTCAGTTCCCACGCCCACTTCTGAACCAATCTCTGTGGTCAGAGGGAAGGAGCATTCTGATAGGTCCTCCTGAGTCACATGCTCATGAGCCTCCTCACGGAAGCCTATGCCTCCCGGAGCAGAAACCAGGGATTTCTGGGAAAGGAGGGTTCTGGGACAGAATCAGCTCGAGTCCAGGACACGTGTCACTGGGGAAAACTTTCTACGTTCTTTATTTCCCAAGGAGGGAGGAGATAACTTCAAAAACAGACATAGTCTCTGGCTGATTATACATAAACTGAATGGGAAGAGTCAAACAATAGGGCTTTCCTCGGGAACTTTACCTGTGCAACGGCTTGCCTCGAGGCCAACTGCCTGTAAGAAAGTAAAAGGAGTCACTGTCCCTCCCAGGGATCTAGACTTTGTAGTGTCCACTTAGCGGTCTGGGTCGGACCCCTACTGACCCCCTATTGGCCACTAGTATCAGCTATGAATGAGGGGCTCACAGATCGCCATGGGTGAATGGGATCCAATGTGGGACATGTTAGCCCAGGTCAGGTTGTGCTGCAGTAACAAATAATCCTCGGTCAGCGACCTGACGGAGTGAATGCTTGCTTCTTATTCTCGCAAAGTTTGTGGTGAGTTTGAATGAGTCTCCAGGGCAGCTGTCCTTGGCACGGCAGGTCAGCCACCCCCGAGGCTTTCATCTCATGGCACCTCCGTCACACACATGTTTCCACAGTGGGGACAGAAAGAATGGAGGACCAGGCTCTGGCTCTTCATTTCTTCTTCCTGGAAGTGACGCACTCCATCTGCTTATGAGCAATTGTCCGACTGCAGTAACCTTCCCAGGGTTCCTGGAGGACAGGTGAATTAGAAATACTGGGGAGAAGTAAATGTATCTGTCCCTGAAAAGGGGGACGGTTGGGACCTCACTCAGACTCACCTTCAGTGTGCCTTCCATTCACCCCAAGGGCGAGAAGAAGAAACTGTCCGTTGTTATCTGCTCTCCACCAGGTGCTCTGGATTAAGGGATGAGCTGCCTTCTAGCAGTTCACATTCAACTTGGGGAGACAGGGCCAATCGTTGTGTTTTTTTTTAAGGAGCAAGAGAGACAGAAAAGTAATTTTAGAACCTCCTTCCTGAGCTTATTGTGAGGATAAAAAAGGCTATGAAGCATATGACATCCTTGGCACATCGCCCAGCAAAGGAGTTCTACAAATAAGAATTATTATTGCCATTTTACAGATGAGGCTATTGAGGCTCATGGTGGTGGAGGGACTCTCAAGGTCACTCAGTGACGGTCACCCAGCGATTGGTTCACTGTAGAGTCTTCTGTTAGTAAGCTTGCCCTTGACCTAATTCACATTCTGCCCAAATGAGAGACCTCTCTCTCCCTCTTGCCCTGCTCATTCAAAACCCAGTGAGGGTTTTCTGACCAGCTTTGGGCACCAACGTCCTCTAATTAACACAGAGGGATGCTGACCCTGGTGGGCCCCAAAGTGAGATCCTCTGCCATTTGCTTGCATTTTTATCCATATTTATATCCTTCTGTAACTCCCAAGTCCCTCCTGCAGACAGCCAGGGTTTGATGGTGGCATCTGTCGTTTCAAGAAGGGAGATGTGTTCTCCCATTTCCTGACCGAGAATGTCTTGGGAGTCCATTCATGGTACTAAGATACCCACATTTTAAGATGGCACACTCTTCCTTTCTAAGATTCCATTATTTCTTGGCCCTGGGGCTTTGGCTTCAACTCCTGAGACTCTATCCCAGTGCTGTCCAAGAGAACTTTCCGCAACTATGGGAATATTCTACATGAGTGTCGACCAGTATGATAGCATGGTAACCAGTCGCTCCATGTGGCTACTGAGCATTGAAATGTGGCTAGCTTTGAGAAGGAACTGAATTTTCATGGTATTTAACTACAATTAATTTGAATCCAAATTGTCACGTGTAACTGGTGGCTGCTTCCTGGGAACCAGAAGTCTTACTCTTATTCCAAAACTCTTATTCTGATTTTCCTTAGTGGTTTGGTTTTTACTTGCCCTCAAGAAACACAACTGAAGAAGTTCTGGGCAACAGTTTGGGTCACTTAGTCTGGAATCTAGTAAAATAAACATAAATATTACATATATCGGTCAGGCTAGAAGATATGACACTACAGTAACAAGAAACCACCCACTCCCCGTGGCTTGAAGCGGCAAAGGTTTGTTTCTTACTCATGCCACATATTCATCTCAACTTGGCGAGAAGATCTGCTCATCATTGTCATTTCAGTACCCAGGTTGATGGACAGTTGCCTGTCTGAATGCCAGAAGGAAAAGGGAGCTGTGTAGGGTCCTGTATTAGTTAGCAGACTGACCCCAGAATTGACATCTTTCAGTTCTGTCCCCCATTCATTGGCCAGAATTATTCATGTGTCTCTATCCCAACTCAGGGAGGCATAAAGTGCAACCCTACATGTTCAGGAAGGGAGGATAGCAAGCCAAAAATTTCTGGTCATCTGCACTAATCAGGACATAGTATGCAAGGTCAATTTTGGGATACAAGTAGAAGGAAAGGGCCAAGTCTGGAGAAGAAATAGCCAAGAATGCTTTCAAGAGCACTGCATTGGGAGTTCAGACCAGAGACCCAAGTCTTGGGCTTGTCCCTTATTAATTCTGCGATCCCCAGTCTGCGCCCTGAATTACCCTCTGTTTCTTAGGTCTGCACTTTGAATAACCATTGAATGTATATACAGCACTGTATGAGTTACTAGGATTTTTTATATTTACTATCCTTCCCTATGCCTGATAGAAACAAGACCCTGGATCCCTGTAGTCGGGACTACTATTGGCCATCCATGTCTATTCACCTCTTCTTTTTACCTAGAGAACATTTATTGTACAAGAAGTGAGTAATAATTTACCCCACTCCCCCCCCCCCAAAAAAAAAAACCAACTCTACATTTTCCAGGCTTATCTGTATATGGGATGGCCATGTGACAACTTCTGTCCAATAACTTGTAAGTGGAAGTGATTGCTGGGTGTGTTTTCAGGAAAGCTCCTGTTGTAAAGTGGAGTCTGCACCCCTGGTCTCCCTTTCTTTTAGTCTGGGTGGAGGGTATGATGGCTGCAGCTCCAGCAGCCATTTTGAGAGCATGAGGATACACACTGTAAGGATGACACCACGCCAGCCAGAAAAGGCCTGGATCGCTGACAACATCATGGAGCCGCCACCTTTCTGACTTCTTTCACAGGCGGGATAAGTCATCCCCCATAGTGTTTAAGCCATGTCTAGTTGATAGGAGGAGATATTCACCACTACGCTAATGAGGAGGACATGGCTGTATTTGGATTTTTGATTCCATGTGAGCGATCCCTGATTGATATAATATTGCAGAAGTAGATTGCTTTTATGGTGACCAAGAAACAGCTGTCTTCAGGGGGTGATAAGGACAACACAGGCCCGGGAACCACACAGACGCGAGTTTCCATTCTGCTGCTCACCAGCTGTGTGACCTCAGGCAGAAAATCAGCCTCTCTGAGCTCAGGTCTCCTCATTTGTGACCTGGGGATGATAATGAAACACACCCTCCCAACATACACGTGGGGTGTCACATCCCCATTTAATTCCTCAAGAAGCCCCAGGAGGGGGTGTTTTCTCATCCACACTTTACAGATAAGGTAACTAAAACAGTGAAGCATGTATCGAATAATTACTAGGAACACATGTTGAATATATGCCTCAGGACCCGAGCAGTCCCTAAATAGCAGCCATTTTCCACACCATCCACATGGGTTTTAGAACATCGGCCTATTACCTTGTCACCAGAGTCATTATTGACTTCATGTGTTTAACTTAATTTTAGCTACCACCACTTTTTAACACTATATTCTCATTCTAAGCAATAAAATATGCCTGGAACCACAACAGACATGCGCGTGCGCGCACACACACACACACACACACATCTCCATAAGAACATATGGCACTACCTACCAGAACTAAACACATATTTATGCTATATGTTTCTATGCTGTACTTTGGCCCAGTGATTCAAGTCCTGGGTACCCAAACTATAGGGAAAAAACATGCTTGGAACCACCAAAAGACACAAGATTATTTTATAGCAGCTCTTTATTTGGACAACTCAAATGCCCATCCGTAGTGCAATGGATACATAAATTGTGATATCGCCATGCAGTGGAATACTACTCAGCAACAAAAAGGTACACATGACTGCCTCGTAGCCCAACATAATGAAGACGTAATGTTAAGTGAAATGCTGACACCACGGAATATGTCCTGGCTAAGTCTTATCTGACGAGGTTTGGAGACGGGAGAGAAGTGACAGAACTCAGGATAATGGTTATATCAGGGCAGGTATCGGGACAGGAACGGGCACAAGGGAGCCTCCTGGGGATCTAGAAATGGGCCATATCTTGACCTGGGTGGTGGACATGTGCTTGCAGAACTTAAGTGAGTTGTTTACTTCTTGTCGGTGCACTTTGCTATAATTCAGTTACGCCTCAATAAAAAAAAGTCTATTAAATTTTTAAATGTTTATTTATTTTGAGAGCGCGAGAGGGAAAGAATCCCAAGCAGGCTTTGCATTGCCAATGCAGAGCCCAACATGGGGCCTGAACTCATGAATCGTGAGATCATGACCTGAGCCAAAATCAAGACTTGGATACTTACCCAACTGAGGCACCCAGGTGCCCGTAAGATTTTTTTGAAAGGATCAAGTGCATCACAGGGCCGTGTGCAATCATCCTGCACTCTGGGAAGCAGAGTGTTCCACACAGGGCTGGGCACGCAGGATGCTCTTGGTAAATGCCAATCGAATGGGACACGTCGTGGCCACCAGGACCCATACCCTGCAGGAGAACCGTCCACTTCTGCACCCTGGCCCTGGTCGTCTCGAGCCCTGCCAGGTTCCATGGGGAAGGCTGGGCTCCCCAGCAGCTGGATCCCTCTGTGCCAAGGCTCTGCCAGTTGATCTGCCTCTCTTTACCCCATTACCCCCTCCACAATAATCTCACAGCTCTCTCCTGATGAGGGCATGTGTTCTGGCCACATGTTAGGCTTTAAGCAGACCCTGGTACTTGAGGGAAATTCTCTCCTTCACTGGCTGGAAAGGCACAGGGAAGAAAGGGAAGGTGGTGGGTGGCATGATCCCGATGTGTGTGTGCCCCGTTAGAGACTGTCTGTATAGGAGGGGTGGCCTGGGGGGTGGAGAAAATTGTTGAGAAGGGACAGTGTCAGGAGCAAAGTCTTTATCATCATTCACCTTTGAGGTCTCAGTGTGTGTGTGTGTGTGTGTGTGTGTGTGTGTGTGCAGGACCAAGTGACACAAATAGAAGAAGACGGTGATGGAGAGAAGCTGAGAGAGGAACAGGCAGAGAGAGAGAGAGAGATGGGGCAGAGATTTCCTCTAATGCACAATCTCTTTGCTACAAGCTTTTCAAGGATTCACCAAAACATTTGGGACCACTGTCCCCATTCCTCAAATCCACTGGCTACAAAACATTAAGACAATTGCAGCGTCCAAACCAGGAAATGTTTACCAGCTGTCGATGAGATATATGGCATTGTATCTACCAAATAACGTTCACTCAGCTCAACTCTTTTTTTTTTTTAATTTTTTAATGTTTATTTATTTTTGAGAGAGAGACACAGAGAGAGAGAGAGAGAGAGAACCAGCAGAGGAGGGGCAGAGAGAGAGGGAGATACAGAATCTGAAGCAGGCTCCAGGCTCTGAGCTGTCAGCACTCAGCCCGATGCGGGGCTTGAACTCACGAACTCCTGAACCGTGAGATCATGACCTCAGTTGAAGTCGGATGCCCAACCGACTGAATCACCCAGGCACCCCACCACTCAGCTCAATTCTTAGAGGGTCATCTCTGGAGCCCATGGAGTCCAGCCTGTGGACAGTTTAACATCCAAGTGTTGCTAAGAGAGCAGAGCTTAAAAGTTCTCATCACGAGAAAGTAAATTCTGTAACCATATGGTGACCAAGGTTCACCAAACTTATCGGGGTGATCATTTCACAATATATACAAATATAGAAGCGTTACGCCGAACACCTGAAGCTAGTATAATGTTGTGTATCAATTATACTTAAAAAAACAAAACAAAACAGAACTTCAGAGCCAGTGTTCTTGACCTCTATGCTTGAGGTTGCTGTTGCCTTGCTGTCCACCAAGGGACACGGGGATGAGCAGGGGACAACGTCACCTGGGGTGGTGAGGCACAGCCCCAGTGGGTGTTGAAATTTTGGGGAGACAAGCCCTGCTGTCCTTCCTCTCCCCCCCTTTTTTTCTCTGTGGCTGCTGCAACAAATGACCATCAACTTGGTGGCTTAGGAAAACCACCTATTGTTTTCCAGTTCTGGAAGCCAGGAACCCGAAATTAGCATCACTGCACCAAAATCGGGGTGTCAGCAGGTCCACGGTGTGTCCAGAGGCTCTACGGGAGGGTCTGGCTTCTTCCAGCTTCTGGTGGCTACTGATTCCCTTGGCTCGTGGCTGCATCACTCCAATTTCTGCCTTTGTGGTCACATCACATTCTCCTCTGTGTGTGCAGTCTCCCTCTGCCTCCCTCCTACAACAGATGTGATGGCACTTAGGATCCACCCAGATATTCCAGGATCATCTCCCCATTTCAACATCCCTAATTTAATCCTATCTACAGAGGCCTTTTTACTTACAAGGTAACATTTGTAGCTCCCTGGTATCTTTAGGGACTGTATTTCAGCCTACACATGACCCAAGGGTTTTTATCTGGGATCATCAGCATGAGCTATTGTATTCCAAACCTGCCTGCCTTCTCCCACTGACCACAGGGCCTTGACTCTCCCGTGTCAGATTCTCCCTGCTTTCCCCCTCAGCATCAGCTTTGCGAGGCTGGTGACAGAGACACAGAGGAGGCTGCCTGGATGGTGTCCCCACGTGTGCCCCCAGAGCTCCGGAACTGCCTGCACACAGCCAGGTCACCCCTGTCAAAGCTTGGGCTGAATGCCAGAACACCAGGCCCAGAGAGGAGCCTCGTTTGTCCAGAGACACAGCAAATCGTTCCTTCCTCCCTTCAACAAACCATCACTGGATCCCTTCCAGGTGTCAACCTCTATTCCGACTGCTGGAAACAGAGAGGTGACGAAATCTCCCAATCTCTCCCCTGGACCTCCAATCTAATCAAGAAGAGAAAAGGCAAATTAAGCTGGCCATTCATTTCTAAACATGCACAGCAAATGTGAAGATATCATAGAGAAGGATGCATGAGTGGGGAGGGAATAATTTCCCCTGCAAAGACTTGAGACGGTTAGCTTCTGAAGGCTCCGGGGCAGGAGGGGGGAGGGTGTTGCATGCAGCCCAGGTGGGTGGCAGCCAGGGAGAAAGGAACATTCCAGGCCAAAGGAACGACATGTGCAAAGTGGTCGAGAGTCTGAAAGGGTGAGGCGGGTTGAGGGAGGTCATGTGGCACAGAGCTCTGAGTTTGGGCATCCTTTGCTGTCTGCAGTGGGTCGAGGGTTCTGGGATCGATTAGCGATGTCTGCCCCGGCACTGGGTAAAGCAGCAGTGGTCTGCATGCCATGGACTCGCTAAATCTGGGCTAGTGGCTTCGTAAACGAGTCCTCTTCTCTGGATTCTGACGACAAAATCTTCCAACCCCGAGTGGCCCTCATTATGCGGTGAGGGAGCTGACAGATTTTTATGAAGAAGGGTGACTTGTTTACCAGTTGGGAGTCTTTCTGCCCCGTCTTACACAAAGCATCTTCCACATTCCATCTCGTTGAGTTTCATAGCAGAACTTTATAAAGCAACCATCCTACCCAAAGGTGACCAGCTCGTTTTTAATGGAAAGCAGAGGCATGAATCAAGCAAGCAAATATTCTCAACCCTATTCCCCCCAACACTACCCTTTCTGTAATTTTTTTTTCCAGAGGAAAGGTGAGAGGAAGTCTTTGGGAAAACTGGCCTCACCATCAGCACATCTCAGACCCTCACATGTCTGGCTCAATACCCCCAAGCAGCAAACCAGTACATGCAACAGAAAAAAAAAATTCTAACAAGACATTAATAGATAAATAAAAATAGCTTCCACAAGAAATGACGAGGACTCACGCAACAAAATGATTTCTTTCTGTGTGCATAAACTCATGAATAATCAAATCGCACAGTCCCCAAATGAGCCAAGTACAGATCTTGTCAACCCTTATCCCAGTTTCCTCCTGGAAGGTCACCTCAAACCTTTGCAGGCCGGGGTGGCTCTGCCCCTCACGGCTCTTCCTCCCACCCCCTCCTAGCATCCCCACCTCCTCCTTATAGGGGAGAAATTAATTCCCAGTGCTATGGAAACGTGCAGAAAATCTGAATGGCAGGCTGGGGCAGTGCCCATGAATCATCAAGCAGAAAGGGGAGTTCGATAAAATATTGGGGGGGTCCCCAGGCCATGGCTTTTGTGAGCTGAACCAGAGCCCTTGCTTCAAGCCTTTTTATGTGTCACATTTTAACCTACCAGCTGCCTCGAGAAGCAAGATGATCTTCCCTGCCTTTTTTCTTCTTCCTTTAAAAAAATTATTTTTTTATTTTTTTATTTTCCCTCATGTGTTAAGGGAGGAAACAGTGACAGGGACAAGTGACAGCTCGCTAATTATTCCCTTACTGCCACTGCTGTTCTGGCTTTGGACGCATTGCTCATTTCTCCCCGTCTTCGCACTGAATAATGCATGGGTCCCTATCTGTATTCAAGCGGCACCTCCGGGGACCGCCAGCCTAACTAGCTGATAACTGATTCAGTTTGTAAGCAGGGCCTCTGGGAGTTGCAAGGAAAAGTAGCCAAGAACAAATTTAACACTTCTTTCTCATTTCTTCAGAACATCAAGGAGAGGCAGGTTGGGAAGCAGGTGGGGGTATGTGCTGGGCCCTTGGAGGGCACTTGACCTCAGGTTAGGAGAATACAGAGTTTTGGCTGTGCTGTGGGGAGGGAGGAGAAGGAGGAGGAGGAGAAAGTTAGTTGAAGGCTTGCTATATGAACTCAACATCTTGCATGCATTGTCTCTTTCAAAGACAAGAACCCCTTGATGGCAATGCATTAGCAGATATATTGGTTAGCTTCTACCATGATAATGCTGCGTAACAAATGACCTCCACATTTCAGTAGCTGTCAATAACATATATTTATTTTTTCTTGCTCAGGGGTCTGCAGGTGGGTCAGCCTTGCACTGATCTCGGCTGTGCTCAGCGGAGCTTGGCTGCAGACGGCAGGTCTGGCTCAGATCTGCTCCATGTGTCTCATTCCGGGGCCCAGCCTGGAGGAGGAGGCTCCTTGATGGCAAAGGTGCTGTCACATCTCTAGCCACTGCCTGTATCACGTCTGTTAATAGCCCATTGGCCAAAGCAAACCACACAGGCAAGTCTGGTGTTGAGGGGTGATGGAGTAAGTGTCCGCCACCCTGAGCCCATGGCTGGGGTGTAGAGGTCTAATACTGCCATAGACGGAATCTCCAGAACAATCCCTTTTGGAAATCAGAACCTTTCATCCCACTGCCTGAAGCAAATACAACATTTACAAAAAGACTTATACCTGTTAGCCTCTAGATTGGGCTTCTCATTAAATAATACCAGGGTCTGCAAATCAAATGATAGTGATAATCTAAATGGCATTTTTTTACCCAATGTCTACAGTACCAAGTACTGTTTGAAGTGCTTTTATAGATATCAACTCATTTTCTCCTCCTGTGAACACAAGAAAGTAGGTACTATTGTTACCCTGTTTCACAGATAAAAACAACAGGCACAGAGAGGTTAGGCTATTTTCCTGAGGTCACACAGCTGATAAAGACCAGGGCCAGGGTTGGAGGCCAGGCTGACTGCAGACACTCTAGTTAAAAATGGATTGTCATATAAAAGTTTGAATTTTGGACGTAGACGCTATGGTTGAAATGTCAGAGTGCAGTTGGCCTGGGGAAATATAATTGGGAAGGGTTAGGGTGGTATCTGGGCCAGGACCAATCAGTCTCTGGGGGTCTGGACCTGCTTGAGAAAAGCCACTCGCACCCAGCCCCACCCTGTAGGCAGAGGGCTTCCTGAGTCTCCCTCTCTCTCTAGGTCAACCTCAGTCCTGCCAATGGATGACGTGTTCAAGAACCTGCTGGTGGAATTGCTAACTTTCTCCCACCAGGCTGGGTGGGCCAGATTTCTCTGGGAACTATGGGTGCTGGAACAACACCTGGCTTTCCATCACCAAATGCTCCCCTCGCCCAGCTTAGACTGCTGACTGCCATCCCCCTTCACCCTCCCCTTCCTCCCCAATTGGATCTGGTGGTGGCTCTTGCTTTATGGGTCTTGCTTTACGAATGACAAGGGGACAGGGTAAAAGTGCACCCATTTTTGAGGTCAAATGTCTATCATCTGGTCCACTTTTAGAATCAGAAATCTGATCCTTCATGAGATGAAAATGGGTGCCATCTTGATTCCACGCTCTAACAAGGGTCGTGCCCGCTCGCAGGGCTTTGGGTTCTTAGAGCCTCACACAGTGTGTGGTGCTCGGGGACCCATGGGTGAATGAATGAATGAATGAATGGCTGAATGAATGCTCATCCGCTCAGATAAATGCTTTTCAGAGAAGTGAAGCCATTTCAAAAAGATCATTCTCTTGTTCAATAACTACGGAGCACCTACCATGCATCGGGCACTGTTCAGAGAGGCTAGGTATCCAAAATCTTTGCTGTCGTGGTCCAGCAGATACCCAACATAATGTCAGGTGGTGAAGAATAAGGCAGGAAGCGGGGAGGGAGCGTGGTGAGGGCTAGCGTAAGCATTCTCCCCTTCTTGGGCGTCTTCTCCATCTCCACTCCAGGCACTGTGCTAGACGCCTCATAAAGAGCTCCCCCACCGCCCCGATTGTATCGTCATCGTACCCATTTTACAGACAAGGAACTGAGGCTCTGATAAGAGCCTTACTTTAGTAATCACACTGCGAGGCTACGAGAGACCCAGTCTGCCTGCCTTGCCTGAACCGGGCAGGCAGGTGGGGTTCCCTGGCCCTCCCAAGGCTGGCGGGTCAAGGAAGCCAGGTGCTAGGGGTGGGAGGGCGCTTGGGGCCCCTACAGCTGTCCCCTGCCTGGGTGTGCCATCTGCATCCAGTTGCCCAGCGTTGTCTCCTGGGGCAACACTGGGCTCTCTGTCACAGGAGCCACATGTCAAGGCAGAAGCGGGGGAGGCAGGCGGGCGTCAGCAGGTGGTTTAAAATAGCAGCACGTCCCCATGGCTGCAAGAGCTTGGTCCTCTGGCCTGGTGAGAACACTCGGGGAGGAGTTTCCTCGCCCCGGCAGCTACCCCCTCACAGGTGGCCCCTTTGTAAGGAGCCAGAGAAATTGTGCTCAAGTGCAAGGTCCCCCCGCCCCTTGCTCCCAGGGTCTGTGGGATGAAAGCCGCACTCCGCTCTCCAGAACCTTCACAAGCTGCCCCTCCCAGCTGTCCTCACACTCCTTTCTCTGGTCACCCTTGCCATACTGCACCCAAGACGCCCCTTGTGCCGTTGCTTTGGCTGGTCAGGCTGCCTGGAAGGTCCTCTCTGCTCTCTTCCCCACCTGGAAAATACATGGAACACAGCAAGTGCTCAAAAAACGCCAGTGGGATCCACTTACACGTGTTAAAATCTTACCCTTCGCACTTGGCTCCCTTGTCAGTACCTCTGAAGAGCCTTCTAGATTCTCCCAGGGGCAGACTTCCTCCTCCTTCCAAGACTCTATGGCCTACACTCGGATCGGGATTGGAGAAACCTCCAGTGCTCATGGCTGTCTCCAAGCCTACTGACTAGGTTGGCTGCTGCCCCGATGGTAAGGGTCGCATTCTCTCAAGCAGGGGTGGCAGATAACGGGCACATCACGGGCACACAGGCCAGAACTGTCTTAGCCATGCACCTGGCAGACATTGCTAATCAACCACAGCACCTTTTTTCTCAAGCCCTGGAGCCCCAGGCAGCCATGAGCCATTGACTGGAGTTGGCATCGGGATGATGCCTTAATGGCTTCCCACTCCCAAGTGTCATTGACTACTGTCTTTAGATAAATGGCTTCTAGAAGCTTGCCTTCGTGGCTGCCTCAGCCATCAGACTGGGAAGCTCTTGGGGGCACAACCGGCACAGAGCCTGGAGAACACTAGGCACTGAAGAAATGTCCGTCAGGTGCGGGAATCTGGGAAGTGGGGACAACCCATCACAGTGTGCTGATACATACAGAAATGCCTCACTAAGTCCACTGCAAGCCTTTTGGGTCCTTCTTCCCACCCTCTCCCCCTTGGTCTCTGGGGAGCAGTCAGGAACCCAGGAAACCCAAACCGTGGGTTCATTGAGATCAGTTCCAAATAAAAAAGTGGTTTCCCCAAGACTAGCTGCACAGAGACACAAGGTCAAAGATAAAAGATCCTTAGAACACGGAGGAGAGAGAGGGAGCACCCAAGAAAGCAATCTTGCCAGGTCCTGTCACCTCCCTGAACCTCAGTGTCCTCATCTGTAAAATGGGGATAATCGGACTGCTGTGAGATAATGAATGGAAGGTCCTCATTAGAGTATGATGATGCTATCACACTGCTCACAGAGATCTTCTCATACAGGGAAAGCTGCCTTCAGAGAATCTTGAACTCCGGCCTCCCTCTGATTCCCATCCTCCTGGGACCTCTCGCCTCTGGGAGAGGTCCCAGAAAGGAGGCCCAGGAGGCAGGGACCCCCCAGAAGAGGAGGGCTTCGAGTCCTCTGAAAAAGTGGAGAGAGAGAGTCCTTCCCCTGGGTGTGGAATGCCATTACATCATCACTCTGGGGTCCCACTTTACAGACGGGGAAACTGAGGCCTGAGCCTAGTGTCATGGAATAACAATGATCTGCATCTGAACCCATGGTATTTTTGCAGAGCCATCCTGTTTATTAGAAAGGTACCCACACTGATAACTCATTCATTCATTCATTCATTCATTCATCTGTCTTCAATTATATTGAACATGTTTGGGAGGAGTTCACAGTCTAATTGGGAGAATGGGGTGTGATCTGACATGCTGTTGAATTACTTCAGTATCAACGGAAGAGTAAGCTAAGGTTGGGGATAACTTCACAAGAGGGCTATATTGGCTGGGTTTTGCAGTGTAAGTAGGAGTTCATGAGGTAGCTAAAAGGAGGAAGGGCATATCGGGCAAGGCAGATGGTAGGAGCAAAGGCAGGGATCCATGAAAAAGCTTGGTGTGTTTGGAGACCATTTGGCAGACTTGTGTGCCCCGCCTTAGGGACTGTGGTGCTGTATAAGCATATGTACAAGAAGCCACAAGATATAGAAAGCTAGAGCCTGGAGGTCCCTCCACGGCATTTGGGCTTTTCCCTGTGGGCATGGGAGTCATGAGGAGGTGTCCTGGCTCAACTGCTTACATCTCAGCTCCTACTTTCCCTCGCACTCAGCTGCCTGGTGCCAGCCCCGGGATGGGGCAAAGATCAGCATGGACTTTCTGCACCGACCACGCTGCTTCCCTGGAGAGACTCATGCCTAACTTCTGCTCCAGGAATTTAAGCCCCAGAGACCCCCAAAGCACAGAATCCCACTGCTAAGACCTCTCCAGCTCACGGACCCGAAGATTCAGTGACGTGCGCCATTCACCTGTTCATTTGGTCGTTTGGTTAACACAGCTGAAAAGCCCCTAGTGGATGATGTATTGGTTAGTTACAGCTGCGGAACAAACCACCCCCAAATCAGTGCGTCGCATCAACGATATCTTACTGAGCAGTTATTTGCCTGGAGCTCATCTTGTCGGAGTCCATGTGTGCATCCGCTGGTCTGCACAGGGCTCTGCTCCAGACCGGGCTTGCTGGGGGTGGGATCCTGTTCCATGTGTCTCTCCTCCTCCTCCTGGCAGGCTAGCCAGTGAGCAGGGGGTTGAGGCAGGCGGAGGAGGTGTGGGAGGGACACAGGGGAATGTCGAGGGAGCTCTGGGATATTTGGCTGCGAGAACTCACAGAATCTGTGAGTCCGAGTCTCTGTGATGGCCCTTACGGGCTCCCGAGGGGCCGGCCAGGCTTGTACCGGTGGGGTCCCCAACCCAGGCTGTGATAAGGAGGGTCAGCAATGCCCAGACAAGGTCATGTCAGGAGTGGAGGAAGTCCTCATGTTATTGGCTGCTCCCTGTTTTCCAGTCATTGCTTGAGGCTGAGTCCACCTTTTCCAACGGTCAAGACCCCACCCCGGATCCACTCGGTTCAGCATCCCCCGCTTCAGAACCTCCCTCCAAGGGCCGCCCAACCAGCTGCGAGGGGGAGCAAGCTCCCCCTTTGCTCAGTGGCAACCCCCTTGGGGAGGAGGGAGCAGATAGCAGAACTGTGCTATTTACAAGCTTTCAAATGGCTTATTGAATCATAAGCTGAAATCACAGGCTGTAACCAAATCAGCGAGGACCAGATTCAATAAAGTAAACAGGGAGGGGGGATAAAAAAAAAAAATCCCACCTAGAAGCTTGTTAAAGCCCTTCCCTGCCTCTCCCGGCCTTGGTTTCTTAACGTCTCATTGTTTCTGGCGAATAAACCCAGCCTGGTCTGGTTTGATTCCAGTGGCTATTAATTCCATATGTGGTTTATGAATGGAGGAAAAGGCCGTCATTACGTGCTGTTGGAACTTGAAAAGAACCCAACGGGTGCCTCATCTGTGCCCTGCTGGAGCAGCCGAGGACTTTGCTACAGCGCGGGTCTCGAATTCTAACAAATGAGTACTTTTCGGGTGGGGAGCCTGGCCGCCCACCATGCACAGTGGTGACGGTGAAGTGTCCACGTACAGGGTCCCTGCTCCTAAGGAGGTCCCGGAGACACTCGATGACTCCGCAGGGGTCCTGTGTGTGCGCGCAGGACTTCACCCTTTATAAAGCACCTTTGCACATTTTACCTGAGTTATGCTACGAGCTCAGGACGCGTAACGCCGGCACAGAGCCCGGCCCAGAAAAAGACGTCCTCGAATATCAGCTCTTGTTGGTGTTACGAGCGGTATTTCCCATTAACTGCAGGCCTACTGTGTGCCCGACGCTAAGCGTATGTTGCCTCCAATTCAGTCAAATTCTGCAAACCTGGCATGGGGGGGCCTGTGTTACAGACGAGGATCCCAAGATGCAGCCTGGCCCAAAGGCATCAGCGGGGAAGGACAGATGCTGGAGTCAACCTCAGAGCCGCCGGGCTCCAAAGCCAGTTCTGGAAAAGCAATTGTGTGGCCCAGATGCCAAGCCCCTTGTCCCTGGATGTGCCTGATGACAATGCCCGCCCTGCTTTGACGGAGGCCGACTACATCCTTCTCCAGCTTGAAACTGGATTCCCTGATCTAGAATCCCCTGATTGTAGCCTTGACCTTAAGATTTAGATCAGGGGGCACCTGGGTGGCTCAGTCGGTTAAACATCGGACTTCAGCTCAGGTCATGATCTCAGTGCTGGTGAGTTTCAGCTCCACATCGGGCTCTGCGCTGACAGCTCGGACCCTGGAGCCTGCTTCAGATTCCATGTCTCCCTCTCTCTCTGCCCCTCTCCCACTTGCACTCTCAAGTAATATAAAGAAAGATTAAAAAAATATTTGGGGGCGCCTGGGTGGCTCAGTCGGTGAAGCATCCAACTTCAGCTCAGGTCATGATCTCACGGTCCGTGGGTTCGAGCCCCATGTTGGGCTCTGTGCTGACAGCTCGGAGCCTGGACCCTGCCTCAGATTCTGTGTCTCCCTCTCTCTCTTTGCGCCTCCCCCGTTCAGGCTCTGTCTCTGTCTCAAAAATAAATAAACATAAAAAAAAAAAAAAGATTTAGATCAGATTCAGAATAGCAGAATACTTAAGAACCCGGGACCTGGGTTCATTTCCCAGCTCTACCTACCTCTGTTTGTGAAACTCTGGTCAAGTTATATTCTTTTTAAGCCCCCAACTTTCCCATCTTTAGAGATGATGGTAGAGGCATGTTTCTTCCCAGATTATTGTGAAGTCAAGACACACAGCTAACATTCCATGAGACGTTTCTAAACACTGTGCACGTGTTCGTCTCCCCAATCCTGGACTTACCCCCACATTACCGGTGAGGACACCGAGAGAGTAAGGTGACTTATCAGGGTTGTACCCAGACCCAGGGTGTTCCCGAGTGCCCTGGTCACCCAGAACCCTCAGCTGCCTCTCAGTTAAATGAGGTAGTGTCACAGCCCACGGGAAAAGCAAATGAGGGTCCCACCGTTTTTGTATCCCGGAGGATGTTAATGTTTTACTGTGCAGAAGGACGCTCCCAGTTAACAACGAGCAAAGCCTCCAGCTGCAGGGCTGGTCCTGGCTTTGAGGGAGGTTTACCTGAGAACCACACTCCACCTCTGGAGCACACCTATCTGACCCGGGCCCCTGGCCAGCCCTGCTTCCTGCCTCTACCCTCCATTGACACTCCTGCTTCTTCCACTTCCGAATGTGCCCTGTGCACTTTCCTGGCCCTGAGCCTCGCACCTGCCACACCTGATGCCTGACTTTGCTTCCCTGCCCTGGACCCCCAGCAAGCACAGACTGAGAGAGTCAGCTCAAAACACCACCTCCTTCTTGAAGCTTCTGGAGACGCACCCCCAAGGCAGGATGAATACTCCTCTCTCTGTGCTTCCCATGGGGTGGAGTGGATCCCCCTTGGATCCTCACCCATCCTGGTTATGATGGCAAGTCTGTGTGTCTGTCTTCCCCACCAAGAAATCCTTGAGAGCCGGAAGAGGGATGCGTTCATCTCCATATTCCATCTCTATGGAAATGGAATACAAAATGTTTATTGAATGAAAAAAATGGGACAATGAATGGACGAATGAAAGAATGAACCAAAGCATGGATGAATGAATGAATGAATGAATGAACGAATGAATGAGGTTTTCCACCTGGTTGGATTGTAGCTGATGTCTAATCATCCATCATATGGGACCTGAATTCTGCTCCCAGCTTGGCAGCAACCTCACTGCATTAGAAGAGGCACATTGCTTTTAAGTACCCCAGTTTCCCCATCTGCAAATGAACAGGGCACTGACTAGCCCGCCTCCAGAAGCATTTTGTGATTGTAGATTCTTCCTCTCCCCTCCTCCCCATGCCTCCTCTCCCAAGGTCCCATCACGGTAGTCTGGCTTCCCTGCACCCCTTCTCTCCCTAGCCCCCTCTCCCCCATCACCAGCAAGGGTCCGGAGATTTCCTGCCTAAATCCCACTTCTCCTCCCCAGTCCTCGCTGCTCCTCTGTGCCGGGCCCACCTGTACTGTCGCCTCTTGCCTGGATGCCTATAGTAGCCCTCAACATATCTCTCTTCTGCCCTCCAGCTCCCTCCACGCACTGCACTTTCAGCAAAGAGTGCAGTGTTTTCAAAACACACGCTCCCTGGGTCCTGCCTCAGCCCTGGTGCAGGGGGCGTGGCTAGAGTCCCTGGAGCGGAGGCGTGGCTAGCCGGCCCCGCCTCCCGCTTGGGTTCTGTGGCCACAGTGACCTTTTCTCTCTGGCTGTGGCTGCTTCCACCATACCAGCTTTTGCACGTGGTGCTCCCTCCATCTGGAAAGTTCTCTGCCTCCTCCCCATGATCAGATTTCAGCCTGCTTATCAGGAGCCTTAATCGGAGGACACACAGGGAAGCCTTGCACAAAGGCCTCCCCAGAGGAGATCAAGCATTCTTCTCATATCAGCCCTCCGCGCTCCCATTTCCTCCGTTTCTCAGCCTTTCTCCCGGTTCCCAGTTTGCTTTTACTTGGGAGAGTTTACACATTTGTCTCCACCCCTGGACTCAGATAAAAGATACCTAAAAGCAGCACACTCTTCAGACACTGTATCTCCAGCACCCAGCCCCACGCCCGCAAGTACTCACAAACATCGGAAAATTGGATGGACGTGTTCTCCAGCTCAAGGGTCTTGTAGTCCCTGTTCAGACCTCAGTTTCACCAACTCTGAACTGGGCTCAGGATGTCCCATCTCTCTGTACATGCCGGGGCTCTGCAGGAAGTCTCCAGAACCACCTGGAGCACAGCGAGGCGCTCTGAGGTCTGGAAAGGACCTCAGAGCCTCATGGGGTCCTCATGGGGGGACCCAGGCGTCATGATAACCGGGCCACCTCTGGATTTCGCGGCCATCTGCTTGGCTCGCTGAGCACTGGGAACCAGAGCCAGGCCCCCGCGTCCTGTGAAGGGTTGGAGAACAACGTGCTCTGTGTTCAGATCCGCAGAGGGAACAGAGCGAGGTCACTGTTCCCTGGTCGAGGCGGTCATGCTCTGTAAGCGCTGAAGCCTGGAGGAGGTGCCGAGGGGCTTCTCCGGAATTTCCAGAAGAAACTGCGGGCGTTTGTGCGTCGCCCACAAGACAAGCACCACAAGCTTGAGCTTTTCCAGTGTGGTTTGGCAAACCGGATTTTTTATAGTCCCCAGTGAAAACTCTCTTTTCTAATCAGATTACATTTAAACAGACAGTATTCTTGTTTATCTGCAGTTGGGTGTTTATTCCTTTAGAATTATCTTCCCAACGCCTGGCGTGTGCAGCCGTTGCCTCACATTGCCGTCATGCGGGCGGGCAAGGCCACAGTCTTTTCTGGGCCCAGAAGGGAGCCTGGAGATAACGAAACCCATGGTTTTGGGGGTGCAGACGAGCAAAGGCCTCTGTGGGAGCAGCCTCGTCGGGGGAGGGGAGCGGGGAGCCACAAACCCTTCCCTCAATGCTTCCCTGAAGAAGCATTTTTTTCCATTGCACTACTTTAATGGTAAAATTTACTGTTTTAACCATTTTAAGATATTTTATTTATTATTTTTGAGAGAGAGAGACAGCACAAGTGGGGCGGGTGCAGAAAGAAGGAGGGACAGAGGATCTGAAGCGGGCTCTGTGCTGACAGCAGCAAGCCCGATGCGGGGCTCGAACTCACCAACCACAGGATAGTGACCTGAGCCGAAGTTGGACGTTCGACTGAGCCACCCAGGCGCCACCCGCCGCCCCCCCCACCCCGCCCCGCTCCCCACCGTTTTAACCATTTCTGAGCGTGCTGTTTAGTGACACCAAATACGTTCACACTGTTGTGCAGCCATCACCACCTTCTTTTTCCAGAACTTGCTCCTCTCCCAAAAAAGAAACTCTGTCCCCAGTAAATTATAATTCCCTCATCCCCCTCTCCTCCCAGTCCCTGGCACCCACAATTCTACTTTCTGTGTCTATGAATTTGACTCTGCTAAGTACTCTGTATAAGTGGACTCACACAGTGTTTGTCCCTTTGTGTCTGGCTTAGTGCACTTAGCATGACTGTCTTCAAGGTTCATCTCGTCTTCAAGGTTCATCTCGTCTTCAAGGTTCATCTCATCTTCAAGGTTCATCTTGTCTTCAAGGTGTCTTCAAGGTTCATCCGTGTTGTAGCAGGTGTCTGAATTTCCTTCCTCATTAGTCTGAGTCATAATCTACTGTATGGACATACCGCAGTTTGTTTAACCACCGATGGACACTTGGATTGTTGGCTATTGGGGATAGTGTTGCTGTGAACTCAAGAGGTGCTGTTTCAGTCCGAGTCCAATGCCTGAGAAGGAAATATTGGCATGCATGGAGATTAATGAGCCCATGAGGTGCGGTGGAGAGGGCTTTCGGGGCGGGGGGGACTTCTGCTTGAACCCCAGTGCTGTCATTTCCCGGCTGTGTCAATTTCCTCACCTGGAAGAAGAGGGAAAGAACACCCATCTCCTCGTGGTGGTGTGAGATTTAGAGCACCGAGGGTGGTGATTGGCACAGAGCAGGTGCTCAGTAATGTGGGAGGCCTTACTCATTTCATGCTCCCGCCCAGAACCGCCGTGCGCAATTATGTTGTTCGCCGCCTACGGGCACCTGGTCCAGGTACTTGCGTTGCCGGTCTAAATCCAAGGGACAGCTTCCAGCCACACAGAGGCTTCTACGTGCTCTTGAAGTCCCCAGTCTCGATCGGCATAGGCACACAGGCTCGTCCCTAGTCTGGCAAGGCACAGCGAGGTTAATCAACCAGCGTAAGGCCACACGGCAGCACTCAGAGCCTTCTCTGGTATGAGGACCTGGCGCTAGGCCAGAAGAACAGAACAAGGTGTGCAACCGGGAGCCTTACGCAGGCAAGCGGAGGAGGGCCCTGGGCTCCCCTCGGCGGCTTCCCACCTCCCCTTCTCGCATTAAGAAGCAGGAACTGAAATGAAAGCTAAAAACTCCATCTCGTTCATGGCCAGGCCCTACCTTGGGGAGGTGGCCTCAGAGTGGCCACCGAGACAGGGCTCTGCGTTGTGGACTGTGCCCCCCTCCCAGACCCCTCCCCAACTTGTTCCTTCCATCCTGGGATCATTTTCCAGACAGCCCAGAGCCCAACCCGCCAGACTATTTAGTCTGGGTTTGGTGACCCCCGTCTGACTGCAGGCAGGCCGCGCTCAGGTTTCACGGCCTCCTCGGTATGATCACTGCAGGCCCCCTCCTGGCTGGCCCTGCCCTGGCTTCCTACACAAACACTTACCTTCAGGCAGAGGATTTCCTGGAACACGTGGTTAAAGCCAGCCACCGGCTTCCAGAGGGAGCTCCGAGGCCCTACAACACAGCCCTCTGTCCAGAGTCCTGCGGGCCCCCATTTGTCACTCTCAAACAAACACTCAGACTTAGCTGGATGGCCATCGCCGTAACCTCTCCCCGACTCCCTTGACCCCTGACTACGGTATACACAAGTTCATTAGCAGAAAAAAAGAGTGATACGAATTCAAAATGCTTTCCCATCGGTGAATGGGCACTAGATCAGCTATTTGTTCTTGTCCCATGTCTCAGATGGGGACACTGAGGCCCTGGAGAGCCAAGGAAAGGGATGAGCCCAAGCCCTTGGGATGTGGCTTCGAAGCCGGGAATTGAACTCGGATCTTTGGGCTTTCCGCGTCACCTCAACTTCGAAGGGGTTCCGTCTCTGCTTCTACTCTCTCCCCTATCACCACCTCTCGTCCCTTCTGGGCTCCTCACTGTCTTTTAACAACGTTGTCTGAGAATCTCCCGACACCTCCTGAGACTCTAGGGAATCGGGCGTCCTGGAAATAGAACTTCCTTATTCTTGTCATCTTGGGTGCGGTAGCACAGTCGAAGGAGATGTCGGTGGCCCCCGCATCCTGGAGAGCTCCGACGTGATAAGCCAAGTTCCTGTAAAAACCTGTGTGTCTGGCACTTTGCCAGAAGCGCTGGCAGTAACCTATATTAATGGCTCCTATTCTGTGAGCGCTCAGGGTACGCCAGGCACTGTGGGAAGTTCTTTATGTGCGATTCTTTCGGGAGGCTGAGGTAGCCACTGTGTCTCCTCTCCGCTTTACAGCTCAAGACACTGAGGCCCGGAGCGGGCAAGTGACTTGGAGCGAGTCACACGGCCAGCAGGCAGAGGAGCCTGAACTCCAGCCCAGGAGCCACACTTTTCCCCTCCAGAGGATTCCATTTCTGGCTCACCACTCTCGGTTAGGAAGGAGGGAATGGGGCGTAGGAGTCTTCCGTACATGTCTGCGTGGGTTTCTTTTTTTCCCCTTCACCGTGAACACGCTTGGTTTTCATAATGCTAAAAACAAAATGACATAATCCACGATAACGACAAAAAGAAGCAACATGATCCATCTTGGTGCCCATTTGATTTTCCTTTAAACGCATTACATGTAACCAAGCCCTCTTTACGTCCCCCTTCACGCGCGCACCGGGGCTAACTGCTGTTGACAGTTTGCCGTATATTCCTGCAGATTTCACCCCCTTATCAAATGCTAATATATAATATATAGGGCTTTCGAAGCTGTACATATTTGCAATATTTGATTTTTAAAAAGTCAATACGGGATGCATTGCTTTTGCTATTGGGAAGAGAATAAAGATATTAAAAATTAAATCAAATTGCAAAACATCCCCGGGTTGGGCCTCTCAAAGTTGCGAAGGCAAAGTTCTCTTCCGGAAAGCCCCACGCCCAGCAAAGCTGGATTCCCCACAGAGATGCCCAGGAGCCTGATGGCTGGCCCTTGTGCTCGGCTGGGGACGAGGAGTAGGGGGACGCATCCGATTCCCACCTGCTCGCCTAGCCACCCCCTCCCCTCTGCCCCTGGTCGATAAGCATTGTGTACAGTTTGCTGACTCAGCAAAACACACCCTCCCTGCTAGCTCTCTGTTCGGATTGGAAGGTGATTGCCTACTGGCCAATTAATTCTGCTTTAATTGCTCCGGCTCTAAAACACAGGCCTAAACAGCTAATCTGGCAGGGGAGGGGGGAGCAGCGGGGGGTTCCCCTAACCCCGCAGATGCTGCTCTACCAACTCTGGGGAGATGCTGGAAGAGTCTGGGCAAAAAAAAAAAAAAAAAAACCCAACGTATCTCTGCAGAGTCCTCTGGGTCATCTGGAAGGAAGGGGCCACAGGCCAGTGGGAGGTGTGGCCCAGAAAATGAGCCAGAAAGCAGTGGAAAGGTGGTGGTGGGGGAGGTCTAGCCCCACTTCTGGCATTTATTACTGCCTGACGTGATCTTGTTTTTTTTCCTCCTGTGGTCTGCCTTCCCCACCTCCCCCACCCCCCACAAATGTCAGCTGCCGGAAGGCAGGGGCCCTGTCTAGTTCAGGGCTGTATCCGGTGCTCAGAGTGTCCAACATACAGTAGGTGCTCAATAAACAGTGGCTGATTTAATGAACATATCATGCCCTTCCTAAATCATCCCCTGCCTGCAGCTGCTAGCGAAGTCTCTGGAGAATTGCAAGAGATCGATGGGGAAACTGAGGCCTAGGGAAGGGGGTTGGTTTGATCAGGCCAGTGCCTGGCTCAAGCCGCCTTTCAATTTTGCTCTGTAAGGATGGTCTTTTTCCAAATCGCCCTGTCACCTCTGCAGCACTAGTGAGCCTGTCACCGGCTGTCCAGAACAGGAGGGGACAGGGAGTATCTGTGCCACTTTCTTCTGAAAATGGCATCTGTATCAAACTACTCCTGGACCTCGAAGCCCGCTCATTACACACCAAATACTGAGTTCTCTCTTCAGTCTGTGCCTGGGGGGCCACTTGCGGGGGGGGGGGCACTTAGAACTGGCTCTCCTGGGGATCAGCAGAGCCGGCCCTCGAGAGGAAAATGGTACGTATCTAATCTCTGACCTTCGAATGAGGGCAGGGACTCATCAAAGATTTCAGATGGAGGGACAGGGCCTCCGCCTAATTCTGTCCTCACCTCAGGCCATTCTTGGCTGTGGATGCCCTCCAGGGTAGCCGGGGAGGTGGGGGAGAGGGGGCCGGGAAGGAGGAAGGAGGAAGTGAGGCAGGAGCAAAGGAGAGTAGGGGAGCCAGCAAGGCAGGCTGGGAAACAGCACAAAGGGGGCAGGAAGCAGAGGAAAAAAAGAAGACAATACACAAGGATGCCAGCCCATTTGGGGTGGAGGGAAGCGCAGGAGGAAACACACAAAGCCAAAACAAAGAGCAAGAAATAAGGGGTAAAAAGAAACTCAATAGGGCTTGAAACAAAGCCATGGAGAAAACAAAGGGAATGAAAAACACCAGCAGCAGCACCAGGAGAGAAGGCAGTGGAGGCGTCCAGAATGTCATCTGCCCATCCCGAGGGGCGTCTGGGCCAACCGCCTGGCCCCAACCTCGCCCAGGTCCCTCACCCCAGCACTGGTACCCACCAGCTCCCAGGAGCCTCTGGGGCAGACAGCTGGGCCTCCTCCCGCCTCCCCAGCCCACCAGCTCTGATTGGTCAGTTTCCCAGGGTGGGGAGGCGGGCTATGCCCACCCATCTTTGCCCCAGAGACCCGCACGGGCTTCCTGAAGTGTTCTGAGCCACCCCGAGTCCTCCCTCCCCTCCTTCCCCACCACCTAGAAAGCTGTCCAAGTGGAACAGCCTGCAGCTATTACAATAAACACCTCAGCCGCAACCTGTCTCTCATTTGCATATTAGCAGCCTTAATTCTGATGAAATATGCAAATGTATGCAAAATGAAATTCATCTCATAATGACACAAGGCGATTAAACAATTTTTATGCTTAAATATTCTGTTTAATGAAATCAAACAGACCTGCGCGTGTGACAAATTCTCCACAGCATGGAGAAATTAGGGGGGATTAAAAAAAATAATAAAAAAATTAAATAAATAAATAAATATATATATATATATATATATACATATACATATATATATACCAAACCGCTAGCACCCCCAGCACAGCCTAGATCTGCTTCACCTTTTTGGTAAAATGAAAGGGGGGAAAAGCGTGTTTTTGATAGCCAAATGAACTGAAAATTATGTTACTGAAAACTGTTAAAATAAGTTAGAAGCAATATGCCTTTGTTCCAGCCTCTTGCGAGTAACCTCCAAACCCCGCCCTGCTCCGCCACAATATGCCCATAATGTATTTGTCCTCCAACGTGCTGGAGGGAAAGGAGGCCCGCTGGGCAGCAAGGAGGCCGATTCGGGCACCCTCTCAGTGCCAGAGAAATGGAGCCAAGAGCCCTCCGCCCATCTACCACCGGGAGGCTGGCCAGCAGTGTCTCCCAGACAAACTTTCTTGCTCTGCTCACCTGGGCAGAGCATGGTCTTGCCCTGGCCATTGGGAGATAGTTTGAGGGCATTTGGGTTCTTAGCCTTGTTCCAGTAAAATCTATTCTGGTATTTACCTGGAGGAAAAGGGGGGAGAGTCAAGCAGGAGAAGGAGGAGAAGAGGCAAGAGGGGGAGGAACAGGGCACAGAAAAAAGGATGAAGAGGAAGAGGTAAAAGATCGGGGAATGGAGAAAAGAGGGAAGGAGACAAAAAGGATAAAGAAAAAGAATCGCTAACAGGTTTGATCCATGGCTATGTGTTTTTGTTTGTTTGTTTTTGTTTTTTTAATATTTGATCTCATGGTCTCTTCCTATCAACCCTGTGAGTTGGGTATTGGTATAACCAGCCAAGGTTCAGAGAGGTTAAATAAGTTGCCCAAAGTCACACTGGCTTATCTCTAAGCCAAGGGAGAATTCAGAATTTGAATGCAAACACAAAGGATGCTGAAGCTTTCTCCCAGGGGGTGAGGGTGGGAGGGAAGCTGGTCTACAAACTCACCTTAGGAACTCTGGGATATTTGGGTGAACCACCAGGAGTTAATTTCCCTACTGACCCTTAGGCTCCTGGGAGAAGTCCGTTTGGGGATCGAGTGGGGGCCCATGGCACTGTGTGAGCAGTAGTAGGTTAGTCTTCTCTGTCCTCCTCATAGATAGGGCCCCCGCACCCAGCCCCCTCTATTTCATCACCTTTTAACTACTGATTTGTTTGTTTCCATCTTCCAAACAGAATGTGCTTTCCAGCCCGGGCAGGACTCCCCACTGGCTCACGTGGAATGCACTCAGGAATTGCTTGTTCCTCTTGTGTCTTGACTTGTTTCCCGGGGTCAAATTCACCCTCAAGGTGGCTGGGAATGCTTCCCCAGCGTCCCCTTCATTTCTCAGTCCTGGAGTAGGAAGAGGCTGGGGGTGAGTGACACCCAAGAGGCGGGAGCAGCTCCTTTGAAGAGGAAAGTCTTGGTAACCAGTAACAAATGAAAGCCTTCAGCTCCTATGGGGCAGAGATATCTCAGAGAAAAGTTGAAAGCAGATTCGAGATCAATCTGTCTGCTCTCTCCCCCACCCCAGCTCCACGCGGCCACCTCCCATTCATGGACTCAGAAGCAGGAGGCGGGGGCCAGGGAGACTTTGCTTTTACCTGGGCCCTGTGACCTCCAGCAACTGGCCTAACCACTCAGTCTGCCCAGCTGAGAAATGGGAGGGACCTCTTCCCATAATTCCCGACTTCTCTTTTGTTTCTGATATTTTAGAATTTTTCTTCAAAATCCAGAATAGGCAACTTAAAAAAAAAAAAAAGATAATAAAGGCAACCACAGCCTCCACATGGCCATGATTTACCGAGCACTGCCTGGGCGTAATCTGCCACTATTCTAAGCGCTGGCTTACATTTATTATTGCTTAATCCTCACGCTCCTGTGAAGGAGGAGCTATTATCATCCCCTATGGCAACGAGGGAAACAGAGAGTCAGAAACATCGGGTTGTTGCTCTGAGGTCACCTAGCTGGTGAAGAGGCAAGCCCGGGACTGACACCCAGGCATTCAGGCTCCAGAGGCTCTATCTCTAGTAACAGCAACGGCTAACATTTGGTGTATGCCTGGCACAGTGTGGGGCCCTCTCATAGCAGTCCTGGGAGGTAGAGAACACATTTATTTCTGTGTTATAGATGGAGAGATGGAAGCCCGGAAGAGGCCATGGGCATGTCCAAGGTCACACGAGCAAGCCCCTGGCTGTGCAGACAAGTATCCCGGTACCCCAGCTTGAGGCCAACAACTGTGCGAGCAAGAAAGCTGCCTTGAATCCTCCAACTGATTTCTAGGGATTCTGGGCCATTTGTCATCTCCGTCCCCTCCTGGTCCTAAGGTTGATGGACTTTGAGACAGGGATATTTCATTAGAAAATTAGGAGAAGTATTTATAATTAATATTTCAATTAGAAAGGATATAATTGAGAAGGTATTAGCTTCATCACACGGCTGGTGACAGCCCAAGGAAGCGAGGGCACGTTGCTTTCCCGGGGAGTGAGGTGGGCCCATCTCATCTGCTTAATGAGGGAGTCATGTGGCCCTGGAACAGGATAAAGAAAAATGTTCAGTTCAGCAGAGCATCACTGTAATAGGACATCGGTACCCCCATGTCTCTGTTTCCATGCCTGGTACTGAAGGAGACAGCTTAATATGGTGGTTGCTACTTTAGCAAAAAAGTTATGAGAATAATATTTACAATTCCGAATTCATTATTCATTCAAGAAATATTTATCTGCATGAACCTCTAGGGACACAGAGCTAAATTGGATATAGATACTGCCTTCAAGCACGCCAGTATACTTGGAGGTACACGCTAGGAGATTACAACAATAAATATAAATGGCACAAATACAGGGCAGAAACAGGCGAGGCATTTCTTCACCGTGGGGTATCAGGGAAGGCAGCCTGGAGGATGTGTTAACTAAGTCTCCAGATACATCTTGGAGCTTTCCAGAAAGGGAAAAGGACCTCCAAAAGAAGAACTAGCATGTTCAACAGTGTGGAGATGAGAAACTGCAGGGTGGGTGGGAGGTGTGCATAGCTCACAACTGGTGCTGGGCAAAGCCCTGGGGAAAGACTGGCAAGAAATGAAGCTGGTGAGATAAGAGGGAAGACCAGATGGGAGGAGGTCTGCATGCTTATCTTTCCTCTGCCACTGGGTAACCTTGTGATCTTGACAAGGTCACTTCCTCAACTCCCAGAGCTTCCCTTTTCTCAGTTTTGAGAAGGAGAAAGGGTAAACCCTCAGCCTGTTGTGAGCATCAAGCATGCCTGGGAGTGCTCGCTCTGCCATTGCCTGCTCTTGCCCTGTGTCACTGAACATCTCAGATCCCAATAGGAGATTATCATCAGAGACAAAATCAGTAAGGAGAAGACGATCCCCTATTTAGGCATCCAGATGCTACTTGCCTCTCTATGCATGAAAAATGAGTAGCACCAGCTTGCCCAGGACAAGGGTTTCTGAACAGAAACCAGAGCCCTGCACCCTCATCTCTCACCCCTGCCCATATGCACCCAACAGTCTCGTGTATGAATCCCAGAAACCACACTCTGCTTGTTCCCTCCCTCTTCAGAAGCTCCCAAGGCTATAGGAAGTGAGCTCAGGCAAAGCTGGCAGAACCCACCACCTTCGGGGCATAGCATGAGATCCTGGAGAGGCAGGACTGTGGGCACCTTGAGATCCTGCATCCCTCTCTGTGTTGGCCTTTGCTTCCAGCCGATTGGATACAGATGGTCCTCCTCCTAGGCGAATCTGTGAGCTCACCATGTTTTTCCCTGCAAGAGCAACTTTCCCCCTTAATAGAGTCTTTGGGGATAAGACACAGCTCCTTCCATCTCAAGGGGCTCACAGTCTAGAGGGACTAGAGTCACTAGAGACGACTTTTACTTTCTTCTTTCCACTTTTCGATGTCTCTCCGTCCTCCCTCTCTTCATCTCTCTGTCCTCTCTCCCTTCCTGCTGTTTTCTCACACAGTTGGAAAGTGTTGATTTTACAAAAGCACTAAAGCTATTTCCAAAAACAATATCAATTGTCATTACCCTGGGACGTTTTATCGCCAAGCTCCCTGTCTCCTGCCAGTGGAGGGCTGTCAGACCATGAGGCCCTGGGCGGGACAACACCCTAGAGGAACGCCCAGCTCTCCCTTCTGAACCCTGATTCTTAGCAGGTGCTCTCAACGCCTTCCATTCACCCAGACTCCTCTTTGAACTCTGTGCCTTTGAGGTGACTGTGAAGCAGAGCCAGTTGTTCAGAATATCCATTGTCCCTCTCTCCTGCCCCCATCCCAGCAGGAAACAGTCTGTTCTCCCCAAAAACAGATGCCAGGAAATCTGGAGAGAGTCCCACTTAGATTTAGGCCCATCCTATCCTTCCATCAGATCGGCTGGAAGTCAACTTTTCCTCGGAAACTGACCAAAAATATGAAGAATAAAATCCCCAACAAACCCCAAACTCCCAACCACCACTACGTGTCTGCTTTTCCATGGCAAGGACAAGCAGAGAAATCTGATCCCCCCATGCTTCACGGGGCCAAACTAACTCCGTGTGGATTGTCCATGAGGAGGGCTGGGCTCCGTGCTGAGTATCCTGCCTGACGAGGGGGCTTAATGATTTGTGCAGACCCACGGCACTCCAGCCAGGGCCCGGAACACTGTGCATTGATTCCGGGGGATTGAAAGTCCCTGCTCCTGTCCCCCCGGGTTTTCTTGCATTCCTTCTTCTTGACTGGTTATCCCTGTTCCTCCAATGACATCCAAGAAGTGTGAGAAAGCCCGAGGTGGAGATAATCACTTTCCCAGGCTTTAATTAATTTGGTGTCATTGGCTAATTAGCTGTGGGTGTCATTCAGTCCATTAGAGACTCTAGGGTTGCTCATGTTAGGAAGGTCCTCAGGGCCATCAGGCTCCATCCCACAGAGGCAGGGATCAGACTAAGGAGGAAAGGGAGTGGCCCAGGGTTGCCCTGCGGGGGAGGGGCTAGCCTAGGAGTCGAGGCTGGGTCTCCTGATTTCCAGCCCTGTGGTCCAAGCCCTAATGCTCGCTCATTTAATTTAATTTATTTTCATTACACGTGCACTGCATTTATGCATTGCATCATCCCACACTCCTCCTGTCAATAGACTCCAGTCACATCCAACTTTCAACATTTTCTGCAAACTCATAACTGCCTCAGGGCCTTTGCACTTGCTGTTCCCACACCCTTGGCTCTGCATGGTCATCTCTTTCTGTTTATTTGGGTTTTAGCTTAACTGTCATCTTTCTGAAGGGCATTCTTCATAAAATCTATGTGGCAGACAGATCCTAGGGTGGCCCCCAATAATTTTTTTCTTTTCTAAGTTGAGATATAGTTGAAAAACAATATTGTATTAGTTTTGTGTTGTACAACATGGCTCGATATTTGTATGTATTGCAACATGATTACAGCAATAAATCTGGTGAACATACCTCACCATCCATCATCACAGGTTTTTTTTTCTTGTGATGAGAACTTTTAAGATTTACACTCTTAACAACTTCCAAATATATAGTATAGTATTATTCATCATAATCAACATGCTGTGTCCATTAAGTCCCCGGGCCTTATTTATTTTATTACTGGAACTTCATTATGTCACCTGTTCCCCACCCTGCCATCCTCACCTCTGGCAACCAGCGATCTGTGCAATGTTTCTGAGTTTTTTTTTGTTTTTTTATATTTCACATATAAGTGAGATCATACAGTATTTGCATTTCTCTGACTTATTTCACTTAGCATAATACCCTCAAAGTACACCCATGTAGTTGCGAATGGCAAAATTTCCTTCCTTTTTATGGCTGAATATTATCCCATTGTATATATATACCACAGTTTCTTTATCCATTCATCCACTGCCGGGCACTTAGATTGTTTCCATATCTTGACTATTATAAATAATGGTGCAGTAAACACAGGGGTGTGGATATCTTTTTGAGTTACTGTTTTTGCTTCCTTCGGATTAATAACCAGACATGGAATTATCAGATCATTCGGTAATTCTTTTTTTTTTTTTTAATTTGAGAGACAGAAAGAGAGAGGGAGCATGTGCCTGTGCAAGTAGGGGAGGGGCAGAGGGAGAGAGAGAATCTTAAGCAGCCTCCGCACCCAGCCCAGAGCCCAAGGCAGGGCTCGATCTCACAACCTTGAGATCATGACCTGAGCTGAAACCAAGAGTCAAATACTCAACCGACTGAGCCACCCGACACCCCATTCCCACTTTTAATTTTTTAAGGAACCTCCATAGTATTTTCCACAGTGGCTATACCATTGCCTCCAGTGGCTCCTGGTGTGCCTACCTTGTGTAGTCACCTCTTTTTGAATGATGGTGGTGTTTGTGACTTGCTGCTAATCAATAAATATGGAAAAGGTGACGGGACATCACTCTTGTGATTAGGTTATGCTATGAAACAAAGGTGAGGCTATTCTGGGGCTTTTTTAATCAGGTAAAAGCCCTTAAAGTGGGGGGGGGGCATGCCTTTCCTGAGGCAAGTGATTCCTTTTGGTCCCTTATGAGCTGACCTCTGAGACCTAGGGGCAGTCTCCTGCTGACAGCCAGCAAAAAGCTTGGGCCTTTGGTCAAACAGCCCCCGGAACTAAATTCTGCCAATCACCTGAATGAGGGTGGAGGGGACTGGTCCCCAGTTGAGCCTCCTGATGAAGATGCAGCCCATTTGCAGCTTTGTGAGACCCTGGACAGAGCACCCAGAAACATTTGCATAATAAATGCACATTGTTTGCAACTGCTAGATGTGTGATAATTTGTTACTTAGCAATAGGTAACTAATGCAATTATAACAGGTATGTCCCCAGCCTTTGTGATGTTTCAAGCCACCTTTTCCATATTCGTCACTGTACTTGCCACTGTCTGAGAGTGTCTTGTCTAAGTATCAGTTTCTTGCCTATGTCCTGTCTCCCTGACCGTGTTCCATGAGGGAAAAGGGCCTTCTTTGTCCTGCTTAATTCTGCATTCCTGGGACCTGACAAGCAGGAGGTGTACAATAAATAACTGTTTAATAAATGAGTGAATGAGTAAAGCATGGGGTAAAAACATGATCGAGGAACAATAGAATAAAATATCAATACATTCAACGAAATTTTTAAAAATGCATGGCAAAAATCTATACTGAAAAGAAAGACAAACTGAGGAAAATTCTTGGAATTTATATCACAGAAAAGGTCTAAATGTTATATTCCACAAAGAAGTAGTACAAATTGAAATAAAAATGTTTCCAAAACAAGTGAAAAAAGAGGTTCAACCTCACTTTGTCATGAGAAATGCAAATCAGACCTGTGTCAGGGTCCCATTTTCACCCGTTACCTCCCGTTACCTCCCGTTACCTGGGCAAAACATCAGCAGTGCGATGACACCAGGTGGGCGAGGGTGAGGGGAACAGAGTCCTGGCCGCCTGGAAAAGCAAGTGCCATGACAGTGCCAGCCCAGGGAGGTGGCGAAAAGTGCTGGAAAGCACCCGCAGACCCCTCCTACCTCCCAGGGCCAGTTCCTGCCTGGGCTCCCTGTCCCCCACCTTGCTTCTCTGATGCTACTTCCCTCCTGAGTGGCAGGTCTGAACTAAGAATTCTGGCCACCCTGCAGCCCCCTGAACTGAGCAAATCAAATGGTCATAGTGGAGCCCAGGGTCACCATGAGAGATGGTCACAACCCACCTTTGCTCAGGTCTGCAGAGGGAGGGACATGTACCTGTATAGTAGACAGATGAAGTCCTCTGTGGGAAGAGGCACAGTTTCGCAAAGGATGGGGACCATTCAGCTGGAGCTGGAGATTATAGAGCTGGGACCCGGACTTGAGTTCCAATGGTGACTTACAACTGGTCAATGGTGCAATTCACCAGGGAGCCAGGGGGCTTACCCTCACCAACCCTCTGTTTTACATGAGACAGAGATACCAGACTTGGGCTCTCTGAAGCTCCTTCCAGCTGGGACAATTCTGTGGTTATCTGGAGGGCATTTGGAGTTTACTCTGGGCCCCTCGGTCTCAGACAGATGTACACGTGTTGGAACGGAGCCAGCGCCAGCCAGCTGCTATGACCAGGGAACGTGGAGATTGGCTCTGGGGAAGATGAAGGTCTCTGACACTTCTTGTCCTGGCCAGGCTGTGGGGAAGGGATGGCTGGCAAATGTCTGGGAGAGGGGGACAGGGGAGGTGAATCTGTCTGGAGGGGGCAGCCATTGTAGGCAGGCCCAGCCATCAGGGGGCCAAACACTGGGAGGAAGTATGTACCGTGAGCCTGGCATGCACCCACAGACCGCAATGGCTTGGTAAGCTAAGCCATGGTGACATTCACCTCCTCAACAGCCACCACCATCCCCTCTGGCCTGGACCATGGTCTCCTAGTGGTGTCCCTGTGTCCAACTTTGTCTGCACTGAA
The DNA here is from genome assembly GCF_018350195.1 of Panthera tigris. Classification (NCBI taxonomy): domain Eukaryota; kingdom Metazoa; phylum Chordata; class Mammalia; order Carnivora; family Felidae; genus Panthera; species Panthera tigris. The sequence continues at coordinate 25,548,642 of NC_056671.1, forward strand.
CGTATCTGTCTGAGTGTTCTTTTCATAACATGTCAAATCCCACCATTGCTGCGCTCAAAATCCTCCAGGGGCTCCCATCTCATCCTGAGAAAGGGCCAAAGCTCTTATGATGGCCACATCTGCCCCCTCGCTTCTCTGGTCCTGTCCCCTGTTTCCCTCCCCTTCCTCGGATGCACCCCAGGACCTTTGTCCTTGCTGTGCCTCTGCCCAGACCTCCATTATTTTGGATGATCCCACGCCTCATTCCGTTGCTGCCACTGGCTCTCTCAGATGTCACTTCTTCTCTGAGCTCTTCCTGGCCACCCCAGCAAGATTCCAGCCCCTTCAACACATCTCATCCCCTCTGCCTATCTTTCTTCCAAAGCGAGTACCTTACTTACTGCCCTCATGTAACATATTCTACATTTTGCCTCATCTGTGCTCATCTCTCCCATCTGACTGTAAACTCCACTGTCACAAGTGCTGGAAAGGTAATTAGTGCTCAGAAATACTCATTGACTGCTCCCCGATGGGCACTGTGCTGTATGCTTTTGATCTCATGTGTCTTTTTAACCTTTGCAATGGACCAAGGATTCAAATACAGTTCCCACTGTCCCTATTTTACAGATGGGAAAGCTGAGGCCCAGAGAGGTTGGATCTGGTGATGGGCCCAGTGCCTCATGGCAGGTAATGAGTAACCCTGGGTTTGGAACCCAGCCCAGTGCCACTCCCAAGCCCGGTCCCGCCCCCTGATGATAGGCCATGCTGCCTTTGACAAAGGCCTACTCAAGTAGCGGTTCATGCTAAGTGGCTCATCCTATCAGCCCACACCATGGCTCCAGGAGGTGACGTTGTTATCATGCTATTATAAGAATAGGGAAGCTGGAGACGAAGAGAGGGTTATCCAAGGTCCCAGCATAAGCAAGGAATCTGGGTCTTTGAGCTCCTATGCAAGCTCACTCTCCACTTTGTCTCCTGCTTTGTGTGACCTGTAGGATGCTGACGTCTCCAGAGCCTCCTCTCCTATACCCCCGAGGCCTGTGGCTCCCCCCAAGGCTCACAGAGTGGGAGGCAGGAGCCACAGAGGGGCCACAGCTGGGCAGCAGACTAGGTAGGAGTGGAGACTGTGACCGGGATTTGAAGTTGGTGGGGCTGGGCTGCCCTTCAGACTTTTCCATCTCAGCCTCTGTGCTTGGCCATGCACCTGCTGTTGTGTGGTTCTGTGGCCTTCATGCCTGGGGTCTCTGCCTTGATGTCACATGAGCACGTGGGCCAGGGGCATCTCCTCCTGAAATGCCCCAGCAGGTCCTAGGACAAGGAGTCATTGGGTGGCAAGACAAGATCCCGGAGCCCATCTGGGACCCCCAGGGGCTGCAGTCAACCTCTCACTCCAGAATTTTCCTTAAAGTTTCCAAATGAAGAGGCATCTGTGGGATTGTCCCTCCACATCCACCCCTGCATTCTGGTTGTGCCCTCAGGGACCCCATCTGGTTCACCCTGCTGACCAGGACCAGTGAATGTTCAATTCATGTCTGTTGAATGAATGGTAACCCAGAAGGACACTCCCTCCTCTGATAACTTCTTGAGAACTTCTTATTTTCTAGGTCGAGCACCAGAGCGCTCCTGGGTAGTAATTCACAAAGATCCTGGGAGGGCACCACAACTGCTTCCGCTAAGGACACTGAAGCACAGAGAGGTTTAGTAATAAGTTCAAGACCACACAGCCGAGGAACGAGGGTAGGGGTCAGAACGCAGACATTTAGACTGCATGGTGTGTGCTCTTACCGGCTCCCTCCCAATACCACTAGACATCCTTAAGTGTCTTTATTTGGGGGTGGGAACTGTCCCTAGAACACCGTCCCCTGGCAGAACGTGCGGCCCCGGCAGTCTCCAGCAGCAGCAACAGCAGCAGTGAATGGAGCCGGGTTTTCCCAGGCCACCACACAGTCATATTCTTTTCCATAAAGGCCATTTGAGAAATGAATAACTAAATGCGATGCCAGTTTTATACCGTTGGAAGATGTTGCACATAAAGAAATTCACAAATCAGGGAAATAGCCCTCATCCTTATTTTTCTATCATAAAATGTGGTCTCGGTAGGCCTTCCCTCCTTCCCTCCAGGGCTATTATCGGCTGCTCACCGCCAGCGGGCAGCGCCTGGACCCTGGCTAATGGGACAATGCTCGTGTGGGCGGAGAGCACAGTACGTGTCCGGGTGTGGGGCACACTGCACCCGCCCCACCACCTTCGAGACTCGTAACTACGCTGGTCAACTCACTCTGCAAACCTCCACACACGTTCTGGGCCAGGCACGTCCTAGAGACACTGAGACAAAGGAGAGGAGAAGCGAGTGTCCTGTCTGTGCTAACACAACTGGCCCCTAGCCCAAGTCTGTGCTACCCTCCAAATCCAGGCGTGTATCAACTTGCCTACATCTTACTGCCTTAAGGTCAGAGCTGGCTGATTTCTTTCTTTGTATCAGGCAGCTTCACGTCCTGAAATAATGTGGAGGGGATGGGCTATCTGCTGTCCAAATCTGACAGAACTTCCCCCTGGGAACAAAAGAACATTGCATTTCCCAGCCTCCTTGTGGCCAGAGGGGTCATGTGATGAGTTCTGGCCAATGGGATGTGAGCGGGAGCGATGGATCACTTCCTCCTTGAGCCAGGCTGCACCTGGTGGCTCTCCCTTCCCCCACTTATGAAAGATGGTGGAGTCTCGGCTGGTTCCCGTGTCACCTCTTCAAGGACAACCTGCGTTGGATTGTCACATGACTGAGAAATACATGTTCCTTGTGTCCAGTTACTAAGATTTTTTTTGATGGTAAAGATATTCACCTCCCTTGACTAATAAGAATATTTCCAAGGGAGCCAGTGATGTGAGAAGGAACTTTGATTTGTAATGGAGGCCTCTGCTCTCATTTAGCAACTTCCAGACCCGTTTCCAGATTCATCTGCCCATCAGCACTGGTCATTTGCTTTTTGTCTCCAGATCCTTTCTCTACCCATCTTTGCTTTGCTGTAGTTCTGAGACGGTGCCCTCTGTGGGCCACATGGGGCTGGGGTCCCTTAGCTTCTGGCATCTGGGTGAGCAGGATCAATGACAGGTGCCAGAAGGAGATCAGAGGCTGGAAGGGAGTGAGATCCAGTATTTATGATCTCCTTCTTCCCTCCTGGGCCCTTGTTTTGGCTGAGTTTTCCACCTATAGTGATAGCTCTGGTCAGGCCACAGTGCAGGTTCTGGTGTATTTCTAACTTCTTCTGCCCTTCAAGACCAGTAGTGGTATTATCTCCCTCTGTAGCTAGCCCCTGTGTGCCTTGACATTCCTTGTTGGTTTCCTAAACTCTGCTCACACCTCTGTGCATGGTCATTTCCTTAATATCTCTTTAGTTACACCATTTGAGTATACCGTTTATGTCCCATCCATCAATCCCTTATCCATCCATCTGCCTATCAATCTATCCGTCCATGTATCCATCTATCCACTGTCCACCCATCAATGCATCAAATATCCATCTATCTATCCATCCATCCAGTCATCCATCCATCCATCCATCCATCCTCTCATCCATCCATCCATCCATCCACTCATCCATCCATCCATCCATCCACTCATCCATCCATCCATCCATCCATCCACTCATCCATCCATCATCCATCTATCCATCCATCTATCCATCCACTCATCCATCCATCCATCCATCCATCCACTCATCCATCCATCCATCCATCCATCCTCTCATCCATCCATCCATCCATCCATCCATCCATCTTCTCATCCATCCATCCATCCATCCATCCACTCATCCATCCATCCATCCATCCATCCATCCATCCATCCTCTCATCTATCCATCCATCCATCCATCCATCCATCCATCCATCCACTCATCCATCCATCCATCCATCCATCCACTCATCCATCCATCCATCCATCCATCCACTCATCCATCCATCCATCCATCCATCCATCCACTCATCCATCCATCCATCCATCCATCCAGTCCACCCACCATTCAACCAACATGCATGTAGTGTCTACTATGTGATAGGCAATGTGTTAAGAGCTTTATCTGGTTACCTGAATAAAGCCTGACAATATCCTGGAGGTAATACTATTATTACCCCTGTTTTTTTTTCAAGAGTCACTTCTGCAAAGAGGTCTCCCCTGATCATCAAATCTAGAGCAACACCTCTTTCCCTTTCAATATGCTCACCCTACTCTAATTTTTCCTTAGCATTTATCATCTTGCACTCAATATTTATTCACTTACTTATTTGCAGCCTGTCTCATGTATTCAGTAGGAAGAGCCTTTGACCATCTTGCTCTCTGCTGTATGTCCACACCTAGGATGGTTCCTGGTGCACAGTAGGCATTCAGTGTGATATTGGATAAAATAAAGAATAAAAAATGAAAGGGGGTTTAGAATCTCAGGAAGTGAAACCAATTTGCTCAGTCTCTCCTGGAGAGAATTAGAACCCAAATCTGTGTGAGCTGAGCAGGGCATTAGCTACTCTGAAATACTGCCTGGGCCCCTATCAGGCATGGGCTGACCCCGACCCACAGCAGTCCACTGGAAGGGGATGGAGAACACCTCTCTCTTCTTTGGGGAAACCAGTACCTTCCGGGCACATTCTGGTCTCTGTGGTATTTGCCCATCTCAGTCTTTTCACCTCATGGTGGAATTATGTGGGGTGTGCAATCCTCCCATGAGGGTTGGGACCATTTCTGGAGCCCCTGGTGTGTGTTGGCCGCTTTGAAGCCTGTGCTTTGTGTGAGGTTGATGCTGTCCTTAAGCCACTTTGCAGGTGAGACTGAGTCTTAGGAAGGGCAGCTTGTCCAAGGTCCCATAGCTTCTAAGCATCCGGTCAGGTGCTGAAGCTGAATCCTACATGTTTGCAGAGCCTGTTTTCTTACTTACTGTGCTGTGGCTTCAGAAATGAGGAGGCTGTGAACAAAAGTATGCATAACATCTGCGGGTTATCTGGCGCTCACGTGGGCCAGGCATAGTTCACATGTTACAGGCGCCGCTCATGCACATTTTACAGATGAGGAAACTGAGGCTCAGTTTAAAGCCTGCCCTGAAGTTCTATTGCACAGCTGCTGAGTGGGCAGCAGGGAGAGCCTCCCACCCACTCTTCCTCCGGCCACTGGCATTCATGGGTAAACCCACCCCGGGGCCAGCCCCACTCACAGCCACATTTCTGCCAAGGTCACCTGCTGGAGGGTTCAGCGGCGGCCTGAGACAGCGTCTGCGCACAGCTTGGGAGAAACCCAAGCGCCATTTCCACCTGATAATAAATATGTGTCAGCGAGGACGCGATCCAAGTGACCTTGGGCTACGGGGGCACTGGACTGTGAAAAGCCTTTGACAAAATCCTTTTGTCTTGAGAGAGGCTGAGTCCAAATCACAGACGATTATGGACGCCTGGCATGACTTCCCCAGTTGGTCTTTTCTTTCTCATGGGCAGGAATGGCTCCTTCGTATTGAAAAGGATCCCAGCCAGGCCTGGACCGGCCGCCTCAACCCTCCGCAGCAGTATCCATTTCCTGAAGAGCCAGAGGCAACCCCAAACTGGCTCCTTAGGTTTATCTGATACTCATAACTGGTGGCCACACCAGCACTCCATAATACAACCATGACCACATTGAAATTTGCCAGTTGTGGAGCGCCTGCTCTATGCTTGGCCCTTTACCAGCCCCACTGAATCTTCCTGGTAATGTTATGAAAAATGGGTACTATTACTGTACCCATTTTCCCAACAAGAAAACTGAGGCACTACGTGTCTAAGGCAGGGGCAGGCAAACTCCTCTGTAAAGTGCCAGACGGTAAATATCTTTTAGGCTTTGCAGGCCACGTGGGTTTGGTCACTTTCACTCTATGCTGCCGTTGTAGCATGAAAGCAGCCACAGACGCTACATAGATGAGTGGGCGGAGCTGTGTGCCAATAAAACTTTATTTACAAAAAGAGGAACCGGGCCAGACTTGGCCTGCGGGCTGTAGCTTTCCGACGCTTGGTCTCTGTGACCTGCTCAGAACCGCCGGGCATAAGTGACACTCATTCCGCCCCTGGGTGCTGGCCCTGTGATGTTTGCCTCCCTGGTCAGCTGTCATTTTATTGGCATATATTATGGGATGGTTCATTGTATGTGTCAGCTTGTTGGGGCCAGGAGGTGCCCAGATATTTGGTTGAACATAATTTCTGGGGTGTGTCTGTGAGGGTGTTTCTGGATGAGATTAACATGTGAATCTGAGGGCTAAGGAAAGCACAGCGCCCTGCCCAACGTGGGTGGGCCTCATGCAATCCACTGAGGGCTTGGAAGGTGGAGTAAGGAAGAATTCTGTCTCCCTGCCTGCCGGTCTTTGAGCCGGGACATTGGCCTGCGCCTGCCTTCTGACTCAGACTCAACCTGGAGCTTCCAACCTCCAGCCTTGAGAGTTCTCAGACCTTCAGATGTGGGCCTGAGTGCCTCTGTAGGCTCTCCTGGCCTCCAGCCTGTGGGCCACCAGTCTTGGACATCCCGGCCTCCTCTGTAGTCACATAAGCCAATTCCTTATAACAAATCTGTTACATTTTTATATGTAGTTAGGTACGTACCTCTTGGTTCTGTTTCTGTGCAAAACCCAGACTAATACATATGACATTGTTATCACCGTGCCCATTTTGCAGATGGGAAAACTGAGGCTTAGCTGGAGCGACTTTCTGCAGAATCTTAGCAAAGGAGCAGCAGTGCCAGGGCTTGCACACGGCTGAGGAGAGCTAGGTTCATGGATCTATCTGAATCTATCTATTCAGGAAATACTGAATGACTTGGGGTTGGGGGCACCAAGGAACTTTTTCCCCAAAGAGGTGATCTTAGTCTGGCTTTCCAGATCTTCCCCAGATGGCCTTAAGTTGCCCTCCCTGGGGGCGCCTGGGTGGCTCAGTCGGTTAAGTGTCGGACTCCTGATTTTGGCTCAGGTCACGATCTGACGGTTCGAGCCCCCAGATGGGCTCTGTGCTGTCAGTGTGGAGCCTGCTTCGGATTCTCCCTCTCTCTGTCCCTCCCCTGCTCCTGCTCTCTCTCTCTCTCTCTCTCTCTCTCAATAAATAAATGAATAATACTTTTAAAAATAGTTGCCCTCCCTGGACTCCTGCCCTACCTGTCTGTCTCCTTTACCACCCTCCTTGGAAATGCCCCCCGTGCAGTCCCAATGCTGCCCATAACTCCCTCTTACCCATCCCATCCCTGTTGCCAGGCACACCCCGTCTTGGCATCCCAGCTCAAGACCCTCTTCCCCGGAAGCCTTGGCCGATCCCGGCCTGTGTGCAGGCTCTCAAGCTGCCGTGACTCGGTGTGCCCACGTCTTGCCCTTGCCAGCTGCTCTGCGAGGAGTGGACACCGTCGATGCCACCCTTGCCTCCCTCCCCGCCCCCCGCCCCCCCGGGGACAGGACATGCTAGGAGTGATTCACATGTGACTTCCCCGGTGGATAAGGAGCAGTGCCCTTACAGCGCTGTGAGTCCTCCTCTGGGCGTGGGGCGAGACAGAACCCGGCTTGAGGATGGGGACCCATGACCTCAGGCTCTGCACACAGCGTGCTCAGAGCCCTGCGAGCATGGGAAGCGTCCTGCTTTGGTGAGAAACGCTGTCCCTCTCCGTCCTCCCACCCAGACGCCAACGCACTGGTCAACTGCCCCCACGGGGATGTGCAATATTGCACGTGTGTGAGTGTGTGTGAGTGAGAGAGAGAGAGAGAGAGAGGGAGGGAGGGAGGGAGGGAGAATATGCAAGCGCAGATGCTTTAAGCAGCAGGGAAAAATCCCTAAGTGACAAGAGGCTCTGAGTTCACCAAAATGCTTAACCAAGATAAGAAGGATGTAACCCGTGTTGGAAAGGTTGTTAGGAGATTAACACAAGATTAAGGGGGGCGGGGAGAGAGGCAGAGCGAGAGCGAGGGCGGGATGGGAGGGTGGGAAGAGGCGGCACTCCGGAGGGACTCGAAATGAAAGCCAGACTGGCCCCTCGGCCTCACGGAAGGGAAACCGGGTGCTGCTGGAGTGTGGAGCAAAGAGACCAGATCAAAGAGGAGGGGCTCAAAGGGAGAGGAAGCAAAGAAGGAGCTTTGGTCGAGCTTGCCAGACCCACCCAGCCCCCTGCAACCTGGGCCTGCACTGCAGTCCCTTTCGACCCTCTGAGCAGACCAGCAAGATGGAAGTAGGAGGCCCATCTTACAGATGCGCAAACTGAGGCTCAGAGAGGCGCAGACGCTTGCTTAGGGCGGCCCAGCTTGGCGGCAGCAGAGCCAGGAATGAACCGGGGTCTGTGCGGCGCTGGGGCCAGCCCCCTGCTGCCAGGGACGCAGAGCAGAGAGGAGAAGGGTTAGCGGAGGCCCAGACACGAGGGTGGAAGTTCCTTCTACCCGCCTTGGTCCGGTGCATCTCCTCCCGGGGTCCCTCACAGGCCCACCCGTCCCCTCTGTCCTCGGTGGTGGGGAGGGGCAGTGCCCCACCCCTGGCAGGGGCGGGGTGCTGAATGAGTGCCTCCCCCCGGGACCTGGTGGTAACAGAGGCGCCCGGGGCCCCAGCTGGCTGCCCAGCTAATGAGCCCCAGAGGGAGCGGGTCAGGTCCCATAAAGCCAGGCATGAGGCAGCCTGCAGGAGGCAGCGGGGGATGCTGGGCTCCCTGCCCCTGGACCTGGCCAGATGCCTGCTGAGGCCAAAAAGTACTCACGACCTTAGCAGACAAAAGGGTCTTGCCCATCCCCGCCCCCCGGGGCCCCCTCTCCCCTCTCAGGGTCCAAAGTGGTTGCCCTCCCCTTGGAGACAGTCTCCTCACTGCCTCAGGACCACACGCTCCTGATGGGGAGGTCGAGCGTTCAAGTTAGCGCTGACAGGGACCTCAGGGAACAGCAGCTCCCTTTCCGGGGCAACTATGGCCCAGAGACGACAAGCTACTCGGGTAAGATCACACAGCATAGATGGAGCAGTACTGGGACTCCGGCTTGTATGTTTGGCCCCCTAGAGGTTCTTCGGAGAGCTTAGGCGTGCCCCCCCCGCCCCCACCCCGGGAGGAGGTGATTCCATTTGCCCAGGGAGTAATTGGAACATGTAATGTGATTTGCTCTTGTAAAGGCAGGGGGTGAGAAAGTTGGGAACCTGGCTGTTGCCAGCACTTACATAAGGCTAACTCTGTGCCAGAAATTGTTCTGAGAGATGAACGCATAGTAATGTATTTAATCCTCCCCCAAACCCTAACAGGGCACTGTTAGTATCCCAGTTTTCAACTACAGAATCTGAAGCCCAGAGAGGTGAAGTAACTTGCCTAAGGTCACACAGCAAGTGAGTGGCCATGCTGGAGATTGAGCCCGTGGAGGATAGAGTCAAGTTCCCCCACCGTGGGCAGAACCAGGTCCTGAGCCGAGCTGCGGCAATGACTAGTGGTCCTCAATGGCACTCGGGTCTGATAATCTGGTGCCTACCGTGGCTGTGTACGGAGTTAAACTCACTGGTTCCCAACGCTCGGCTTGGCTGGTGCAGGTGAGCCCCATTCTCATGTCTGCTCGTTGCCACCAGCTTGTCCTGGCCTCTTGGTCTTTTGGTGGGTGGGGATATCAGGGACTCTGGGGCCGGCCTGCTCACGTGTGCCTTTTGCCAGCTGTGTGACCTTGGGCAAGTTACTTAACCTCTCTGGGCTTTGCTTTCCCCATCTGTAAATGGGATAATAATCGTAGTCGCCTCATAGAGCGGAGACGAAAGTAGTGATTACATGCAAAGTGCTTTAGAACCATGCCAGCCCCATCATAGTACCCAATACAAATTACTATTAATTTTGTTTTAAGTGTTTATTTACTTTAGAGAGAGAGAGAGAGAGCAGGAGCGGGAGAGGGGCAGAGAGAGAGAGGGAGACGCAGAATCCGAAGCAGGCTCCAGGCTCCGAGCTGTCAGCACAGAGCCCCACGCGGGGCTCGAACCCACGGACCAGTCACAAAGGTTTGTTGGGTGCTCACTGCATGCAAGGTGCTGGGAGCCACGGTGAGCAGGGAGGTACCATCCCTGTCCCTACGGACCTCCCAGGGATCATCAGGGCCGTGGAGGGAAGCCCCAAGGAGGTGCCTGAGCCAGGCAGGGGTGGGGTCTGGGCAGGCTTCCTGCAGGGCAGACCTGGCGATGGGCTGGACTGAGTCTGAAGAAGGTGAGTGGGGAGAAAGTTGCGGGTGCAAGATCAGCCTGTGCAGAAGCCTGGTGGTGAGCAAGGCGCCAGCACATTCGAGGACCACATGTTTTTGTGAAAATAGAGTAAGTGTGGGTGGGTGACTGTGTCTCAGAGGACTGACAGCTAGGGGTGGGGGATGGGTTACCAAGGAGGGAGGCATGGAGATCGACAGGGGCCAAATCTTCTAGACCCAAAGAGAAAGAATTTGGACTTAATTTGAGGGCAGTGGGGAGCTATAGAAGGCTGTAGGCAGAGGAAGGACATGGTTGGATGAGGTTTAAGAAAGTCTTTGTGCAGCGTGGAGAACAGACTGGGATTGGGGTTGGCCCTCATTTTCAGAAATAAGGAGGAGGTGGCCGGGGAATGTCTCTTGGGGTGGGGTGGGGGGATCCCCATATTCCTGGGCAGGAGGCCGTGTCCTTGAAGCTTAGGTCTTCTTTGATGAGCAGCTCCCGAGCCCCCTCTCCAGGCCCCCTGGAGTCTGGGGTGGGAGGAGTCAGAGCTCCCTGGAGCAAGGGGTCATCACTGATTTTAGGGGTCCCTGGGAGGCCACAGCCAGGAGGGAGGGGTCGGGGAAAGAGGGGGATCCGCCGAGGCATTCCACACAACCACTTCCTCGACCACGTCACTGTCCAGGAATGTAGGGGCACCCGGAGGCCGTGCTTATCACTCTCTCCGAGCGTCTGGAGCGGCCCCGTTCCCGTCGGCTGTCCATCCAGATGGGCCCTAAATCAGAGCGCTCTGGCTCCTCCAGCCGATGTCGTCGGCACAGAGCCTGGACCGCGGCCAACACCACAGCCCAGAAGCCCGTGTACTGTGACACGTCTGCCTCCCAGACCCACGGACGGTCAGCTCCAAGACGCGCCCTCCCGGGGCAGCCAGGGGCGCGTGGCACCCGGCCAGAGATGTCGCAACATGCAAGCAGCATGGGGTTGGACGGGCTTGTGTTTGAAAGCTCTGCCTGGCTGGCCGACTTGTCTCAATGCCGTCATCTCTAAGATGGGAATATCCTAGGACCATCTCCCCCGGGAGCCAAGAGGATCAAGTGAGACCAGGGATGCGGCCACACCTAACAGGTTCTGGCATATTCTCTCTCTCGCGAAACACATACTCTGAAGCTCGTCTGAGGCCATCATCGCAATCACCCATAAATAGCCGCGGACAGAATCCATTTCTGGGTTAACATTCCCAGATTATTCCATAAACATCTCCCAGTACATTCTCCTAAGGCGTTTGTAGTTTTTCCCCAGTTTTCCAGGAGCCTGTTTATTTAGAAACTTCCTTCTGGGGAAGCACATGGGTTAGGAGAAGGAACCCCAGTCCTGGGGGTGCAGTGGCTGGGTCTCCCTTTCTTTCCAGACTGATTTCCCCGCCCCGGAGGAGGCAGAAGTTATAAATCACTAACTTAAGAATCTGTTTGGAGGTGATAAGTGGTCTAGGAAAGACGCAAGTAGATCAGGGCGGGAGAGATTGGGCGTCCCGGGGGTGGGAGAGGATGTTGGAATTTTAATAGAACTTCTATAGATAGTTTAACTTTTCCTTTAACATTTTCCATTTCTGTCTCTGTTTTATAATATGCATAATCTGTGACCACAGTGGGACATGATCACAATTTACAAACATGTATACTTTTATACATGTGTATACACATACACGTACATGTCGTGTGTGTGTGTGTGTGTGTGTGTGTGTGTGTGTGTATTTGGTAGGGCTGAGTTCCAACAGCTGGACATCCCCGGGTTATACAGACAACAGCATAACCCTGATGGTTAAGAGCTAGAAGACTCAGGGTCACCTGTGGGGTAGTTTGCCCCCCCAAGGCCATCTTAAAAATCAGCCCCCTGTCCCCACATTCAGGATCATTGCTGAGCCCGCTTGGAAGGCAAGATCCTGGCCCCTACCCATTTCAGACATGGGGAAATCCAGACTCAGAGAGGAGCCGTGGCTCGCCCAGGGACACACAGCCAATGTGTGCCACGGTGGGGACTGTAGCCCTGATGTTTGGAGCCATTCCCGGGGAGGGGGGGTCTTTCCCCCAGGACAGAGCCTTGTGACTCTTCCTGGAAGTGCTGGCCCAAGAGCGAGGCAGGGGAAACACAAGAAAACGGAGACACGGGGCTGAGATTTTTCTTCTCGTCCCTCGCTTGCCCGAGAGGCCACTTAGGCAGCGTGTAACTGCCCCGTGATGTATCGAACCCCCTCTCTGCGCATAAATGCAGCAGGTCAACCGCCAGGCAGAAATGCCACATATATTTCCTCCCATTAGATGAAATATGCCCCTAATTTGGCTGCGGTTTTGTTTTATTAGACCTATGGCAGCGAGGGGGCCCTGCTGCAGGATAACCTTCTCCTGATGGCTTAGTTCTCTCTCGAGAATGCTGAGGGGCCTGATGAAGGGGGGGAAAGAAATATCCTGGCCTATTATTTTTTCAGCAAGCATTCCCAGAACCAAGATCTTCCCCAGCCAAGGAGATGTCGTGTGCAGCGATTTAAAGAGGCCCCTCCTGGAAGAATGTTCTCGGGGCTGGGGGCCAGGAGACCCGTGCAACAGAGCTCTGTTCCAGATCGGAAACTCGGCCTGCTCCTCCCAGCCTCAGTTTCCCCATCCATAAAATGTGGTCAATAACCAGAACCTCCCTCCTAGCTTGGAGGATGAAAGAATTCGTAAAGCTTGGCCAACGACTGGCCCAGAAAGATTAGACACTGCAATTTTGCAGGGAGCATCATTGTTTGCAGACAGAAGGGAGTTTCTTGATCCCCACTGGAGACCATAGAGGGCTTAAAGAGTGATTTCCCCCCACAATCCCTTAGGAGTGGCCTTATATCAACTAATTAGCTCCACGTAAGACCGATGTGTGGGCCAGGAGGGAGACAGAACAGTCACGGGGGAGGTCTGGCTCAGGACTGGTGCGTCCTTTCCTGAGTCCTGCGTCATCCACCGATGACGGAAGGACGAAGAGGTTAAGGCGTGTGTGCTCGGTGATGCCAATGCCAGAGGGCATCCCACTCAGGCGGGCTCTCCGTCATTCCGGAGTTTAGGGGACAATGGTCACCTTCCTTTAGCTCTGTGGACCCTGCACGTGACAATCACCTCGAGAGCTATAAAAAAAAAATTCACCCCAATCCCAGACCAATTAAAATTAAATCAGACTCTCTGGTTGTGGGAAAGGGGGCATCCTGTTCTTTAAAGCTCCCTGGGTGATTCTAATGAGTGGCAGGGTTGAGAATCACAGCTTAGCCCTTTCAACGTGGTGGAGCAGAGCAGACCCTAAATCTGTTTTTCCCTCCTGCAAGTGCTTAAGGAAGAGATCTTTGAATCAGTTTGAGCCTGGGGTCACATCTTGCCCTTGTGTGGTCATGACTTTACCTGTTTCCCGGGATGGTCGGGGGCGGGGGGGACTCAACACGGAGGTGCAGGTACACAGCCCGACACAGTGCCTGGTACCAGGAAGCTCCGTCCGTAGTGGGATTGTTCTAGATGGAGCAAACTTACTGTCGAGGGCCAGGTAGTCAGTATTTTCAGTTTTGCGGGCCAGGTCATCTCGGTTCTGTCACTGCGATCCCAGTACCACAGACAATAAACAAAGGAGTGGTCACGAAACTTACTGGCAAAAACCAGGCAGCAAGATAAACTCGGCCCTTGGTTTGCAGACTCCTGGTCTAGGAGATATTCTGGACACCAGAGCAGAGGCTGGTTTTATCTGTCATGTTTTGGGTTTATGACTTTGGAGTCTTTGCCTATTTGTCTTTATTACAAATGCTCGTCTCGGAGGAGAGTTACACGAGAACTTTACGATATTTTTCTTTTCAATTTTTTCCTCTTCTTTCTTTGCCAACGATTAGCCCTTAGAGGAAAAAAAAAAGAAACAAAAACAAACGATGCTTAGAACAATTGTTTATTTGGCTCCCGTGATGTGTCACCAATTTTATACACATTATTTTGTTTCATTCCCACAGCCACACTGCAAATGCATATCATTATTATCCCCGTTGTCCAGATGAGAAAACTGAGGTCACACAGAGACGGGACTCCAGCCCGGTCTGCGTAACCCCAGAGGGTATGCTTGTCCGCACCTCCTTTCTGCTGGGCGTGGGGGGCAGGAAAGATCAGGGTGCATCACTCACACGACAACCTTTTCATCCCCAGGACTGCAGCAGTAAACGAGCTGGCAACCGAGGGAGAAGCCTTTCTTTTCACCCCGAGCGTTTATAAGCCACGCTCTGCACCCCTTGACGAGTCCCTTCTGTAGGAAGCTGGGGCTCCCACGGGGTTATGGGTCGAGCTTCTCTCCTGGAGGCTGGGAGGGGAAAGCTGCACTTTGGACTTCCCTCTTTAACTGCTCATATCACCTCTGTGTTCTCAAGAGCCTCCTGGAATCCAAATGGGTGGGGAGGTGCTCTTCATCGGACTGAGGACCCTCTCTATTTCTTGTGACTGGCTGGGATGGGGGGCTGGTGTGGAAAGCCAGATAGATATTTTTACTTTATGCAAAGCTATTTTTGTCTGGACTTATCTGATCTTCTAATTCTGCAGGGGACTTTATTTCCTTGTGATGTTAAAACCCCGGAGCTCAAAATCCTTTTTCTTGTAAGCTTCCAGAAACTAAAGACCCTATTCAGGGCTGAGCCAGATACCCATCGGGCCTGGTGGAGGCGAATTATCACTAGAGTCCCTGTGCTTGCTTACAAATCCACCAAGGAGATGCTTTTTCTCCAGCCCCCCACCCCCCAACCCCTTGGAGCAGTTGGGTGACAGACAGTAGCAGAGGAAGAACGAGACGTTCTAAGGGAATGAGCCTAGGAGACGGGATCCCAGGGTCGGGGCTCATCCAATCGCAGCCTGACCTCGGAGAGGTCCTTCTGGCCACCCTGGGCCTCAGTTTCCCCTGCTATGACTCTCCAGTATACACTGTCCTTTTTCTCTGACACCAAGAGACATCTTTGTCTCCTTGTAGGAGATGAGCTCCTTGAAGGCAGAGAGGATGCCTTTAATTTCAGCTTCTCTGGATCCCCACCCATGCCTACCTCTGCTAATGGCATCACCCTGTTCCCAGTGTCTAGAAGCACCCCTTAGCTACTGTGCCTCACCGCCCACATTCAGCCCCTTCCTTCTGCAGGATTGGTGGCTCCTGCCTGTACACGTGATTCCAATGCAAATAGCCTCCCCACACCGGCTGCCACCATGCAGCCTGGTGCCACCATCGTCTAGCTCCTGGAACCCCAGCAGCCCCCTGACGGGTCTCCACACTTCCAGGTCTGTTCCTTGCCCCACCCCCAATTCACTCTCCAGCCTGCGAGCAATTTCCTATTTGCTCTCAGGACTCCCCTACCTAAAACCTTTTTAACAGTTTCTCAATGCATGTAGAACAGGGGCCAGCAAACTACAGCCTGTGGATCAAATCTGGCCAGCAGCTTGTTTTTGTAAGTAAATTTTGACTGGAAGGAGCCACACTCATTGGCTTCCGTTTATTATTATTATTATTATTTATTTAAAAAATTTGTTTTCTTAACGTGTATTTATTGTTGAGAGACATGTATTTATTATGAGCATGGGAGGGGCAGAGAGAGGAGGAGACACAGAATCTGAGGCCGGCTCCAGGCTCTGAGCTGTCAGCACAGAGCCTGACACGGGGCTCAAACTCACAAACCGTGAGATTATGACCTGAGCCAAAGTCCGACGCTCAACCGACTGAGCCACCCAGGTGCCCCTTTCGGTTTTTAAACGGTTGCGTTCAAGCTACAACAGCAGAGGTGAGGAGTTGTGACTGAGCCTGTAGAATCCGCCAGATCTGAAACAGTTATGATCTGGGCCTTTACAGGAAAAGTTTGCAGAGCCCCGATTTAGAATATTAGGCCAAGTCCTCACCAGGGTCTGTTAGTGAGGTGATCAGATGTGCTAAGTTACTTCGGGTTAAAGGTACTGTTTTTCCAAGCATCTCAGTTCTCCATCCCACCCTTGGCTGCGTGACTTTGCAGCCTCCTCCTATCAAGAGCTGAGTCTGTTTCCCTACCCCTTGAGTGTCATCTGGGGCTCACTTTGATCAATAGAATGCGTCAGGAACAACACGGGATTCCAAGCCTAGGACTGGAGAGGACTTGCACGCTTCCCCTCTCTGCTGGAACCCTGCTGTTGCCATGAGAACGAGCCTGAGTTAGCCAGCTGGAGGATAAGAAACAGGCGGCCCAATTGCCCAGTTGCCCCCCCACCCCCATCACCCCAGCCAACCCCTCGAAGTAGAGCAGCCTTCCTGTCCCACAGCTGATCACAGACACACTAGGAAGCCCAGCCCAGATCTGCAAAAGCCCATCCAAGCCACAGACTCATGAGCTAAATAAATGCCTGTCATTTTAAGCCACTACATTTAAGGGTGGTTTGTTACACAGCGGTAGCTTACAGAGAAACCATGTATCACACATGCATTGATGTTTTAACCCCTCAATCCCACGTTTTGGCATTTACCCTGAAGATTCAACTCTACAGACCTAGAACCACAAATGCACACAGTTAGTTATTCATCAAGGCCTTATTTGTAACAGCAAAATATTAGGAATGCCCTAAATGCCCACTCATAGAAGACTGGTTGAATAAACCATGGCACTTCCAATGGAATGGGATACTAGGCAGCCTAAAGAATTGAAGATATGTTCTGTGAAGAAAAGCAAAGTTGCTTCTGGTACATACTGGCAAATGAAAAAGCAAAGTATAAGATAGTATCTATAGTATGCTCTCTTTTACCAAACTAAAATGGAAGATGTGAAAAATGCATGAATGTAAATTCATAAAAGGAAGACCACAAGATTCATTTCTGGTGTGAAGCAAATAAAAATGACCTTTTAGGAGTCAGGATGGGACAATGATGCAGTGAGGATATGGAAGAGAGACATCTCCTGGGACTTTTTTTTTCTTTAATTTATACTCTTTTTTTAAAAAAAATGTTTATTGATTTTTGAGAGAGCTCAATCAGGGGAGGGGCAGCTAGAGGGGGCAGAGAATCTGAAGTAGGGTCTGTGCTAACAGCAGTGAGCCCAATGTGGGTCCCAAACTCATGAACCACGATATCCTGACCTGAACCGATGAAGTCACTCAACCTACCAAGCCACCTACACACCCCTCTATAATTTATATACTTGAATCATATAAATATTTTATAGATTCAAAGATAAAATTCAATAAAAAATATCGAAAAAGACAGCAAACCCTAGAATTAAACACAAACAGAAACAAATGAACCTAACTCTATACCAAATTGATAACTTTGGTAGGCAGACTTCTAACCTGGCTCCCAAGATTCTCTACCTCCTGGTACTCATGGCTTTGTGTGAATATCTCTCCCTGAATGTGGCCGGACCTAGTGACTCACTTCTAATGAATGGAATATGACAAAGGTGATGGGGCTTCCCTTTTGAGATTACGTTATGAAAGAAGTGACTTCTGTCTTTCTGGCACTCTCTGTTTCTGGCTCTTCTTGTGAGTTGACTTTGAGAGAGAGGAGGTCACCTGGGCAAGGAACTGAGTGGCATCTGACCAATTTCCAGAGAAGAACTGGGACCTTCATCCCAATGTCCTCAAGGAGCTGAATCTTTAACCTTTAACCGCATGAGTGAGTATGGGAGTAGACTCCCCAGTTCAACCTCCGGAGGGACCCAGCTCAGTCTATAGGAGCTTGATTGAACAGAGGGCCTAAAACAGAGGGCCGTAAAACAGAGGGTCCAGGTAAGCTACACCTGCATCCACAGAAAGTCTTAAGAAAATAAATATCGCTTTAAGCCACTATGTTCTGGGTCGTTCTTTAAGCAGCAGCAGATAATGCAAAACTATAACCACACAGAAAGGGAATGAATTCAAGTAGTCTTCAAATGCAGTTCTGTAACTGAACATTCTTAACTGATTATATTCCAAAGTCAAGAAGAACTTCAAAGAAATCTTGAATTCTAATGGACAGGTTGTTGCTGCTAGTTGGATTGGTATGATTTGGAAATAGTTTCATGTGACTTGAAGGGTGGATCAAATGAATAAATATTTTGATATTTGGGAAAATGGGGTTTTCATGGTGGAATCAGGGAATGGGGAATGTGAGGAAGAACCTCGTGATGTTAGACTTAAATTGGAGACTTAAATTGGAGTGAACACACATATACCTTCTTTTCTCTGGAAGACCCTAGAAACAGTGACACCCCGGCAGTAATGAGCACACCTTGGGATCATATCTTGGTTCTTAAGTACCATTCTTCAGCAGAAGAGACTGGGACATCTTGGAGAAATGGCGGAGTCCAGAGTTGGAGCAAAGAAAATACTAGATGGACCCAGAACATTTTATTGCATCAGAAAGTAAGGAAGTTCTCAAATAATGAGGAAGACATGTGCAAAAGAATACAAGGGCCATCTTGAAGGAGCTCCCACTGACGAAATCTGGAACAATTTGAGCGGTAAAAAATGCTAATGAAGTAAAAAGGAGGGGCTGTGGAAAACCCTTCTCTACCAAAGCATATTAACTGTTAAGTGTAAGGAAAGAATGATACGTTTTCCAAACATCTCCACATTGCAACCGCCACGCAATAGCTGATTCTGGCAAGGACCACTAATGGATAGCAAAACCCCTGGGTGAAAGTTTCCTAGAGAAGGGGATGTTTACACAGTCCCCAAGTGTCAAGGAAAATGGTAGGCCTGGGACAGCGCCTTAAACCAACTGACCAACTTGGTTGGTCAGTAAATGGGACCAAATAGTATCAGGTGTTCCTTGAGGAGATGAAATGGGGAGCATGTACCTTTGCAACCACGAGTGCCCAAAAGGTTTAGCCTGCATCTGATGATGAGGACACAACTGGACCCCTACCAGTTGGGGGACAGTCTACAACCCAATTGGTCTGGATTCTTTAAAAACATCAACGTCATAGGGAAGGAAGAAAGGAAAGTCAAACAGGGCACCGTAAAGTGAAGGAAAGTGAAGGATAAACAAGGACTGCTCTTGCGAGGTATGCATATTTATGGAACTTAAAAGTTGAGGAGGGATGGTGTCTGCATCACTGGACTTTAAGGGGCTCAATGGAGACATTTGGGGGAAGTGCTGCTGGATGGTTCCACGTAGCTTGGACCAGCTGGGTGACAGTGGGCTGGTGACTGTCCCTCTCTGAACTCTATTTTCTTCCTCTGCAGATGAGGACAGTGCTGAGAGCCTAATATTGAGCTGGGGAGGAGGAGGGACTGGGAGGACGGGTGTGAATGAGAAGGTGCATATGGTGCGTAGACAAAGAGAAATGAACCTGTCATGAGCACAGTAGATGCCTGGCAAAGGTTGGATCCTTCCCCTTCTCCCCTAGCTGACCCCACTGTCCTGCGTCCACGGTGGGCTACTGTCTTTGAAGCCACATTCTGTCTCTCTGTGGCCCCCAGCCAGGGTGTTGCACTACTGTCCGCCCTGATGCCCTTACTCTAGCCCCACACTTGGGACCACCATCCCCACCTCCATACCTACGGTACCTGATGGGGGTATGGAGGAGGGAACCATACAGCTATTTGCTGAACTTTCCCTGGACATTCCCTCCCTCTGCCTGGCCGCCTCAACCCTGACTTCCTGGCAAGCGCTCTGGTTGCTATTTCATCTGGAATTACTGGAATCCCACTGTCTCCTGTCAGCTTCTTCCCCCTCCCCCGGCTCTCTTGGGAGACAGGCACGATGGATGGTCTGAGTTGCCAGGGTCGTGGCACAGCCCAGTGCACACACATATGCTGGCTCCCCTCCCGTCTCCATGTTTCTGAAGCTTGCTTTATTTTTCCCTCCACCTCCTTGTGCCTATCTGCCTAAAGATATTCTGTTGTTAATCCCTCCCTAGCTCTCTCCCTGTCTTTCTCCCTCACTGTATCTCTGGGATTGTCAGTATCTCGCCCTCTGTTTCTCTCTCTGTCTCTATCAGTCTTTCTTTTACCGCCTTTCTCTTTCTGAGGGTATTTCCACCCCAACTTCTCTAGATGCCAAATGCAACATTTCCTCTAGAGGATATCAGGATTATTGCCTTTGGAAGCAAATCCTCACTCTGGAGTCATAGATGGATGTGTGGCCTTCCTTCGTGCCTCTGTTCCCGGCTTCCACCTTGGGAATAAAACAGGACCTCCTGCAGGAGATTCTCCAGCAATTAACAAAGTGACACAAGCAATCACCCCACAAAATCTCCAGCAGGTTAGAACCCTCACTGCTCACGTGGATCTACAAAGCTCCCCACTCCTGCCTCATGCATGTGCTCCAGCCTGGCACACACCATCCTGCTCCTAAACAGGACAAGCTGGTTTCCCTCCCAGGCTTTTGTCCTTGCTAATCCTCTCCTTGGAGGGCTCTTCCCGCAGACTTTCACAGCATCTGTCTGTCACATCATTCAGGCCTCCAGACACTCCCGGTGGTTTTGAAACATGTCTTCACATTCTCAGGCATTCCTCCCTTCCAAAGGCAAAGCTCCACAGCCCTCCTCCTGGAGTGTGACTCAACCCAAATGAATAGGATGTGGCAAAAGGGACAGTGTGCAACTCCTGAGGCTGGTCACAGAGGTGTTGGAGCTTCCCTCTGCTCTCTCTTGGATCACACCCCTGAGTGGAACCGGCCACCGTGTTGTCAGGAGGTTCAGGCTGCCTCCTGGGGACCTGTGTATGGACAGGAGCTGAGGCCTCCCGCTCACAGCCAGCACTGACTTGCCAGGCATGTTTGGGATCCACCTTGCAGATGGATCCTTCAGCCCCGGTTGAGCCTTCAGATGATACCGCAGCCCTGGTTCACATCTTAATTGCATCCTCATGGGATACCCTGAGCCAGAGTCACACAGTGCTGTTAAATTGGGGGTAATCCATTGTGTGGAAGTAGATAATTAGTACAGTCTCAATTCCTTTACTCTGATGCCATACTTTATTTCTGTTTACTGATTTTTGCCCCCACACTGGGTGGTAAGCTCCATGAAGGCAGTGCTGTGTCCGTGCAGATCACCACTGTGTCCCCCAGGCCGATGCATGGCGCTCACTCAGTAACCATGGCATGAGTGAAGGGAGATCAAGGATTTCAGGCTCAGCCGAAGATTCCACCTGTGAATCTCTGTCCCCAAGGAAGGCAGGAAAGCTTGCCCAACGCCCTTTCTTGTCTTTCTGTGTTTGGTTTCCCACACCTTCTGTGGCTTTCTGTTTGGTTTTATTCCTGGATGCCTGACAGGGTGGGGGTTTGCACAGCTAAAGAGGTGTCTGTGGGAAGAAGGGCTCTGCGTGCTTTCTCCTCTAACAAGCTGAGCCCAAAAAAAGGCACTCCCCCTCATGGCAGCAGGGACAAAAATAGCCTGGCTGCGGGATTCTGACAGAGGTGGGATGGAAGATGCTGTGTGGCTGAGGACTGGGGCAGCTCTGCTCTCTCTGGGCAGCCACATGTGGCCCATCACCCCCTTACTCATTTCTCATCCTTCAACCCAGTCATGCTCTATTGATTATTTACTCATCTATTCATTTTTACCATTAATCCATCCATCCATCCATCCATCCATGTGTCCAGCCATCCACCAATCCCACATGCATCCATTACCATCTAGATATATTTTAATTCCATCTAAACATCTTTGTGCTCTTATGGTAATTAATGAACTTATTCACCCAACCATATGCTTATTTATTATATATATTAATTCGTGAATTCATTCACTAACTTACGGAACCTGCAATTCATTTCAATCCCTAAGTCTTTACTATAAGCCTAGTTGGCCCGGGCGCTGTGCCAGGCTCTGGGCTTATTTGCAAACGAGACAGACCTGGTCCCTACCTGTGTGCAGACCACCTGAATGATTTCCTCCGATTCAGGTGAGTTGCTGGTCATGAGGTGCAGTGAAGTGAGGACTACATCCCTAAAATCTGAAGACGATGTGATGGGGCCACAGCAGAGTGAACACAGTGTTGAGCCATGACACCTGCTGCTGGTCCACCACCTGAATCCTGAACCTCGCTGAGCCTCAACTTCGTCTTCTGGGAAATGGGGACAATGTAGATACCCCCATCATGCATGGCCCCCATGTGAATGCAGTGAGGAGCGCCTTTATAAACTTCAGAGTGCACTGCAATTGTGATTGCGTGTGTTCCTGTGTGTGTGTGTGCACAGTGTATCTTTCGAGTTTCCTATCACCCACACATCCCTCCCTCCAGAGGGATCATCTCTGGCATTCCACTGGGTTGGCAGACAGCAGCTGGCCCCCTGCCTTTGGAGTTCTTATTGTGAATCCAAGGGTTTTGCAGGGAGCTAGGAGTCCTTCTTCCTTGGGGAGGAGATCATTCTTATCTTGGTTTCAGTCGGGAAATTATTTAGATGCCTTTACACATCCCCTCTAGAACTTCAGATTCACAGGGTCGAGTGCATCTTCCAAGTTCATTACTCAAGAATCACTGTGGCTAATCGCTGCTGAGCCCTTCATTCGCTTGTGACCCCAGGCAGACGGCTTCACTTCCCTGAACCTCTGTTTCCTCTTCTGTATGCTGGAACTTTGCAACCCTTGCAAGGCTATGGGCTGGGAACGTCATGCGAGCGGTGTGGGTGCCTGGTAACAGGCGGCTGTTGCTGGCAATTCTCAAGGATGGTGTAAAACCCACTCCTGAGTCCGCAGAGGAGAGAAGCCCGGGACTCTGCCCAGAACAGAGGGGGAGATCAGATGTGATTTTCTTTTTCCAATTTATTTCGTTACTGGCCCCAGTGACATGGAAGGAGGTGGGAGATTCTTCCTCATGGTCAACACCTATACAAGGTTCTTTCCACTCAGCTTTGCTGTTTATGAAGCAGGGCTCTCAGAGCTGGTCTAGCCAAGGGGTAGCAGACAGGGGCCCCTCAGGCTGATGACTGAGCTGGTCCCAACTGGTTTTGAAAAGCAGAGACTCAGTGAGGCCGTAGTGAGAAATCTGAGGCCCCAGTGCCCTCCGCCCGGAGCCCACGAAGATTGGCATGCCCTTGAGACCCTTCAGGGTCAGTCCCACTGTCCTGCTCCACCCCTGCTCACCTCCTTCTCAGTTCCCAAGCTCATCCTGACCATATCCCAGGCACATCCCAGAAGGAGCCTGGCTGTCCTTGGCACAGGCTGTTCCTTACTCCTAAAATCCCTTTCCTCTTGCTTTCCACCCAGATAATCCCTATTCATCTTTCAGGTCTGGATTCTACCAGGTTACACCCGGGGAAAGACTTCCCTGACCCGTCCATGGGCTGGGGAAAGGGGTGCTTCTCCTTTGTAGACCCACAGCTCGCTGGGCCCCCACTAAGAGTCCCCATGGGTCTGTTTGCTTGTCTCCTTTCCCCCCGGGGACGATGAAGTCCTCAGAGACCTGGTGAGAACCCCATTCACTCTGTGCTCTCAGGCCCAGTAACAATAGCACATGAACACATCCAGAGGCATGTATTGAATGAACGAGGAGAGATACAGAGGCAGAAAGACATGGGGAAAGACAGACACAGAGAAAGAAAAAAAAAGGAAGAAAAGAAAGAACAGATGGATTATTTGGGGCACAAAACCTTGGATCTTGTTTCTTTCCAGCATCTGTTTTTTGACACGATCATCAGAAGATAGTACCTGAGGTGACCCCAGCAGGGAAGAAACAGGACCCGTCTTCGATGCCATTATGCTGTCGTATGGACAACATCTGGCAGTGAAGAGCAGCCTGGTGTTGGAGTCCAGAGGCCAGCTTGCAGATCCCTACAAAACCTGCGAGAAACCCCCTTTTCCTCTCTGGACCGCTGTTTCTGTATCTGTTAAGTGGGAGCCACATCCACATACCCTGGTCGGAACGTCTGGGTCTCTGGGGATGCTTCGGGATACCTTCACAGAGGAAGGGAGCCTGGACGGGTGATAGCATCACTCCAGGCAAGTAAGCTGGACCCAGCAGGGGAGCTAGACCCAGACAGGTAAGGGAGCAGGAGGGAAACCAGGCTGCGGGAAGGAAAGCAGGCTGCAGCGCCAGCCAGAGGAAGGGGAAGCAGAAGCTGAGGCTGGGGCGCGGCGGGGCGGGGAAGGGCAGCCCGCGGGCGCTCCATATCGCCAGGTGCACCCCTTTCCTGTTCTGGACCGTGGCTTTGACCTCAAGGTGTCTTCAGGTGAGGGACACCCGATCGACCTCACTGGACCTGAACGTGTGATTTCATCCCTCCGGATCTGCGTAGACAATGTCTCCCCGTCCCTCTTCCATCACCCCTTCCCAGCCAAGTCCTAGTGCTCAGTTCACACGAGGCGAAATAGTTGGACGCTGGGAAAACATTAAGTCATTGGCGGATTTTTTTCCCCCGTTTCCACTTGCGTTTGTTTGTTTCCTGTAAGGTTGCCTGACACCAGCCAGCCTTGAATTTGGTCCTGTTCCCTCCACAGCTGGGACCCGGGGAGCCCAGCTCAGGCCGTGCACAGAGCCGGTGGCCTGTCAGGCAGCCAATGTACACAGACAGCAGGGGGTGCTCAGGGGAAGTGAGATAATGAGAAAAGCTCCCTCAAAACACCACCAGACTGTACCCCCCCATCATGGCATAACAGTTCAGTCGATCAAAAGAATATCTAACTCTGAAAGGCCTCCTCCCCCTGCTAGCTTCAGCCACACGGAAATGTATGAGCCCAGGGGTCCTTGACCTAAGAGAGGTCCTTGACCTCTTCAAGACTTGGGCAAGTCATTCCAACTTTCTGTGTTGGTTCCATCATCTGTTAAATGGGTTGTTGTGGTGGCAGACGTAGTAAATGAAAACACAGGGCACCTGGTTAGATTTGAATTTCAGAGAAATGATGACTTTTCCGCATAAGTGTATCCCAGGCTCTGTTGGGGATATACTTATGTTGAAAAAAGTTAATTTTGTTGCTCTGAAATCAAAATTTAATGGGGCGTCCTGTATTTTATCTGACAACCCCAACCGGTAACAATAAAGTGAAATGTGTTCCCGCACATCATGGTGTGCCCAACTCCACAGAAAGCAATCAGAACCTGGTAGCCAAGTCTAGTAGAGTCAGACCAGAAATACCGGGCATTGAATACTAATATTAATTAATGTTAATTAGTTATTAGCATATTAATACCGACATTAAAACCCATCATTTACTGAGCAGCTACTATGTTCCAGGCACGTTCTTTGCATTATTATCCATTTCCAATCACGACACACTCAACATGGTCCGTTGAGCCCCCATTTTGCTGCCATACCAGGACTCTGCAAGATTAAATCCTAGAAAAGCCATGATTGTCAATGGTCCCCATGCTGTTCTGAGCACCCTGCAAAGGTTACTTCCTTGAATGCCCCCACCACCGCTGTGAATAGATACTATTGTTCTGCTGTTACTATTACCTTTATTTTGCAAACAAGGAAACTGAGACCTAAGACTTACCCAAGGCTACTTGACTCATTCGTGGCTGAATGGAGCTCCAACCCCAGACAGACTGGCTCTGTCCCAAACCTCAGCTGCCTCCTAGCCTCATATACCGCGTATACAGTAAGTGTTCCCAAGAAGGTACATGTCACTCACTAGCTGTATCCCATTTCACCATCCTGTCAGCCCTGTGAGCAGAGGGCAATTTCATTTTTTTAAAATCTCTTTTTAAAAATGTTTATTTATCTCTGAGACAGAGAAAGAGAGAGAGAGAGAGAGACAGAGCTTGAGCAGGGGACGGGCAGAAGGACAGGGAGACCCAGAATCCGAAGCAGCCTCCAGGACTGAGCTCTCAGCACAGAGCCCGATGTGGGACTGGAACCTACGAACGGCGAGATCATGACCTGAGCCAAAATCGGATGCTTAACTGACTGAGCCAGCCAGGCACCCCCAGAGGGCAATTTCAGATGGGACTTGAGACTTCTCCTTGCTGTGCACCCTGAGTCAATGTCAGGATAAATGTTTACAGAACCCCAGAGGTGAGCGCCGGAAGGACCTGGGTAACTCAGAGAGAGCGGAGGTAAGGGGTCCGTGGGTGGAGTTCATTCCTGCCTCCAGCTGAGAAGCTTTGAGGCTTCCTGCCTGCATGACCTTGGGCAAGGTCCTTGGCCGCTCTGGACCCCTGTCGCTCCATCTGTAAAACGGGAGTGCCAACAGTACCTTCCTCTACGACTGGACTGCTGTAATCTTTAAATGATTCAATCCACAAAAAGCATTTAGCACAGTACCCGCCCCCCCCCAACCCCACCCCCAGCACACAGAAACTGCAGAATAAATGTGAGCCATCGAGATCGCTTTCATGCGTCTTAGTTTGGGCACCTCCAGAGCAGAACTGGAGATGAGGACTCCAGGGCGGGCGGCTCCACTGGGAAGGTAACTCACGAAGCTCCCAGGGCGGTGGGTAGCCGGCAGGGGGACCGGGAAGGGAAGAAACGGATAGGGAGTGCGGAGTGAGCATGTGGCTGCAGTGGGCAGCGGGCGCTCGTCTTGGAGACTGGGTAGGACACACCCCAGAGATGTCAGCCCAAGGCAAGGTTGCCGGGGTATTCATCCTCCAGCGCTTGTCCCTCACGGTCGAGGGCTGCTCCCAGAGAAATGCGCCCCCAGCGTCCCTGGCCTGGTCCAATGCACAGACCCAGTGCACTTTGCGGACCTGAGAGAGCCCCTAGGGACGGGCCAGCTGTAGGGTTCCCGAAAGAGTCCATGTCAAGCGGACGTGCGCACATCTGTACAGCCTCCCCGGAAGATTCGATCTGATTCAATTTGATTAAAAAGCATCCTTCTGCGAAAACCATGACAACGATAATAATAATGCAGGCTGAAAACCAGGCGCGTGATGTGACCCCCGCACCCGTCGTGAAATACCCAGGGGGGTGTTCTTCTCCGAAGCAGACAACGGGGCGCCTGGCTGGCCAGGGAAGCACCCCAGATCTCCTTCTGCTCCGAGGAGGAAATGGGGCAGCTGTCTGGGTTCTAGGACAGAAAAGGACACCAGCCGTCCTTCAGGCCCGCACACCCCGCCGAGGCCAAGGTGCTAACCGCAGAGGCTGAGGGCCCATAAAGCATGCTGGGCATCTGCTGGTGGCTGGCTGGAGGCAACGCCTGTCAGGGACCAGCGCTCAGCTTTGATTTAGCATCTGAGCAAAGGTTGAAAAGAAAAACGGGGTGGAGGGAATGCCACTGGATTGGGCAAAAATATTCACTCAGAGCAGTCGGGCCAGGAGTCCATTCAACCCAACCGAGAAGAAGAGAATTACTCTTTAGATTCCTATATACAGCACCTCCCGGGTGACCGGAGTTTTACATGGATCGCCCACACTCACCTAAGAGTAGATGCTATTTTATCCCCATTTTCCAGAGGAGGAAGTGAAGGCTCAGAGAGGGCAGGCAAGCTGCTCAAGGACAGACAGCAAGAAATGGGCAGAGTTGGGATGAGGGCCCAGCACGGGGTCCAGAGTGTGTGTGGGTATTAAGTAGCCCCCTCCTGGATAAGGGCTATGGGAATAAACGTTGTTCCAGGACACATGGGCAGGCAGTGATGGTCAGTGGTTAGCCTGTGGCTCTAGAAAATGATTACCTGCCTTTATTTCCTGGGCTTTCTGTGGCTTTCACTGAGCGATGTCAACTCTCTGGGACTCGGTTTTCTTATCACTAAAACGAGGTGGGGGGCAGCTGGGTGGCTCAGTCGGTTAAGCGTCCGGCTTGGGCTCAGGTCATGATCTCACAGTTTGTGAGTTTGAGTCCCACGTCAGGCTCTGTGCTAACCACTCGGAGCCTGGAGCCTGCTTTGGATTCGGAGCCTGTCTCCCTCTCTCTCTGCCCCTCCCCTGCTTGCCCTCTGTCTCTCTGTCTCTCTCTAAAAATAAATAAACATTGACAAAACTTTTTAAAAATAAAATAAAAAATAATAAAATGGGGACACCAAGAATGTGTGCTTCATTGGGTAGTCTGCAGATAGAATGGTGTCATAGTTTAATTTTCTCTCTAGAGTAACTGATGCTTCATAAATATCCCACCCATCTCAGGACTATTTATAATTCACAAGGGGCTCTCAGCAGCAAAAACAAACAAACAAAAAGAGCTTTCAATGGTGGAAGCTCAGCAATTGCACAGACGAGCAAACTGAGGCTCAGCAGTACAAGATCCCTTGCTCAGGTCAGATAGCTGGTAGGCACCAGAGCCAGAGATCCAGCCCAAGACTACCCAGTTCCAGAGCCCAAGAGTCCAGCCACCCTCAGCTGAGCTGGGAAATGTGAATTTCCTCTTGCAAACATCTGATGAAGGCACTGAGGGTGGCTGTGTTGCCCTGGGAAGATGGTAACCTCACCACCCTGCCAAGCAGGCACTTGGGTGTGGGGGGTGGGGGAGGGGGGAAAGTTTGGTCACAGCTAGTCAACCCAACTGGATGTTCCCCTGTTTGTTCTGCCAGACATTGGTGTCTCAGTGGACACCAAACCCACTTCACTGTTCCCAAAGCCTCTGCCTGGTGAGTCCCCTCCCCCCTCCAACCTAACTGCAGTCCTGTTCAGAACAGCCTTTCTCCATGAACACATCCCCAGATGTTTCAGACTTTGCAAGATTCAGAAAGCCATCTGTATCCAGAAAGAAAGAAAAAGGAAGGAAGGAAGGAAGGAAAGAAGGAAGGAAGGAAGGAGAAAGAAAGAAAGAAAGAAAGAAAGAAAGAAAGAAAGAAAAAAGAAAGAAAGGAAGAAAAAAGAAAGAAAGGAAGAAGAAAGGAAGCAAAGAAAGAAAGAAAGAGGGAGAGAGAGAAGGAAGAAAGAAAGAAAGAGGGAGAGAGGGAAGGAAGGAAGGAAGGAAACAAGAAAGAAAGAAAAGAAGGAAAAAAAGAAAGAAAGGAAGAAGAAAGGAAGGAAAAGAAAGAAAGAAAGAAAGAAAGAGGGAGAGAGAGAAGAAAGAAAGAAAGAAAGAAAGAAAGAAAAGGAAGGAAGAAAGAAAGAGAGAAAACAAGAAAGAAAGAAAAGGAAAAAAGAAAGAAAGGAAGAAGAAAGGAAGGAAAAGAAAGAAAGAAAGAAAGAAAGAGGGAGAGAGAGAAGAAAGAAAGAAAGAAAGAAAGAAAGAAAAGGAAGGAAGAAAGAAAGAGAGAAAACAAGAAAGAAAGAAAAGGAAAAAAAGAAAGAAAGGAAGAAGAAAGGAAGGAAAAGAAAGAGAGAAAGAAAGAAAGAAAGAAAGAGGGAGAGAGAGAAGGAAGAAAGAAAGAGGGAGAGAGAGAAGGAAGGAAGAAAGAAAGAAAGAAAACAAGAAAACAAGAAGGAAAGAAAAGAAGGAAAGAAGAAAGAAAGGAAAAGAAAGAAAGGGAGAGAGAGAAGGAAGAAAGAAAGAAAACAAGAAAGAAAGGGAGAGAGAGAGAAGGAAGGAAGAAAGAAAGAAAGAAAGAGATAAGAAAGAAAGAAAGAAAGAAAGAAAGAGATAAGAAAGAAAGAAAGGGAGAGAGAGATAAGGAAGAAAGAAAGAAAGAAAGGAAGAAGAAGAAAGGAAAGAAAGAAAGAAAGAAAGAAAGAGATAAGGAAGAAAGAAAGAAAGGAAGGAAGAAGAAGAAAGGAAAGAAAGAAAGAAAGAAGAAAGAAAGAAAAGAAAAGAAAGAGGGAGAGAGAAAGAAGAAAGAAAGAAGGAAGGAAAGAAAGAGGAAGGAAGGAAAAAGAAAGAAAGAAAGAAAGAAAGAAAGGGAGAGAGAGATAAGAAAGAAAGAAAGAAAGAAAGAAAGAAAGAAAGAGGGAGAGAGAGAGAAGAAGAAAGAAAGAAAGAAAGAAAGAAAGAAAGAAAGAAAAAGAGAGAAAGGAAAGAAAGAAGAAAAAAGAAAAGAAAGAAAGAGACAGAAAGAAGAAAGAATGAAAGAAAGAAAGAAAGAGGAAGGCAGGAAGGAAGGAAAAAGAAAGAAAGAAAGAAAGAAAGAAAGAAAGAAAGAAAGAAAGAAAAAGAAAGAAAAAGAAAAAAAGAAAGAAAGAAAGAAAGAAAGAAAGAAAGAAAGAAAGAAAGGAAAAGGATTTCATTCTGGACGCCGGGCCACGTTAGCTCATGGCCCAGTTTTCTGGGTCATGGTTAGAGGTGCGTGATACTCTTATGCAAGGCATTTGGCGGCAGAGAGACTCGAGTTCCTAAAGATTATTATTTTAACAAACCCAGCTTTGACGTGTCCAAAGGCAGCGGGAGGCTCTGAAGGGTTTTCCAAGAAAGCGTGTGTTTCTTGGGGTTATTATTTCAGACTCAAGTTCAGGGAGGGAGACTGTTTTGCTCAACTCGTGTTTCTGGAAAAACAGGCGCTTGGAAAGAGTTGGACGAGGCGGGCAGGATGTGGAACGGAGAGTTGCTGGCCTGGGGAACAGGGGCCGGGGGAGCTGGGAGGAGACGGGCCAGCGCCCCAGTGAGGCCTCTTCTTGAGCTCGGACTCAGCGGCCTGGCCCCCGTCCTCAGGCCGAGGGAAGAGGCTGCCTGAAGATGAGAGCTGTTTGAGCTCTCTGTTGGCTTGGTTCAGCCAGCCTTTCCCACCTGGAGCTCGGATGGTGGGAGAAGACAGGACCGTGGATGCAAGCCGCCATCTTGGTTAGCTGTGCAAGGCGGGGGCTAAGGCGTGGGGGTGCTGTGTAGACATCGCTAGCCCTCTGCAGGCTTCAGCTGCCCCACTGGAATCAAGAACCTTGAAGGTTCATGTGCAGCCCAGCCCTTCCCTGTGGCTCCCCAGTCCCCCATACCAGTCTCTTCCTCACGCACTGGGCTCCAGCCTCACGGTCCTGCCAGGCCCATGGCCTTTCTTTCTGCCTAGATCTTCTTCTTTGCTCTTAACTCACCTCTCATCCTTCGGACACCATTTAAATATGCCCTTCACCGGGCGGCCTTCCTGCAGCCCCCAAACTGAGTCAGGGGACTCTGCTACCCATTGTGCCCAAGTCAGGCTCCCCGCAGCATGTGGCCCCGCCCAAGGATGGGAGCAGAGCTCAGACCCCGCGGTCAGCCCATGACACCAGACAGATACCAGACAGACCGACAGACACACGGAGACACCTTCTTCGCCCCCCTTCTTCTTAGGACTGTGCGGAAAGCCCTACTCCGGGGGTAAATGCATCCAACCCACCTTCATTAGGGCCGCTCAAGAGTCAATCAAAGCCATCTGCTTTACAAGAAAGGACCCTTTGGTGCCGACCCGCCATTCTGTCTCACGGACTCCGTCTCCCCCAAGTTTCCCCCATTTCCTCTTGTCCCCTGGCTTCGTTCCAGGCGTCTCCCAAATCCGCCAGGCAGAGACTCCTCCGATAAACCCCCTGCCAGGAGATTCCAACAGGAGACTGCGTGTTCTCACGTCTCCCTTGCTCCCGGAGCCGGTGCCTTGGGGGACCCGTCATCCCCTCAGGCCCGGAGGTGAGTCATCAGCATGTCACGTGTCCCAGTGAATGTCAAGTGTCTCCTGCTTTAGAGCCTCACGCCCTGGACTTTGTTTTATGGGGTTGGGCTGTCTGGGGCTGCCGCCGATTTCATCCATCAACTCGGGACCGCTCCAACACTAATGCTGAATTTATAGAAGTGGTTAAACAAAGTGTTGACAATATGGACGGCGTGTTTCTGATTAACACGGCGATTCCGAGGGAAACTGCCAACTGCGGGGAAGTCAGTAAAACACAGCAGCGATTTCCCAGGCTCAGTACGTTTGGGCCTTGACATCACAGGATTAACAGATGTTGCGCAAGGAACTTGCAAAGCTTTGCGAGGCGTTGTTGAAGGAGGGTGGGCTCATGCACAGACTAAGAGCCCCTCCCTCCCCCCTTCCTTCCTTCCTTCCTTGCCTCCTTCCTTCCTTCCTTGCCTCCTTCCTTCCTTCCTTGCCTCCTTCCTTCCTTCCTTGCCTCCTTCCTTCCTTCCTTCCTTGCTTCCTTCCTTCCTTCCCTTCCCTCCCTCCCTCCTTCCTTCCTTCCCTTCCCTCCCTCCTTCCTTTCTTCCTTCTTTCCTTTCTCCTTCTCTTCTTTCCTTCCTCATTTCTTCCCTCCCTCCTTCTCTCCTTCCTTTCTCCCTTCCCTCCCTCCCTCCCTTCTTTCCTCCCTCCCTCCTTCCTTTCTTCCTTCTTTCCTTTCTCTTTTCCTTCCTTCCTTCCTTCCTTCCTTCCTTCCTTCCCTCCTTCCTTCCTTCCTTGCCTCCTTCCTTCCTTCCTTGCCTCCTTCCTTCCTTCCTTCCTTGCCTCCTTCCTTCCTTCCTTGCCTCCTTCCTTCCTTCCTTGCCTCCTTCCTTCCTTCCTTGCCTCCTTCCTTCCTTCCTTGCCTCCTTCCTTCCTTCCTTGCCTCCTTCCTTCCTTCCTTGCCTCCTTCCTTCCTTGCCTCCTTCCTTCCTTCCTTCCCTTCCCTCCTTCCTTCCTTCCTTCCTTCCTTCCTTCCTTCCTTCTTTCCTTCCTTCTTTCCTTCCCTTCCCTCCCTCCCTCCCTCCTTCCTTCCTTCCTTCCTTCCCTTCCCTCCCTCCTTCCTTTCTTCCTTCTTTCCTTTCTCCTTCTCTTCTTTCCTTCCTCATTTCTTCCCTCCCTCCTTCTCTCCTTCCTTTCTCCCTTCCCTCCTTCCCTCCCTTCTTTCCTCCCACCCTCCTTCCTTTCTTCCTTCTTTCCTTTCTCCTTCCCTTCCCTTCCCTCCTTCCTTCCTTCCTTCCTTCCTTCCTTCTTTACTTCTTCCTTTCCCCCCTCCTTCTTTCCTTCCTTCCTTGTAAAACTGAATCTGAATTCTCTTCCGGCCTTAAGAATCTCCATCAGGAAACTCTGTTAGCTGCAGGGAAGATCGCAGACTCCCACTCTT
This sequence comes from Panthera tigris, assembly GCF_018350195.1. Taxonomy (NCBI): domain Eukaryota; kingdom Metazoa; phylum Chordata; class Mammalia; order Carnivora; family Felidae; genus Panthera; species Panthera tigris. Next base: position 25,581,488 of record NC_056671.1, read on the forward strand.
AAGGCATATCGTAACACAGCTAATGTGTATGGAATAATTACTGGGCACCAGATACTTTTTGTCTCATGTCATCCGCATGCACAGGGGACTGGCTGTGACTACCTTCATCTTTCTTAATTTGAAAAAGTTTAAAACCTGCAAACCGTTGCCAAAATAGTGCAGAAAGCTCCCATGCCCCCTTCCTCCAGCAGCCCCCGTGATGCTTAGCATCTTATATAGCCTTCGTGCATCGTCAAAACCAGGAAGCTGGCCTTGGCACAATGCTTACACCTTATTTGATCAGTTTTGCACAGGCACTCTAGAGAGAGAGTTCTAGGAGATTCTATCACAGGCACAGACTGCCAGTGGCCATCACACGCGGGATGCAGAACAGCTCTGTCCCCACGAATAAGCGAGCTTCCTGGGGATGCTCCATATAGTGGCCCCCTCCCTTGAACCTCAACCCCTGGACACCACTGATGGGTTCTGATCACTGATTTTGCTGTGTCCAAAAGATTATGTAAATAGCATCGGAAGGCTTGTTGCTTTTGAGTGGCATTTTTTTTCACGTGGCACAACACCCTTGAGATCCAACCACATTGTGTGTATCAGCAGCTCATTCCTTTTTGTGGCTGCATAATATTCCGGCGCATGGATATACCACAGTGCAACCAGCCACCTGCTGAAGAATGTCGAGGAAGTCTCCGGTCCGGGACCAGTATGAACAAAGTGGGAAAGACACTCATGTTCGGGTTTTATGTGGTTGTTGACGCTTAGCCGGTGAAGTCACAGAGGAGACAAAGGTGCATGTGTCTTGCCCAAGGTCAAGCAGCAATCTGAATTAAGATTTGAACTCAGGTAGTAACTGTGGAGACCGTCTGCAAGTCTGCAAAGGAGCGGAAAATAATTAACCCTAAAAAGTTAAGTAACGCTCCGGGAAGTTGCGCTGTGTTTATTCAGTGGTTTGCTGTTCCCACGAGACTATGCCACGTGTTCCTTGAGGTATTGGGAGCAGAGCTTGAGAAATCCCACAGAGTCAAAGCCAACCCGCCGGCCTGGCATGCAGGGACTTCCCAACATGGCCTCCCTCTGGTTCTCATCGGCTGCCACTCTTCCCTGGCTGATCAGAAGTCCTGTGCTATTTTCCCTGGAGCGGCCTCTGAGTTTCCAGTCTTCCTGGTTCTACTCACACCTCCCTCTGCCTGGAATGCCCCTCCTGCTGCAGCCCCATGGCTAGCTCATGCCTCCTTCTTTCCCTTAGCAAGTACCTCTTTGGAGAGGCCGTTTCGTCTTCCTCCCCCGCCACCCCCAAGCACATTCTCAGCCCCATGAATATCTATCCACTTTTATAAACATGCATCTATTCATTAAGCAAAGCTCCCTGAGGACCGAGGCTGTGCCAGGCACTGAGCCGAGCCCCGGGAAGCAAAAATAAATAATCCATAACCTCGGAGCCGCGCCTTGGTGGAAGTCCGTCTACAGACGTAGAAACGCATGCCGCCCAGTGGGACGATTGGATGAAGGCGGAGAGAGAAAATCACAGCGCTTGGCAATTGGAAGCCCTGAGTTCGAGTTCCCGATGGGCCGTATTTTAGTCTGCTCGGGATGCTCTAACAAAATGCCATAAACTGGGTGGCTTCAACCATAGAAGTTTATTTTCTCACAGTTTCCAGGCCGGAAGGCCAAGATCAACGTTACAGCTGGTTCGGTTTCCAGCGTGGACCGTAGTCCTGGCTTCTAGATGGTCCCCTTCCTACTATGTGCTCGCTCACATGGCCTCTCCTCACGGTGAGTGTATAGACCGAGAGACAGGAAGAGAGAGCTCTCTGGGGTCTCTTCTTATAAGGACACAAATCCTATCAGATCAGGACCTCAGCTTTATGACCTCTTTTAAACCTTAATTACCTCCTCTGAGGCCCCCATTTCCAAATACATTCCCGTTGAGGGGTAAGGCTTCAATGTAAGGATTAGGGGGGCACAATTCAGTCCACAGCAGGCTCCTTCCTATCTGGGGGTGGGATTCATTTCCCACCCTCTGTCACATCTTCTTAGAGGGTCTATGGAGGAGGGTGTGGGGGTGCCCGGTGATGCAGACAGGCTATCTCCCCAGCTCGAGCTGCTGAAGTGAGGAGCTGGGCTCCCTCCCTTGCCAGAGGCAGCCGCACCCTCAAAGGCCAGCGTCCCCAGGGACCAGTGCCCCACATTAGCCCACGGCACAGGAATCCTTCACGCATCTGCGGCACAGAACATCGGAGCGGGCAACGTCCGGTTGGAGCAGGGGGAGTGAAGACAGAGGGCCTACGGGAGGGACTGACCTTAAGTTTTGCAGCTCCATAAACATCCCGGGCAACCCACACTCCCATCTGCAGCCGATCGTCCTCCAAGAACCTTTCCTGCTTGCGCTGCATTTGATTTCCTCCCTCCAGTGGCCTCCTGCTCCCCATAAAACTCAATCTCCTTTTGTTTTCAATTCAATTAAGGGCCAATAATTCCACCCACAAGGCCACACATCGAAAGTGCTGTCAATAACCCAGCTGTGGCCAGAGACAAGGCGGCCCCGGAGAGAGGGACATGGGGAAATCCCTGGGCCCCCGGCCCAGCTGAGCAGAGGGCTGGGGTCGAGGAGAGAACAGAGGCCCCAGTGGGAGTTAGTCCTGACTTCTGGACTTGACCGTGGCCTTCACTGGCCCTATGATCTGGGCCAGGAGTGGTCCTCCTGGGGTTACTCAGCAACTCTATCTGTAAAATGGGACCAAGAATACTGCTGTGAATTTTTACCTCCATTCTTCCACTCCCCACGACTATGTGATTGTTATTCAGTACTAATTTTTTAAAGTGTATTTATTTATTTTGAGAGAGAGAGAGAGAAAGAGAGAGCAAGTGTGGAGGGGGCAGAGAGGGAGAGAGAGAGAATCCCAAGCAGTCTCTGAACCACCAATGTAGAGCCCAACAGGGGCTCGAACTCACGAACTGTGAGATCATGACCCGAACAGAAGTCAGGCGCTTAACCGACTGAGCCACCCAGGTGCCCCTATTTGAATACTAATTTGATAACTGGTTAAAACATATACTACATTCATGGACCCCATCAGGAGGCCCATTTGCAGGAACTTGCCTTCTCAAATGTTTGTACAGATATTCAGACAGTCAAGTCCTTAACGTCCGTCAGTCTCTAGGGGTCGATTACATACATTGTGCCACAGCCATGCTTTGGAATACCTTTCGGCAGTTAGGGAGACTGGGGGAGAGCTACACGTGATGTTATGAACAGATGATCAAAATATATTGTTAAGGGAGACTTGTAGAAATCACATATATACATATATAGTATGCACACATACATATATATGTAAATACGTATCTCTTTAATTAAGAAACAAACCATATTACAAACAGGATACAAATCCAAACAGAAATAATAGTGATATGTTAAGAGCCCGGTGTGTGTGTGTGTGTGTGTGTGTGTGTGTGTGTGTTTCCCCCAAAGGATGCATGTCCTACTTTAAAATAACAGGTTTTTGAATGGAGAAGGGTGGGGGCTGGGACTTCAGAGTTTTCCGATGAGTATAAATTACTTTATAATTAAAATGTATATAAACCTATAAAACGAAATGAATACCTACTTGTGGTTAAGAACTAGAACCTTGTATTAAGGTAACAGGAAGACTATTTAATTCCCACTACACAACGATAACCACTGCTGACATTTTTATGCATTTCCTTATGAGCCTTTTTCTTTATTCACGTACACATACATTTTTATAATAAAGTTGCAATTCTGCTCCGTGAGAAATTCTGCAGCCTGCTTTTCCACTTAACGTTTTTAACAGAAGGATTTTCCCAGGGCATTAAGATTTACCTAGCGATCGCGCTAGGAGGCCCCGGGACAGTATGGCCACCTGCACTTACTCCGAACCTGTGTGTGTCGGAATTACCCATGACCTGCTACATCGCTCTGATGGACCGGTGCTCCCCCAGACCACGGACACCGCCATCCTGCTGTTTCCCCGGGATCTTTCTTGCCCAGCGCTCTGTACATAGCAGGGGCTCCATAAATACTTGCGGAAGAAGCGAATCAGCAGCAGATGGAATGAACAAACGCAAATATTTTTAAATGGGTGCGAAATCGCGGCTGCTGATCCCCTGTTGTCAAGCTCATAGGCTGCCTCCGTTTCTCACCTTCAGAGCAGCAACGATCAATATCCCAGCACCGCACATTTGCATGTAGGCAGAGCTCCGCTCCTGCTCCCTCGAAACCTTTCATTTCGTCTCCGATGCTCTGAGTGGCTCCAGGGTGGGCAATCAGGCCCTCGCCCCTGAGCTTGGCTTTGAACACAGCCCAGACAAATTGCTGTGCTGGTCCCGAGAGGGGAGTGTCATTTCATCCACGTGAAAGGCTGGCGATTTAAGCAGGCTGTGGTGCAGCTGGCAAGTCAGAGTTTCCCCTGGCGACGGCCCTCGGTGTGGTGACGGGCCCTCGGGAGTGGGAGCGGCTGCGGGCGAGTTCCCAGGTGGGATTCTAGACGCCCGAACTACATAGCCAACGTCTAACAACAGCCTTTGAGTCAGACACAGCTCCAGTTTTAAGTTCAAAGCTTCAACTTAACAGACTCGCGTTCGGATCTCACTTTGCCGCTTCTTGGGGGGTTGGGGGCTCTGTGAGCCTCGGTTTTACATCCTTAAAATGGGGACAATGTTCGAAGTCATCTGTCAGCTGCTTGTGTGGGGTGAGTGAGAGAAAGTGCAGAGAAAGTTAGCAGAGGGTGCACAGCTGAACGTGATCAAGGTCGACCATTATCTGAGCCTCTCTGGGAGCTTTGGGATCAAGCCAGGGCTCCTTTTTTGCCTGCCATTCGAGGCCAGATCCCAGTGCGTCAGGCTTGTCTTGGCAGAAATGGAGCCACTCCGTCAGAAGGACCTGTGTGAGTTGGCCTCAGCCATGGACCCTACAGGTTTTCTTTTTTTTTTCTTTTTACTTTTTCTTATTATTTTTTATTTTTTCTTATTTTTTAAAATATAATTTATTGCCAAACTGGTTTCCATACGTGTTTTCTTGATAATTGGAGAAGGGACACTGAGTGCCCACGATAGAAGGTCGAAATGATGGGAGGCTAAGGCCATGACGGACCACAGACCCAGGACCCCCAAACACCTCTCCGAAAACAGTCCAAATCTGGCAAGATGAAATTTAACAGACGACTATGAAAATTGTAGAGTTAGATCCAAAATTTCAGCTCCACAATTAATAGCCACTATAAACAATAGTTCAGAATGCCACATTCCATGCCAAGAACTGTGCCAAAAGCGTTGCATAAATACCTTATTTAACGATCCCCATTTGCAGAGGAGGGCACTGAGGCTTGGTTTCCAAGCCCACGGTCTTCCTGCTGGTTGATCAGTCGCATGGAGACAAAGCCAGAGGAAGCACAACCCTAGATCCATACTCTTAGCCCGTGTGCGTGCCATCTTGGATAACAGGGCTCTCATCACACGGTGCATGTGTTTCAAGGTTGGTCTGGGAATCCCAAAGAGGTTCATATGTCACTGGGTGCCCTCCAGGAGGCTGGCTTTCTGTCCTTCCCACGTGTATGCATGCAACAAAAATGAACTCAGAAGCCACATGTGACAGGTGCCGTGCTAAGCAGTGGATCCAGGGCGGACCAGCCAGAGACAGTCCCTGCCCTCATGGGGCTTGCTGTCTAGGAGGAGAGACAATAAGTAAATGACTCCGGGAGTCCCCTGCTAAGGCTGTTCCAGGGGACTCAGCCTTCATCTAGAATTCCTCAGGCATGCTGGGACTTTACCTGGCTGGACTCAGCCTCTGGCTGAGGGAATCTGCCGCCTCTCTGGAGTGAAATATACATACAGATGCTTGGCAATGTGCCTGCCTCATAGCAAATGCCTGACGTTAGCTGTAATAATAATAATAATAATAATAACAACTCAAGTCATTGACTTTGGACTCGCGGGACAACTTCGGGCTTATTTCTTACTGGATTTGGTATTAGCTCTGCACACTAGCAACCTGTCCACAACGAGTACCCTCTGCCCTGACTTTGAGGATCAATGGCAGTGGTTTGTCTTAGAGCTTATACCTCACGATGCCACTGGCTCAAGCCCCTTTGTGGCTGAGCTTATTTCAGGGCTCAGCCTTGGTCACAGAATGTGTCTCCACTCAGGCACTTTTTAGTCCAAGACTCTGCTCCAATTCATCTCCGTGTGACTCTGGGGCCCCAGATATGTTGGGCCTGGAAATGTCACTTGTGACCAAAAAGTTAAAATGAATATTGCTTTGGAAGGAAAAGAAATACCTTAACCAAAGTCAACGCCTTGCCCCACTTAGAGACGTCCTGTGCGAATATACCTTATCGTGTGGCCTCCATCAAACACGGCCCCTTCATGCTTGCTGGTTCCTCAGTCCCATTTCACAGATGAAGAGACCGGGGCCACCCAAGGATGTGATCTGGCCAGCAGTCCGGGAAGCCTAAGTCGGGTGACGAATCCATTCTGGGTCCCAGCAGCTCCTCCTGCCCAGAGCTGGAAATCTCATCAGGTGGGATTTCCCACAGAGCCCCTGCCTTTCCTGGGATGCTGTGAAAACAGCCTCTTACAAAGTGGGTCAGAGTTTCTGCTTTCTGGCCTCGCTCTGCACCAGGAAATGCTGAAAAGACACATGTCGCCACGGTTTATCTTGGGTGGGAACATTTTTTAAAACTCAAGACGGTATTTCTTTAATCCCCAGCCTCACTTCCGGCCGGCCTCAGCCTGAGTTCTTTGCACCTGCTAATGTGAGTTCCCGACTCTCCCCCTTCCCTCCAGCCAGTGGGGATGAGGAGGAGGGATCCGGACCAAAAGTCCCAAGCCCAGCCCTTCCTTCTTGAGGTCAAAGAATGCATGGGCCTCTTTATAGGAGCAACAATGAAGAGGTCCCCAATATTTGCTTAAATCAGTTCATTTAAAATCAGTTCATTTAAAAACTTGCTTTGAGGGGTGCCTGAGTGGCTCAGTCGGTTAAGCGGCCAACTTCGGCTCAGGTCATGATCTCGTGGTCCGTGAGTTCGAGCCCCGCGTCGGGCTCTGTGCTGACTGCTCAGAGCCTGGAGCCTGTTTCAGATTCTGTGTCTCCCTCTCTCTGAGCCTCCCCCGTTCATGCTCTGTCTCTCTCTGTCTCAAAAATAAATAAACGTTAAAATTTTTTTTTAAAAATTAAAAGAAAAATTTGCTTTGAATTTATACAAATGTAAGTCAACACGAATTCCTTGCCTCTCATTTGTGTAGGAAGCCCCTTCACCTTATTATTATCAGCATAATTATGAAACTACAAAATTTAAATTATCAACATTAATGTAATATGACAGAAAATGCTGTTTGTTTGAATTTAAACCACCCATGCCAGGCTTAATACAGAAAGACGGCATTCTAGATCTACTTCTATAGGTAAACTCTGTATCAGTTAGGAAGGGCAATGAGGGCCAATGAAAGAGACCCAGAATGGCAATGGTTTAAATAAATTGAGGTGTTATTTTTCCCTTGTGTCACAGAAATCAGGAAACACCTAGACTTTTCTGTGCTCATATTCTTAGCCCACAGTCACCTAGTTCAAGGTGCTTCATGGTCACAAACGGTTGCTGTGGCTCCAGCCATTGCATCTAGGTTCCTTGCAAGAAGAAGGCAGAAGGAAGAAAACCTATGTTCCAGGTACATCTACCTTTATTTCAAGAGCCTGGTCAGTAATCCCACGTAACAACCTCAGCTTATGATGCATTGGTAACTTTATATGTAAGGGAGGTGGAAATAAAACCTAGGCATATCAGCACGTTAAATAAAATAAGGGGCCTGTCGCTGTGAGAGAAAGGGAGAATGGACCTTGGATAAGGGAGTAACAGGGACTGTGAGGCCCTAGGTCTGCTTCCTAATGTATATAATTGCAAAGCAGGGAATGCCTTTTGAGACAGGGGTGTTGTTCAACATACCGTGTGTAATGGCCAAAGTCTTGGCTTGTTCGCTCCGGATAATCAGACCTCCTATTTCACTCAGTCTGCTGATCTTAGCGAAGCATCCCTGAAGTACACGAGAATGTGGGCTGCTTTGCATGAACCGTACTTTGGACATCGCCGTTAAATGAGCAGCTAGTCCAGTTACTACCGCATCAGGAACACAGAAGGGTCTTCACTGTGTGCTTCCTACCACCCCGTTGCCAGTGAGTACGCAGGGCCGGGGTTTATCATGTCTGTTCACGCGTGAGACTGCAGCTGACACTGTGGGGCTGATCCCAAGACCACGGTGCTTCTAGCCCGCCACATGACGAGACAAGTCCTCCCCCGCATCCTTCGAGCCCCTGCAGAATCTTCACTGGGACAACACAGAGAGGCCTTTTGCTCTTTACTCAGCAAGCCAGCAGTTGCGAAGGCACATACCAGCCCAGGCACCGAGGTCACTAAGAAGTCCTCGGTGGGAGGGGGCGCCTGGGTGACTCTGTCGGTTGAGCGTCTGACTTCAGCTCAGGTCATGATCTCATGGTTCATGGATTCGAGCCCCGCGTGGGGCTCTGTGCTGGCAGCTCAGAGCCTGGAGCCTGCTTCCGAATCTGTGTCTCCCTCTGTCTGCCCCACCCTTGCTTGTGCTCTGTCTCTCTCTCTCAAAAAATACATAAAACATTAAAAAAAAAAAGAAGCCCTCGGTTATAAGATGATCACTTAGGTTACAGGTGGCTTTGCAGGATACAGTAGAAATGAGAAAACAAAAGCAAACAGAGAAGTGGACACTTTGGGTTATACATGTGGGTCCAAGTGTGGGAAACAAAGGCTTCTGCCACCAGGCAGACAATTTTAAAAGGGCCCCGGTGGCCATGGGCTTGTACAGATCATTCACAGCAGCTCTGGAACAGGGTGGAAGGAATGCCTCGTTTGAGAGTGAGAGCCTATGCCTCAGAGAGGGCAAGCCACTGCTGAAGGTCACACAGCTTATGAAGACCAGAGCTGAGGCTTGACTTTGCTTGGCTTTAGAGCTGTGCCACGCTGGGCTCTGAAGCTTCCTGGAATACTACACCTGAGCCAAGGCCTCCAAATTGCCAATGTCATTCCCACGACCCCCCAAAGCAGAAGAGACCCTCTAGGCTCCAAAGACCCTCCAGCATCAGATAGGGACTCAGAGATGATCCAGAGAAAAATGCCCATTGTATAGATGGGGAAACTGAATCACTGATGGGTGAGAAGCGTTGAGTCGGGAAGACAGTGACAAAGAGGGGGCCGTTTCTGAAGGCCAGGATGGTGGTCAGAAACCCAACAGAGTTCCAGGGTGTGAAGGCCAGAAGAAAATCAGCCAGGGGGCGACCAGGAGTCACCACGGAACTCACTGCCTGTCTTGATGGGAGGGACTGGTCACCAACTAGATAAACCAACAAGACCTTCGGGAGGGAGACCGTGATAAGGCGCTAAGAACAGATAAAGCAGGGTCAGGGAAGTCCATTCCCGTGTGCTTTATGCTGGGCGACCTTGGGCAAGCTCACGACCCTCCCGAGTCCCTTTTCCTTTGTCTGTCATGAACCTGGCACTAACCACGCTGTCTCCTCCTCAGGCCACCGCGGAGATGCAACGAGATGTAACGGCCAAGCCCTCGGTCGGTGCAAGAGAGGGGTGACAGCTCCTCCTTGGAAGCCCCAACCCAACTCAACAACTGGCTAGCCAGGCTGCTCAGCCTGCGTGCGCGTGCCTCAGTGTTCCCATCTGTAAAATGGGAACGGTGCCCCGTGGCAGGTCTGTCGGAGGGTCGCGGAGGGAAGCCACCGCAGTCACGGCGGGCGCACAGGAGGTGCAAGGGTTTGCTGCTGTGACCGTTCTCCTACTGCTGTTCGTTATTACTCTCTGTAGTGGCACGACCTACCAGAGCCAGCTCTCAATAACCATCACTTGTCCCCACTCGCTGGCATGCCATTCAGACTTACAAGCACGGTGCCTGGCACTATTCTTATTGATATTATGCCGCATGCACCCAGGCTCCTAGACGTGCTCCATGAATAAGCCGAGGGAGGGAATGAATAAACGATTCTATCACCGTGGCGGGCGTCCCTGCCCTGCTCCCCCCTCGGGATCATTGTCTGCCACCCCTGATATGAAGGCGCCTTTCACACCGCCAGCACGAATCGGACTCCTAATCCACCCTTCTTTGGTTTAAGAGTCATTACAAAGTGCTTAATTAATTAAGCCTCGCTTAATCACCAAATGTTTGCATGCGAAACGAGTTCCTGGGAAGCGGGGCACTTGACATGTTCTGTACAGAAATAATTACGCTGAGCGGAGGGGGGAGGACGGGCGGGCTGGGATGCAGAGCCTGGACGGTTCATTCGAGAGCCTCACGCATTCATCACCGAAGGGGAATTAAGGGGCTTTAGTTGGAGAAACTGAGAACTCCCACATTCCAGCCGAATGAATCACAGGACGGGCCTGCTAGAGGAGGGGGGGATTTGAGGGCAGGCTCGGGGGGGTGTGGGGTCAGGGGGAGAGCCACATGGAGGCTCAGGGATCTGTCTCTCATCGTCCACAGGATGACACCTACCTCCCCCGCCCCCGCCCCCGCCCTCCCGTATTTCAGGGGGAGGTTCGCAGAGTTAAGTTGCGGCTGTCGCTGATGTGTGTGTATCTAAAATTGTACATGGCGGCCATTTAACATCTCCCTCCCTGCTTTCCTATTCCAGCATGTTCCACAGAGCCCTGGATGAATGTACTTTTCTTAGCTCAATGGCAAATAGGTCTATTTTCATATGTATTCGAAACAACATACACAGACCCAGCCCCTCATCCTCTGATTTCCTGGTTCTTATCAAATCAAACTCGTTGTCAGGGAAATAAATGGTAAGTCCCTTCAGGCAGAATGTAGACGGGACCAAAAGCAGGTGACTGGGGTTTGGGAAACCTTTTCCTCTCATGAGTGAGTGTACTTCCTCCGTGGCACATGTCCGGCGGGGTCGGCCGAGGGTTCTTATCCTACCCATTTTGCAGATTAAGAAATCAAGGCTCAGGAGACACAAAACGGCTTCTCTCCTCTTTTCGGGGATGGCGGTGTGGTGGGTGTATCGTACTGTCAGGCAAAATTGCAAACGATGTTGATACAAGCAAAAAATAAGAATAACGAGTCAATGAAAGATCGTTGCATGTTTGTGTCTTGGCACAACCCTCCAGGCTTTTGTGCTTTCACAGTCCTTGCGGGATGCTGTACCTCTAAGTTAAAAAAAACAAAAACCACAAAACAACTGATAGGAACACAAATGATTCATGCCGCACAACCCCAAATGAATTTTGTCCAGTGGAATGCAATTGATTATTGCCCTAAAGTTATCGACTAATTTTGCACCTGCTTGTAAATGAACGCCAGCATCTCTGGTCGCCCGTATGTGTGTAAATGTGGGTTGTCGGAAATCTCCTTTGAACGGGCTGTGCCTTCATTTTGGCTCCCTCCTTAATGAGTGAGTTCAATACAGCCTTCCCCGTGCGTTTATTTGGCAATTACACTGGAGCTGCGGTGTCACCTTTGTTTATAAACTCCCCTTGCACGGCGTTCACCCCATAAAACACCCTATTCGGTGGCTGGGGGAAAGGCCAGCTCAAACGGGCAAGGTGAGAGGGGGGAGCAGAGGGAATGCATGTGGATACTTCGAATCGAAATTGTCGGGCCAGCCTGTGTTTCTTTTCTCAGGCAGCATCCCAACTTTGCTGTCTACCCCGTTTCATTCAAGTGAGCCACCAGCTCCATGGCATCATTTGGGGGTGAGTAGAGGCTGGACAGAAGGCTCGACAGGACCCATGGCTTCCTGGTAGTGTTTCAAAGCCAAGACCCTGGCTGTGACGCCACCCCGGGGTAACACGGGGACGCTGAGCTTTCAGGATCTCTGTCCAAAGTCATGGGTTCCTCCAGCCCGATTGGGGGTGGGGGGGAGGCTGGAAATAAAAATGAAATTGAGGGGTGCCGGGGTGGTTCGGTCGGTTAAGTATCTGACTCTCGATTTCTGCTCAGGTCATAATCTCACAGTTCGTGGGTTCAAGCCCCCCATCGAGCTCTGTGCTGACAGTGCAGAGCCTGCTTGGGATTCTCTCTCTCTCTCTGCCCCTCCCCTACTCCCGCTGTGTCTCTCTCTCTTTCTCAAAAAAAATAAATAAACTTAAAAAAAAAAGAAATGAAATTAATTTATACAAAATAAAAAGCCATGATGTCTCGTACACCCCTGATGGTGGGCACGACTCAGGCGTGCCGGGAGGATGGCAAGGGTAGCCTGAGGTTGCTGCCGGCTTCATATACAGGGGCTCATGTTAAGCCTCACCCCTCTATACGTTGGGGCCTGTGGCTGGCTCTGCTTTTACGATAGAGAGAAGCAGGGATCAGAGAGAGTAGCCAGTTCTCCAAAGCCACACAGCAAGTTCGAGATGCCAGCCTGAGCCCAGAGACTGTGCCCTAAATCAAAGCCGCCAGGGTTCCCCAAGGGAAGGCTTGGCATGCCCTGGGAACTTGCTGAAACGCAGGTGCCAGGTCCCTCCAGCCCTGAGATTCTCACTCCGTAGGTCTTAGGAAGTGGACGGACTCTGCATTTAACCAGGTGACGCTGATGCATAGGCAGACCCGGAGAAAAGGCAGTCCCCGGGGTCAACTGTGGAGCGTGAATGAATTCTAGAATGCAAATGCCAGATGAGAAGGTGTGGTGGAGAACATCTTGTGTAGAGTGGGAGGGAAAAGAACCGTGGAGCTGGGTCCTGGAAGGTCCAGGGGACAAGCCACTGTCATCAGAATCTGGGACAGTCCGGGATGAGGCAAGCAAGCCCTCCATTCTCAGAGCTGGAAGGACACCTCCCGCCCTTCTATTTTACAGATAGGGAAACTGAGGCCCGGAGAGGAAAAAGGGCTTACTGAAGGCCCCACCGCTGGAAACAGGCAGAGCGAACACTTAGCAGTTGGGGGTATCAGTCGTCAGCGGACCTCAGCCTTAGCCCCCCGGGGATCTCAGTACTGAGACGACCTCAGCGTGAGTACTCTGGGATCTTAGTACTCGGTGAACCTCAGCCTTAGCTCTTGGGAATCTTCATAGTCAGCAGATCTTAGTCTATTTTCTCAACAATCATTCGGTCTCACTGATTCACTGATGCATTTCATTTCCTCACTCATTCACTCACTCGTTCGTTCAGTGAGCATGCATTAAAGCCCCCTCCCCACCAGGCATCATTGTTTATTCAACAAACACCTACAGAGGACCTAAGAATGGAACCAAGAGCTGGAGAGACGGCGGAAGGCCCCACGGGGTCTGGCAATGCCAAAGCACCTACTACGTGCCGGGCTCTGAGCTAACTTCTGGTGATCCCGGGATGACTAAAACCTGGTGGTCCCTGCCTTCACGTGGCTCAAAGACCGGTGAGGGAAGGAGACAGGTGAACTCACAATTATAATTCATCGTGACAAGCTGGTAGAAAGGTCTACGGGGTCGGGGGCACCAAAATCCAGGACTGGCCGGGAATGCTTCTTGGAGGAGGCGTCATCTGAGCCGAGACTGAAGAATGTGTTGGTACAGGGGAAGGGTGGCATTCTAGAAAGAACAGTGGGGAGGAACTGGGGAGCAGAGCGGCCTGGGATGCTCACGTGGTGGGCTCGGAGGCTGCAGGGCGAGGCAGGGGCCAGGCTCTCTGGGAGGTGGGCCCGCGAGCCCAACATGCCGTGGGTCCTTCGGGAGAGCTCTCGCAGGCTGCAGCTTTGAAGCTGGGGTCTCTGTTTCCACCGCACCCGCTGCTGCTCACACACGCGGCTCTGAGGGTCCTCTCTCCGGCTCCTGCTCCCTCCGAGCTGGCCTTCTTCAGAAAACCATCAGCCGCCACTGAGCCGTGACCCTCCTGGACTCCTTCTCCTTGGTGGGGCTGGGAAAGCTCCTTGGTGCTGCCACAGGAGAAAGACGCAGGTGGGGCGCCTGAGCCCAGGACAGAGCTCCTGCAAGGGACAGACGCTTCAGCCCACGAGAGGGCGAGGGGAACAATTCAGAGAGATGACCTTGGTTCTGACTCCCAGAAGGAGAGGCTGACCACGCACCAGGAGACAGGCAGAGAGGGAAGAAGAGAGGGTTTGCTCAGCCTTGGATTGCAGGAGGGAGCACGGGGGGGAGGGATCTGAGATCCTCGTTGCAGAGAGAGTGGGGGCTCTTGGGAGACTTTAGACTCGATCCTCAGCACACAATCTGGGGGGGGGAGACCAGGGAGCCGCTCGGAACTCAGCCTCTCTCCTCTTTACTTTGCTTGAAATGGGCAGCCGCAGGTACAGAGTTGGAGATTTGGATCACAATCCTGCCCTGTGACTCTCCCGGCCGCTCAGGTCCTCCCCCAACCACATCCTGCGCTTATCAAACAAACATCTCCGGCTTGTGTCATGATCATTGCTTGGCTCACCCTGTGACTCCCTCCTTTGCTCTGAGCTTTGTGAGGGACCCCAGCGCCCAGCACTCAATATTTCCTGAGTGGGCGAGTAAATAAATGATCACATGGGACACCCCGTCCAGTTGTCAAGACGACGCTTTATTTCTCTCGGCCTCAGCCTTCACATCTGTCGAGTGGGGACGATGCTCTCTTTGGTTGTTTGTGCGTGCCCCGTGCGTGAGGCTGGGCTTTGGTATGTGACGACATTCGGGCAGAGCAAACATCCCTATCGACATTGACGGTGCTGTAGAGGTGACAGGTTCTGTTGATTTCCTTTGTTCTTTGTCTTTGAAATCAAAAGGAATATGGACGCCTCGATATAGGTTCTTTCTTTAAGGTGTATCTTCCCTTTGCCGGTTTCCATGTGCCAAACTCCTACTGGGCTGTGGAAAATAATTTCTCAAGCAAGTAGTCCCAAGCCAGGTGCCCAGGCTGCAGAGTGGGATGGCATTTAGCACACGCACGCTGTTTATTAGCAAGAGTCCTTGCAGTGGCCCCTGTGTCGGGGAGGGAAGAGGGAAGGTGGGTGGAGGGGGACGCTGAAACGGGACGCAGACAGACAGTAGCCTCGGCCAGCTTCAAGGGCAGCCCCAGAGCTAGACTGACCCTTCAGAGTCGTGCAGGCCTGGACACCCTGCGGCCATTAGTCACTGGATGTGACCTTCGGGCAGGGAGTCTCTGGAGCAGGGTTGTCCCCGAGCGGGGCTGTGGCTGTGGGTCGATGACAGCCCTCCCAGCCCGTGGGGCAAGGAGGGCGCTGTGGGTGGTGCCACACAGCGTCCCTGTACAGTCAGCGTCCCCAAAGGTAGGCGCCGTGCAGACACAGAGGCTCACGCGGGTGGCCGGTCTTGTCCAAGGACGCACAGACAGCGAGTGCCAGGGCTCTCCACCTCCAGGGCCGCCTGGGGTTGGGCAGACCCGTGCCAGGCAGCCAAAAGCACACACCCTGAGCTCGAGTCCCTTCCCGTCAGCTGACAGAGCTGTCATTCAGCGCCTCTCGGTTTTGCCTGAAGCCCGCCGGGCGAGGTGACTTCCCAGCCCCAACTTACCCATCCTCTCGTGTTTATTCTGTGTGCAGCCGAGAGCTGCCTGGAGCCGAGGCCGCCAAGTTTGCCTCGTCCTGGGGACACGTCTCCCCACCCATTTCGGAGAGTTCTCCTCGCTAGCTGTTTCTGAGAAACTGAGCTTCCCCCCTCCCCCCCGCCCCCAGCTTTGTCCTTCCAGCAATGTAGCTGGATTTCAGAGGAGCCTGGAATGGGGGAGGGGGGACTGGACAAGACAACATCCAAGGTGTGTGCTGGGGGCGGGGGGGGGGGAGGGGGCGGGCAATGGCTACAAAAATCTTGCTTTGGATTCTAGCCCAGTTTTCTTTCTTTTTGACCAATGCATAATTTTGCAACACTGCAGTCAAATGCCGAGGTTTGTTAGTGTGGGTTTGGAGCAGAGGTTTGCGAGTAAGGCAGCCTGGCGTGCTGGTCTGTATTTTGCTGTGTGACCATGACTAGGTGTCTCCACCTCTCTGGGCTCCTGACTCCTCCCCGGCAAAGTGGGTTAACGACCTCAAGGCTCCTGTCCATTTGGAGGACTGAACGCAAGACTGGTGAGGGCACTGCGGTGGACCCAATCGGCACTTAATCAATGAGATCGATGGGTATTCGTACTTCCATTGAGCTTTGTCTAACCGGATTGTCGATGGACCTGTCCTCCACTCTTCCAAATACTCTCTCAAGCCGGTATGGCTTCCTGCAGCTCGGTGTGCGGAATTTGCATCACCCTTAGAGATGTCGGGAGTTTTCTCCAACCCACAAAGCTCTCCTTGCCCCTCCCAACCAGCCCCAGCTGACCAATCCTGCCCACCCTTCAATTCGCGGCTCAGACATCACTTCCTCTAGACAGTGGTTGGTAAAGTTATACCCTAAAGAGCCAAACAGTAAATATCTTGGGCTTTTGTTTGACACACGGTTCTCTGTTGCCACAAATTGACTCAGGTCTGCCATCGTAGCGAGAAAATGGCCATAGGTGATCTGAACACCAAGGGTATGGCTGTATTTCAATATGGTGTTATCGATGGACAGTGACATTTGAATTTCATGTCATTTTCATGTGGTATGAAATATCATTTTGACTTTTTAATAAATCAGCTTTAAAATGTAAAAGGCATTCTTAGGTCCCAAGCATGAACCAGATTTAGCCTGGGTGGGGGTGGAAGGGGGGGGGAGTGGGGAGCCATCGTTTGGTGACCCCTGTTCTGGGATATTTTTGTCACCTGTCTCCTAGTCAAGCTACCTTAAGGGCCCTTCACTGAGGCTTCTGTGGGTTCCCTGAGTTACCTTAACCTGCCCAGCACTGACCACGGGTCATCGGATGCACCTATTAGTGGACCGTGACCCCTAAACACCCTCAGTTCCCAACACCAACAGTAGGTGTTCGATAACCATGTGTCAGATAAACCCACGTGTGGATGAACAAACCCTTTCAACAGCTCCATGTAGCAGATATTACGAGAAGCCCATTTCACAGATGTGGAAACTGAGGTCCAGCAAGGGAAAGGGAGTATCTCAATGTCACACAGCTGCAAAAATGGCTGACCAGGGACTGATACGACACTATCTAGAGTCACATCCCTTGAGACCCAGAGTGTTGGATTCTGCGCCCCCACATCGCCAGGCTGTGAGCTCCACGAGGCAGGCACCCCACCCGGCTCGCTCACTGCCGAGTCCCCAGCACCTAGACCCACACTGGGCACAGAGTAGCGTGTTCCAAGGTCATGTGCGGCACGGCGAGCGCCCACCCTGTGCCTGCCAGGAGTTACATCTTGCATTTTCCGTATGCGGTCTCCCATCGGCCATCACCTCAAACCAGGCGCAGTGCAACCTGCAAATCAGATTTAAAAAAATAGATTCATTACGTGTTTTTAAAACAGAAAGGACAAGAAGGGCGAAAAAGCAGCGACACCCACGCCAGCCGCAGCAGCGTCTGCTGAGTCAGATGGGTGATCCATCCACAATAATCGATGGCTCGTCATCGAGCGGTTTCCCTCCTCCAAATACACAGATTCGTAAAGAAAGGGGCCTGCGTGCAGACAAAGGGACAGTCAAGCCAGCTGGGGGAAGTCACCTCCCCAGAGCGAGGCCCAGGTCTGCTGCCGAGCTGGGAGAGGCGGGGTGCGGGCCCCCAGCCTGGGCCAAGAGGACTGCGGTCTGAAAGCGCCACCCCCCCCCGCCCCCCACCCCCGCCGCCCAGATTAAGCGGGTTGGGCGTGAGTGCCGGCCGTCCACAGCGGGTCCCCCAGTCCAAGTGGCCCCCCGACAGCGTGTTTGAGGCCCGGCCCAGGTCGCGCCCCAGAGCCGGCCTGTGGAGCCGACCCAAGTGGCAGGAGGCCTCCAAGGGAGGGCGGGGCGGGGCGGAGGGAGGCTTTATCACAGGCGCTGGCTTCTTGGCGGAGCCCCTTGGCCGCACCCCACGGGCGCCCGCACAGCCCCCTCGCCAGGACCTTTGCGGATCCCACTTGTTGGCGGCGGCCTTGTAGCCGGATTTAACGGTGGAATAATATTTACCCTGCAAACTCCTCTGGAGGTGTCCTCAACGCCATAAAAGGGATTTTCGGGGCTTAATGAGCGTTAGCGAAGTCAAGACAGGATAACGTGGCAACTGGTGGCTCCCGTCTGATCTGGCACTTTCCACCCAGTAGCGCTTAGTGGGGCGGAACCTGCAGAGAGCTGGCAAAAGTGGCTTTCTGGCTCTTTCTGCCCCCTCCCCACCCCCACCCCTGCAGCCCCAACTCTGTGCTACTGTTAGCAGCCCGTGGCCCGCAATGGCCGCATCCCCGCTGATGGAGGTGCCCATAGACCCCACACTCAGGCCTGTGGGTGCTTGGATGGGCTTTTTAGCAGCCGAGTGGGCAGTGGGGGAGACAGACCTACTCACCTTTCCTTTTTCTTTTTCTTTTTCTTTCTTTTTCTTCTTTTTCTTTTTCTTTCTTTTTCTTTTTCTTTTTTCTTTTCTTTTTCTTTTTTCTTTTTCTTTCTTTTTCTTTTTCTTCTTTTTCTTTTTGTTTCTTTTTCTTTTTGTTTCTTTTTCTTTTTCTTTTTTCTTTTCTTTTTCTTTTTTTCTTTTTCTTTCTTTTTCTTTTTCTTCTTTTTCTTTTTCTTTTTTTTTCTTTTTCTTTTTCTTCTTTTTCTTTTTCTTTCTTTTTCTTTTTCTTTCTTTTTCTTTTTCTTTTTTCTTTTTCTTTTTCTTTTTTTCTCTTTTTCTTTTTCTTCTTTTTCTTTTTCTTTCTTTTTCTTTTTCTTTTTTCTTTTTCGTTTTTTCTTTTTCTTTTTCTTTTCCTTTTTCTTTCTCTTTCTTTCTTTTTTTCTTTCTCTTTCTCTTTCTTTTTCTTTTTTTCTTTTTCTTTTTCTTTCTCTTCCTCTTTCTTTTTCTTCTTTTTTTTCTTTTTCTTTTTCTTTCTTTTTCGTTTTCTTTCTCTTTTTCTTTCTTTTTCTTTCTCT
The DNA here is from genome assembly GCF_018350195.1 of Panthera tigris. Classification (NCBI taxonomy): domain Eukaryota; kingdom Metazoa; phylum Chordata; class Mammalia; order Carnivora; family Felidae; genus Panthera; species Panthera tigris. The sequence goes on from NC_056671.1 coordinate 25,600,395, forward strand.
TTCTCTTTCTCTTTCTCTTTCTCTTTCTCTTTCTTTTTCTTTTTCTTTTTCTTTTTCTTTTCCAACAGGCAGCACAGAATTCCCAGCCTTTTAATCTTTTTTCTTATTTAAAAATTTTTTTTTAATGTTTATTTATTTTGAAGGCAAGAGAGAGCGTGAGCAGAGCAGGGGCAGAGAGTGGGAGACACAGAATCCAAAGCAGGCTCCAGGCTATGAGCTGTCAGCACAGAGCCGGATGCGGGGCTCGAACCCACAAACCGCAAGATCAGAGCCGAAGTCTGACATTTAACCGACTGAGCCCCCAGGCGCTTCTTCCTTTTTTTTTTTTTTTAATGTTTACTTATTTATTTTGAGTTTTATAAGAATGTTGAGTTTTATAAGAAACTTGGTAAGATTTTTTCCCCCCAAAGTAATTGTACCATTTGACATTCCCACCAGCAATGCATGAGAGTTCCGGCTGCTCGACATCCTTATCAATATTTGGTGTCATCAGTATTTTCATCTTAGCCATTCTTGCGAGTGTATAATCCTTTCTCACTGTGTGGACAAACCATTTTTTTTGTCTCAGCAGAGCCAAATTCCCATACATTTCATAAAAAGCCTGCATTAGGAAGATTCTTTTTTTTACAGGGGGGGAAATGGAGGGAGCGAGATCGTCCCAGTGTTTGGCAGAACGGTCAAAGTAAAGCTAGCTTAAGAATCCAGACTCATGAGCACCGATCCAAGGCTCACATAAGAATGTGTCACTAAGTTGAGCGCCTACTGTGTGTCAGACACCACAGTGGACTCTCTCTTACTTACCGTTTAAATTATTTCATTCATTCATTCCTTTACGTGTTCAGCAGACACTCACTAAGCCAGTTCCTGAGCCCTGCACCCTTTTAACCTCTACTTGTTACAGAAACAAGTAATAAAAGCACCTGGACTGCAAGGAGCTGACACCTAAATGCGTGAGAATCTTCAATCCTTAATCCAACCGGTACGTTTTTCCCCACTTAGACGGGGTAAGGACCACATGCATTAAAGCATAACACGTGCTTGCTTCAGTTGCTACAAGTTCTTTAGGAATCTCAATTACTAGAGCAAAGATGGAGGGTCCTAACTCCAGAAAATATATGTAATTTTTTTTAACTCTTTCCCTTTACTTCCTTTGTTTGTATGTTTCCAAACTTGGGCCATCACACGACTCATTTCCTCCTGGAGGGATTCTGCTGACAGTCTCTTGAGGAAAGTAAGCGGTCCGAGAGCCCAGTTCCCCACCTGGTAGGAAGAAAAGCCACCTAGAGGGAGGGGGGTGTCTTCTCAACCCTGGTCACTCACGGGAGGCCTCTGGAGTCCAGAGAAACCTGATTGGCTTTCCCTAAAGTTGCCTGGGAGTGGGTTTCCCATCTAAGGCAGGGCACCACACAATTTTTAAAGGAAAAGAGGCCTGGAGCGCCTGGATGGCTCAGGTGATTAGGCGGCCGACTTCGGCTCAGGTCATGATCTCACGGTCCGTGAGTTCGAGCCCCGCGTCGGACTCTGTGCTGACAGCTCGGAGCCTGGAGCCTGCTTCCGATTCTGTGTCCCCGTCTCTCTCTGCCCCTCCCCTGCTTGCTCTCTCTCTCTCTCTCGCTCTCAAAAATAAATAAACATTTAGTAAAATTAAAAAAATAAAAGGACAAGAGGTCTCAGTGATTTTATCATCAAGAAGTTTCTGTACACAGACCAGGGAGGGTTTACCCTGTGTATGGAGGTGGGTATGATGGTAGATGCATGTCATTATGCAACTGACACAACTCATGGGATGTATAACACAAGAGTGAGCCCTCATGTAAACCAGGGGCTTTGGGGGACAATGACATGTCAGCGTAGGTTCTTGAATTACGACGATGCCCCACGCTGGTGTGGGATGCTGGTGGTGGTGAAGGCTGTGGGTATGTGGGAACTCTCTGTACCTTGATTTCAAGGTTGCCATGAACTTAAAAGTGATCTAAACAATAGTCTGCTTAAACACACACACACGCGTCTGTGGGCTTGGAAATCTTAATTTGGTATGAGGCTCCCCGAAGCACAAATCTTCTTAAACTGCATCTCCACCAACTGGGCATATGGCCAGTCTGCTTGTATGCCTCTCATGACAGGAGGCTTCCTACCTTACATACTTGCCCTTTTTATTTTCAGAAGGCTGTGATTGGTTAGAGCTGAAGTTGACCTCCTTGCAGCCTTGACTTTTTGGATCTAGGTCAGCCCTACAGAGCTGGAGAGAGTAATTCCCTGATACGCACTCTGAGGCCTCCCTGGGAAGCACTGTGTGCGGTTGGCTTACTGATGTGATAAAATGGGCAGGTTCATTGGCATTGGGATAATGTGCCCAGCAGCCACACCGGGCTCTGTGAGTAAACCCTGATGAAGTCTCTTGTGCGTTAATGGTCACCACTGTGCCAAGCTGGCCACACGGTCCGTTCTGCTATAACGTGACGTAGGCTTTGCAAGACATCACGGTGTGCTGTCAAAATCACACGGTGAAAACCCACCGGGCTTATGGGGAAATGGAACTCAAAACATTGGTCAGGGACACAGTAGAAAAGAGAGAAGTCAAGAAACCAGTAAAATCGGCCGTCTGAAGCGCAAGGGGGCATGTGGCTCCGCACACACACGGTAAACTGAGGTAGGCGCGTGCATGTATGCAGGGGGGGTCTTGCGTATTCCCAAGCGGCGAGGTCGGACTGCGTGCGGTTTCCTCATTCATTCACCCCTACTTCCTGTGGAGGAAATCACGCCATGGCAAATACAGAATCGGTGTCACGCTCAAATTATTCCCCGATAGATCCGTCGTGGTGGGACAAACTCATGGTTGGACTTTCAGGTTGAAACACAGGCTACCGAAAGAACCGGGCAGGACTGGGCACTCTTGCTTTGTGCTCCCTTCCTGTCTGACCCGGGTTACGCTCCCAACCCTCCTTGGACCTCAGCTCCCCCATCTTTCCAAGGGAGAAAACACACCGAACATTTCTCTAAGGCTCCCTCCAGCTCTGGAATCTAAGATTGATTTGATATGAAGAGAGGCATTTTATTTCATTTCATTTTATTTTATTTTTAATGTTTATTCATTTTTGAGAGAGAGACAGAGGGAGAGAGAGAATGAGCAGGGGAGGGGCAGAGAGAGGGGGACAGAGGATCCAAAGCAGGCTCTTCACTGACAGCAGTGAGCCCAACATGGGGCGTGAACTCACGAACCGTGAGATCATGACCTGAGCCAAAGGCGGACTCTCCACCGACTGAGCCACCCAGAAGTCCCTGAAGAGAGAGATTTGAATTCACATACTCGTTTTTGCCCCAGACGCTAAGCCTTCATAGAAATGGAAGTTGGGAGGTATTTTTATGATCTTAAAGATACCTGCTGGGTTTTGGATACGGCATCTTGTAACCTTTTCTTTCCGTCCATCTGACCCATCGGCTGGTCTGGAAGGCATTCTCTCTCCCGTACACTCAGCAGTAGCCTCCAAACTGGCCTCCCTGCCTCCACTCTGCCTCTCTCCCCTCTCCACTCCCAACAAAGAAATTTGCCTAAAAGTCTGATTATGCCTTTTATGGCAGATGCATTTAACATAAAAAAATTTTTTTTTTTAATGTTTATTTTTGAGAGAGAGAGAGAGACTGAGCATGAGTGGGGGAGGGGCAGAGAGAGAGGGAGACACAGAATCCAAAGCAGGCTCCAGGCTCCGAGCTGTCGGCACAGAGCCCGACGTGGAGCTCAAACTCACAGACTATAAGATCATGACCTGAGCTGAACAAAGTCAGACCCTTAACCACCTGATCCACCCAGGCGCCCCTAAAAATGAGTGTTGTTCTAAGCCGGTAGATTCTGGGGCCGTTCATTCTGCAACCATAGATAACTAAAGAAACTTCCCTTGCTGGAAACCCTCCTGTGGTTTCCCAGGATCCTCATAACAAAGCTGTATTAGTTACTCCAGTCTCTGGAGTCCTACGTGGTCTGGCCCTGCTCTCTCCCCCACCCCCACGCCTTACTGAACCCCACTGAACAATGCTGAGTACTAAAATACACTCATTCTCGGCCCAGAATCTTTCCCGGAGCTTTACCTCTGCTAAGAACATGGCCCTAAGCATCCCCTTTTGCCTGAAGAATTCCTAGATGTTCTTCAAGTCTCAGCTTAGATGTCACCTCCTCCAGGCAGCCTTCCTTGATGGCCCCTAGCTGGTTCAGGAGGCTTTTCTGGGCTCCCATTGCTCCCTCTGCTTCCCTCCAGTTGGGTCCTAATCACTCTCATGCATAAGGGCCCGTTCCCTTCCCTCTCCTCTGAACATCTGTCAGCCCGAGGAGGGCAAGGACTGTCCCTGCTGTTTGCGCCATAGAACTCAGCGCAAACACAAGGCCTGGCACATAGTAGGTGGTCAAAAAATGCTGCGCGAATGACGAAAGGAACCCGCTGGCTTCTACACCCTCTCAGTGCTGCCCAGCCTTAACTAGCTTCTCTGCGCACAAAAGTGTGACGTGACAGTGGCTGATGCAGGTCGGCAGACAACTGGCTCCCTTCTCGAAACGGACTCCCTCAGACCTGTTTCTCGGTGGCACAGGTAAGACCCCCCCTCCCCCAGAGGGCTTTGATGAACTTCTGGAGGTTGCAACATCTCAAGCAAAAGGGCAGGTGGACCAACCGTGTCCCTGGAGCCTCCTGCTGGGACGCCCCATAGACAGAAAGACCAGGGTTCCACTGCACTGCCCATATCAAGGGTTCCGGATGAGGGGCTTATGAGTAGACGTGAGCTGCAAGCCGGGCCCGTCCCTTGCTCCCTCCCCCAGCTGCCTTCCAAGTCTTCAGCAAGGTGACCACATCCTTGGTTCTGTACTGGGTTTGAAAATGAAGGGCGAGTGGGGTCAGTTACAGGAGAGACCACACCCCCTGTTTCCTTTTAGAGAGAGTGCATTTCCATTGAGCCAGAATTTCAGTGCAACATTTTATGGCTGGAGAGCCCCCTCTGCTTCTGCTTCCCCATCACAGCCCCTCTGAGACCCTGTAAGTTGTACAGATGAGGGAAGGAGGGAATTGATGGGGAATTGATGTCCCCGATGTCACACGGTGTACCAAAAAAAATCCCAAATCGAGTCTAGGTATGTTGAGCAGGTTGTGATTTAATGCAGGAGCTAGGTGCCTAGAGAACCACGAGACGGACAGAAGGACCAGGTTCTGGGTTGAACCTCTTGGAATAACTCCTAGAAAATACAGAACAGGGGCGCCTGTCCAGCTACTGCTGGAATTAGGCTGGAATCAAGAAGTTGCTGCATGTACGTGGCCTCCGGGGACCCAGGATGCGGGAGCACGAACCGGGGTCTCTGCTGCAGGAAAGTCTCACGTTTGCGTGATGATGCTTGCCAACAGCAGCAGCGAGCCCCAAGTGTGGCTTCACCCCACCTTCCCAAAACCCACATCAGTGCCTCCCCAAACTCCAGCTGTGAGGATAGGACGTCCAGAAAGACCTTCCTGGCTTTCCTGTCTCTCCAAGCTGTAGGAGGTGCCCTGAGAGTTCAGTGAAGCCGCCTAGAGGACCTGGCACATAGACAAGAAACCTGGAACCAAATCCCAGCTGTGTAATTGGATGTCCCTTATCGTGACCGTGACAAGGTCATGTGGGCAGCCGCCTCGTAGCGGTGCTCAGACGGTTAAATGAGGGGATTGTGCACAGTGCTTAGGGCAGAGCCCGGAATCTCTTAAACCCTCAATAGAGGAGGGGCGTCTGGGTGGCTCAGTCGGTTAAGCGTCCGACTGGGTGTCGGCTCAGGTCATGATCTCGAGGTCCGTGGGTTCGGACCCCACGTGGGGCTCTGTGCTGGCAGTGAGAAACCTCCTTCGATCCTCTCTCTCTCAAAATAAATCAATAAGCATTTTAAATAATTGTCAATACAGCATAGGCAGTGAGACTTTCAACGTGAGTATTTTAGAATAGTCCTCCCTCCCCGCCCCCCCGCCAAAATCATTTTACACAACCGAACAAATATATTTTCATACTACTTCTGGGAGCAAGCAATTCTTAGAGAAACACAATTTGGATGCACGATTCTTGAATTTCTGGGACTTATTTTTTCCCCTTGGGGGGACAATGGCAAAGGCTACCTACAGTCAGCACTACTGGGGGAAAGTCTGTTTTATCATTTATCATCCCCAGCAGGTCAGCTCCGGGAGGGAGGTGGATGACATGCCGGGGGAAGACAGAAAGGTTTTTGGTAATGGTTCTCCCCATAGCACGCGAGGGCCCCACTCTGCTCATGGCCACAGGGAAGGCGAGGGAGACGGTGAAATATCCTTATCTCCAGCCAGTGTTCCCGGGAGAATGGAGGCGGGTCTATTCCTGGGGTGGGTAGAAAGAGGAGAGGGATCAAAGTCGGGCAACGCTGTGCACCCCACCCAGCGCTCCTTTCTCTGGGCAGCATGACCTCGGGGAAGTCGCTGTCCCTTTTGGAGGCCTCCACTTCCCCGGCTGCAAAGTGGGGGCGATCACTTCTCCCAGGCTACTTGGCTATGAGGACCAAAAGCCCGACCATACATTGAGCTTTCTGAGCGCTGGCCTCTGCCTGTGGGCTGTGGCGGGATCTGTGAGCCCGGGCCAAGAAAAGGGTGCAGGGGCTGTGGATCCTGGTGGCCGAAAGTCTGCTCTGGGCACCTCTGGCTCCCCGAAGCCGGCCCCCTGCACACTGCAGCAAAAAGGACAGCTTTTGCAAATAAACCATTCATTTCTTGCATCAGGGATGGTGCAGGGAATGTGACAGAGATTCTCACCAGGCAGGAAAAGACAGCGAGGACGCTCGCTCTCATAGTTTCCCAGGGTCAAGCATCAAGGTGGCTGCTCCCAGATAACCAGCGCCATCAGAGACGATTGTAGTCTCGTCACTGCGGGGACGAGAAAAGCCACACAGTGCAGATGGCTGGGTCTGAGTCACGATGACTTTGCTGTCCTGCCGCTTCTATACAAGCTGCTGTGGCTCCCGGGAGGAGTCCCCTCCTCGTTAGAGCGACTGAAGTTACTAAGGACCTACCGGCACCATTGTGGCCCGTTCGGGGCAGGAATACTAGCCGCGTGCCCCTTTGGGTGCCGGAGGACAGTGGGCCAAAGGAGCCAGCAGGACACCATAGGGAGGCCCGACAAAGCCGCCTGGCAGCCGGGCCGGACCTGGCTGGCTGCACCATATTGCCCACCGTCTGGCAAATAGACAGATTTTCACAAACCAGATTCCTCTTCACACGCCTGGGCCCTTCCTGTCCAAATGTTCTGGCATCTGTTTCTCTTAAAATGTATTTATTACACCAAGAGGAATAATAATGGGGCCGGGTCTGGGGCCTTGGAGGCTGTACGGTCGCCCCTCCCAGGGCCTCGTTGGACAGCGATTGCGTTGAGGACCACAGTGCTGTGCTCTCAACCTGGCAAAGGGCCACTGCACCCAGGGTATGAGACCCGAAGGGGAGGGCTGTGAGTGGTAGTCGGGCGCTGGGGCCGGAGTCTCTCTGTGAGTAGCATGACCTTGGGCAACGTTCTGAACCTCTTAGAGCCTCGGTTTCCTCCTCTGTGAAATGGGCCTGAAGCTACAAGACCCCCAAGGTGACTTCTTTCTGATTGTGCCTCTGAAGTGATCAAAAGGCTTATGTTTGTGGGAGTCATTCTCCCCAGCACACCCAAGAATATGCATGCATGCATTCATTCATCGGATTGCTCAATGAATAAGCTATCTGCACTGGGAAGCAGTTTGCAAACATTGTCTCCTATAATGCTGCCAATAGCCCTGTGAGATGCGTATCTTTGTTCCTGTGGGAGAGATAGTGGAGGCTGAGACTCAGAAACCTAGAACGACTTGTCTAAAGTTACAAGCGAGTGCAGTGATAGTCTGTATGTCTGAACCAAGATTTCACTGTCAGGTTGACCATGTCAGGTTCCTATCTAATTTTTTTTTAACTCTTATTTGTTTTTGAGAGAGAGAGAGAGAGAGAGAGAGAGAGCATGAGCAGGAGAGGGGGAGACACAGAATCCAAGGCAGGCTCCAGGCTCTGGGCTGTCGGCACAGAGCCCGACGGGGGGCTCAAACCCAGGAACAGTGGAATCGTGACCTGAGCAGAAGTCAGCGCTCAACCCACTGAGCCACCCAGCGCCCTGTCCCAGGTTCCTATTTAAACGTCTTTGCAGCTTACGGAGATGTGTGGCTGCCTTATCCTATCTGATTTGTACTGTAGCCCTACAGGGTAGCTGGAGAGGAGGGTGAGGCCGCCGTTCCGATGAGGAAACTCAGACCCAGGGGCGGAGAGTGATTTCCGTGAGGTTACAAAGCAAAGTGGCAGCACCATCTGTAAATCCAAGCACAGAAACGAAACCGTAAACCTCAGACTCCTACCACTTGCTCCCTGATGTTCCACAGAGAGTCGATTCCAGACTGTGCTAGCTTAGATTTTAATGTCTCTGAGGTTGAGATTCATCTCACAATGAGCGGCGTGCCGCATTTTAACTGGTAGCTTGCTTTTTTCATTAGCAGGATGTAAAATAAGGGGGCGCACTATCTGATCAAACGAAATATGAAATGCGGTGTTCACTGCGCACCTAGTCTGGGTCAGACGTGTGCTGGGCGTTCTTCGGCCTTGTCTTCTCCCCCCACCACCCAGGGGGGAGGCACTGGCAAGCTGAGATCTTTGGGGAGTCCCGGGGAGAGGACATTTTAGAGCCCCGGTCTGTTCCATCCTGCCAACTCTGTCCACATCACAGGGGTTGGAGGCATGACACTGACAATGGTCATGGCCACCAGGAGCTTCTCAGGAGCCCTCACTGCAGCGCTTTTAGACCTCCATCCATGGGGCGCCTGGGTGGCTCAGTCGGCTGAGCACCTGACTTCAGCTCAGGTCGTGATCTCACGGTTCGTGGGTTCGAGCCCCACATCAGGCCCTCTTCTGTCAGCACAGAGCCTGCTTCAGACCCTCTGTCCCCCTCTCCCTCCGCCGCTCCCCTACTTGTGCTCTCCCTCCCTCTCCCCAAAATAAACATTTTTTAAAGATAAAAAAATAAGTAAACCTCCGTCCAGGTGCTGGACCCTCAGTCTACACGCAGACACCTTCCCCAAGCCCCCCAAACTCCCCAGTCTCAGAGAGGCTCGGCCAAATCACAGCCGCCTTAGCCGGGAGCGTGGTGATGGTAATCCTAATGCTGCAGCTATTAGCTTTGGGAACGATCGAGGTGAGACCATTTGGCTGGTTCAGCCGCCACCAGATTCCCGAGAGACAAAGCAAGGTCCAGTGCAGGGAGCGCAAGTGGCTGTGGTCACAGCACAGTAATGGGCACCAAGCTGGGAGCGGAGATCAGCCAGCTCTGGGAGCCGACTGCCCCTGGCAGGGCTGAGTATCCTTTAGGAAACTTGAGGCTCCCCCTGCTGTGCCAGGACCTGGGGGCAGCATGGGAAATTAAGTCACAGCACAAAGGTATCTAAATACATGGAGTAAATGTGAGCCATTTACCCCTCTATGGCATGTCTGTCCCTTAGACAAATGGGGGGGCAGCATCTCACGAAAGAGGGGGGCCCACAGAGGGCACAGAGTAGGTGATCCATCCACGAATGCATCCCTTGGGAAGCGGGCAGTCACAGAGCCAGGCTGGAGCCGGAAGGGCATTTCGAGGCCAAGTTCTTCGTGTTCCTCCATTTGTAGATGGGAAGCAGAAGAATGAGTCACCGTGATCACAATGGCGAGTGCATCCCTGGCAAGGTGAGCAGGCAGTGTCTTCCTTCTCCTGCTATGCTGTTTTCAAACCCATGGCTGCAGAACATACACACACAGACACACACTCACTCACACCCAACTTCCCTGTCATAAAAGCACTTCAAGTAGGGATTGCCAAGTACAAAATTTCTGAAGGTGTTTTATGCGTATATTCACAAGGTTGTGGCACAGAGGAGTAGATCCGGGTTACGTCAAATGGTGCTCAGGGAAAGGAAAATATGCCTGGGACTATATTTGGTAAACTCTGGGTTAAATGAAGTCAGAGTATTCTTTATTGCAAGACTTACCGGAGTATTTAAATGATAAGTGTGCATTCCCAGGCAACACATAGGGAGAGGGGATATGGATGAAAAAAATTAATGAATCTGAGAGCCCAGGATACTATTTTCACTTCATTATTAATATTCTTAGCATTACTGAAAAAATTTGATTTGTAATGCTAGGATCACAAAAACTAAAAATAAATAAATAAATAAACAAAAATGTGGCATCCAACCATCCATCCATCCATCAATCCATCCATCTATCCATTCATCTATCAGTCCGATCAACCATTAATTAATCAGTCCATCTACTCATCCATCCATCCATCCATTAAATCATGTAACCATCTTCTTATCTAATCATACTTCCATCCATCCATCTATCCATCCAACCATCCATCCATCCATCCATCCATCCATCCATCTATCCATTCATCTATCAGTCCAATCATCCATTAATTAATCAGTCCATCTATTCATCCATCCATCCATCCCAAATCCCACACATCCATCCATCCATCCATCCATCCATCTGTCCATCCCAAATTCCACACATCCATCTATCCATCCATCATCCATCCATCCATCCATCCATCCATCCATCCATCTGTCCATCCCAAATCCCACACATCCATTTACCCATCCATCCATCCATCCATCCATCCACCCATCTCAATTCCTACACATCCACTTGCCCATCCATCCAACTTTTCACCCCTTCATCCATCCATCCCTTCTCTAAATATTCCTTGATCACCTACCATAAGCCAGGTACTGCATTAGTACTGGCAACTTGGAGGAGGAAAGGGGTACAGGTACCAAATGGACACACTTCTTGTTTAAGAAACGTACCTACAGTTTGTGAGGGAGAGGAGAGGAGCAAGCATTGCTAAATCCATGGTGTGAACTGGCCCAGTAAGTCCTGACACAACCCTAGGGGCAGGTGTCCTTACCATCCCCATTTAACAGGTCAAGATACCAGGGCTCAGAAGGGAAGTAAGTTGCCAAAGGGCTCCAGCTACTGAATGGTGAGATCGAGATACAGACCTTGTTCTTTCTGGCTCCAAAGCCTGTGCTTTCCCACTCGGCTTACATTCAAAGAGGGTGGAATATAGTTTAATGCACATTCGATCTAACTTCGCTGTTTTATCTACATGTCGGATTAGTGTTTACTGCACACCTACTTTGTATACTAGAATGCTAAGGCTGCCATAGTGATCTTGACAGTTTCTCTCTCAAGAGCTGGGGACAAACCCAATAGAGTGGGACATGGGTTATGCTGGGGGTGGGGACATGGGAGGAGAATCCCCCAGACCAGACTAAGAATCTAAGGATCTTCCTGGAGACAGTGCCGAAGATGAGTGCAAATTAGCTGGAAAAACTGGAAGCTGGAGGAACAGTAAACGAAAAAGTGCCTTTCAAGGAGATGCAGCAGCCTGTGCAAAGGCCCTGGGGCATGAGAGAGGAGAGCTCAGTGGGGATCTGCAAGTAGCTCCCTGCAGGTTAGAAGCAGAGTGCAGAGGTAGGAAGTCCAGGGACATCTTCCAAGTTGATGCTTAGGAATTTCAGTCTTCTTTTCTGGAAAATGACCATAATTATGGATCTGGGGAGCAAGAGGGGCCCCCGCCCTCATACTTGTCACAGTCCCCATTTTGCATGTGTTAGCGTGTGTTTCGTGTGCGTTGCACCTGACAATCAGTATCTGTATCCACGCTGAACCATGAACCCCCGAGAGCAAGAACCTGGGTGTTTTTGTTCCTCCACACATCCCATAAAGCTTAGCACGGAGCAGGGCAGTCTTAAACATTTGCTAAATGTCTGATGAAAGGCAGGCCGAGCAGAGAAATGAATGAACTGCTCTCTGGTGGGGCAGTTTGAGAAGATACAGTGAGGCCAGGGGTCTGAGAGCACCAAGCATGGCAGTTGGTAGGTGCCCAGGGGGGTGAGGAGGCTTCTTCCTGCCTGCCCCCCTCCTGACTCCCAGCCGCAGAAGGGGCATGAAGTCTGGGGCGGACCCTGAGTTCTCCTCGCCAGCCGCCTCGGCTGCTCAATGAAGCCTTTTCTCTCTGGCTGGAGCGTCACAGCCCGTCTGGGCTCCGGAAGCAGCTGCCTGTGAACCAGCCCCACCAGGATGACCGTCCCGAGGACTCTTCTGAGGCCCTTGGAGGAACTTTCCAGTATGAGCTAACTCATACAGTGGCCACATAGACACGGCACAGACAGGGAAATTGTGAAGCCGCCCCTCCTGACGCTAAGTCAATTACCTTCTCTTTAATTTGGAGAGGCCGGGACCACATTGGAGCCATGATGTCACCCAACACATGACATTCTCCATTTACAAGCTGGTCCGGGCCACCCGCGCGTAGTCAGTTGACCCAGCTGAGGACCCCATCCCTTGGCTTTGGGGAGGGGCCCGAGCACCCGTTTGGGCTGACTCTGCTGCTTTTGGGCTTGGAGCCAGGCTGAGACCAGGCCTGTTGGGGGAGATTCATCTGGACCCATCTGAGCTGCCATCCAGTGGTTCCGTGGGGCAAATCCAAAGCCAGCTTACCTGGATCCACAGCCCGGTTCTGCTACTTCCTCGCCGTGTGACCTGAGCTAGTAGCCACTTCTCTCTCTGAGCCTCTGTTTTCTCATCTGTCAAATGGGAATAATTGCAGTAATCATAACACGACCTGCTTCACAGAACAACTGCATGGGTTACAAACTACTGTCTATAAAATGTGCTTAGAGGTCCACCTGGCACGCATCAGCATTAAATGTGGGCTGGCTCATGTGTTATTCTTGTCGCCTGTCTTAGGTGTGTGGGTGACAGATGTTTCTCCAATAGGGAGGCAGAAAGCAATGGCTGGCCGTCCTGGGAAATCACACCCGGCCCTCCCCTGCCCCATTTGAGCCTCAGTGGCTGCTCTGGGGGATGGGCACACTCATAGCCCTTACCGTGGCAGGTCAAGTGAGAATTAGATGAGAACATCCTAAAGCCCAGTGCAGAGCCTGGCACATAGTAGGTGCCCAATAAATGTGGCTCTTATGATGGGCACGTCCCCTGTGCTCTCCTAAATTCCCACCTGAGGGTCAGGTCTTTGCTCAACCCTTCCCTTTGACTGCTCTGCCTGTCCCCGACCTCTGCCTCCGGGTTCTCCGTGCCTCGGCACAGATAGCCCTCTTCTAGAAGGCCCTCCATCACCTCCAGGCAGCGTGGGGAGCCCTCCTTGGGCCTCTGCAGCTGCCCGTGTGCCCTCCATTACTGCACTTAACCCCGGTATCCTGCTTGCCCGGTGGTCTGCCCACCTCTGCCATTAGACTGTGTCTTCTTCAAAAACAGCACCTCTGGCTGACCGTCTTCCAGCCTCCTGCCATCGCAGTAAATACATACCCGTTGCCTCCATAAACAATGGAACCACGCCCTGCTACTAATTTTCTGTGCAATTTTGAGGATGATACTTGACCTCCTGGGTCCTCAGCTTGTCGCCCGCAGTAGGAAGTGGCAGCAGCAAACAGGCAGGCTCTCCGGTAGGGCTGAGCAGGGAGAGAGTGCCCTTGCCTGCTCCTAACAGGACATCAGTAAATACTAGCTCCTGGGGCGCCTGGGTGGCTCAGTCGGTTGAGCGTCCGACTTCGGCTCAGGTCATGATCTCACGGCTGGTGAGTTCAAGCCCTGCGTCGGGCTCTGTGCTGACAGCTCGGAGCCTGGAGCCTGCTTCCGATTCTGTGTCTCTGCAGCCCGCCCTCCAATTGTGCTCTGTTTCTCTCTCTAAAAAATAAATAAACATTTAAGAAAAAGAAATACATGTAACAAAATGATAACGGAAAGCAAAGGCTGATAAGTACAAATTCAGAATGGCAGTTACTCTGGAGAAAGAAGGAGAAATGAGCCCTGGGAACGCATGGGACCGTGGTGGCCTTTTCCTTAAACTGGATGACAGGGACAGGGGACTCTATGCTCCAAGCACATATTACAAATATGTGCCTATAACTACCCAACATCCAAATTCATGTCTTAAAAAGAATAAAAGGAAAAGTGCTTATGATACTCTGCAGAAATAAACAAGTTTCGAAACAGGAGTCTGGAGTGATTTCATTTTCCTTCGTCCCTTCTTTCATCCTTTCAGACGCACAAAATAGTAGAAATCGTGCCCCACACAATCGAGGACAAAGCACTTCTCTTCTCTGGACCTCGGTCGTCTTGTCTATAAAACGAGCAGAGTGGAATAAGAGAAAGCCTATGAAACACTTACCATGGGGCTTGGCGATCCTAACAAGTGCTTAATAAAACCCTTGCCCCAAAGGGTTGGCCCTTGGGGGTCCTTTAGGCAACCTTTGCCCCCACTCTCCGCCCTTTCGTCATTGATCTGGTGACTCTCTTAACTGACCTTTACTTACCAAACTGGCTGGTCCACCGATGCTCTCCTCTCCCTCCATCAAACATACTGCGAGTTCCCAAGACCCCCAAAACACTTGGCCAATGCCTTCACCTCACCTGGCACATCTCCCTTCCTCTAGTGAAGGTACCAACTCACCAGAAACCAGGTGAGTTTGTTCCCAAACTTATTTATTCCCATTGTGCTTGCAAAACTTTAGGGAAACCAATGACTTAGGAGTGCATGAGGGAAAGTGGTTGTTTCCATGAAAATTAAGTTGGATCCTTGGAAAGACACAATAAATGTGAATTGCTTTAAATGTACATATGTGTGTATGTGTGTGCGTGTGTGTGTGTGTAATAGGAAACAAGCAAGTAAGAAAACTGTAAGGCAAAGGGAGAGGAGAGTCACCAAAGGTTGAGAAAAATCCTGTACTCAGGTGGCTTTTTAAATGCTTTAAATTCTTGCTCCCCCGAAGAGAAATCAAATCCAGACATTGGTAATGAGAGAAGATGTATTACGACGATGGGTGTAGTCAGGGAAGAGGCTGGAAATGACCTTCAGGCAGAGAGGCGAAATTCAGAGGTAGACCCGGGGCCCAGCATCAAAAGTTCAGGAAATAAATGCATATTTATGTGCCTTGAGTAAAAACATAATATGATTTCATCTCACCCATAACCGTAAAGTCCCAAGACAAACAGAAAACAGGAGAAAAGTAGTCACGTCCTTCATATCACAGACAAAGGGCTGATTTCTCAGCCCTTAAAGAACTCTATCTGTTGATCGGTAAGAAAGAAAAACTATGAACTTAATGAAAAAGCAGGGACAGGAATTAGCAGAAAGTTAACGGAAAGAAAATACAAATAGCTTTGAACCACATGAAAAAAAATGCTTGGGACGCCTGGCTGGCTAGTTGGTTAAGTGTCTGACTCTCAGTTTCAGCTCAGGTCATGATTTCGAGGTTTGTGAGTTCATGTCCCCATATTGGGCTCCGGGCTGAGAGCGCGGAGGCTGCTTGGGGTTTGTCTCTCTCCCTCTCTCTCTGCCCCTCCCCCACTTGTGCACACTCTTACGCGCTCTCTCTCTCTCTCTCTCTCTCAAAATAATAAGTCAGCTTTTAAAAAAAAATGCTCAACTTCACTTTTGAGAAAAGAAATGCAAATCGAAATCCCAGGAGACACCCTTTGTCACCTATCAGGTTGGCACAGATTCAAAAGTTCAATAGCCCGGTCCGTGGGCGCGGCTGTGGGCAAGCAGGCATCCCAGGTCCTCGGCAGGAGCAGGACGGGTGCCTTGTTGGCGGCCACCGAGTGCAGTCGTGGCAACCGCTCACACACCTACTTTTCCACTTGGCCGTCCACCTACGATGACCTTCCACGCGTTCGGCATGTCCTGCACGAAGGGTTTTTATGGCAGTTTTGGCTGAAACAGCCAAAGAAATAGGAAGCAACCCTAAACGTCCACCAGGAGGGTGCTGGTGAGGGAAAGAGCCACCCCACCCAGCGTCACACGGGGGGCATAAACAGGACGAGGAGGGGCTTCGTGGACAATGCCTGAGATGCTCTCTGTTAAGTGAACAAAGCAAAATGCAGAACAATGCCCTTGGCCCCCTCTGTTTGCAAAAAAAGGTAAAAGACATAAATATAATGGCTTACATGCCCACCGCCCATTTAGGGAAGAATTCTCAAGAGCCCGTGGCATTGTCACCTCTAGGAAAGGACGCGGGGGAGGGTTGGAGACTGTCCCTCCGTCTGGCAGAGACGGACCCTGTCTCCTGTCTTTATTTATTTAATTTTTTGAACCGTTAGAATTTGGACACATGTGACTGTCCCCTTGATGGAAGAATCGACCAATTCGAAACGAATAAAATCTTTGCTTCATGAACACTTCACTTAAAAAATGATTCCTTGTTTGAACTGACTTTTTAACTTGGCTTCACATTCGGTCCTGATGTGATTTTAAGCCTAGATAACCAAGCTCCTGAGTCTGCCGATTTCCTACTCTCCTGTAATGAACGTGTATCGCTTAGGTGGGAAATATACGTGTGTGTATTGAATTATGTATCGAATGTGTATATAAACGTTGAAATGAAACACAAGCACGCACACAATAATTTTAAAGAACCCGACCCAAACAGACTTCCCTGAGGCTGCCAGGGCCCCGGCTCCCAGGTGCACAGCAAGCCTTCCCCCAGGGAACCTGGTTCCCCCCACTTGGCCCCCGCTCGCTGTAACACGTGTTTGCAGGCTGATAAAGGTGTGCTGTGTCCCTGCCGCTGCTTTTAATTAATTTCTGACATGAAAGCTCCCAGTCCCTTCTCCTGCCTCGGAGACCTGCACACAGGCACGCCTTGTTCTCTTTCACAGCAAAGCAGCTGCCCCGTGTGTAGCTGAGTTTCCAAAAAAGGGGGGAGGGGGTATCACACTTCTTTTTTTTTTTTCCCCTTTCCATTTGCACTGATTTGCATATTAATAGTTTGCATATTAAGCAGCGACTTCAGAGGGTGGGCGGGCTAATGAATGCAGCCATCTCCTCAATTTTAACTCAATTTGCCTCATCCATATTCCAATGACTTTGGGGATTGGTGTTCAGCGTTCATTGAAATTATCCGAGCCAGACCCAGTGTGGGCTGCTCTACCATTAATCCAATTAATTAGCCCCGTGGATGTGGCCGCCTGGGCGAGGGCCCTTTGTTCAGCACTGGGGGCTAATGACAGCCCCAACCTGATGGGATAATGAGGGAAGCTAAGGAGGGTTTGACCCCCAGCCTGGGTCCTGGGTGGTGCTTTGAGCAGGGAGGGCAGGGTGGCTTTTGGGGAGGGGGAGCCTGGATCACGGGGAGACAGCTGCTTTCCTGCACCACTTACCCCCGACTCATTCACTCAAGGCTTTTACTAGCTCATTGCATACAGTAGGAGAGGTCTCCCATTTGCCCCTCCACACTCATTTCCCACCCCTCTCCTCCCTGCTCTATGCCCAAGGAGGCCGAGCTGCCTCAAGGGGTCCCTATGCTGTGCGCTCCCCCTTCCAAGTGCTTCCAGCCAGTGGGAGGTGTCTGCAGGAGATGAGACTCACAAGGAGAGAGGGGATGGGGTATTAACTCCCTGGCTCCCTCCATGCTGGACTGCAGGCTGGTTGTGTCCCTCCACCAAAAGTCTTAACCCCTGCCACGCAGCTCTGACACTTCCTCTCCCCACTCCTTCCAATGGCTCCTGGCCTCGCCCCCTTGGATGGAGGGATGGAAACGGCTCCCACTCCTCCTCTGCTCTCCCCACCACCACTGTGCCTTCTGTTTGTCCTTAGGACCCTGAATGATACCCACACCTCACTGCTTCACCTCTTAGTATTTGCTCAAGAGCACAGCCACTCACTCGTTCAGAGAGGATCTCAAATATAAATCAATATGCTACATTTATAAGGTGTTGAGCACACTGTTCGGTGTATACTAAGAGCTCAATATACGTTGGGGATGGTTAGGTAGAGGGATGCGTACCTAGCTGGCTAGATAAAGTGTCCCTTAAATTCATCCCATGAAGTAACAGCCTCATGAGATTCCTTCTTTTTTTAAATGTTTCTTTTGTAATTTTTTTTTTAATTTTTGAGAGTGAGAGCATGAACGGGGGTGGGAAGGCAGCGAGAGAGGGGAACAGAGGATCCTAAGGGGCTCTGCACTGACAGCAGTGAGCCCAGTGCAGGACTCGAACTCATGAACTGGGAGATCATGACCTCAGCTGAAGTCAGATGCTCAACCGACTGAGCCACCCAGGCACCACCCCCTGATGAGATGTTTTCTAATAAAAGGTAATAAATATCTAGAGGCCTAGCCAATCCCAGTCTTAAACGTTTGTAATAGGCATTATTATAATAAAGGCCCTGAGAAGTTTCATGGTAAAGAAAAATTTGGATTTCATGTAAATTCCAGTATCCTTGAAATACATCATCTCTCATGTATATTTCCCATTTTACACTTGAGGAAATTGAGGCACCAAGAGATTGTATGTGATCGCTTAAATCCAGCCTGGAAACTGGCTCCTGAATTGAGTGTGTGTATATATCATAGGGGGGCCGTGGTAGGGTGAGGTAGTCTGAGACAGTCTGGGTTGAACCTGGCTTGCAAGCAGGTTGAATCCCTGCTCAGGATACTTATTCACCATATGGCCTAAGAGAAGCACTTGATCTCTGGGAACCTCAGTTTTCTCATCAACATAATGGGAAGAGAAATTCCCCCTGTACCCAACTATGGGAGGATTCAGTGTGAGAAGCTAAGTGCCAAGTGTATACATTGACTTCTCTGTGATGATACCTGTCTAAGAGTCTACAAGAAGGAGTCCCCAGTGCTATGCTTCGTAGAAGAAAAACACCTTTTTCCTTAATCAATTCTCCCTGATTTCCTTAAAATGCCACTTCTATGAATTTATTTTAAGAGAACATTTACACAAGGATGCAAGTACCTATGAAAAGTGCACAAAATATGTTCATTGTAGAGTTGTTTCTATTAGTAAAAAAAAAAAAAAAAAAAGTAGAAACAACCTAAATGTCCAGCAAAAGGGGATTGACTTAGGAAAGAATGGGGCTTCCGTGTAATACAATCCCATGCAGCCATGTGAGATCAGGAAAACCTTTGGAGTTCCTCCTTTTAAAAACTTTGAATCCTTTTCTTAAAGCCAAACTTTATGTATGAAATTCAAATTTATTGAGTAGATTTCAAAAAACCAGCTCCCGTGACTATTGGGAGCTAGAAAAACAGGGATCTTGCTCGTGTCAGGCTCTCCCGACCCCTAGCACCCGGCATGGCTCAGGTACCTTTCTGATGTCTGGGATATGAAGGGACAATACAAACCTAAAATTATACAGGGACAGACGCTATCTCCTAGGCATCTCATATGGGGCACACATTGTGTGTTCTATCATTTAATTTTTACAAGCATGCCAGGAGATAGGTCTCCACTTACTGATCCGTTCCAAACCAAAGTGTCTTTGACCAAGATCCCACTGGTGGAAGGAGGCGAAACTGGGGTTTAACCACCAAGGTCTGAAACCAGTGCGTGTGCTCATAATGGGAAAGTATGAAGCAGAAAAGGCAGATAATGTAGTATGCAGAACGTCAGTTTCCTGGTTGTGGCAATGTACTGTGGTTATGTGAATGTCATCATTGTGGGGAGAGGTCATCACTGGAGGAGGGGTACCCAGGAACTCTCTGTAAGTTTCTTGCAGTGTCTTGTGAGTTATTGCTGGATAAAATTAAATTAAGAATAGCATGTGGAGGGGAGCCTGGTTGGCTCAGTCGGTTGAGCATCCAACTCTTGACTTCAGCTCAGGTCATGCTCCCAGGGTCACGGGATCAAGCCCTGTGTTGCACTCTGTGCAGAGCTGCTTGAGATTCTCTCTCTCTCCCTCTGCCTCTCTCCCCTGCCCCCTCTCTTTCTGTCTTGAAAAGAAAAGAAAAGCATGTAGAATTGGACTCCATTGTGTGTGTGTGTGTGTGTGTGTGTGTTTGGTGGTGTTTACAAACCACTTTAAAGCGGTATATGACAGGGGCACCTGGGTGGCTCAGCCGGTTAAGCATCCAACTTCGGCTTGGGTAATAATCTCGAGTTCGTGGGTTTGAGGCCCATATCGGGCTCTGTGCTGACAGCTCAGATCCTGGAGCCTGCTTCGGATTCTGTGTCTCCCTTTCTCTCTGCCCCTCCCCTGCTCACGCTCTGTCTCTGTCTCTGTCTCCCTGAAAAATAAATAAACATTAAAACAATTTTTTAAAGGGTACATGACACGATTTTAACAACACTCGCCTTCCTCTTTAGATGAGAGTTTCCCGATGATTTTATTATTCAATATTATTACCATTATCTTCATGTTCAACTTTTTCTTCAGTGATCAGAAATAAAGATTGCGTAACCTTCTCAAAAAGTTGAAAACCAGAATCCTCCTCTGCCAGCAACGCCTCCCTGGGTCCTGCTTCCATAATCTCCTTGCTAAGGGAGGTCCCATGTCTGTTGGTTCTCCCCAAACTCTCTCTGGAGCTTCAGAAAGACAGATGCCACCCCAGGTCCTGCCAGCCTCCCATCTCCCCCTGACCCTGCACAGATCCCTGCTTTCTGGCCTCTGTTCCCAGAAGCCACTGTAAATGCCCCCAGACCGCATAGGGGCCGGCGCGCACTTACAAATTACCACAGCGAAATGGATTGCCTTGACAAAATGTAATGTTTTGTGACAGAGCCCAAATATGCATTTCATTCTTGAGGAGCGGCGCAAGGAACTCGTTGGAAATATTAAATTAAGCAGTGTAACAGCTGAGAATAATTGGGTTTTCTGCCCTGTTGCCTGCGATTTTGTGTGGTGTTTGAGGCGGCTGGGCAGTTCAGTTTCACCGGGGGACAGCGAGTGCCTGGGATGTCTGTGGGGTGCGGGGGTGGCCCCAGGGAGGTTGGGTGAGGGGCTGTGGTTCAATCTCAGGTCGAGATGGGAGAGGTTCCTGGCGCCATCCCCGGAGTCCCAGAATCAGAATTTTCCAGCCCAAAGGGATGCCTCTCTGCTCCCATTTCATGGATGGGGAAACTGAGTCCCAAAGCGACATCTTAGCAAGGCAGTGGCAGAGCTAAGACCTGAGCTGTGGATACTGTCAGAGCTATTTCTGCTATACTGCCCCTCTTTATTATGGTCCTGAAACCGCAGAATTCAGCCAGTTTGCTTATAAGATCATAGGTTCCGGGGGCAGAAAAAGTCCAGCACAGATAGCTGTATTGCCTCTTCCTCCCTGGGAGGACTTTGGCAAGTCTCGTGATTCTGAGACTCGGTTTCCTTCTATAAGATGGGGGGGTTGATGGTGCTTGCATCAGAAGGGAGGCAGTGAGGATTTCTAACTGGGCTGATGAGCACACCCATCGCCCGGAGTATTGTTAAAATGAAGTCTCCGACTCAGCAGGTGTGGGACACAACCTGAAATTCTGCGTTTCTAACAAGCTCCGTGGGAATGACCATGCTGCTGGGATCCACCTTCGAAGAAAAAGAGCTTATAACATATGAGAATTTCTCAGCCGGGGCCTGGCATGCAGGAGGCGCCTAACAATGCTCTTCTCTCTTGGTTCTTCCATATTTTTCCTTCCAGGACCCCGCCCCATCTACTGTGTTTCTGAAAACACATCTGGACAGAAGATGAGGTCAAGGAAAGGGTGTCTTCGGGAGGCATGACCATCAGGTTCCAACTCATGCGCTCCTGATCCCCACCCTCAATGACCAGGCCAGCTCTGTGGAGGGGGTGAGTCATAGCTAACACGCTCTGCGGGGCTCCACAGCTGGACGGCTCCCATCTGCACACCACCCAGCTCTGCGGGGGAAATATTTCTGCATTTGCGCATTTTCCAGCAGTTGGCCCAGGAATCAATGCCCTGTTAGCCTCGGCCCACACTGCTTAGCACGGCATCTCCTGTCTGATGTCAGGGAAGTTTCTTTTCCCGTATGCCACCTCAAGAATATATCCTTGGGCACTCAGAAATGAAGATGAGGTAGAGACACCCTCCCTCTGTCCCTGGGTCACCCCCTAAGATGGCCTCTGGTCTCACAGAGCTGACAACGTCGTAATGAAGCAGGCTCCGCCATTTACCAGCTGTGTGATCTCAGGCAAGACACCTCCCCTCTCTGAGCCTTAGTTTCCTCATCTATAAGGTGTGTGGAATTCTTTAGCTGCGGAGCATAGAGCTAATGGATGTGGAGTCTGCAGTTTGCCTCAGGTTTAATCTCAACTCCATCACCTCGTAGCTAGGTGAATTAGCTCTGTGAACCTCGGCCTCTATCTGTAAATGGGGTTAACAGGAGGTCTGCTTCATACACCTTTTCTGCAGATTCAGCAAGAAAGCTTGTAGAGTTCCTAACTCAGTGCTGGCACAAGGAAAAAGCTGAGTGAATGTAGTTATTATTTGCAAAAATAAGGAGAAGTCATTCGACTGGTGTTTTCGACTTTGGTCATGATTGGAATCCGTCCTAAATTCCTCTTTCAGTTTTTATGGCATCAAATAATATGATGATGATGATGGGGATGATGATATCAACTTGTCCAAGTTATTGGACACTTATTTCATGCTAAACACTGTTCTAAATTCTTTCGTGTGTTACTGTATATAATTCTCACAGGAACTCTGGAAAATTGATTATAGGAGACAGAATATTATTCCCTTTTTACTAATGAGGAAACCAAGACGTAACAAGCTTAAATAATTTGCCAAAGATCTCACAGTTGGTGTATCAGTCAGCTATGGCCATGATAATGCTATGTAACAAACAACCACAGACGTCTCAGTGGCAAATAAGCGTTGATTTCTCACTTGTTCATCTAAGCGTTGCCTGGGGTCATCTAGGCTGACCCTGATGGGGCTCAGCTCCAGGTCTGCTCTACGTGTCTCCCACCCTCCTTGGACCAGCAACTTCTTATGGCAATAGACAGATGTCACATATACTAACATCCCATGAGCCAAAGCCAATCACGTGGTCAAGTCTAGAGTCAAAGGTTAAAGGAATAACCTTCCCTTTAGCAAATCCTGGAGAAGGTGTGAACATATGACACACTACAGAGGAGTCAAGACCCGTAGAGTAATTCAATACTCTGCAGAGGATGGGGAAGGAGGGAGCTGATGAGCCTAGTGACACTAATGGAAGAACTTCCCATCTAAACTGCTACACTGGAAGTCTATCTGCCTCCTCTGAGTGTTGGGTACATACATGTAAAATTCTGCACTCTGTAAACAGCTCTAGTTGGGCCAATGTAACACCCATGCTTTATATGTAAATCCATTTGACATAACTTAAAGGAGGATAAAATATCAGAATAATGTCCAGTGTGCTTTGCTTTGAGGAATTCCAAGGAGTTAGTATCACTTATCTTTCCATCCATCATCCATTCACTTGACCATCTACCCTACAATCCACTCATCCATCTACCCCCTCATCCATCCATCCATCCATCCATCCATCCATACCTCCATATATCCACTCATCCATCCATCCACCCCCTCATCCATCCATCCATCCATCCATCCATCCATCCATTTGTCCACCCCCTACCCAACTATCCAAAAAATACTTACTGAGTTCCTGTTGTGGGTAGGTCACTATAATACAAATACATACCTGGTCTCTGTTCTCAATGTGCTTACACTATAGTGAAAAAGACAGATATATCAGATAATTACACAAGTATCACATTCTAATGGAGCCAAATAATATGGAGGAGAGGGATGTGATACAGTGAAAGGGTAGAAAACGGGATCTAACTTACATGGAGTCAGAGAAGTGGCATTTGAAGAAGGATCAGGGGAGATGTGTAGGAGCTCAGTAGATGGAAAAAGAAGGAAAGAGCCTCCCAAGTGGTGGGAACACCTTAGGCCAAGGGCAAGTGTGGAGAGGGAATACAACTTTCTCCCGGAACTCCCAAGAGGCCGTGACTCACCCATGGGGCACGAGAAAGGCTGTTCTGTGAGACAGAGCTGGGTTGGGCCAGGGGCGGTTCAGGGCCAGCCTTGTTGGCCTTGGAAGGTTGGGGGAAGGTATGAGTCTCTATCTGTAGGGAAAGAAAAGGTCCTGGAGCTGAGAAGGTCCAGGGATCCAGAGGCCAGGGTGTTGGAAGTATCTAGGAAGCCACACAGCCTTGGAAACATTGCTGTGGGGATTTGGAACCAGCGGTGGGGAGAGTGGCTGAAGGGGCTCCATGTCCTTCTCCACAGTGCCAGGCACCATCTGCCAATTCCTGAGTCCCACAGCACAGCTTAGTCGACAGAGTTCAGGTCTGGAATCAGACAGATATGCAGTTGACTCATGGCCCCAGCACTCCCTCATGATGTGACACTGGGCGAGTTATACAACAGCCCTGAGTCTCAGTTTCCCCATCTGCAAAGATCGACGTCTTTGGAGGCAGTCATCTTTGGAGGGAAGGAACCTCCGTTGTCTTCCCCAACGCTCCCGTTCCCTCTTTGGCCCTCTCTAGAAAGGAATAAAGAGGCTCTTGTCTCTTGAGCTGAGTCCACCTTGTCCCCTGAGCCACATTCCATGGGTTGCATTTCGGTAGAGGCTGGGACACAACATCAGATGATTCTGGGCAACAGTGGGAGCTCCGTAGCCCTTGGCTCCACCGCTTGGGCCCCTGTTGTGGATGGTCCATCAGGATTGAGACCAGCACTGTTGACATGACAATTCAAGGAAACTCCTTGAGGTCTCAAGGTAGCCTGCCATCAGACTTACTACGAGTAGCGCACTGCGTGCGATTGACACAATAAACCTGGACTGAGCCCCGACCACGGGCCAAACACCGTGTTCTGTGTTGGAAGCCCTAGGCGCAATGAAATTCCATCCCCTGAGAGGCCCACAGGTTGGAGGTGGGGCAGACTCGATATAGAAGGAGGCTCTGGAAGGAGCGAAAGGAAGATACCTTCCCTCCAGGGAAGAGAGTGGAGGAGACAGAAGACTCAAGAGCAGGTGTGCACCTGGTCTTCTCCATCCCTGTGGCTCCTGGGGCCTTGAGCGTCCAGGAACACCTGCTGAATAACCGTGGCCACTTAACGCTGTCATGACAATTGTACAGCACGTCACTGCGTGCGTTTCTGGTGCCAAAACATACAGGTAAGATCAGTTTACACGTGAGTCCTACTTGAGACCCGACGCTAGTTCAGGCAGCTATGGCTGTTCTTGACTCCCCAGTGCCCCAGGTGGTCCCCCACGCTTGATCTGAAGCCTGTGGCTGTTTTAGACCTCCACGGCATGAGGCAGAGGGAGAAATACTAGACTAGGCGTCCAGAGACCTGGCTTCTTACCCTGGTCCTGCCGCTAGGACAGGGTGACCTTCGGTGAGAATTCTCCCCCCCAGGTCTTACCTCCCCCATCTGGACAGTGAATGGATGCCCTCCAAAGGCCCTTTCAGCTCTGCCAGAGAGAATTCTCTTATTTGAGTCTGTTTCCTTATTTTATACCACGTCTCTCTTCCCCAACTGCAAACAGCTGCTCAGGAGTGTACCATAGGCTGCCCCAGCTGACAACGCATTCTAACAACCAGACTATGCCACTCCTAAAACCAACGCTAGGAACTGGAAATAGAGTCCTTTCCAAGGTCCTGTTCTAGACACAGCTGCCTCCAGACTGTTGTAGAAGTATGTGATCCTTCCTTCCTTCCTTGTCGCCTTTCTTCCTTCATCACTGCCCCCCCAACCCCCGAACACTCAGAGTGTGGTATCAGCCACGCACCACAGTATGGATACATCATCTTCCTTTCTCTTCGATTTGTCTTCCGGACTCAAAGTGTGGGTTTCCTCCCCACCCCCCCACCTCCGCCTTTCCATTTTATTACATATTCATTTATTTATTATTTGTTTATTTTCAAACCCCAAAGCCTTTCAATTTAGCAGATGTGTCTGTGAACTTCCCCAAACACAGTTGTGTGTGACATTGACAGAAATAGTTTGTGATCAATTCCAAGGGCCCCACTGATCTTTTTTTAATAAGGTGCTGCTGTGGTTCCACAGCAGAGTATGCCGTTGTGATTTCGCAAAGTACTTGCTGTGAAATCTGGAGCCCCCACACCGCCTCCCTCCTTCCCGACTTGAAACGACGGTGCCTCCTTTGGGGGATGTCTGTTAGTGGCTTCAAATCTCTGGTGCGGCTGCGGCCACATAAAGAATTCTGTCTCTACGGGGCCCTCGCTCAGGGTCCACAGGGAGCAGTGTATCTCCAGGTGTGATCGGGGGACCACCAGGATCAGAATCTCTTGGGGGTGGGGCCCAGGAATCTGCATTTCCACAAGTGTCCCAGGCGATTTCGATGTCCATTGAAGTATAGAGACCCTCTCCTATCTGTTGAAGGAAAGGGGGCTTCAAAAGTGAGGGGAAAAAATCGCTGAAGTTCTACACACTGATGCCTGTTGGCTAATTAGCTTCGGGTTGGGGAAATACAAAGTTGTCACATGGCATCTGGACTCTATCTATAGTGCCACCCACAGGTAGACTGGCACGGTACTGAACGAACTGGGTCTTATCATATATCTGTCATTCCAATGCCCCCTCCACTTGACAGACCAGGGATACCGCTTCCTAAATTATATTATTCCTCAAACATGCTGTTCCTTCCTATTTTTCTTCCCATTAGCCTCTTTCCCTGGAATGTCTTCATCTCTAGTAGGTTTGCCTGCCACCAAACTCCTATCCATGCCTCAAAGCCCAACTTGAACCTCTCTGCTTCCTCCCTAGCTCAGTTAATACTCTCTCCTTCTTTGTGCTTCTATGGCTGAACAGTCCCCACAGAAGTAACAATCTGAGCTCCCAGTTATAGAAACCACCCCCACCCGAGGAGTCTGGTACTATATTCAGCACTTGAGATATCAGAGAGTGTTTACAAACAATTGAAAGCCTATTACACTTGTCTCTTTATATGCATTCTCCCCTGTCCATCTCCAGTGCAGGGACTGAGGCTGATACCTTCAGGCAGTTTAGGTCCTCAAGTCACATTGGAAGGACTGATGCCCCCATGCCCATCTCACCAGCTCGGATCAGCCAGGGGAAAAAGTGTCATGGGACTCAGAAAAAGAAACCGCTCAGACATGACAGAGAAGGGGTCTGGACAAGGCAGCCTGGAGCCCTCTGACAGCTGCCTTCATCCACCTGTAAACTCCACCCTAAGCAGAGTTGAGGTCCCCGTTGGGGCCACAAGTGGGAGAGTGGCTTGCTAACCTTGAGCCCTGTCCTTGGTGAAAAATCAAACTCCTACGTAGCACAACTAAGATGTACCAGCCACAGACGCAGGCTTAGCCTTCCCAGAAAGAGGACAGTCACCTTCCCTTGAGCCAACACAGCCCAAGGGCCACTTATTTATAGACCCAGAGGATCATAGGGCTGAAAGGGCCATCCAGATTAGCCGTCCCTCCTTGGCAGGGATGTGATACCTGGGGGCGCCTGGGTGGCTCAGTCGGATGAGTGACTGACTTCGGCTCGGGTCCTGATCTCACAACTCGTGAGTTCAAGCCCCACATCAGGCTCTGTGCTGACAGCTCGGAACCTGGAGCCTGCTTCAGGTTCTGTGTCTCCTCCTCTGTGCCCCTCCCACCCCATCTCTCTCAAAAATAAACGAACATTTAAGAAATTAAAACAAAAAAGAATATGATATCTGTGTAGTCTGATGCTTCAGCTAAGCTTCCCAGCCTTTTAGACAATCGAGTGTATCATGTATATCTAAATAGGAAACTGGCTTTAGTTCATCCACGTACCTTGGGTTTTTCTGGTTCCAGCATCAGCAGGTCAGATTTTGAATCCTGGCTCTGCTGCTTAATGGCTGTGTGACTTCAGGGAACTCACTTAACTTCTCTGGGCCTCAATGTCCTTACCATAAAACAGGAATAATAAAACCTGTCTTGAGTGGTTGTTGCGCATCTCCATGGAGGAAACACTTCTGACAGTTTTGTGGTCCCTATTCTAATAAGTAACGTATTTACTTGTTTTTATGGTTGTCTCTTGGTAGTGCTGTGATTTTTTTCCTGGTTTGGGGATTCCAGCACCATTGAGCTTTGTAAATCCCATTTCTGCTTATGAAAACCTCCCTTTAAGCTTTTCCTCTTTTTTGGCTTTACATATTTTCTCAAGTGAGATCTCTCCGCTAAAATTCATTTCCCTGCCAATCTCCAATGTGATGCAGCGTCCTGATAATGCTATATTATGTTTGGCAACATAATGTGATGTGACTCTGGCTGCCGATGACGGATGGGGTACCCGTCAGCAAATGGAACAGCACCCAATTTTCTAAAGAGCATTGTTACAGAAACAAACAGGATGGCCTTTTAACTTGTATTGATTTATTTCTGAAGAATGAGCCCCTCTCTTACTTTTACAAGAGCTGTAATTAGAGGGTAGAATTACCTTTCTGGGGTGAGGGCTCAGGCTGCGGAATGCCCAGGGGGTCATAGGGGAGAGTACAGAGAGCCTGAGGGGGGTGTAGGCAGCAGCCCCTGACACACCAGTGGGCCGGATTGAGCACAGGAAGCATGGGGGTTAAACACATTAAAAAATCCTTCTTTCCTCCTTCCCTCCCTTGCTTCCTTTCTTCTCTTCTTCCTGCTATCCATCCATCCATCCATTCATCCATCCATCCATCTCCTTCTTTCCTTCCTTCTTTCCTTCTTTCATTCTTCCTTTTCTTCTTTTCTTCTTGATATCCATTCATACCTATCCATCCATCCATCCATCTCCTTCCTTCCTTCCTTCCTTCCTTCCTTCTTTAATTCTTCCTTTTCTTCTTTTCTTCCTGATATCCATTCATATCCATCCATCCACCCATCCATCCATCCATCCATCCATCCTTCCATCCATCTATGCATACATACATATATACACGCATTTATCATTCATCCGGCCATATATTCATCCATCCACTCATCATCCATCCATCTCCTCTCTTCCTTCCTTATTTCCTTCCTTCCTCACTTCCTTCTTTTCTTCTTCTCTTTCTTCTTTTCTTCCTGCTACCCATTCATATCCATCCATCCATCCATCCACCATCTTTCTTTTTTTCTTCTTTACTTCTTGCCATCCTTCCACCCACCTCGCCATCCATTCATCATCCATCCTTACATCCATCCATTCATCCATTTTGCCTCCTTGCCTTCCTCCGTCCCTCCTTCCTTTCCTCTTCCGTTCAATATTTTTGAGGACCACGCGTGGTGTGATGGAGAAGAGTGACTCAGAAAAACTAGGGTCCAAAGCCAGCCCTGCTGCATGAACCTGCAGCAGTTAACTGCCCTCTCCAAGACTCCCTGGGCTCTTCTGTCATCTTTCCCTTATTCATTCCCCTCCAGCCACTGGCCACAGTGCTCTTTCCTTCACAGTGCAGGCACCCTCCCTCTTCGGGGGTGTTTACATTCACTTCCCTTGGGCTTCCTAAAGAGAGCGCTGGGGCTCCCTGCCTCCTCCCTCTTCTGTCCCTTTCTAGTCCCCAAACTCTGGTGCTGGTAGCACCGTCTGGCATACCATGCATCTTGCTTATTGAAGGATATCTACTTATTTAATGTCTGTTCAGCAAGATGGGGATAAGGGAGAGCCAGTTTAAGGGAGGTTGTCATGGTCACTGCTATGAAGGGGGGCTCAGTTGCCCCGGGACCACTCAGAATCTCAGAGTCCCAGCTCTGTCACTGCAGTGCTGAGGGCTGACCTCGGGGCGATGGCTGCCCCACTGTCAGGACTATTGTCCCAACAGAAAGCAAAAAATGCCTCATTGCTTGTGCTTGACGTGGACACTGTGGCCTGAGTCTAGTTGCCTGGAACCGTCCACCACAGCCAGGCTGCGGTTAGAGGTGAGCTAAGGGCCGTGGCACAGGTTCCCAAGGGCCACTGCCCGGGTATTGCATGGCCCCACGACATTTCAGTGGGGTCTTCCTCCCCCAAGGATCTGTGTGTGGGAAAAGAGGTCTGCCCAGTCTCAGTCTGTCCTGCTTGCTCTGTGACCTTGGGTAAGTCACCATTCTGTGCCTCGATTTCCCCATCAGAAAATGAACAGGGTGGACCAGACAGTCCATGGTCTCTCACCTTTTCAAGTCCAAAAAGCCCCTCATTTTTCAAAAGTCATTAAACAAGTTGTATGGGCTTAGTGTTGAAAAGGAGAAAATCAAGACAATGTAATAGAAAAAAGGGAATAACTCAACAAAAAGGAAACTTCCATTGATATTTTGGCATTTTTGATATTCTGAGACATTTCCATGCATAAGTCCTTCTCCTCTTTTTCTCCCTCCTCTCCCTCCTCTCCTCCCTTCTTCCCTTCCTCCCATCTCCCTCTTCCCTGTCCCTCCTCCCCTCTCTCTCTCCCATCCCTTCTCCCATTCCTCCTTCAAGTCCTTCCTTCCTTCCTTTCCCTCCTCCCCACCCCTCCTCCCCCTTCTCCTCCCTGTCTCTCCTTCCCCTCCTCCCCACCCCTCCTCCCCTCTTCCCCTCCCCCTCTCTCCTCCCCCTCCTTCCTTCCCTTCCCTCCTCTTCTCCCTCTCCCTCCTCCCTTTCCCTCCTCCTCATCTTCTCTCCCTCTCCCTCCTCCTTGTCCCTCCTCCCCATCTCCCTCTCTTTTGTCTCCCTTCCTTCCCTCTCCTCCCCCTCCCTCTCCTCCCCTTACTCCCCCCACTCCCCCTCCCCCTATACTCTCTTTCCCCTCCCTTCCCCCTCCTCCTTCTTTCTGATCACCATGCTTCTAATAGAAATAAGTCCCACGAATGTCAAGATTTCTCTTTTGATCACTATTATATCCACAGCATCTAACCCAGTGTCTGGCACATAGTGGTGCCTAAGAAACACCTACAGTAGGAAAGCATGGACAATAACACATTAGCTTGGCGACCATTTCTTAAACACGGCGTGGGCCAGGCCCTGTGTAAGGCAGGGACACTCAGGGGTGAACGGGACGGGGCCCCACACTGCGGGGCTCTCAGCCCTGCGGGGGGCCATTCTGGGATGGCAGAAACTATGGTGGAATCCAATCAATGAGCATCAGCGTAAAACTATACACAAAACAAAGTATGAAGGGACACAAGTTGAACAACCACGGGGACAACACAGAGGCAACAAGAAACTGCAGAGGTGGGTCCAAAAGGACCCTGGAGCCCAGGAGAATCTTATTCGCGTGATGACCCTGGAGGCAGACAGGGTAAGAGCAGGAGCCAAGGAGTCCCAGAGCACAGACACCAGGAGAGGGCACAGACCCTTGAGAAATGACCTCGAACTCAGTGGGCAGCTGGCGGGCACGTCAGGGCCAACAGAGGAGCAGAGGGCCGCTGCCCAAGCAGACGGTGCGGTCCAGCGGTTTGGCACACGGGCTCTGGAGTCAGACAGCCCTGTGTTCAAATCCTGGCTCGGCTCTACCGTGCTCCCTGGGGGAATTTCAGCACTTTGCTGTGCCTCTCTGAACCTCGGTGTCGTCCTCTGAAGAACAGGGGTGCTCGCTCCTCCGTGCTGGCCAGTAGGGAGAGTGACAGGCTCCGGTGAGCCTAGGGTCTTAGAATAGGCCCCCCCAACAGCGACGGTTAACTGCTTCTATTCCTTGATGTTGCTAAGCACAGGCTGGGGCTCACAGGAGAGGTGCCAGGAGGCGGAGGATGAATTCTCAGGCCGGTGCCTGGCCAGGCTGGGGCTTCTTCTGACAACCTGTAGGCCACCTCTGGGGGTGTCTCTTCCTTTACTTCAAAGCGCAACACTCTATCGGGGACAGTACCCCGTTACTGTGAACACTCAGACAGTTGACCCCACAGCAGGGTCAGCTGATCCGAGAGAGCAAATCTGTCCCACGTAGTCACAGCACCAGGGGCCTCATGAAAAGGAGGAATTGCAAAATGCCGTGCTCGTGGCCCCCAAGGAGCACACGCGTAGCCAGGCTTTGAGACATAAAAACTCTTGGGAATGTGACGAAGCAGAAATGAATCTCTGTTCAGAGCCTGCAGCTCGACCTCCAGCCTGGTCACGGATGTTTGATTCCCGTTGTGATGACCTGGGAGGGAAGACATCAGGGGCTTGGCTACAGGGAGGTGAAGAAGCTGTCTGGAAGAGGGGAGGGGCTCTTCCCTCTTGCCCTTGGCGTTTTCCCAAATGATGGGTCTGAACAGTTGTGACACTGGAGACTGGGAGATACAAAGCCACAAGAAGACCGTGTAAGTCAGCATGGGCTCAAATCCTCATCGGCCGCATACGATTTTCCACGTCGAGTAGAGAAGAGAGCTGTCCAGTGCACAGAGCGGCAGTGGGAGAGATGAAGTCAGGAAGTCCTTGCACAGAGCTGGCCTAAGGCTCAGTGAATGGTGTTTCCTATTATGACATCCTGGAGTATGTCTATTTACTGCGACATAAATTCGTCCTTTTAACCACAAACTTCCAGCCTTGAGCTCAGGGAGACACTGTCCCTGCATCCGGTCTGGCTGTGCAGCCCTGGGGGGCTTAAGCACCAGAAATGTATTCTCCCACGGTTCTAGAAGCTGGAAGTCCGACATCAAGGTGACACGGAATTGGTTCCTCCTGGGGCCTCTCTCCTTGCCTTGCAGAGGGCCTGCGACTGTCTGTGTCCTCACATGGCCTTTCCTCTGCATGCTTGCTTGCCAGTGTCTCTCTCTGTGTCCAAATTTCCTCTTCTCCTAAGGACACGAATCAGATTGAATTAGGGCTCACTTTAACTCAATCACCTGCCTCCAAATACAGTCACGTTCTGAGGCACCAGGGGCGAGGGCTTCGACGGACGAATTTCGAGAAGGGGGATACAATTCAGCACATATAACAGGCTCTTCCTGTCCCCTACGTCCTCATCTGTGTAAGTGGGGAAATGGGGGAGGGGGTACCCTAGACCCATACACCCCTTTGCCTCCACCCACAGCCTTTTGCAAATCCTGCTCCAAAGCTCACAGCCTCCTCTCCCAGACCTTCCAGATTTGCAATCCAGAGCCTACCCGCATCTTTCAAGCCCCAGGGTCACAGCCAATAACCTGCTTCGGCCCCTGCATGGAAACACAGAAATGGTTTGCGCTCCGGAAAAGTCTTCAGAGGAAGCAAGGTCCCCACAGTGAAGGGGGGTGGGGGTTGAAGCTGTTGTTTTGTTTGGTTTATTTATTTGTTACTTGGTTCCGAGTCATCGCCCTTTGGGCCAGGAGGGTCCTGTTCTCTTTGCCGCCGTGTCGCTTGGGATTTTGCAAGCTTAGGAGACATGTCGCTACCCCCTGTCCCACCCCCAAATGTCCCCCCTCTCCCTCCTCTCTCTCTCTCTCTCTCTCTCTGTCTGTCTTTTTTCACACGGCGCCCACAAATCAGGGGTAGGACAAAGTCTTCAGCGAAGGGGGGAATACTGGGGTCATCCTTTATTAAGAAGAAAGCTATTGAAAACACTCGAACATATTGCGATTAAAGCCTTGAAAGGTGTTTCCCTCGTTAGTGTAAAAGGAGAGAGGGGAGCTGGCAATCTTGTTGACCAGCGGTGGCAATTTATTTTAAACTGTCCATTTTCTGGATGTCAGAGGACGACTTTTATGTATAATCTTATTTCCAATTTCAACAAAGAACACTTCACTCATGTTCTGTGCGGAGTTTTTTTTCTTTTCCATAGACAATAACGGATTATAAAAGCCGTCCTCCGCCACCCACCCCACCCCATCTCGTAGTGGTGTTGACATATGGAAATGAATCAAAATGTAATACGCATAATTACAAGCGTTGTAAGCAGGGTACAATTAGTGTCTCTTCAAACCAATGTTGTAATCAAAAGACACCACTAAAACAGTCCCAAAAGTGAGGAGACTATCCGTGGGATTAGACACGGATTGGAAGGAATTTTTTTTTCTTTTTTTCTTCTTGTCTCCTGTGGAGAGAGACGAAAGTCACCTCCTATTCTTTTCCTGAGTGGGTACAGAGAAATCAATTCTAATTATTTTCTCCACCCATCGAGTTGAACACAGACAAGGAAACCTTGCTTTAAAAATAAATCCGGCCATGTTGGCAGGGGGTATCTTTTCTGAAACATGTAAATGGAGGGTGTCTTTTAAGGTCATGTACTGCTGGGGAGGTATCGTGTGATAAGCCGGTGAACTGGGGCCCTGTGGGCAGAATTTTGTCACCTGGACGCCTTTCTGTTTAGCTTACAGGGCATTTGGGGATGGGTGGCTGCTTTTTTTTTTGTTTGTTTTCATGGTTGTGGATGTTCATTTGGTTTTAATAGTGAATCTCTTGCCAGCATTGACAACTCAGGAGGGGTTCTTGTGATCAATAGGATTTTCATCTTCTCCTGAAAATTGATGTGAGCTGTCCCCAGAGGACCCATACCCTCCCAAGACACCATTGTCCTCTTCTGTCCCAGCCCCTGGAGGCACCTTAGCCCCATCCCACCCCCGTTACTGAATGTCATGGGCCAAAGGGGCTCCATTCGCCCGCCATTTGCAAGGAAACCACCATGCACCAGCCGCTTCAGCTCTGACTTTGTGCACTGCCTTTCTAGGCCCTTTCATCCCTCAGAAGTTCACTTCCCACCTGAGAATTCCCATCATCTCCCCCCTCCAAGTTCAGTTTGGGTGTGTCTTGTGCCAGAAATCGTTCGCTGACTCTGCTCACCCGTCTTCCCCAAGGCTAATCCGAGCAGCAGCGGTCAGTCTTGACCTTGTTCCTGCCTCCTCTACACCCTCCCCACCCCCCCACCCCCTCCCCTGTGCCGTTCATTTGGGCGTCTCTCCTTTGCCTGGAGCTCCCAGAAAGTGAGGTCCCTTGCCTTTTCAATGGCTGCGTCCCAAATGCCTAGCATAGAATCTGGCACATGGGAGGTGTGAAGTCCTTGTTTGGATTTCTGAATGAATTATTCAGTGAAGGCTGCCTCTTTGTTGTCTCCTAAGTGAGGCTGGAATAAGAGAGAAGGGGAAAGTGATAGTGACTGAGAACCCGCTACGTGTCTGCCGCCTGGTCCGTGTGGCCTCCCAGGAAGAAGAGAGCATACCCGGGCTCACCTTCCACCTCAAAATTGATCACCTATCAAGATACTTACCCCCTCACCCCCCAAAAACAAGTTCTCATTGTCAGATAGACTCTGATACCTAAAGTATTTGCACATATCAATATCAATCGGCATCTACATCCATACCTATATCCCTATCTATATGTGTCGGTATGTCTATATGGGTAATATCTTCTGTCCAGATCCCCTTTCCCGCACTGGGCAGCTCACAAGAACAAATGTTTGGAAACTACTTAAAGGTCCAGCACCGGGGCACCAGTTCAACAAACTGTGGTATATTTGAGTCCTGGAATATTCCAAAACCATGAACGTATGGAGGGTCATATACCGACACGGGGAAAGGATCCCACTTGCCGTGACCGGACACGAGGGTGACGCACGTGTACAACCCAGCACTCTTCATCTAGAAATACGCGCAGAGAGGTATTTACCAGAGTTTCAGCCAAGTGTAAAGAGTGATCTTCCTAGGCAGTAGACTTTCTGCTGACTTGGGTTTATGAGTTTCCATTATCTTTAGCATCTTTAATGTTAACTATGTTCCCCCACCACCACCACTGAAGCAATAAGTTGATTGT
Organism: Panthera tigris; assembly: GCF_018350195.1. Taxonomy (NCBI): domain Eukaryota; kingdom Metazoa; phylum Chordata; class Mammalia; order Carnivora; family Felidae; genus Panthera; species Panthera tigris. The sequence continues at coordinate 25,635,809 of NC_056671.1, forward strand.
AAATGCATTGCTGTGGCATCTACCCTGTCCTTTCGCTCCTGTTCGGTTGCCCAAACTTTCTGCCAGGTGTCATCATCCTCAGCCACACACCCCCAGCATGCGATGGACTGGGTCTGGGCCAATCTCTCGCAATTTGGCAAATGCTCACTTGACTCTGTTCGTGTTTTTCAGCTCCAAGAGTCAGGGCTCCCTTGTTAGGCTGGACTGAGCAAATATTTGATCCTGATACTGGGTCATCAAAAGTTTGAATGCAAGATGGCCACAGAAAGAAACTAGATGAAGGTCCATTCTGTGCAGGTCCATTCTGTGCAGATGGGGAGGCCGAGACCCGCGGACACGTTGACGATAGCAGGAAGTCAGAGACCGACTCGCGGGGTCAGAACCCTGGCTCCGCCACTTCCTGGCTGTATAACTTCCAGACGGCGCTGGTGCCTCTTTGTGCCTGCCTGCACTTTGCGCTTCCTCTTCTGGAAGACTGGAGTCATGGCCAGAGGTCGTTTCGATGATTAAACGTGCCAGCAACTGGGGCCTGAGCTTTGGAAAATGGAAAAACCCTAGCGAGATGAGAGTGGCCGCCGTTGAACTTGAACCGGTTTCCCCAACTCTAGGAAAACATATCTATCATAAAAAGTGTAGTCATCAGAATGCTGTGCTCCTGAGAGGCAGATGCCATTGTCACGGGCTCCCGGACTTGACGTCCTTCCTGCCTGGCCGGAGAGGGCAGGGTACGATCTTCTCTCCCCTGGGGTCTACTGTCCCTCAGCCCAGGGCTGGACAGGGTCTCACGGGCTGTCGGTCTGGAGCAAGAGCGTCAGGCAGGCCATTTCTATTCAGCCCCAGAGCCTCCTTGATGCGAGGGAAGGTGGGGAGGATGCAAAAAGGAGGAAAAATCAACTCTAGGTCAGCAGGGCGGCTGGTCCGGGGCCCAGTCGGGGGGAACCTCTCTGGAAAGGGCTCCCACCCTGCCGGCTTTCCCACAATGCACCAGGTGCCTTCCGCTGATAAGACCAGGCTGAGCAGCCTTGAGGCGCGTGACAGGAATAGGCGAGAGATGTGTCTATTCTTGAGGGCCGCGAGAGCAAACTCGGGCTCGATGAAGAGCAGGCCGATAAGACAGAAGCAGTCAAGGCCTAGGGTGTGGTTTTTTTTTTGGGGGGGGGGGGGTTTGTTGTGGTGGGGGTGGTGGTTTCGTCTCGTGTTCCTTTCTTACTAAGGGAGAGAGAACAGGTGGCCCCCCACCAGCCAGGGATGGATGAAATCCGAGCACGTTTATGGAAGACACCCAGAACAAGTCCTCGGGGTGCCTGTGTGGCTCAGTCAGTTAGGCGTCCAACTCTTGACTTCGGCTCAGGTCATGATCTCACCGTTCGTGAGTTCGAGCCCCGCGTCAGGTTCTGTGCTGGCAGTGCAGAGCCTGCTTGGGATTCTTCCTCTCTCTCCCTCCCTCTCTCTCTCTCAAAATAAATAAATAAATATTTTTTTTAAAAATGAAAAACATAAGACCAAGCCCAACACTGAAATCCCAAAGGTGCTTTCTTGCCTGGTGTGACATTGTGAGAAATTTTTGTTTCTTCTTTACCTTTTGCTGAGTTTTCCAGATTTTTTTTTTTTTTTTGCCACGATGAAACATTGTGTTTATCATCAGGAAAAAAAAAATTAGTTGTTTCTGAATGTACGTGTTGGGTGTCATTTCATACTGGCTCCTAAGCATGGTCCCAGGAGAGGGAGACTGCATGTTTTCTGTGACATTCTCCTGACGTGATGCCGTTCATCAGAAGATGCACGGGAAGAGGGTTGTGTGCCCCCTCACCCCAACCTGCTGCTGGGGGAAATGTTCTGGAAAACTGTTCCAGAAAACCGCTTGCCACTTTCTTATACAGTTTACACGTAACATATGACCCAGCAATTCCACTTCTGGGTATTTATTATAGAAAAGTGAGGGACGCCAGGATGGCTCAGTCGGTTATGCATCTGACTTTGACTCATGTCATGATCTTGAAGGTCGTGAGTTGGAGCCCTGCGATGAACTCTGTGCTGACAGCTCAGAGCCTGGAGCCTGATTGGGATTCTGTGTCTCTGCCTCTCTCTGTCCGTCCCCTGCTTGCTCTCTCTTTCTCTCTCTCTCTCTCTCTCTCTCAAAAATGAACATTAAAAAAGAAAAAATTTATTTTATAGAGAAGTGAAAACTTATCTTTACATAAACACCTGTATGTGGATACAAAGCATCTTTGTTCATCACCTCAAACAGGAACTAACTTGACCTTCATTGGGTGAACGGTTCAGCAAACGACGGTATGCCCATACAAAGGAATACTATTCAACAACGAAAAGGAGCAGACTATATAGATACATGCATTACCTTGGATGGATCTTGGGAGCATTGTGCCAAGCGAGAAAAAAAGCCAATCCTGAAAGTTTGTGTGCTATACGATTCATCTTGACATAAACGTTCAAATATGAAGAAGAGAATGCTGTATATAAAAATTCTCTGTATGGAAACCAATTTGACAATAAATTTCATACATTGAAAAAAAATAAAAAATAAAAATAAATAAAAATAAAAAAAATAAAAATAAATAAAAATTCTCAAAGTGACACAGGTATAGCCAGATAGATCAGATCGGTGGCTGCTGGGCATTAGGATTGTGGTGGGGTGTGACTATTTCGGGTTGAGGGAAGGAGTTTCTTTGCGGTGATGGAGCAGCCTGTATCTTGTTCATGGTGACGGTCCCTCAAATCCACACGTGTGGCAGAATTTCACAGAACTGGACACAAAAGAAAAATAAGTACACGTAAAACCAGTGAAATCCACACTAGGTCATGTTCGAGTTAATAGTATTGCACTATTGTCGACTTTCTGGCTTTGGCCATCTTTATTATGGCTATGTAGGATATTATCGTTGGGGGAAGCGAACACAGGAACCCTTGTTACTATTTCCACAAGTCCTCGTGAACTATCCACTGTTCCATTTTTTTTTTTAGTTTTTTTTAGTGTTTATTCATTTTTGAGAGACAGAGAGAGACAGAGTGTGAGTGGGGGAGGGGCAGAGACAGAGAGAGACTTAGAATCTGAAGCAGGCTCCAGGCTCTGAGCAGTCAGCACAGAGCCCGATGTGGGAATCGAACCTACGAACCGTGAAATCGTGACCTGAGCCAAAGTCAGACACTTAACCAACTGAGCCACGCAGGTGCCCCGCATTAACTGGTTAACATAAAACAGTATTCTTCCTTTTTTCAGGTGGCCGGGAAGATGGTGGACATTCGCACTGAGCAGGCCAACCAAGGCAGCCAACCACCCTTCACAATAAGAAGAGGGTCCTGCTTGGAGAAACTGGCAAGGAGAAGCTGCAAAATACTACAGAAACACGGGTCTGGGCTTCCAGATGCCCAGGGAAGCCACTGAGGGCGCTTACGTTGGCAAGAAATACCCCTTTTCTGGTCATGTCTCCATCCAAGGGTGGATTCTCGTCTGGGGTGGTGACAACGACACAGACACAGAGGACCATTGTCATCCACCAAGACGGCCTCGCTACCTCCAAAAGTGCAACCGCTTCAAGAAAAGCCACAAGAACGTGTCTGCGCACTGTCCCCCTGCTTCGGGGATGTCCGGGTTGGCGACATGGTCACAGCGGGCTAGTGGCAGCCCTTGAGTAAGACTGAGTGCGTCGACGTACTCAAAGTCACACAGGCTGCTGGCCCCAAGAAGCCACTCCCGAAGTTCTGAGACGAGATGTCTGCTCACAGCCCCGGAGAAAATAAAGTTATTTTTCCCCTAAAAAAAGAAAATGGAGTAAAATAAAATAAAACACTATTAAAAACAAAAATTAAAAAAAAAATTAAAAATCTATGTCTCGATGGCCCTAGAGGCGGTGGTGGATTATTCCAATGAACCATAAGATGTGGTTCATCGTCCCACTGAACCATCCACAAAGCCACCATTAGTGATTAGCAGCTCAAGCACCAGCGGGTCCTGGAAGTCTCACCGACAAGAGCTAGTCATTGCTACCCCCATCATAAACCATAAGAATAAAATAGAATCCAACATCTCTCTTAAGATAATGTCAATAGCAGAACTGCCCAGGGGTTAAGAGTATGGCGTCAGGATCCAGGAAAATCTGGGTTGATGCAGGCGAATCGACCAAACTGTGTGGCCTCAGGCAAGTTTATGTTCCTTGCTTCTCCGAAGGACTTAACATTAATATAAAAATGAGGTGACTCAGGATCCTTTCAGATTTGAGCGACAGAAATCCCACACAAGCAGCTTGAGAGACAGGGAATGTAGCGGCTCACAGAACTGTAACGTTCAAGGAGTCTCTAGCTGCAGGAATGGCTGGATCTAGGTGCTCAGAGGGTGCTCTCAGGACTGTCTTATCGCTACTCTGAGTTCCTTGTGTTTGTTTCATTGTTAGGCAAGACCTTACCTCGTGTTTGTTTCATTGTTAGGCAAGACCTTACCTCATGGTAACAAACGTAGTGCCAATAGCTCCAAGCCTCTCTCCTCTTAGCTCAGCAATCGTCATTGAAAAGAACATCCCTTTCTCAATAGTTACATCTAAAGTCCTGCAATTAAGCCTTATCTCTGGTGTATATCACATTCTCACCCCCGTCAATCAGTGACACCAGAGGCATGGAATACACTGATTGGTCAGACCCGAACCGTAGCCAGATTCCTTCTCTTCCGAGCAAGCCGAGAACACAGGGATACAGAACATGTCAGAAGCACACAGTGACTTATTTTTTTTCTGGAAGAAAATCAATGTATCTTTAGCAGATAGAAGGAGGAATGGAAGCCAGGCTGGTAAAACCAACAGATGTCCAGCAGAGAGGAAAATAGCATCATTATAAGGATAAAATATTACATGAGACAGCTCATGCAAACCACGTGGAAGGTGGCAGGTGTTTATGAGGAGATTAACAAAGAGGTTTTCTTTGTGCCACTGGTCACCGTTGCTGATGAGAAGAATCAGGTACGTTGGAGAATCCAGCCGGCTTCGCCATGTACACAGGTTATAGCTGCATTTCAGGCTGGTCCCTCAGCAGCGCCCGGCTGCTTTTTCTTCCTGAGCGCTCCGCAACCCCAAGCCTCCTTCCATTCGGTCCCCATTTGAGGTTTTGTCTTCCCTACCAGACTGACTGCCTTCAGAGAGTCTGATTCCTTCTCTGCTCTAAAAGTCAGACCCAGTCAGCATGACTGGCGCCGTGCCACGCACAGTGCTAGACGTTCTTCATTGCAATTGTTGCCCCAACCCGGGACGGATGGCAGATGGCCTTGCTCCATTTGGCAGGTGAGCAAACTGAGTTTCAGAGGGAGCCGCGCATAGTTTGCAAGTGGCACAGCCGGGTGGATCTCAAACCCAAAGGCTCCAAATGCCTTTTGCTTCCGAAGAAAGCCCCCCAGGGTCTCCAAGATTTCACCAGTGAAACTCACCTGGCAAAGCTGACCTAAGCCTGGAGCTTCCCTGCACCTGCTCCCCAGAATTCCTTATTCCTGTCCTAATGGGGCTCCTGTTTCTCTCTTTTTACGAGGCTGATCTGCTGGAGGCCTGGGCTTTAATATCGCTGTGAGCCAAGCTGAGGTGAAGCGGTTAGCAGCTCCACTCACACCGGCCCAGGAATAGCATTTGATCCTGGGCACCACGCTAGGGCAGGGGGACCCATTTCACTGGGGCTGGGGAACCCTGGTGCGTGCCTAAGACATTATTAAAGTAAAGTATGTCGGTTCTGCCCGGCCAGCCGGTGGAATGCAAATCAGGAAACGTCTTTTTGGTGGCCGGATTCGGGGTTGGGGCCGAGGAAGTCCCCACATCTCCCAAGCTAAGTGCACATGTTCTCCTTCCACTCAGTTTCTCTCCTTTCAACTCATACGCACAGGTGCACACAGGCACGCACATCCACATACGTGCATGCCCGTGGGCTATTTTCTTCCTCTTAATTAAAGTGATATAAAAAAAAAAAAGCTCCTTTTGTTTATCTTCATCTTTTCCATCTTTTTCCTGGGAAGGTTGGTTGCTGGCGGCTTATTCTGTGTGCATGTGCACACGTGTGTGCGTGGGTGTGTGTGTGTGTGTGTGTGCGTGGGTGCGTTTCCTGGTCATTATTTTTCCCAGCTGCATCTCCACAATGAGTACAAATTCAACCACGTTTGGAAAATAAATAGTGCCAGCATCACATTTGTTAAAAGCGGAGCCCGTGGTCGAGATCAGCCTGGCTGTTGGGTACCTTGCTTCGTTCTTGGGAGACACAGAATAATTCACCCGGCCGGGTTCTCGGGCTAATCTAGGAGCAGAGTGAGCGTTTCATGGCCCCCACAACGCACAGATTTCCTGGGTGTCTTTGTTTCCCGGTGCGATTAAGGTTGGACACCCAGAAGGGGTGACGTGTTTAGCTCCAACCACCGTGCTTGGTGACTTCTGATTGTTTCAAGAAAATTTCAAGAGCTGGGATGTACTGAGGGCCTACTATATGCCAACGACTGTGTGATCCCTATCTACACCGGATCCCCTTTTCCAGGTAGATTCACCCACGACCACATATAAAATCAGCTATCCAAGGAGCTCTTGGTAATAACAGGAATAATAATAGCTAACATTTATTTGCAAGCTCTCTTCTAGGCAATATGCAAATCATTAGAGTATTAATATTTTGGAGATTAATATTGCATAGTATTAATGTTTTTGTCTTAATGAGAAGTATTTTGAACACAGAGACAAGAACACAGAAAATATAACAAACACCAGCTTTTAATAATCTTAACCTAATGCTGTACTTCCTCCAGATCACCTCCTTCTGGAGTAAGACATTACCGATAGAGCTGAGTCCCCTGCATGCACCCAGATTCCCCAAACCTCCCCCCAGGAGCCTAAATTTGGAGTTTATTATGGCAATAGATGTTTTTGAATGTTTATTACATGATTATGCATCCATAAACGTTACATCTTGTTGTTCATGCAGATTTTTAAGTTTCTCCTAATGGTATCTAGCTGAACACATTCTGTATCTTGCTGTTTTCTTCCCACTGTGCATAGATGATCAATTTAGTCCTCACGACGGGCTCAGGGGGCTGGCGCCATTTTACAGATGAGAAGATTGAGGCACAGAGGGGATAAAACACTTGTACTCACATGTCTTAAAGCTAAGCAGGTGTCTAAACAGGGACTGAGCAGCTCTCCTATTGAGTACACACCCAAAAGAAACGAGCATTTGGGGGGATACTAAAGACACGCAGAAGAATTTTCATGAGATCTTTATGCGTACGAGCTAAAAATTAGAAACATCCCATAAGCCCATCAACAGGAGAATGGATAAACACACTGCAGTGAAGTCACGTGACGCACCATTACACGGCAGTGAGAAGGGATGGGCTACCAGCTCCCAACAGCATAGACGCGCCTCCTAGATGCAACACTGAATGAAAGAAACCAGACAGGGGCACCCGGGTGGCTCAGTCGGGCAAGCGGCCAACTCTTGACCTCGGCCCAGGTCGTGATCTCATGGTTCATGTGTTCGGTCCCCGCGTTGGGCTCTGTGCTGACAGTGCAGAACATGCTTGGGATTCTCTCTCTCCCTCTCTCTCTGCCCTCCCCTGCCCATGCTTGCTCTCTCTCTCTCTCTCTCTCTCTCAAAATAAATAGATAGGGGTGCCCGGTGGCTCAGTTGGTTAAGCATCTGACTCTTAGTTTCCGTTCAGGTCATGATCTCACAGTTCACGAGTTCAAGCCCTGCGTTGGGTTCTGCACTGAAAGCCCGGAGCCTGCTTGGGATTTCTCTCTCCCTCTGTCTATGTCCTCCCTGGCTTGCCCTCGTTCTCTCTCTGTCTTTCAAAAATAAATAAATACATAATAATTTAAAAATAAACATATATGTAAAGAGACTCACAGAAAGGGAGCCTACTGTGTGTCCCCATCTATACAGAAGTTCAAAAACAGATGATAGTAGGGGTCAGAGCAGGGATTACCTCTGGGGCAGAAGGCAGGATTGACTGGGAGGGCCATGGTGGGTGCTTCTGGGCTGTTGGAAGCGTTCCGCACCCTGATCTGCTGGCGGTCACACGAGGGTATGCCTTTGTAAAACGTCTTGCTTTGCGTGTAGATTTATGCATAGTATCACGTGTGCTCCACACCTCCACGATGATGATGATAAATCGCGCGTGTGGAGTCACACAGACATCATCCTTGGCAGAGCCCGTTTGAACCCAGACATTCTGCGTCTGTGCCCTTGACCATTACTCTGGGAATATTTATGAAGGGAACGTGGAGAAGCCGATAGAGTTCCCTGCTCAAGTTCACGCACTGGCCAGGCAGAAAGGGTACGATGGGAACCTAGTTCTGTCTGACTCTCACATCCGTGCCTCTTTTCTCTGCCCCGGACCACTCCCAGGCACAGAGTCGGGGCTTTCTGGGCACTCCGGGCTCCGTCGGGGTGTTGAAGGCTGAGTATTGCACTCTGAGTCCGTTTCTAGAGCACGTTCACGTCCAGGCTCGCATTTTCTCATTGCCTGAAGCCTGTGGGGCACACGCAGGAGAGGTGGCTGCACTCATGACACCCATTTCACAGATGGTGAAACGGAGGCCCAGTCACGCCCTCCAGATGACCAGATCCGCCGTACCTGTGGGGTCCCCGTGCACAGCGCCTGAAGCCTGAAGTCAAGCAACTCACATTCAGGTGAGAATCCCAGCCGGGGGCCCGGACCAGCCATCACGGTCTTCTCATCTGCCGAGTGGGCATCACACTCTGGCCTCCGCGGGGTTAATTGCGAGTATTAAAATGAAGAAGGGTCTGTAAAGGGCGTAGCACTGTGCTTGGCCCGTCTTGCGATTCCTGTTTCCTTGTTCATTGCTTGGAGAACACGTTGACCTCTGAGCTTTCTTGCAGCTTTAAGATTCTATGATTTATGGCATCTTATGCAAATGTCGATTAAGCACTCAGCTCTGCACACCGCAGAGAAAAAGGAGGGGGGATGGGCTGGTGTGGTCCCTAATTCCAAATGGGGAACAATAATGTTGGCGGGGAAGTGACAAGGGGCACGTCAGCTGTCCCCTGCCTCTCTCGAAACACCCTGGGGCCACGATTCTCTCCTGCACCCCTGCTCATGCAGGATTTGGAAGGACTGGTGCAGCCTGCCGTGGGGTGGCCTTGCACAGGGGACCTGGGCTTTGGAGAGTCGTCCCCCGGAGACGGTCACTCCTTTGTAGCTGGCCTTTACTGAATGTCCTACTCCATATAGGCCTATAAAACCAAGAGAAGAAACAAAGCCTTCACCGCACAAAGCTACATAAAAATAACCTGAAAATGGGCATCCATAAACGCGGGGCTGGTAATTATTCGGATCTAGTTAACCATGCAACAAAATGGAATAAACGCAGCCCCATTAACCTTATTTTAAAAGCACTCTTCGGTGATTCATGTTTATTACGTTGTTAACATTTAAAAGAGTGGACGCTCACCACCGTTCCTGCTCTGGAACCCGGTACAGAAGAAATCACACGCTCTGTAAGAAGGCGGAGTAGGTCCAGCGAAATTCATTTCTCTTTTGTCGGCCCCTGCCCAAAGAGACCTCGCTGGTCCTTCACTGCTTTACAAGCATTTACAAGCATTTACTGAGCACCTGCTATGTCTCGGGCATGTGGCGAAGTGCTCGGGATACAGCAGTGAGCGAAACGACAAGCCACCCAGGGAGCTGAAGGTCCAATGGGGCAAGACCAGACTGGGGGGGTTGAGGGGAAGCAATCACTTCTACTGTGACCCAGGTCCCTGTCCAAAATCCCCCTGCAGGCAACTTCAGAACTATAAAGCCCGATACTCATCATCCTTTTATTTCCTGGCTTTTCGCATTTGTCGACACTAGCTGCCCGAGCCTGCTAATCCGTGACGGCTGCAAAATGCTGATTTTCTAACTACGTTATGTCTTTGCATTTATTAATTGGCCACCCACTGTAGAAAGGAGCTGTGCCTTCTCTACTCCGTATCTATCTATTGATTATCAGAATGGATTCCCGTTTAGTCAGTGGCCTGTAATCCATTACTAAGGTCAGAAAAAAAAAATGATGGGAAACTGTTGGGGATGAAATAAACAGGCGTCTGCGGGAAACTCAAGAAACGTGACATCTAAAGGCAATGCGTGAATTGAGTTTAGTGTGTGTGAGATTGTTCTTGTTCTCAGGATGTACTCACTGAACTATTTAACAGTTGGGTGACCAACCATGCCAGTTCACTCCTGGCTCTGAGAGGCTTCCCAGGGTGTGGGATCATAGCACCAGAGCTAGGAAAATCTAAGGCAAACTAGGACAATTGGTCACTCCAGAGAGGTGCGTCAGGACTGCAACTTACTTCAAATGGTCCAGGAAAAAAAATATATATATATATGCACACACACACACACACACACACACACACACACAGAGAGAGTTCTATATATAGTTCTATGTATATAGAACTATGTATATATATAGTATATAGTTATAGGATACATATCGCGTATCTATCATATATATATCCACCTAATCTACTACCTGTCTACTATCTGGTGTATCTATAATGTATGTCGTGATATCACAGTGTACATCTACCTAATGTACCATGTATCTATCTATCCACACAAACTCACGAACTGTGAGATCATGACCTGAGCCGAAGTCGGACGCTCAACCAACTGAGCCACCCAGGTGTCCTTTTCTTTTATAAAAGGTGAGGTGATGGGGCGTCTGGGTGGCTCAGTCGGTTAAGCATCCGACTCTTGGTTTTGGCTCAGGTCACGATCTCACAGTTCATGAGCTCAAGCCCCACAGTGGGCTCTGTGCTGACAGAGTGGAGCCTGCTTGGGATTCTCTCCCTCTTTCTCTGCCCCTCCCTGCACTCTCTCTCTCTCTCTCTCTCTCTCTCTCTCAAACTAAGTAAGTAAACATTTAAAAACGAAAAAGAAAAAAATAAATAAATAAAAGGCAAGGTGTTTATGGGCATAAACTCAGGCTCAGTTTAAGCATCTCCCAAGAGAAGAAACTAGAACATTCTTGGGAAGGGAAGCGGAGAGCAAAGGTTGCCGTGTAGGCGAATCTAGAAATATATATAAGCAACAAGGACAGGAAGTCTTTAACGGAAGGATACTTAGAATTCATAGATCCGCAGATGCTCAAATGCTCACTTCTTTCTGTTTGTAGAATCACACATGTACATGTCAGGAAAAATTAACTAGCCAGTCCCCACTCCCAGACACATTCAAACACGTGGGGGAAAATAATTGGGCAGAGGTGGCTAAAATGCGATCGTTTTACAGTCACCACGAAGCAAACAGAAAGCGATCCAGACTGTATTTTATAGTAGCCACTCATCCAGGTGAGGAGAGAAGATCTTCGAAAGAAGGATGCAGAATGAGGAAACCAGTCTGTAGCCACTTCTCAAGGCAAGAACTGATTCGGGAGAAATTCTTATTTGGTGTTCATACGGTCAGATATATGGTTGGGGGGCGGGGCTTGGACCTCTGTGGAGATGTCATATGCCATTTTGCCGTCTCAGGGGGAAACTCAGCCACGCATGATGAAGATAACACCCATCACAGTCACCCGCGTCCAGTCTCAGTTCACATCACTAACAGGGGCTCGTGCAGAAACCCCGGGTCTCCCGAGAGGCATCCCAGGGAGAGGAAAATGCTCCCGCTGGCCAGCTGCAGTCATGAGAGGTTAGCTTGAACTCATTCCGCCTGTAGAACCAATGCCCTGCCTATGAGATACAGGGGAGAGGGGAGTGAGCCAAATGACACCAGGAGGAAGCCGCCAGACCGACCTAGAAGGACACACATTCTTCAGAGCCAGCTTGGAAGAGGCATGAAGGAGCAAAAAAGGGTTTTGAATATAGACTGCTTATTAGGACACGGGAATGTGGGGATCGCTAACTGAAGATGCAGGTGACAAAGCCTGGATACGTCAGATGATTTCACGTTGGTAAAAAAATAAATGGACAAGTGGATGACAGACGAACAGACACATACGTACACACACACACACACACACACACACACACGCATACATACGTACCTACATACTAAGGCATTAACAATGGCAATCTCTGGGACGTAGGAACACATTGTTTCTGTTTTCTTTGGTTTTTGCTTATCTTTAGTCTCTACTCCTGATGATGCCTATTTACTGTTTTTTTAATGTTTTATTTGTTTGTGAGACAGGGAGTGGGAGCAGGGAAGAAGCAGAGAAAGAGGGGGACAGAGGATCCACAGCAGGCTCCACGCAGATGGCAGTGAGCCTGACTCGGAGCTCGAACTCATGAACCGTGAGATCATGACCTGAGCCGAAGTTGGATATTCAATGGGCTGAGCCACCCAGGTGCCTCTATTTACTGTTTTTGTAATAGAACACGTGTGCAGATGTGCTGGTGACATTTAATTCCAGGCATCTGCGGGTGGCCATTTAATCTTGCATTCATTGATCCATTCGCTCATTCATCCAGACAGGTAGCTTCAATTAGCTATGATGTCATAGGCCTAAGGATGGAATTAATGCACGAAGATAAATGACTCCATTTCTGCCCTTAAGTTGGGCCTGTTTGGGTCAGGGACGCAGATATGTGGTCATGAAGTTGATACTTGCCCAAGTATATGATGAGCATGGAAGCAGAGAGGTGTACCGGTTATGAGAGAATGATACCCAATCCATGGATGCCAGGAAGGGACGTTTGGGTGGGGACAGGGCTGGGAGATGACCCTGCAAGGCTTAACCCCACCTACACCTCACTCTCCTAGGTCAGTTACTCTGACCTTCTTTGAATATTCTTTCCGACCTCAGGACCTTTGTACATGCTGGTTTTCTGCCCCAAATACTCAGACTCGTCTCTAAATACGCACACACACACACACACACACACACATTTTACTTCTACCAATTTTACACCTAATCATCCTCCACATCTCAAACTTATCACTTTCTTTGGGATTCACTCCTTGACCTTCCCTCCAGGCTAAGCCTCTTGTCATTTATCCCCACAGGACCTGTCCTTCACTTTCTTAGCATTTTGTATAGTAGTCTTTTCAAATCCATTTAATTTTCATACTTCACTGCTCAAAGTCATGAAGACGATTCCATGCTTCATTCATTTCCACAGCCCTACATGTTAGGATAGAGCCTAACACAGAGCTATTGCTCAAGAAATATTAGCCACCTTGGCTGGCTCAGTTGGTTGGGCCTCCCACTTCAGCTCAGGTCATGATCTCATGGCTCATGGGTTCGAGCCCCGTGTCGGGCTCTGTGCTGACAGCTCGGAGCCTGGAGCCTGCTTGGGATTCTGTGTCTCCCTCTCTCTCTGCCCCTCCCCTGCTCACGCTCTGTCTCTCTCTGTCTCAAAAATAAATAAACATTAAAAAAAATTTTAAGACTTATTAGCCCCCTAAATGAATGAATGATTGTTTGAACAGTTTGATTCTGGAAAAATCCTTACTCAAGTTTTTCTTTCTTTACTTCTGATTAAAACAGGGATTATAGAAACCGTTAGCAATTATTAAAGACTTGCTGTATGCCTAGAGCATTGCCAGCAATTACACATGCATTATCTTGGCCAATACCACCAGCACACCGGGTTAAGTAGTCGTAATTGACGCATTTTGCAGAGGAGAAAATGGAGGAGCTTATAAAAGTCTCAATTTCTAATGAACGAGCTGGCTTTTTGCAACTCAGTTCACCTCTCCGAATCTCAGTTTGCAGAAGGTTCAGCGGCCCGTGCCCGCAACACAAAACCCAGCCCATCTCTTAGACGTCCGTGTCTATGGAACAAAAAAATGCCAGCAACACTTCACGGCTGCTAAGTCGGTTATTTCTGCCTGGTACCTAGCAAGCATCAGTAAACCCTTGGATGGGGGCTCCCCGGGCTTGTAATTTTCAAAGCGGGATCCCTGGCGGACGTGCATGCTTTGAAGTTCCATGGAGAGAGAACCATGAATCACCCCCAAAGATTCCAGGACACAGGCAAGTTGGCTTCGCCCCGTCCAGCCCCGTTGTGCAGGGAGACGCTGGACACAGCTACCAGGTCAGCCATCCCAGCCGTCGCCGGTGCCTGGCGCAGAAGGGCCCTCCTGCCGACCTCGCTGAAAAGATCAGTAAATTCAGCAGCCAGTGAGTCTGGCTTTCCCACTCGCTGCCCCTAAATCTCTGTCGGAGTGGCAGAACTCTGGCCCAGCTGCCCCGTCTCGGCCCGTTCGCTCCATCTCAGAGGAGACTGGTGCCAGGGACCTCCCAGGGGTTGGCGGGGACTTTAATTGTCCCGCCCAGCGGCTGCCTCGGGAGCAGCTTCTCCTCTGTTGCCTGACTCAGCTCTGCTCAGACACAGGCTGCGAGCACCAGGGGGCCTGGAGGGGACCCCAAAGTTCCACACTCGCTACGTTGTCTTGGCTGGCCTGACTCAGGTTTCCAGGTCGGCCGGTCGGGGTAACGTTCCAGATGTCCAGCTTTCCCTGGGGCCTCGGGGAACGGGTTTCCAAAGGAGCCGACAGGGCATTCGGGTGGTCCTGGGTCGAAACTAGGGCCAGGATGCCTTGGACAGGTCCCGTCATCCTCCAGGCTCGGTTTCCTTGTCTTTACATCCGGATAACACCGATGTCCCCTGGCCAGGGTATTCTGAGTGATAAAATGACTCATGAATTCTTGCCGTAATAAGTAGTGAGTGCCTACTGTATACCGCACACAGCGATGACACATCTGATATGCACCACCTTATGCTCAGAACCAAGATGGAAAGCCAGGGTTTTTTTACCCCTCGTTATTGAAAAGTCACAGCAAAAACTCAGAGAGGTAGAGTAACCTGGCCAAGGTCACACAGCAGAAGAACTATTTGACCCCAGAGGTTGAGAGTTTTCCGTGCTGTGAAACCCCTAAGCCAGGCTCCCAGCCGCAGCCTGCTGTCCTCCCTCCCCAAGAGCACAGTAGGCTGGGCACCATTCCGTGTGTGAGAATCACGAAGGTGATAGTTCACACTTATTGAGACCTGGCCACATGTCACATGAGGCTACATGGATGCCTTCCTTTACATACTCTACTCATGGTTCTGTTTTGATCATTTTAAGCTGACCTGGACCAAAATAGGAAGATTTTCAAAACAGACAAAAGACTCTGATCCACGGTCCGTAGGGGGCCGTAGCAGGGTCGGCACATGAGGCCCTGAGGTGATCAGGTTGGTCTGCTCTGAATATGGCTCCAGCTGCTGAGATGAAAACAGATAACAGAGAGAGAGAGAGAGAGAGAGAGAGAGAGAGAGAGAGAGAGCCTGGAGGCAGGAAGGCCAGTGTGGAGGCTGGAGCAAGAGGAAAAGAGGGAGGCCGAACGCAACCCTCTGTTCCTCCTCACCTCCCAGGCCCCCCTAGCGACACCGCAGCCCCTGGCACCCCCTCTTCCACCAACCAGCTTGTCCCGGCTCAGGTCCCCTCAGGTCCCCAGGCCTAGAGCATTCTGCTCAAGGTGGCTTAGGAGAAACTCTGTTCATCCATTCATTCGTTCATTCATCCATCCATCCATTCAGAAACCAGTTATCGTGTGCCACTGAGTGCACAGCATAGAACGAGACACCCTCAAGGCCAAGCTAAGAATCAGAAACGTGGGGCTCGAGTCCTCCTTCTACCCCGAACCTGTACAAATCCTACCTTTCTAGGTCTCCAGGTCCCGTTCTGTAAAACGGAGATCATGTTCATGCCGCCGTGGTTTGGGAGCTACAACGAGACATGGAGGAAGCTGCTGGTGTATGCTCAGCTCTCGGGGACTTTCAGGACTTACCATCCTGAAGAGGCGTAGGACCTGGCAATTGGGGTGGGGGGAGCGTGGGCCCGGAGAGACAGAGCTGTGGGTCTAAGTCTGGGATGACACTGCTCCTGGGAATATTAGGAGACGTTTTTGTTTTTCACAGCTCTGGGTGTGGTGGGGGGTGCTCCTGGCATCTAGCGGGTAGAGGCCAGAGATGCCCTAAACAGCCTACAATGCTCAGCACAGCCCCCTCCACAAAGGATAGCCTGGTCCTAAGTGCCCAGAAGCCCTGGACCAATGCACTATTTCCCACTCTGGGCCATGAAGAAGGGCCCAGGTCCCAGCACTCGGCCTGCCTGTACAGGGAGCATCCTCAGCCCCAGGGATGCTGACAGCTGAGCGACCGCTCTCTCTGGGCAGAGGGCGGCAGTGCCCCCATCTCTGAACAGACTCCCCACCCTACTGTACCATCCCTGGGTGTTCACTTCCCTGGCCCACGCCAGCCCGGACAGGAGCAATCAGGGCACAGTGCCGGCCGCTCTGCCTGAGGCTGGGTACCCGCGTGGACCGTACTAATCCAACCCTCTGTTGTGGTGACCGCAGCCTTCTCCTGCTCCTTCCCCCCCACCCCACCTTGCTATGATCTGCTGGGGTGGCTGAGCCTGCAGAAATGTTCCGC
Source organism: Panthera tigris (assembly GCF_018350195.1). Lineage (NCBI taxonomy): Eukaryota > Metazoa > Chordata > Mammalia > Carnivora > Felidae > Panthera > Panthera tigris. The sequence continues at coordinate 25,652,213 of NC_056671.1, forward strand.
ACAACTCTGGGAAGCTGCCCCAAGCAGCTATGTGATGGCCTCCTTGTCCTCCCAATAAGGGCTGTCGGGGGCCAGGCTATGGTTCCTTGGGGAGTCACGTGAGTGAGGATGGGGTGATTGGGCTCTTCCAAAGGAGGAGGGGCCCGGATAGAATCTCTCTGTCCGTTCAGAGTTAACGCATCCTGGCCTCCGCCAGCCACTGGGGGCTCATGACAGAGCTCAGGGTCGTGATGACCTTTCTCCTTTAACTCTCCTGTCACTTGGACAGAGCCAGGGACACACAACTGGTCCCCAATTGGTGCACAACACCCTTTCTCGCACACCCTGAAAACTAAGTCTGCCTGAGGCCACCTCCTGAGGTAGGACAAGTGGGGGGAGCACCTAGTACACAGTACTAGCCAGGCATACAGTAGGTGCTCAATAAATACCTACTCAGCGAATGGGAGAATGCACATATGGCGTGTCAGGAGACCCAATATTTAAACTCAGCTTTGCACCTGCCTTGCCACGTGGCAGTGAGTAAGCCACTTTCCATCTCCAGACCTTAAGCACACTGGTCTATAAAACGTGGCTTATCCTTCAACGCTGAACAAATCCTGAAAGGAAGACAAGAGCCTTTGGAATGGGATGGGGACGGGCTGGAGCTGAGATATCTTGGTGAAATCCACCATGAAGCCACATTTGTCATTTCTGGCACAACGGCTCTGTTACCATCAACTCCAGGAAGGCAATGGCAAGCCAGGTCTATCACTTGTATTAGCTACCTATTGCTGCGTAACAAATTACCCCAACAGAAACCAGCCTGCCTTCGTTACCTCGCAGTTTCTGAGGGCCGGGACTCTGGGAGGGGATTCGTTGGGGGGTTCTGGCTCAGGGCCTCTCCTAAGGTTGTGAGACAGTGAGGTCACCATTTGTTTTCCAGATGAGGGACCAGAGAGATCTCCCCACTGGCAACAGATGGAGTCCAGTTTCATCCTGAGGAGCGACGGTCCCTGGGGCTGACTACACTGCTTCCCTCGGAGCCAATTGTGAAAAAAGAAGGGGCATTTGGACCAGGTTCCTGTGGGTTACTCTAGCACCAGAGAAAAGCGCAGAATCTTCTAGTGAGGGAGGGCCCTGGAAAGGACTTCACGAAGGAAGCTCAACTTTTGCACAGCGCTTTCCCACTCATGTGCCTTTCAACCCCGACACAGGGAGTGTATCCTTGTCCCCAGTTTACAGGTGATAGAGCTGAGACTCGGCCAGCGGGTTGGCATGACCAGGATCTCTCAATTCCCAAGTAGCCCCCACCCCTCCATGTGCCCCAACTTCCTTATGATGCCCGACTCACATCGGGCCACTTCCCAAAGACTTCTCCATCCAGGGGTCCTTCCTGCACTCTATGGGATAGCCTCACTGATCAATCCCAGCCCCAACTCAGGCCCTCAAGGTATTCCTTAAACTCCTTTGGGCATGCAGTCACTTGACTACGTAAGTATGTATATGTGCATGTATGTGCATGTGTGTGTGTGTGTGTGTGTGTGTGTGTGTGTATACACACGACACAGGGGACCTTTCCCAGTGTCAAAGATGGGCTTAGCCAGGATTCTATTTGTTCGTCCGCTGAGACCATTTTGTTACATGCCTGCATGACTGGGGACTTACAAATCAAGGAGAGGGCGTGAGTATATGGAGGACGAGAAGGGGTGTCCCGTTGGTGGTCCCATCACTATCTCTTCTGAGAAGTCTTAATCCCCTAATCACTTTTCTTAATCTCATAACAATCTTTCCAGCACTGGCTACATCCGTCTTATCTCTGTTAAGCATTTTGGTGAACTTAGAGCTTCTTGTCACTTAGGGATTTTTTGCTTCTGCTTAAGGCATCTGCTCTTATGTATTCTCTCTCTCTCTCTCTCTTCCCCCCCCCCACCTTCCTTCTTCCCTCCCTCCAGCTATGCTGTTAGAATCCAAAAACCCTTCAGAGCAAGGAGGAACCTTTGAGGCCACCCAGCAGACACTTCTGATTTTACTGCTCGGAAAGTCAGGGCTCTGAGATGTTACTGACCTCACTGGAGGGCACGCCACAGGTACAGATGAGTACACACAAGCCCACGGCGAATGACAGGCACCTTGTAGGTGTGAGCACTGAACCAGCATGATCCTTGTTCTGCACAAACGCCACTCAGGTGGGTTCTGCCATTAGGTCCATTTGCAAGATGAGGAAACTGAGGCAGAAGAAAGGAAAGCACGGGGCTCCAGACACAGTATGTGACAGGTGCAGCTGGGAGATTGGAACCCAGGCAGCCAGACCTCAGGGCAAGAGTTTCCAACCACCAATGCTGATCTGTCTAGAGGCAGTGGGCTGGTGCACAAATGGGGGCAAAGCAGATGACTTTTCAAATGAAATAAAGGGTTGAGGGCTTTAGTTTTTAAAATTTGTTTATTTATTTTGAGAGAGAGACACAGAGAGAGAGCCCAACGGGGAGGGGCAGAGAGAGACAGAGAGAGAATCCCAAGCAGGCTCCGTGCTGTCAGCACGGAGCCCAATGCGGGGCTCAGGCTCACAAACTGTGAGATCGTGACCTGAGCTGAAATCAGGAGTCAGACACGTAACCGACAGAGCCACCCAGGCACCCCAAGCATTGAGGACTTGGTGACCGTTGCCCCTCTCTTGGGCTGGGAGCTCTGAGCCCCTGGATGGAATTCTCACAGCTCAACACAGGGTCTTCTTATCTAGCAGAGCCAGTGACAGTGACCTCTGCCCCTGATCTTCAGCAGGGTGCAGTGGGACCAGCGGGCGTCCCACAACCGGAGCCAGCCCTGGCTGTCCTCCCAGCTCACAGCAGCCGCTGCCACCACTCCACTCCTATTGAGGTGACAATTCCTTCATTTCTCAACTGGAAAGAGGTGTCTCCAAATAGCCATCAGCTCCAGAGGGCTTTCTGGAAATGAAATACAATGTGGGAAGCCAAGATGAAAAGCTCGTAAAAGGAAGCCGCTGGGGAAAGCAGGGTTTGGAACGGAAGGGCGCCCAGATGCCCGTCTCCCCATCCCCTCTGGAGGCTCCAGAAGCAACCAGGGAGGGTGGGGGCGGGGCTCACTCAGCTTCAAGGCTACCAAAGAGGTATCCCTGGGTGTCTCCCAAATCTGATCTTCTGTGAGCTGGGAAACATCCCCTGTCCTCCTCCGTGCCCCGTGTGAGGGTCCCCCCAGGGGACTGCTCTCAAACTCTTCCAGAAACGGCAGACGCACAAACATGGGACCTTGCAGCACTCCCTTTCTTCCTGACTCCGGGTGCCTCTCCCTCACCTCCCAGCACCTCTGTTCTCTCCCGCCCGCCTCCTCCCCTCTTTGTCTGCCTGACAAGTAGCTGGTGAGGCCCAAGATGGAAAAGCAACCAGCGAACTTAGAAAATAAACACACCCTGGCCGGCTTTATTAATCTCCTGAAATATGCTCTCCCACTGCTGCAAAGCTGAAAGGGCTCGTGTTTCCCCCTAGAACATCGTAAAAAAAAAAAAAAAAAAAAAAAAAAGGTAGAAATGTTTACAAGGATGACTGGGGAAAAGTGCAGTAGATCTTTCTGGTAATGTACAAGGTGATGCAGTAATTGCTATGGAAACTAGTCATTATAATTCAATAAAATGAGAGGAGGAGGGAAGTTAAGTTCATTGTGTTACCTCTGACTCTGTAGTCACGTTCTTTACATACATTAGCATAAAATCAAGTTCCCACTTTTCTTCTCCGGGTTTTTGCCAGCTCTGCCTTCACAAAAGGGTGTGTAAGGTTCAGTACGGATGACGCCTTAAAAAGGAGAAGAAAATTCACTTTGCAAGAAATCTCTTTTTTTTTTTTTTTTTTTTTTTTTTGCCTCCCCTCCACCCCCTTGTCCCCCCAGCCCGGGTAAAATATTGAATGTTTCTGCATAATGTTGTGTGCAGCTCGTGCAAAAGGACTTTCGCCCCGTGCGTTGAGGAGTAACCTTATCTCTCCACGGGCTCTGAGGTGGTGGAAAGGGACACCTGCTTTCAGGAGAGATGCAACTTGACGCGTAAATAGAAAGCTACGCAGTCAGGTGACCTATCGCACGTGAGAAGTCAGAGCGTCTTGGGGAAACGTCGGAGGGAGCAGGTTGCCGTGAGACCTCAGGGGGTGCTGCGGGTGGGGATGGGGGTGGGGGTGGGGGACGCACCTCCCCACAGGAACACCCCCGCCTGGTTCCCACTGGGTGCCGTCCTAACCTATCTGGAAAGTGGATCTGAAGACCAGGCAGTGGAGGTCCCTCGAGCGAGTGGTGGGAACCCCCACAAGCCGAAGGCAGGAAGCCCGTATAGCTCAGAGACCTATTTCTGGCAAACGGAGATAAGGGAGCACTTCTAAGTGACTGATGCTCGGGCAAGCGTGCTGGAGACTGCTGAGTATTAAGATAAAGACCGTTACCCCTCTTTCCCTTACCCGAAGCTTGCAAAACCTCTGCGTCACTGGGAGCCCAGAGACAGGGGACCAGAGTCAGAAGGACGTAGCCTCTTGGCCAGTCGCTTCGTCTCTTCGAGCCTCCGCAACTGTACAAGCTGATCAACTATGGTCTCTGGGCTCCAAACCCTCTCTTTTATTCTCTGCCTTTGGGGGGCAGAGGGCTGGGATTCTGTGCAAGGCTTTTCTGCTTTGCTCGCAGGTCAGTGTTGGCCTCTGCCCATAGGGGGCGCTGAGGGCAGGTTAGTTCTCAGCAGCGGGGCTCCTCACCCTGGCAGTGACAGGTGGGCCGGGTGCAGCTCTCCCTGCCGGTGCTAAACCGGCCCCAAGTTGTGCACAGATCGCCCCCACCCCGAGCTCTGGCGCAGCAGCAGAATTCTGGTCCCTCTTCCCAGCTTGGTGTGTTGTTTGCGGGGGGGGTGGGTCCCCCCTGCTTCTCCACTTGCTCCTTCAACTCAGGGATGACAACTGCGTCCCACAGTCACTGCCTCTGTGCTTCCTCGTGCCCCGTTTGCCTTCCCAGTTTGCCCACGCCACAGCGACGCATCCCCTGTGCTAAATTCTCTCCGTGAGAATACCTGCTAGAGTTTCTGTTTTCTTACTCTGGGTGTCGCCCTTTCTAATCCCGCCTCCACTTGGTAGCTAGAAGGATCTGTGGCACTAAGGGTTTGATCAGGATACTGCCAGGAAGGGGGGAGCTAGCCTTTGGGCTGACAAAACCCCTCGCCTCCCCACAACAGACATCCTCTGCCAATCACGTTTCTCCTGAGCATTGACGCACCCTCAGAATCCTTCTTAACACCGTGTTTCGGGACAGCACTGCTCATGGCTCAGAACCCGCAGGTGAAATGGAACCTGTTCTCCAAACTTGCCCCGGAATGTGACTTCCATCTGTGGGATAGGACCCATAAGAACTATTCATTAATTTATTTCATGTTCTTTTTTAAATTTGAGATGGGGGGGGGCACCAAGCCTGACGGTGTAGGGAGGCAGAGGGAGAGAGAGAGACAATCTGAAGCAAGCTCCATGCTAAGCACAGAGTCGGATGCGGGGCTTGATCCTTCGACCCTGGGATCATGACCTGAGCCAAAATCAAGATGCTCAACTGACTGAGCCTCCCAGGTGCCCCAATTTACCTCATATTTATTGCGTGTTTATTACTGTACCATGTTGCCATGTAGTATCTTCAAAAAGAAAAGTTCGTGCGGTCTCCCATAAGGATAAATTTATATTTGTTTTTGTCCCCCCAAAGCCCACCTTGCATACTCGGATTCGCATAATACCTAGAGGAATTCTTTAACTGAGACTCAGCGAAGTCGCCACCACAAAGAATTCTTTGAGAATGACTGAATCCTCTCGCTGGAAGGAGAAGTTACACAAACCCTGAGTGGCACAGAGTAGAATTCTGATATGGAATTGCTAATTATGTCCACATTAAGGCACTGATGGATATCTTTCTCTGACCGTGACTAAGAGTCACAGACACCATTTGGGGTCACCTGGACTCTTTTTTTAAAGTTTATTTATTTATTTTGAGAGAGAGAGTACAGGTGGGGGAGGGGCAGAGAGAGGGGGTGGGGGAGAGAGAAGCCTAAGCAAGTTCCATGCTGTCAGCACAGAGCCTGATGCGGGGCTTGAACCCATGAACCATGAGATCATGACCTGAGCTGAAACCAAGAGTCACATGCTTAACCCACTGAGCCACCCGTGACCCAAGGACTCTTTTTCCCAAGTTCTGAATGTAGCAATGTCTGAAGACATGTTTGATTATCAAAATTAGGCATGAAGTGCTGTTAGCATCTCATGGTTGGAGACCAGGGACCCAGGGATATTTCTCAATATGCCACAATTCACAGGACAGTCCTCTACAAGAATTATCTGACTCCAAACGTCAGTCGTGTTGAGGGTAAGGACTTCTACTTTTGACTCATGTTTTCTGTGCTGGCTGTGGCAACCTGGTGTCAGAATCCCCTTTTTTTTACTTGTGGAGAAATTTCCCTGTTTGCACATGTCACTGCCAAAAGTTGGCACCAAGTATTGAGATCTTTGCAATGACATTGGTGAGGAGACTTGTTCCCCCCAATGCGTTGTGCAAGATGTCCTCCCAGGACCCCGAAGTGGCTCCTTTCAATCTCCCTTTGGCCCCATCACCTTCTCTGACTCCAGCCTGGCACTCTGTCCCTAGCCAGCTGCTTCTGTGGCCCATCCATGCCAGGTCTAAAGGCATTGGGAAGAGTCACCTCCAAGTTAAGATAAAAATGAAAGCCTATCTCCCATTGGTCTGACTCATGGACACCACAACATTCCCAGTGCTATGCTAATGAGCTTCCCTCTTCCAGCTGAAGGGGCTCGAATCCTCCCATGCCCCAGATCATTCCATCCGCATTCCTCGTCCTGAGGTCAAACTGCCTTTAATCTAATCAGTCCTTATGTTCATCGCAGGTTCTCACTCATTAAATGCGACTCGACGAGGGATGTGTTCAGGGCTTTGATGGCTCTCCTAAAGGTGCTGAAGAGATACACAGTTCCTGCAGGGTGTCTCTTCACTCCCACTGTTTATATATTGGCTTGGTTGGAGGGGATATACACACCTCCACATCCCCGTCTTGGCAGCATTGATTTCCTCAGGAAAATGAAGGGATGGTGACCTCAGATTAAACGGTCCAGGAAGAATCCCAGCCCCCACTTCCCCGACCTTGTGCAATCAGACCACCTCATGTGTTAACCGTTGGCCGGCTTCTCTCTGGCCTTAAAGAGATGGTAAGTACCGGACCACGGAACCATGAGCAATTAGCACAAGGGAGCCACAGCATCCTAGCCTCCCTCCTTCATAGTATTGCCCTTTCCAAGAAGTGAGTCAACTCGAATCATGACATTTTATGATCAGAGAATCTTTTGCAACAAAGAGTTGGAATTTTGGAAGGACGGAACACCAGAACTGCGATGGGAGGGACAGGAAGGGGAGATCTTAGAATTGTAAACTATTTGGATGGTAAAGCCTCAGAATTTCATAATTTGTAGGTTTGTTTTCAAATTTTGTAGCCTCCAACCAAAGCGTCTTGGAATTACTGAAATCGAGGACCGTGGAAGCCGAAAGCTTAAAGGAGCCTCAGGGCCCCGAGCTCATTTTCAGGGCTTGAGCTACTCTGGATTCTCTGTCCCACCCCTTCCACCAATAAAGCTAATTGTTTTTCCACATATAGTGCCCCCCACAGAGGGGACATTGTCTTCAAATCCACGACAAGGAGGGGGTTTTGCTTGCCCAGGGAAGGGGCCAAAGACAGAGTTCCCAGAAATTAGGCAGATAATGTAGGTGAGGCAATTGGTAGATGCAATATCTACCCATTGAAGGATCTTTGCCAAGTAGATATAGGAGCTCATCATTACCAGAGCATGTCTGGGATGCTAGAAGTCTGGTTTTGGGGTTTTTTTTTTGAGAGAGAGACAGATAGCCAGCTGAGGAGGAGCAGAGAGAGAGAGGGAGACACAGAATCTGAAGCAGGCTCCAGGCTCCAAGCTGTTAGCACAGAGCCCAATGTGGGGCTCGAACTCACGAACTGTGAGATCATGACCTGAGCCAAAGTCAGATGCTTAACCAACGGAGCCACCCAGGCGCCCCTGGAAATCTGTTTTAAGGTAGAAATCTCGAGGTTCTTTTTCAATACGAGTAACTAATTCTAATTTCTTTTTTTTTTAATTTTTATTTATTTTTGAGAGAGAGAGAAGGCCTGAGTGAGCAGAGGAGGGGAAGAGAGAGAGAATTCCAAGCAAGCTCCAAGCTGTCAGCGCAAAGCCCATCGTGAGGCTCTATCTTGCGAACCATGAGATAGTGACCTGAGTCAAAACCAAGAGTCAGATGCTTCATCAACTGAGCCACCCAGGTGCCCCGGCAACGGATTCAAATTCCAAATGGGGTGCAGGCTGCCACTGTGTAGAAATACCAATCAAAAATGCTCTGGGAGCCACTTTTGGCCAGCAGGCCCCTGGTTTCCTGTAGTAGGAGGCAGGAAGGAATCCTAGTCCTGCACCGTAGTTTAGGAGCACAGGTTCTGCAGCCAGAGCACACAGGTAAGACTCTTGTTTTGCCACTTACTGGCTGTGCTACCTTGGCCTCTGTGCCTCATTTCCCCATCTGCAAAATGGGAAGTTTATAAAATTACCTGTTTTATGAGGTCACGGGGAGGTCTAAATGAGCTAGAATATGCAAAGTCTTTAGTAAGCGTGCATTTGTAAGCATCTCTAAAGAACTTACAAACAGTGCCTGATCCAGGTAAGCAGTAGATAAACATTAGCTGTTATTCTCACTGTTTTGCAGATCCTCATTTTTTAAAGTTTTTTTTTTTTAATATTTATTTTTGAGAGAGAGAGCATGAGCAGGGGAGGGGCAGAGACAGAGGGAGACACAGAATCGGAAGCAGGCTCCAGGCTCTGAGCCATCAGCACAGAGCCCGATGCAGGGCTTGAACCCACGAACTGTAAGACCGTGACCTGAGCCAAAGTCTGACGCTTAGCCGACTAAGCCACACAGGTGCCCCAAGATCCTTATGTTTTAAAACTTAGGCTGTCCCCAGCAGTCTTGCTGGAGGGGAGGAGGCAGGCAGAGGGGCCAGAATTAGTATTTCCATTCTGCAGATGAAGGAACAGAGGCATAGAAGGGTCTTCCACTTGCCCAAGGCCACAGAGCAAAACACATGGCAGGATCTGGCTCAGGACCCAGCTCTCTGACTCTGTCTCCCTCTCCTCCCAGACTCTGTCTGCTGTCGGAGCCCACGGCCTGACCTGCCCATGGACGCCACTCCCTCCCATCCATCCATCCAGCCAGCGAGCAACTCTGCCACATTGCCAGATGTCCCGTGCCACACTCCAGACGCAAAATGACAATGAGGTGCCTTTTTTTTTCCTAAAGAAAGAGAGAGAGAGAGAGAGAGAGAGAGACAGGAGAAGAGGGTGGGAGAAGGACTGTTCTCATCACAAGTTTCTCTCTGGCCCTCTTCCCAGATTCAGAGTTTCTGGCACAGCCAGCAAGATTCAGGGAAGGAGAATAAGAGAGGGGCTCTGGGCAGCAGTGGGGTAGCTAGGGGTCCAGAGCCGGCTGCCGCCGCCCTGATCTCTCAGTCAGACCAGCCCCCGGGACTAGCTGCGTAATTGTGGGGCCATACAAAAGGAAACGCAGAACCCCCTTGTGCAAAAAAATTATCCAGCCTTTCGAGAGCGTGCCAGGAGAGCGCCAAACCCAGACAAGGGGCCCTCTGCGCGCAGATCTGCTGTGACTGCAGAGGTCACATGTCCACAAAGCCAGCCCTGGACACTCCCCCCTTGTCTAAGGGCCCCCCCTGTGTCACACAACAGGGGTGCAAAGAGGGTTAACAGACGCCCTCCCCTCTGCCCATGTCCTGGTGAGATAAAACCACCATTGGGAGACCCAGGACAATTTTTATATAGGATTAGAAAACAAAAATCAATATTTAATTATCTGTAAGCTTTTTGTGTCACTGAATCTTTAGCACCCTAACAGGGAACACAGGCTGCCAAGGCAAAAGTAAGTCATTAAAGACGCTGGATCCCTGGCCATCCCTTTTTAGAGTCGGGCCATAAATAGAGGACATTATCAGTCCCTCCCATGCTGGTATTGTTATTTATCTTTACAATCTCTATTTACCTCTATTTATAGCAGATTTCCCCCATATATTATGAGGCCAGGTTAACTTTAACGGACTTCATGAAAAGAGGTACTTAAAACTTTGGAACATGCTTATGTGGACAGATGGCGAGGTTTTCAGAAGCTATGGGGCCCAGAAGGCCGATTTGAAGGGTGTTGATTTTTTTTTTTTTTTTTTTTTTTTTTTTTTGCTTCTTTTCTTATTACAGACACTCACTCCCATGAAGGCTGTCCAGGGTCCTTCTTCCCCGGCATGGTATCTACATCCGAAGTGCAAATGGATGGGAGATAGAGCCAGAAAATCCTGGCTCTGGACCTTCATGTCTCACCTGTAAGGGAGCTTTTTTATTTGCCAAGCTGACAGCAAAATCGTCTTTCCAGAGGCCGGAAGTCTTTGCCTTGCCAGGGACGCCCTCCCCAGGGTTTGTATTTCACCATCTTATTTTAGCTTTAGTCGGAGTGGGTTGTAACAGTCTGTTTCAATGACCTGCTTCCTCCATCAGACTGGCCATCTCCTCTGGGCAGGGACAGTCTGGGCCCTTGGGGATTCACACCCTCTAGCACAATGTCCAGCACAGAACTGATGCACAATAAACATGAGCAATTATTTTGCAAGGGAAGCAGCAGAGGTAGAGATAAAACCAGCATTAGGTTGACCTGGGTTTGAATGTCTCCTCTGGAGCTTGGTACCTGGGGGACTTTGGGCAAGTTAATTAGCCTTTCTGCACCTCAGTTTACTCATCCGTGATGTGGGGCTAAAAATATGCCCCCTCCACATGTTGATGAAGGAAGTCAGTAAGATGGAGTGAGGGACACATAGCCACGTGTCCTATAACCAGAAAACAGGTGCTCAGAAAACACACGGGAGCTGAATTTGTTTCATTAATCCTTGGGCCCACAGTGAGTGAAAGGAAATGAGTAAGTGCATGAATGAATGGGTGTCCGGATGGATGGATGGATGGATGGATGGATGGATGGATGAAAACATGGGAAAAGCCTTTCTTAGAAGCAGAGCCGGGGCCCAGGAAATGTCATCTAGGGAAGGATTAGGAAGCGTTTTTGCTCATTGATTTTTTAAAATGAGGCAGTCTAGAAACGGACCTGAGGATTTAGAAAAATCTGCATGTAATAAAGGTAGAATTTCAACGCAGTTGGGGAAAGATGATTCCACCAAGAGCACTGGGACAATTGTTTAACCATCAGAGAACAAAAATAAAGTTAAATTGTCACTTGACAGCCATCCAGCCAAATCAATTCCCGATGGATTGAAGGTAACGGGATGGCATAAAACTCTATGACCCTCCGATGAAAATGGGCATTGGCAATTTATGACCTCAAGCAGTGAGGATGGTTCTAAGTATAAAAACAAAATAATAAGCTATAAAAAACCATAAGATTGATTAAACTCCATAAAAATGAAAATATTTACAGGATTAAAAAAATTAAAGACATAAAGTACATTGGGAAAATTTAGTTGCTTTGTATCTGCCAGGCAAAGGATTAACAGACACATCGTAGAAGGAGTTCCTAGATATTATTAAGGAAAAAAAGAACAGAAGTAAACAGGAGAAAAAATGCAACAAGTATATGAATGTTGAATTAATCAAAGAAGGCATAGCAGTGGCCAAAAAAGCATGTAACACAAGCTAAACCTCATTCCCAGTTTTTTAAAAAATGCAATTTACGAGAACAGATAAGTTTCAAATGGTCAGAATCAGCACATTTTTCTTTAATGATAACACACACTGCTCATGCGGATGTTGCAAAATAGGCATTCTTGGATACTGTGGGCACAATCTTTTAGAACATAAGAGTAAATACAGTTTGCTGTATGCCTTGAGATTTCGTGGTCATTTATTACATAATATCTTTGCATAAATGTTGACAGACACACTTTTGACAGTTACCCTGCATCAGCTTCCTCTCACTGGGAGTGTATATGGGTGATAGATTTTTTTTTTTTACTAGCAAACACTTAGCTGTTCCCATTAAAAGTATAACTATGTCCACCCTTTGACCCAGCATGTTGTCTTCAGAAATCTACCTTAGAGTGATACTTACACAGGTGCTTGGAGAGATATTTTCAAGGAGGACCGTTAGGACATTGCTAACAATCAATAACATAGAAGAGATGGGAGGGGGCGATGGAGGAAATACATAGAGGGGATTATGAGGTACAAACTTGCAATTATAAAATAAGGCACAGAACTGAAAAGTACAGCATAGGGAATATTGTAATAATGTTGTACTGTGGCAGATGGTGACTACACTTATCCTGGGGAGCCCTCAGTAATATACTAGAATGGTGGAATCAGTCTGCTGTAGACCTGAAACTCCTGTAACATTGTGTGTTAATTATACTTTTTAAGGAAGAAACAATTGTGTAGAAGAAAATTGGAAACAGCTTAATTGCCCATCAAGAAGGGAACGGTTAAGTAAACCAAACTGGCTATTTTTGTAAGTAAAAACGTAAACCTGGTGGCATAGCTACAATTTCAACCTAAAATATCCATGTGATAGAATATTACTCAGCCGTTAAAAAGGATAAGGCTGTTTAACACGCCCATACTAGGGGGACTTGACTGTGTTAAGCTGTTAAGGGAGAAAAGCAATTTCTAGGCGCACATATATCACCATCTGACTTATGCAACTCATTTCACTGTGTATGTTGCCAAGACCTCCAAAAGACAGTCGTTATGGAGAGTGTCTTCTTTTTACTCGGTGGATTTCTACACTACCTTGTGACTAACTTGTGTCACTAGGATTAGCTTCTATGCCCTGTATATCTGCCCACTGAGTCCATCCCCCACGGGTTGGCATGTGGCTGTTTCTAAGTACATCCTCATCAAACATACTATAAGGATTTACAGGGTCACCAGGGTGACACTCAGCGTCTCAGCCTAGCTGGTGATGCCTCCTATGTCCTGGCCCTTACCCCTCCCCCCCCATCTAATTTTCATGGCTCTCCACATTCCCCGATCGTCTCTTGCTCCAAACTGTTTCCATGCTGTGCCCTCCGGCTGGAATATCCTGTCTGCCCACTTGGCAATTTCCACAAAGATTCACATAGCGCCTTCCACAGGAAGCCTTGCCTAATGTTCGGATCTGTGGCAAGGAATGCACTGGGCATTTTGTTTTTTTCAAAACATTGAGATAAGATTTACATGGCATAAAATTAACCAGTATAAAATACACAGCTCGGTGGCATTTTTAACCTCAAGATTCCCAAGCCTCAACCTAGTCCTCTTGCTTTGAAAGCTCTGGTATTGGGATTAGAGATCCACATTTTCTTTTAATTTTTTTAATGTTTTAATTTTTAATTTAATTTTTTAATTTTTAAGTTAATTTAATTTTAAATTTTAATTTAATTTTTAAATGTCTATTCATTTTTGAGAGGGATAGCGCGTGCACATGGGCATGTGCAAGCCGGGGAGGGGCAGAGAGAAAGGGGGAGACAGAGGATCTGAAGCGGGCTCTGCGCTGACACCTGAGAGCCCGACGGGGTGGGGGGTGGGCTTGAACTCTAGCACGTCAAGGCTACAGCCTGAGCCGAAGTTGGATGCTTAACCAATGGAGCCACCCAGGCGCCCCGAGATCTACATTTTGAATAAATGAGATAATTCTTACGTGCGCCCAACTTTGATAACCACCACCCTAGTATCTTGTCCTTCTTGCTGTTAGCGTGTGGCTCTTTGTTTCCACGTCTCTTAATTAACCTCATAAGCTGGAGACTGTGAGGATCTGTATAAAGAGAGGTAAAGCAGTAAATATACAGATGTGTGCACATGTAGAAAAAAATACATATGCATTTAATGTAATCGTTTTGTGACCACACTGAATAGATGATAACGTTTTCCAGTAAGAAGTTTGCAAACTGCAAAGCTCTGTCCATAAGGAGGAGCTGGGGAAAACTCCCCTCCGCCTCACCCTCCTGTCAAAGGGAGCCAGGAGACGGCAACCCGTGCCTCAGCCTTTGCTGGAACCTGAGCAAATGCTCGCAGCTGGGGATTTCTTCCCTTCACTTTCTAGCACCGGCTGCTGTTGACTGTTGCCAGGAAGAAACAGTGTCGGGCAACCCTGCTGCCCGGGCCTCAGAAGATCAGAGACACGTTTTAGGTGGGTGGATGTCTGTTTTCAGCGCTTTCCAAAACCCCACGCAGGGATGTCGCCGAGCTGAGCCTGCAGGCCGGGGATCTTGGCACGTCCGGCTCGGCTCTCCGGACGTAGCGTGTGGGGACCGTCTCTGATGTTGAGGCTCGGTTTCTGTCTCAGGAGCCCCATCCATCTGGCTGTTCTCCATCCTCAGCCAAGGACCTGCTGCCTTCTGGGAGCCTGCGGGGTGGAAGTTAGAGAAGGAGGGGAGGAGGGTGACAGCTGGGGCTGGGGGGCTGGGAGGGGGGGAGGGTGGCAAGGGCCCATCTCCAAAAGCCATTGATTAATCTTGAAATAGGGATGCTTCCGTTTCTTTGCAAACTGGAGTACCATGTGGACAAAAGCAGGCGTGCCACAGGCAGGAGAAACACGGTGGGTAAGAACATCAGACCCAGCTAGAACCTGGTTCAAATCCCGACTGTTATCACTTCCTGGCTGTGTTACCTGGAGCGGGTTACCTGCCTTCTCTGAGCCTCTTTCTTTGTCCATAAAAAGACACCTCACAGAATTTCTCTGTAAGCTGTAAATCACATAATATCTGGGAAAAGCTTTGTACAGTGCTTGGTGGAGGGGGGGCGGGGGGTGGCGGAAGAAAGCCTCCAATCGAAACATGCTGTTTATCTCCAGGAGCGTATCTCTCCCTGAAAGGATGACTTTGTTTTACATGCTTGCATCTTAGAACCTGGGGTGGGCCCCTTCCACTCCCTTCTCTGCCAAGGCAGGGAAGAATTTAATGAGGTTAGGAGGACCCCAGGCCAGAGCCTTTCAAGTGTCAGCCCTCTTGATCTTAAAACCCCTTCCCGGCATTGTTCGCCCCTTTATCGGATGAGTACACTGAGGCTCAGAGAGGCGAAGTTAGTTGCACACAGCGAAGACAGGCCAGGACGAACGGGGGGTTCCAACCAGGTGTGTCTGACTCCTCGACCTGTGGGTTTCTACCTCCTTCTCTTTACTCCCCAGTATGACGATAGCAACCCTAACCATTGCCGATGGATCGCTTCCTATGGGCCGGACGCAGCCTTACGGAATGTGCACTGTGTGTCTCCTTTAACCTTCACCCAGATGAGGACACTGAGGCTCAGCCATAGAGTGGAATTCAGGATTTGAACCCCGGACCAAGTCTAACCCCCATCCACTCCTCTCCTCGATCCTTTGCCCTCGGTGACTCACACAGGTGTTCACACAGCCTCGAACAGGCTAAGTGAGAAAGTAAAGGCAAGAAATGGTTACACCTCTGGTTCTTTCCGCACACGGGAAAGGAGGGGGTGTGGTTCATCACGTCTTTGCCGCAGCCCTGACTTTCTTCTTATTTAACCAGCCACCCCTCTCGCTCTCCCCAGTCACCCCAGTTAGTAACGAGACCAGAAGCTTACACCATACATAAGCTGCACAAATTTCACAGATGCCCCCAGGAAACTCGAGCCGGGAAATGGCTCAGCATATGTCTAAATGGTTAATTGACTTAATTGCTGGGAGTTGGGCGATTAGCTCACTTGATCCACCCCAGTGGCCACAAAAACGTCCTTAATGGTGTTCAGTTTATTTGTGTGTTAAGCTCCAGTTACTATTACGGGGAACTTTTCAATTGCTGATTACCTCATAAATATATAATCATAGTCGCAAGAGAAAAGAAGGTCTAGCAACCTCCCGTGAAAGGCTTTGCAGGGAACCGTGAAAGGCGCTGTTCGTTCATTCCCTTGGAAATTGTTTATTGAGTACCTACTATGTGGCAAGTCTTCTAGGAGGCCCCGGAGATGGAGCTCTGACCAAAGTCCCCACCCTCATGGGACGCACGTTCTGGCAGGAGACAGGTCATAACTAAGCAAACACACATGTGCACAGAATGATGCGGGTGGCCTGGCACAGGTGGGGAGAGACTTATGCTTGGGCGAGTGAGCTCAGAGAAGGTCTCGCTGGAGACCAGCATTTGTGCCAAGATGTGAACGAGATGGGGCGCCTGCGTGGCTCAGTTGGTTGAGCGTCCGACTTTGGCTCAGGTCATGATCTCGCAGTCCGTGAGTTCGAGCCCTGCGTCAGGCTCTGTGCTGACAGCTCAGAGCCTGGAGCCTGCTTCCAATTCTGTGTCTCCCTCTCTCTCTGCCCCTCCCCTGCTCATGCTCTGTCTCTCTCTGTCTCAAAAATAAATAAACATTTTAAAAAATTAAAGGGCACCTGGGTGGCTCAGTCAGTTAAGCAGCAGACTTTGACTCAGGTCATGATCTCATGGTTCATGGGTTCGAGCCCCACGTTGGGCTTTGTGCTGACAGCTCAGAGTCTGGAGCCTGGTTCAGATTCTGTGTCTCCCTCTCTCTCTGCCCCTCCCCCACTCTGTCTCTCTCTGTCTCAGAAATAAACATTAAAAAAAAAATTTTTTAAGACATGAATGAGAAATAAAAGTTGTTTCTGCCAAGACATGTAGGAGCACCGCTGGAGGCAGGGAGACCAGCAAAGGCCCTTCGGTGGGACTGAGTCTAACCTGCCTGAGAAAGAGAAGGAAGGCCATCATGCCTGGAGTATAACACGTCAAGGTAACGCTGTTTCAGCGTGACAGGTGGACATCAGCCATGCAGGGTCATAGTAAGGAATCTGGATTTTCTTTTTCCTAAGTGCAATGGAAAAGCATTGCATGATTTGACTTCTGTGTTAAAAGATCTGGTTGCAGGGGCGCCTGGGTGGCTCAGTCGGTTAAGCGTCTGACTTAGGCTCAGGTCACGATCTCGCGGTCCACAGGTTTGAGCCCCACGTCGGGCTCTGGGCTGATGGCTCAGAGCCTGGAGCCTGCTTCCGATTCTGTGTTTCCCTCTCTCTCTGCCCCTTCCCCGTTCATGCTGTGTCTCTCTCTGTCTGAAAAATAAATAAACATTAAAAAAAAAAAAAGATCTGGTTGCTGGGTAGAGTGGGGGGATGATGGGCGGAGAGGGAAGGAAACCGGGTGGCCAGTGAGGAAGCACCTGCCACCATCTGGGTGACACATGGTGACTTGGAAGCAGGTGGTAGTGAGGGGAGTAGAGAAGTACGGATATTGTGGGTACCTGTGAGAGGTCAATGAGATAAGACTTACCTCGGAATACGCAAAGACTCTTAAGCATGCCATTGGGGTGACCGTGTGGTATGTTTTAGCAAGGCAGTGAAAAGCTGGGGGGGAGCGGGTAAGCGGGAAGATTCATGATCTTGAAAAGAACCACTGGGTCCAGTCAAAGGGATGGTACTGGAGGGCAGGGGGCCAGTGGGGAAGGTACTGCTGAAATCCAGACTCAGCGGTGGCCTGGGCCAAGACGGGCCATGACATGGCGCGTGGTTACCATTTGGAAATTGACCTAACGCGGGATGGAGGGTCCATAGCAAACCAACTTCCGCCAAAAGCAGGCCGTACAAGACCCGAAAACAGAGGCCTCCAGTCTGTCATATCCCCAAATTATCACCGGTAGCCCCATCTTAATCCTTCTGAAGTTGGATGGAGGTAGAGGAGGACAGATCAAAATTAGAATTAGATCAAGCAGAAAATAATCTTCAGTCTGGGTGGCGCTGATAAAAAAAAAAAGAGGCAGAATTCATAATTACCACATACAACTGCTTATGTTTGTGATTATATGTTACTGCCACCTCCAGGCCCCGGCAGCAAATGACTTAATTGCCTTAGCCTGGAGCCGGGGCATGGGGAGCCGATGGGGAGTTTTTTTAGTGGGGGAGGGAGGGGGATGACCCCCTGTCTCTACCGCTCCTTTCCCCCATTGGGTTCTAGGTGTTGTTTTGGCTTCTGCATCAGCTTCTGCCAAACGTGGTTAACACCTGCCTTTGTCCTGGTCAACTTATCAACAGCCAGAGGTAAGACGCCACTGGAGATCTTGCGGTTCAATGGCATTGGTCGGACTCAGGCAAACTGGTCTGAGAATGGGGAAGAGGGGAAGGAGGAAGATGCCAGTTCAGAGGGAACAATCGGGAACGGGCACGTCTGTAGTCTCTATACTCACATGTGTTGTAATTGTCAACCCCAGGAGCCAAGGAGCCCGAAGAGGGCCAAACCTCACCAATTTGCTCACCAACCTATCCCCAGGGCTTAGTGCCTGGCACGGAGGAGATGCCTGTCTGAGTCTGGGCTCTCCAAGAAGCAAACCCCGAGACAAGGACTGTGGTACATGTGGGGCAATCCCAGGAGGCACCTGTCTGGGAGGCGGCAAATGGGACCCAATGGGAAGGACACTACTGTGGGATTCCCACCATGGGCCGCTGGAACCCAACCCTACAGGGACCTCTGGAGACAGTGTGGAAGTGAGTGAAGAAGAGGGCTAAGCTATGTTTACATCAACTCCCACACTGTGGGGACAGGAGGGGGACCTTCTTAATTCCATTCCGCCATGTTTGTGGGCAGAGACTGCTTCAGCGCCCACAGAATCCCTTCGGCAAAGACACATACCTGTTGGCCGTTGAAAGTTGGGATGGAATGCCCTAACAAGGCAAAGTCAAGGAGCTGTGAACAGGACACCAAGTGTCTCCTACAGAGCCCAATAAATAGGACTACATTAAATGGAAAAATGGTGAGTGAATGAATGGTCTGTGAGTTTGGGACCCTCTAACAATCCAGTCACTACCCAACATAGCTTTGTCAGTCCTGATTCCTAGAAGCCATCACCTTTGGGACCGTGGGGAGGTCACTGAGCCTTTTTGTGCCTCGGTTTCCCCATTATCAAATTGGTGGTGATTGCATTAACTTTATATGATTGTAAAGGACCTACAGGGGTGCCTGGGTGGTGCAGTCAGTTAAGCATCTGACCCTTGACTTTGGCTCAAGTCATGATCTCATGGTTGGTGAGTTTGAGCCCCACATTGGGCTCTGTGCTGACAGCACTGAGCCTGCTTGGGACTCTTTCTCCCTCTGTCTCTGCCCCTCCCCTGCTTCCTCTCTCTCTCTCTCTCTCAAAATAAATAAAAATAAATTTTAGAAAAAGGGACCTCCAAAATGAGATGCCATTTTGCTCATTTATTCGCATAAACTGTGCTTAGTAAGCACCTATGTCATGCCCGGTTCGGGGGTTAAGTGCCCTGGGAAAGCACTGTAACGCCTCCCATCAGGGTACAAGCTCAGTCGGTAATAAATGTTAGTTTCCTTACTAACATGGGCATGGAGAAAAAGGTTTGGGGGTTATGCTGGTGGGATCTGGACCCTGAACCTGATACCATGTGAGGGCAGCTGCTCAGGAACTGAATCGGGATTGGGAACCACAGTGAGATCCTAAAGAAGCTACGTGCATATGTATTCATTTGTTCTGCAAGAGTCTGCTGAGGATCCATTCTGCGGGGGTCTCTGCACACAGCTCTCCCTCTCCCGATCTGCACCCAGTCCCTTACCAAGTCCCATCAACTATACCTGCTAAAACTCTCTCAAACCCACTAGCTAGCTCTCTCCTCCCTCTCCTGGAACACCATTCAAAATCATATCTGATCATCTGTCCCAGGGACGAGCCTCCTCCCTGGTCCCAAACCTCGTATATGAAAGTTTCTATAGCTCCCTAGTGCCCTTGGGAGAAAACTCCAGTCTCCCTTACTCTGTCTGGCCCCCGCCTCCTTCTACCACTGTGTGTCCAGCCATTCCGCCGCTGCCCAAGTCATGCTTTTTATTTTTAAATCACTTTATTGAGATGTAGTTAAAATTCCATACAACTGACCCATGTAAAGTATACAATTCAATGGCTTTAGGGTATTCGCAGAGTTGGGCACCCACCACCCATATCAAATTGTAAATTACATGGGGGCTCCTGGGTCGGCCGGTCGAGCCTCTCTGACTCTTGATTTCGGCTCAGGTCACGATCTCACGGTTTTGTGGCTTCTGGTCCCATGTCAGGCTCTGTGCTGACAGTGAGGAACCTGCTTAAGATTCTCTCTCTCACTCGCTCACTCGCTCAAAATAAATAAATAAACTTTTAAAAAATTTTAAATTGTAAATTACGTTATCTTCCCAGAAAGAAATCTCATACCCATTAGCAGTCACTTTCTACTTCCTGCCAACACGAGCCCCTGGCAAACGCTAATAATCTGCTCTCTGTCTCTATAGATTTCTTCATTCTGGCCACTTAATATAAATGAAATCACACGATACGTGGCCTTTTGTGACTGGCTTCTTTCGCTTAGCATAATGTTCTCAAGGTTCGTCCATGTTGAAACATGTGTCCATACCTCCTTCCTTTTTATGGCTGAATGGTATTCCCTTGCATAGCTATCTGAGGTTTGTCACCTTTCGTTTAACTCTTCCTCAGTGGATGGACATTTGAGTTGTTTCCGTATTTTGGTTATCATGCCGAGCACTCGTCTCACGTCCAAGTTGTTGGGTAGACCTACATTTTCATTTCTGCTGCATATATACATGCGGGTGGAATTGCTGGGCCCCGTGGCAACTCTGTGTTTGACCTTTTGAGAAACCGCTAGACTGCTTTACAAAGGGCTGTGCCATTTCACCTTCCCACCAGCCACGTACGAGGGTCCCCTTTTCTCCATGTCGTCACCGATACTTGTCTGTTGGACTAGACCCATCTCGGTGCTTCTGACTTGGATTTTTCTGATGGTTCAGAATGCTAAGTATCTTTTCATGTTCTTACTGGCCATTTGTATATGTTCTTTGGGGAAATGCCCAGTCTAATCTCTTGCTCACTTGTTAATTGAGTTGTCTTTTTGTTATTAAGTTTTAAGCATTTTCTATGTATTCTAGATACAGTTCCTTATTAGGCATACAATTTGTAAGTGTCCTCCGTGCTGTGGATTATCTTTTCACTTTGTTTATTCTGTTGCATTTCTTTTGGTTTATGGGCGTGTAACTGACACATAACATTCCATTAGTTTCAGGCACACAAAGATTGAATGTTTGTGAATGATCCTCGCAGTGAGTCTGGTTACCACCCATCCCCACGTTTCCATTTTCTTGATGGTATCGTTTGCAGCATAAAAGTTTCTAATGTTGATGAAGTCCAATTGCCTGTTTCTCTCCTGGTCTCTCGTACTTTTAATGTCAAGTCTAAGCAACCATTAAAGTCTTATAATTAGATCCATGGTCCATGGAGTTAGGTCTTCCTCCTTTGCCTGTGGATATCCATGTGTCCTTCACAGCATTTGTTGAAAAGACTACTTTCCTCTTCTAATAGTCTTGAGGTCCTTCTCAGAAATCAATAGACTAGAAGTGTTAATTTCTGGACTCTCAATTCTTTTCGCTAGATCTGTATGTCTATCCTTATGCCAATACCATGTCAAATCTTGCCTCTAAATATTACTTTTCATGCCGTGGGTGACCTCCCAGATTAGACAGAAAGCGCCCCCACACGATGGTATGGGACATTATCTTGGCAGTGCGCCATGATCTAACTTCTTTCATGCTGTGTGACTCTGGGGCCTTTACTTACTTACCCTCTCCGAGCCTGTGGTTTCTCAGGGCTTTATTTGTAAAAATATGCATAATGCCATCTTCCTTCTTGCCCCCCATCCTTCCTCCTCTCTTCCTTCTCTTACCTTTGAAGACAGAGGCTGTGCCTAATTTATCACGGCATCAGCACAGTGTTTGACACAGAGTAAACGCTGAGTGTGTGTTCGCTGAATGAGTGAGTGGCCTGTCGTGCTGGAGAGTTGGGAGGACACCGTTTCCAATGTACTCACACTGTTGGCTCTAAATAAACAATGACTTGGTGGCAGCTGAGAGATGGGGTTTCTTGAGCCTGCTTTGTCTTGTTTGCAAGGCATTAACCTCTTTCCCTCATGCCTCTGTCCTGCCTCTAGGCTGGAAGCTGCCTGCCTTCTTCCCTGCAAGCAGGGAGCCTTACATCAGGAAGCAGATGTTCTCAAACCTGCGGTCACAGCACCCTTGGTATCCCAGAATTGTGTCATCAAAAGAAAATCCCTCATGGTTCCATTTATTAGGTATTTAGGTGCAAAATTAATAAGCATGTGTGTCGTAACAACTTGCTAGCTGTTGAAAAAAACAATCCACATAAATTGATAGAAGAATAAATATTTTTATTTCAGTCTAAAATGAACTCAGTCACTTGTTATCGAAATGTGTGTGCCTGCCGGGCTCCACACAGCTTCTGGAACTTCGGAATCGGATGGGACCCTGCCACCCTCATTTCCTGTTCCACATTGATTTTGGCTCAGACCTTGCTTTTTATCACAGCAACCACTGAAAGTCCAGGGTCACCAAGCTATGACATCATCAAAAGGATGTGCTCTCTTGCTGGACCAGTGAATTACTGCAAGCCAGGCAGCTCATGTGTTGTTCGAGAGATGTCAAGCATCTCGATGGTTGCCTTGACACTCGAAAATACCTTGCACCTGCTCCTGTGAGTTCCTGTGAGTCTGCCGAAGCACCCCAGGGCACCTCGGCACACAGTTTGGACACTGCCGTCCAAAAGGAAAGAACGCGTGAATCAGCTTTTGCGAACTTCCCTGGGATGCCAGCTCTGCTGTGGTGATTCCGTATGTGTGACCTGGAGCCAATCACTTCCCATCCTGGGCCTCAGTTTCCCTCCTTCCCTGCGAAACCAGACCTCTTCCAGCTCCATCAACATCAGGAGCATCTTCAGTGTAACCTTCAATAACGAGTCCCCGGTATGCGTCAGATGCCCTCCTGCCCACGACCGCTCTGGAGGAGTCATCACTACCGACCCCACTTTGTAAAAGATGATGCTGAGGCTCCAAGGGCTTCAGTACCCTGAGCATCACAGGCAGAAAGTGGCATTTTTGGGGGGCATCTGGGAGGCTCAGTCGGGTGAGCGTCTGACTTTGGCTCAGGTCACGATCTCGCGGTTTGTGGGTTCGAGCCCCGCGTCGGTCTCTGTGCTGACAGCTCAGAGCCTGGAACCTGCTTCCGATTCTGTGTCTCCCTCTCTCTCTCCGCGCCTTCCCCACTCGCACTCTGTCTCTCTTTCTCTCTCACACAAAAATAATACATAAACATTTAAGAAAAATTTTTAAAAAGTGGCATCTTTTGCTTTGGCTGCACTCTTGCCTTGGAAATTCTTCCCTGCCTCCGTATGTAGGAGACATTTGAAGAAGAGTAATCAAGGTGACCCTTCAGGGTTGAGGACAAATTACCCATTCCATAGTGACATTGTAGGGGCCCAAACCTGTCTAGCAATAATCTGAGTCTGGGTGGCCAGTTCCCGCGCTTTCTACTATAACTGGCAGGGACCGCAGCCTGTGTGGGAACTGAAAATCAAATCCTGCCCAGAACAGAGCAGCTAATAATCGCATACTAGCAGGGAGGTTCATTTTTGGGTTCATTTACAAAGACTAAACTATTTTGCTTTCCTTTGACTTTATTACATTGAAAACCTTCCACAGGTTTCTATCTTGAACACCTTTGTGCCTTTTACAAGCCCCCACCCACGTTTATTTATTGTTACGATCTGCACTCCAGGGGCCCACCCTCCCGCTTTTCAATGCAGCTAGAATGGACCTGTCTCTGTTTGAAACATTAACAGAGCACAAGCCCTATGTAGGGCTCTGTTCCAGGCACTGGGGATGCGGCAGGAAACAAACAAACAAAAAAGACATAGTAACTCCCCTCACAGAGTTTCTGGTCTGAGAGGGAGAGAGAGGAAGGGAGGCAATGGTTGAGAGGAAAATTTAGCACACAGTCTCACAAGTAACTATTGCATTCTAATGGTCATAGACATTACGAAGAAGCCCAGGCAGGCTGAGACCTAGTCCGACAATGTTCCCGTGGGCCCTGTCCCTTCCTTATCACAGTTACTTTTCAATGGGGTAATTACACATTTGTTAGATTGCCACTGCACCCCTAACACAGGCCTGGCACATGATAGGTGCTCAATAAACACATGAATCAAATGGGGAGATACTCGGCGTGGAGGCAATGCAAGAGAGGACAAGGAAATTGCAATCCTATGGCATAAACATGTGCACACACGCACACACACACACACACACATGCACACACATCTATGAGATGTCATTTCCCACATTTATCATGCGATCTGACATGTTTTGTTTCCCTTTGGAAGAACTATTTCATGCCGTACTAACCACTGTGCTTCCTTCCACTCAGCTTTATATCATGGGCATTCCCCCCCACCACCATAGAAGGTTTAATCTTGTATGCCAGGACACATCCATGAATCCACTGACAGCACCTGCGGGGAGAGCTTTCTCAGAAAAGATGCAAAGAGGACGTTGAGCGGGGATTGATTGATGATGTCTGCCCTGGACAGGGAAGTAGGTATTTCAGAGCAGGCATCCGCTTTGGAGGACAAGGTGAAGAGTTCAGCTATCAGATCCTTGCACAGACACAGCCAGCGGAAAGCCGGTG
The DNA here is from genome assembly GCF_018350195.1 of Panthera tigris. Classification (NCBI taxonomy): domain Eukaryota; kingdom Metazoa; phylum Chordata; class Mammalia; order Carnivora; family Felidae; genus Panthera; species Panthera tigris. Next base: position 25,676,778 of record NC_056671.1, read on the forward strand.
CAAAGGCTGAAAAGCCCTCCTCGGATGGTTTGGCATAAAATTCTGCCACGTTGGGTGGTGACGAGGTGGCCTGATCAGAGCCTTGCTCTCTGAGGCAGGATGTGTGGAAGGTATACAGTGAGAGATGGTTGCCAGGGCAGCTGTGATATCCCCATGGGACCACTCACTGACTCCATCTCTGTTGGTCTGGTTCTCCTGGAAACAGACCCCGAGGCCAGGGTTCCCAGGAAAGGGAGTGGGGAGGTGAAACGTGTATCAGCCTCAAGGCACGGGGAACTGGGATATTTACCCACTTCAGCACCATCTCAATTAAGAGCTGCTTCCAGGAGCATTCACTGGGTCCTCCCGCCTACCTTCTGCTCAGCTGAGCAGGCTTCCAAGGCCAGAACAACGCCCACAAGCAGACGGTCACATGCATTCACAGCAAGCAGAGTGTGAGAATGGACAGGATATGGTGAGGTGCTAATGGCCCCGGTTCATAACGATTCATCTCAATTCCCTGCGAGTCCTTATATTAACCCCCTGCAGCAAAGACAACTTGTTCTGTAAAGGGCCAGAAAATAAATCCTTTGGGGTTTTGCAGGCCATTTGATCTGTCACACCTGCTCAACTCTGCTCTTGTAGTGGGGAAAAACAGTCATAGACAATATGTGAATGACTGAGCATGGCTGTGTTCTAATAAAACTTTATTTACAAAAGCAAGTGGAGGGCCAGGCGTAGCCCACATAGCTGGACATAGCTGATTCACAATCCAAGTCCGGGATGATGTTTGTATAATTTGGGCACCGGTTCCAATCAACCATCTGTGACGGCCAGGGGTAAGGACTCTTTCTAGAGTCTGAGACCTGTCTCAGGTTCAACACAAAAGAGGGTGGTTAGTAATGTCTGTCTTGGCGGAAGACAGGAGATAACAGCGGGTATAGTACACTTTTTACATCAGTGGCCTCAGGAAACCTCAGCAATCAGAAAGACTCCGAGCAATAGGGTACAAGTAGCTGCTGGTAGCATGAGAAGGGCTCATCTGGGGAGCCCAGCCTCTTCCCAAACAGATGGCGAGCTTCTGGGATTTTCGGATGCTGTGTCTTTGCCTGGACTGCTCCATTCGCCCCCTAGACTAGGAATGACTTATAAGTAGACACCATGTGCTTTGTTCATTTCTCCAGGCCCAGCGGAGGCTGGCTCAGTGTTTAGTGAATGCCCCTTGTATGAATGCACGAATGAATGAATGGACTGGAGATTCAGAGGCAACTAGCCTGTCCTGAGGCCGACGATGTGCTAGGTTAAGACATTTGCACACTTACTCTCACATCTCCAATGCAAGAGTCACATGAAGCAGGAACCGTGAGGTCCATTTTCCCGACTGCCTGCCTTTCTGAGTACGACACATACGAAATCTATGAAAGAGGGGGCATCTGGGTGACTCAGTCGGTTAAGCGTCCGACTCTTCGTTTCAGCTCAGGTCGTGATCTCGCAGCTTCCTGGGTTCGAGCCCTGCCTCGGGCTCTGTGCTGTGAGTGCAGACCCTGCTCAGGGTTCTCTCTCTGCCCCTCCCCCACTTGCTCTGTCTTTGTCTCTCAAAATAAACGAATAAATTTTTTAAAAAATTTAAAAAAGAGGGAGAAATCTATGAAAGAGAGAATGCCGTTAACTCCCACTTTGTGGACGGGGAAGTCAAGGCTCCAAAGCCTGAGCTGCTGGCCCGAGATTACCCGGTGGCACCTTGCCGAGCCAAAATGTCAGCAGCAGACTGGACTGTCTGCCTTTGAGGCTCGTGATCGGTGGCGCTGAATCGCAGTGCTGGCTGCATGCTGGGCCTTGCATGGATCGGCGGATGGGGCTCGACAAGAATGGCCCCGGCTGGTTCAGCTGGGACAGGTCAGAGGCTGAGGGGGACAGGGCAGCAGGGGCAGGCGAGCACGGGCAGGGGCAGGCTGTGCCTCCACCCTCGAGGCCCCACCCCAGCTCCTTCGCAGCAGCAGGCTGGGAGCCCTGGTGTGCCCAGCGCCCCTGTGATTGGCAGCCTGCAGATGGCGGGGGTGCCTTGGAATTTATTATCCAAGCATGCCTTTCTGAGGGGGCCTCACTGCCTGACACTGCTTTATCGGAAAGCTGGGAATGGTTAGCTGAGCCCATCTGTTAGCCAAAGAGGGGAACTCAGTGGGTGGGGAAGTCTGCAGAGTCATTTAAAAGGAATTTCTCTGATGCCGAGGCCAGGGTGGAAGGTTATCTGCCCGTGGGTCCACGGGCTGCCTGGTTGGGGGCTTGGGGGTCTCAGGAGGTGATGTGCCCGGATCTGGTAGGGAGCTTTTCCTTTCTCATTCGAAACCAAAACTTGCCGGGACCCTTCTCCCTCCCGAGTGGCAACTTCACCTCTGCCGTGATCCTTCGTAGCTGAAACCACCACATTAGCATCCTCAGTGTCTCGATGAAGAATCTGGGACAGATGGGGATAAATGCAGCAATCTGAATTAATACCGAGGCCGCTAATGAAGCCAGGAGCCGGGAAATAATTAGGAGAAGTTGCTGCTCCCACCACGGCGATGCTTTGTGGTGGATACTTTCTCTCCGCTCTCCTCCCAGCAGCCAGGGCGCCCTGGAAGAGGGTTGTGCAGCCCCCCTGGGGCATGTGGGTCTCTGGACTCCATCTTGGGCTCAGTTGCTGGTGTATTTATGACAGGCTGGCGAATGACAGGTGGACGAAGGAGGGCCAGGTGGGGGGCTCCTCCACTGGGTATCTTCCTCGAAGATATCATTTAGTTGGCTCGCTGCTGTGTCCCCGTGGACACATTGTATTTGCTCAATGAGTATGGAATGAATGAATGAGTAAGTGAGTGAATGAATGAGTGAGTGAATGAAACGGAGAGGCTCAGCCCCGCGAAACGGAGGCCCCAGGGCGGTGCTACCCGCCAAGGCCATTTCATCCTGCCCGAGCTTCCTGGGCAGAGGCACGGAGGCAGGCTCGGCGTTCAGCATCCTCGCACGGGCATATCAGGCACCGACAGGGCTCCTCCAGCGGGGGGGGGGGGGCGAGGAGGGGGGACAAGGGGCCGTGTCCAAGGCTGACTGCGGCCCCCGCCTGCCCCCCTCGTGGGAGCAGGGCCGCAGCAGCCGCTTCACACGGACATGCCTGAATGGCAACCAGGACCGTCTGGGCATCATGTGACTACCCGCCTGCCTGGGGAGGGCAGGGAGCCAGGAGCTCACGGCCGCCAGGGGGTCGGGGGTCACCTCTGCGGTGAAGTCATGTACCTGGCGGAGGCCGTGTTTATGGAGAACGGTTCAAGGAACAAAGAGTTCTTCGTTTTTTCTTTTCCCCCCTGTTTTCTTATTTCTCTTTGCTTGGCCGTCTGGCTTCAGAACACTTCCAAGCCGGGTGGCCAAGGTGAGGGAGGCTTGCAGGGCGGTGGGGGGAGGCAGAGCCGGGGGAGGAGGGAGGATCTGCTTTCTGACCTGCAGGGCGTGCCTTCGTCTCGGGGCCCAGAGCTAGACTGGGAGTTCCCGGGTTCAGACTGTGGCTTCTGTTCCACCTGGCACCGAGAATGACCTTGAACTCCCCCATCAACCCCTCTGAGCTCTCCTCCCCTCCTGTTCTGTTAAATGAAAGGCATCACACAGCACCGAGGTCATTCTGAGGATTCAAGCAGACAGTGCCTATAAAATACTCAGTACATACTTCTCAATGAGCTCAGTTAGTGCCGCTAAATACTAATAGCCATAATGATAACAATCGTATCATAAATTGTGGAAGCAGATACGCCTCCCGAGCTTTCTTTGTGCCGGGGGTGGATGGATACAAATTCGGAGAGGAGGCATTCTTGCCACTGGCTTTTCCAGACGGGGGAGTGAGGAGGGACGGGGATGTGGGACTCTCTCCAGGGTCTTTGCAATTTTCCATCAACTGCTTGAACCTGAAAGGTTCCTAGAGGTCATGAAGTTTAAGCTCCCTGGAGAGGCTGAGGAGCAGAGAAGAGAAGGGACTTGCCCCGGGTCACACAGTGGCGGATGGACAAAGGCAGACGACCTTAGCTTCCCTGAATTAATGACCCTGGCGTAGTTCTGCTGACAGAACGGCAGCCTGTGCCCCCGGCAAAGGTGAGTGGTTGGCTGGCCGTGCCTTGAGGCTGACCCGGGCTCACAGCTGAGCCTGACGGAGACCAGAAATAGTGCTGTCAACACCTTCTGCCTGCCCAACACTTCTATCCACAGTAAAGTGTTCTGGACCTCATCCCTGTGAGAGGTAAGTGCTGGCATGTTGGTCTGCAATTTGAGAGTGGGTCTCTGGAGGTGAACTGGTTCATCCAGGATCATTCACAAGCGGATGGTGGGGTGAGCGGACAGAGCTGGCATTGAGGGCCACTTTACTCCAGGCATAGAGGCACGTCACGTAAGGAGGACCACGTCCCGTAAGGAGGACCACGTCCCGTAAGGACGGTCCTCCAGGAAGGAAGATCACTCTCTACTCCTGAGACCTCTGACAGCTCATGTTCCGATTTAACAAATGACTCACACTGTGACCTTGAGCGAGTTACTTTTGCTCAGTGTTCTTGTCTGTAAAATGGGAGTGCCCACAGTATCTACCTTACTGGGGGGAGGGGGTGGCTGTGCAGATGAGATGAACCTCTTAATTTAAAGCTCTTAGAATGTGGTCTAGCACCTAGTAGGTGCCCGCTAAGTTTTGTCCACCGAGTTGCCCAGGTGTCACAACTCACGGCCGAGTGACGCTACAGCACTCTGCAGAAGGCTGGAATGAGACGTACGTGACCCTTGGATGTGGCCATCCACAGGTGCAATGGGTAAATGGAGGCACACGTCAGTGATGTATGGCGCCTGGGTCCAAAGGGGGAAACGAGGCAGCAGCTTCTGCAAACGTGTGCCTGGTGTCCAGTAACAAGGGCCTGCCATACACTGGGTATGTGGTGTTGGGGTCACGAACGCAAGCCAGCCAGCCCTTCTGGAAAACGGGGCTTCTTTAATGGGGTGGGTCCTGCTTTGCCTATAGCTGAAACCTTAGCACCAGACATAAAGCTTAATACCAAATGAACGTTTAACAAGCTTGTGCCAAATACGTGACTGTCAGTAGCTACACGGATCGAGGGCTTAACAAGGAGCCACACACTGTTCTAAATGCTTCCCATCTATTTGCTCATTTAATTTTGACGGTGAGAGAGAGAGACTATAACGACCCCCCATTTCCCAAGTGAGCAGACGGGGGCTGAGCAAAAAAGTGACACAGATGGGGCGCCTGGGTGGCTCAGTCCGTTAAGCGTCCAACTTCCGCTCAGGTCACGATCTCGCAGTTAGTGAGTTCGAGCCCCGCGTCGGTCTCTGGGCTGACAGCTCAGAGCCTGGGGCCTGCTTCAGATTCTGTGTCTCCCTCGCTCTCTGCCCCTCCTCCTCTCATGCTCTGTCTCTCTCAAAAACAAATAAGCATTTTAAAAAGTAAAAAAAAAAAAGAAGCAGAATTGCTTGCCCAAGGTCACCCAGCTAGTAGGTAGCAGGGTGAGGATTTGAACCCAGGTGATCTGAAACTAGAAAACCTGAGCTTATAACCACCAAGACCCAATTAAGCCAAAAGAAGAGGACGACGGAGGTGCAAAGACTTTACTTAGAGTTGCATATACATGAGTGATCAAGACATATCTGTTTAACCGATGCCTTGATTAAAAGCGGAGAGATCACCCAACAATTGCTTCAGGGCCCCACTCTCTGAGGTCTCTGGGTTACAGAGCTTCACAGAGAGGGCCCCTGTCTGCGGGGAGTGAGGGAGTCCAAATGGGTTCCCAGAGTGCAGCTGACTCTCCTACAGGAGCGACCAACAGTGGTTCTCCAGCCTGAGCCTATCTTCCACAGGTTAGCATTAAAAAAAAAAGTAAATATAGCATTTAAAAAAAGTAAAAGAACTAACTGTTTTCCGGATTTTAAAAATTGGAAGATTTCACATAAAAATCCGGATTCCTGGTGTAGAAGAAAAAAGTGCTGTCCATCTTGCTTTTTAGTAGATGTTTCTGGCCTGGCCCCTGGAGGCATCTGAGTTGGCGACCTCCTCTTGTCCAGGACCCTGTGATGCTGGGTGGGGGGGGTGGCACGAGAGTGTTGGCCCATGGCTCAGCGAGAGGCCCAGCCCTGGGAGTGTTTTCTCGTCTTGACTGGATAGAGATGATTCACGGGGCCAGTATGGGTCTCTGGCAGGGCCTGCTTTCTTTTCCTACTTTGTTTTTATAAAACAGAAATAGAAGTTTCCATAACGTGGTGCAACTCCATCCAGCACTGGCAGGCCTCGGGAAGTCGCTGCTGTTTGTGAGTGTCCCAGGGAGAGCTTTGATTGGGAGCCTGCTATCTGTTCATGGGTTCATGGAGTCTTACAGAGCAGGAGAGCATGTGCTCATTTCTACTGTAGCCTCTGTCTGAACACAATGACTCTCCACTGGGTCCTCCCTTGGGGGAGATGGTCAAAGGGATGGGTCCCTTAGGCCACAAGAGAGGGGTAGGAGAACCAGAGACCCAGTGCTGGTTCTATAACTAACTCATCTATCCACCCTTGCACCCTTCCATGCCTTCTACCCATACATCCTTCCACCTGCCCTTCCTTCCTTCCTTCCTTCCTTCCTTCCTTCCTTCTTCCTTCCTGTCACCCATCCTTCCTTCCTTCCATTCACCCACCAATCCATCCATCCTTCCATCCACCCATCCACCCTTCCTTCCTTCTTTCCTTCCTTCCTCCTTCCTTCCTTCCATCCATCCACTAATCCATCCATCCTTCCATCCATCCATCCTTCCTTTCATTCACCTACCCATCCATCGATCCTGCCATCCATCCATCCATCCATCCATCCATCCATCCATCCAACCAGGCATTATTTGTTAAGAATCTGCTATGCTTCAGGCTCTTCACTCTATACTCCAACATACAGAAATAGACAAAAGAGACACAGACTGCCCTATCCTCACACAGGATACACTCAAGTCAGGGAAACAAAGTCAGGGAATCAAAAAGGTTGCCAGGGACAAATATTAGGGAACAACCAAAGGGTCCATCAATAGACTGATTAAACGCAGTTTGGCTCATCGTAGGATGGGATACCATGTGGTCCTTAAATGAAACAGATATTTGTATGGTGACATACAACAGCCCTCTAAGTGAAAAACAAAAAACAAACAACAACAACGACAAAAGGGAACAAACAAGGCACAGAGAGTGACCGCAGTCTGTGCTCATTTGTAAAGAACAGGGTCTTTGGCTGTTCTTTTATGTACTTGTACCTACAGCGAGGGTCTCTGGGAGGGTCCAAAAGGAACTGGGAACAGCTGATAAGCTGGGGCACTCACAAGGAGGAGAGAGAGGTCTTTTTTTGTGCTGTTTAAACATTTTGTGTTTTGAATGCATAACTTTTTTTTTCCAATGAAGTGGCAGGGAAATTTGATAGATAGTTGAATAGATTGACAGATCAATGCATGAGAAGAGAGATGATAGAGAGACAGAGATAGAGAGGCAGACAGAGAGAGACAGAGAGAGACAGAGAGGGAATAAATTACAGGGGAAAAAAGAAAAAGACTACAAGTTTGGTGGTTTGATGAGTATTTTGGAAAGGTACTTCAGGCTGCCTTGGGGCATTCAGAGGAAGCTTCCCTGAAGACGGGACATCCAGGCCGGCGCACTGAGGATGAACAGGAGGTACTCAGTGACAAGTGCAGAGATGGGCACACAGACTTCTCGGCACCGAGAGGAGCAGTGGGTCCTCAGGTCCATCCCTGCCCTCTCTGGACCTCAAGTAGCACATCTGCAAAGGGGAGGGAAGACGCTCTCGGCCCAGGGTCCAGGAAACTCTAGGAAACAGCAGAAACCACATCCAAATCCAAGGGGTCTTAACCTCTACAAGGGGTGAACTGTCTCCCCAAGGCCCCCTCCCCTGTCTCCTCCCGCTCCACTATCCTTATTGCAATAGACAGAACTGATCAACACTGGGACAGCCAAGAAAAAAGAGAGAAAGAAAAGCTGACTCTATATCCAAGCTCATGGTCATTAAACTCTAGAGAGATGCTTTGTATGTCTCTGGGGGCAGGCGACCACTGCACCTTTCTTCCCCTCCCACCAAAGAAATTACGAAGGCCAAGGAGGTTAATTTCTCTGAGTGGATGAATGCCAGCTGCTCCATAGGACTGGTATATTGTAATAATCACAGCAGGTTTTGCAGAGGGCTAACTCCGTGCCGGGCACTTAGCACACAAGATCTCACTCTGTCTCCCAGGCAAGTCCAGGAGATAGGTAGCCACATGACTATTGATCCCTGTTCATGAGATGAGGGTCTGGGGGCCCAGAGAAGCTCAGCTACTTGCTCAAGGTTGCCCAGCTACTAAGTGCTGGCGTGGGCATCCGAATCCGGGTAGCGTTGACTGCAGAGTTCGTTCTCTTCACCACCGACCTCCATCACTGCCCATCACATGGGGGGAGCCTTCCTCCCCATGCATCGAGGCCAGGTAAGGCTGCCTGGAAGAGGTGCCATTTAACTAGTGCCTGGGAGGACCGCAGGGTTTCCAGTCCTTCCTCCAGGGGAATAGCCATCTTCCACAAGGAGATTCCTCAAGAATAAAGGGCTCTGGAGACATTAAAAGGCAACTCATAAAAAATTCATCTCTGAGTAGTAATTGCATCATAAAAAGTATTGAAAGCACAAATGCAAATTGGACCGTAGGAACGAATGGTCTAAACAGTTGGAATGGGGGTACACGTTCAGAGACCCCGATCACCCGCTTCGACATGCCAGGAAGAAGTGGGCCGGATGGCAGCGTGCCCTGAGGTTTGGGGGACATTTTCAGACTATCGATTACCAAGGGCCCAGATCCCCAAACCCTGCTCAGGGTTACTCCCCTAGCGACTCCCGGAGACAGGGGTGTGCTCGCCGTTTTCTCTCAGTCGGGACTTTCCCGAGAGCCTACCACGTGCTGGGATGGTGCCCCTTCCTCCCCACCTCTGCTATGCTCACCCCTGCGTCCACATGAGCTGGCTCATCCTGGATCAACGAAGACGGACGTTGGTGAACGTGTACGTCCATGTTTTTATTCACATCTTTGCTGGTGGGGGCATTCGACAAGCATGTATTGAGCGCCAACTATGTGCCGGCTGGGGCCCGCCCTCAATTCCCAAAGCCGGTCATGGTCAGCAGGGTGCCTGCTGGAGGAGGGGAGGCTCCAAGACAAGACTGGGGAAATGGGGAACCAGCCAGGAAAAGACACTGGTGAGGGAGCAGCTCCGGGTAGAGCAGAGCTGGACCACCCACATTTGTGAAACCACACATAGTTGAGTGTGGCTGAGAAGTGGGGGCTGACAGAGGTGGGGAGGAATCTGGGGAGTTAGAACATTCTGGAAAACACTGTGTTTCCCCCTACAAAGCTGGGACTTGATCCCCCATTTGGAGAAAAAGCAGCTTTTCCTGTCTCCCCAAACGGCCAAGAGGTGGAACCTGTGTCAAGGGGTTCTCATCAAAGTTCGGAGGAGGGTCCCCACAACCGTTCTGTGGTTTACAAACTGTGTTCCACGGAACCCGGAGGTTCTTGTGTCCGTGTTTCTGGCAGCTCCATGGTGGGGAAGAGGTGGAGGTTTAAGTGGGAGTGTTATGGAGCCTCTTTTACCTTTTCTCGCAGTTTAAAATCCCACATAAGAGTTCATGTAGAAAGGGATCCCTTAGGGGTGCCTGGGTGGCTCCGTTGGATGAGCGTCCGACTTCAGCTCAGGTCATGATCTCACAGTTCACGAGTTCGAGCCCCACATCGGGCTCTGTGCTGACAGCTCAGAGTCTGGATCCTGTTTTGGATTCTGTGTCTCCCTCTCTCTCTGTTCCTCCCCTACTCATGATCTGTCTCTCTGTCAAAAATAATAAAATAAACATTAAAAAAATTTCTTTAAAAAGAAAGGGATCCCTTTGCTTCTATCAGAACCACCCCCACTTAAAGCAGAGTAAAGTCCAAATTCTTCAAGACCTTTGGTGACCCAGACCCAACCCGTTTCTCCAGGCTGAACTACGCCATTTCCCACGCCCCGCCTTCTCCTGTCCCACACACCAGCCTCCCGCTACCCGGATACACACCAAGCCACAGACACTCTCTGCTCCTCCAAGCTTCCATTTCTTTCCTCATCCTGTTCCCTTTCTGAGGCCGACTTCAAATCCTTCCTCCTCCAGGAAGCCCTCTCTGACCTTTGTTAGGTGTCTCCACCATTGCCAGTTCGCCTTGGGTGTTCCCCCAAAAGAGTCTGACCCACCAAGAATGAGGACGTCTTCCTGCCGACCCATCTCCTCCCCCATCGACCTGTGAAATCCCATCTTTGACCTGATCATCAGCCATGTCCCATACTGGACCCAGCAGAGGGCGGGTCCCCAAGGAATGTGTGCTCAGCAAACGGGCTCCGGGAAAGAGTGTCGAGAGGGTGGGGTCTGGGAGAATGCAAGTTAAAGGGCGTGTGGACAGATGGGTGGGAAGGAGGGACATCGGTGGGGAGGCAGGGAGGTGGAGTAGCTAGACGGCTGGGTGACTGGATGGAGAGATATACAGAAAGGAGGGAGGGATAAAGAAGTTAGGGGGGAGGGGCAAGAAGGCTAGAAGGAGGGAGGGGGAGGATGGAAAGATGGAAAGACCGCAGCGTGGATGGCGGACACAGCCCTGGTTCCGCCTTCCCCGACAGGCCACAAGGCCTCAGCCTTCCCCGAGCCCTCCCTCCCTCCTGCCTCCATCACAGAGCCAGCCCCTGACATGCCCTCACCCGCACGGTGATTACTCCTTGAGCAGCCTCCCGTATCCTGTTCCTGATCTTCCTACAAGCAGAGAAGCAGAAAAATCCATCCTGATGAGGAGGCAGCCGCCCGCCTTCGTCCTCCCTCCTCCTCCCGCCCCTGCAGCCTGTAACTCTCGAGCAGTCAGGCAGAAACAGGCAGTCCATTTTTTCCAGGGTCGAGCGCCGGCTGGAAGGCACAGCCCTGCAGGGTGACAGGGAGGCGGGGCGGGGGGGGCAGTTGGATGGCATGACCAGTTCTCCTCCGTCCTGGGGGCAGCGCCTCCTGCGTCACTCACCCTCGCTGCCAGCTGTGTGATTCAGGGGATGCCTCACCTCTACCCCTGCTTCCACCACCGCTGTGCGGCGGGCTCACCTAAGACCCCAGCCCCATGAAACCTCACAGGCCGGGCAGGATGCCCTGTTGCCGTCCATCACACCTTCTCCCCTCGCCCGGCTCCCTCCTTGCCTGGAAGCCAGCTTCCTTTCACCCCTGCCTGCCCTCAGTGGCTTAACGGCTGTCCCCTAGCAGAGAAAAAGGCAACGGAGGCACTTGTACCCAAGCAGGTGTCGAGTGGCTCTTGGCTGGGTACTATCGTGTGCCACCGAAATGTCACCCCGGCTACCGGGAGTGTTGACAGCTCCCAGCTGAGCCCCTGCTCCCAGCAACTGCCCTCAGCTAGACAGAGCTGCCTCGTCCAAGGTCAAGCCTCCTTCCAGAGGCTGGTCGATGAGAGGGGTACACCATTCTGGCCTCCTTGCCACCAGGCAGCCTGACTTTGAAGAGCCCTGTCAGCTCCAGAGCTCCCGGGGGGGATCAGGGAGAGCTTGAAGAGCCTGAATCACACCCCGACTTCTCCATGCCTCACCCCATTTGTTTGCCCTCCCCCCCCCACGGGGTTCATCCTGAACACTGCACCCCAATAAAGCCCCTGCACTCAAAGCCTCAGAGCTATGGGGCCTGCCTCCAAGGGACCCCGATTTGCCACAGGCTTTTGTGCATTTGCATATTTAAGGCCTAGGGCGGCTCTGCGTGGCATGGTCTTTGTTTCACGTGTCAGGGAGGCGACGGGCCTCGTCCCCGGCCACACTGCGTGTGTCAGAGCTGGCATTCCACACTAGTGCAGCCCGCCTCTGCTTAGTCCGGACTTGGATACCCTCCGTCCCTGCATCTGAGGAGACAACCCCATGGAGATTCGCGGTCCCTTTCTGACTTCCAAGGGTCCCCGAGACCGGGGCTCCCCGCCTAAGCTGTGGGGAGCCCAGGTGGAGACACACGGCCTGGGCCCCAGGATCAGGTGCCTCTTCGGGGTCTGCAGACCTCGGGGCTCAGTCACACCTCCGTCTGTCCACCTGCCATACCCACCGACGTCCCGGGGGTCACGTGGTATAACTGGAGCAGCCAAATGTGTCCAGCTTCCATTCCGGGCTTTCCATAGAGTGGACCACTTGACCCTTCTCTGAGCCTTCACTTCCTCACCTTTCAAATGGGCCGTTCAGAGGATTGCTCGAAATGATGTCTCCAGAAGACTCAGCCCAGGGCCTGGTGCACAGTGAGTGCTGTGTCCTGCGTCCCCGGTGCTCGTATCTGACCTGCTGAGGACGACCTGTGTGGAGCAGGAACTCATCGCCTCACGCCATCCTCACGACAACTCCATGAGGCGGATGCCCTCCTCAACCCCATTTCGCAGGTGGGACAATGGAGGACACAGAAAGAGAGAGACAGAGTGGCACATCCAGAGTTCCCAGGTGGAGGAGTGGAGGAGTTGGGACGCACCAACCCCTCTGTCCAGCTCCAAAGTCTTCACCACTTGGGTTTCCTCCCCTCCCTCTTCTGTGAGCCTCTAGGACACCCGGCGCTCCCACATGACCCAGTTCCAGGGAGACCACGTCCCCCAGAGCAGGGGGACCAGGTACCCCCTGGTTTGCCCGCTGGGCTCACTATTTGGAACCATGTCCCCAGGTGCCCTGCTGAGAAAAATCCACGGAAATCATGTGCTCTGGGTATCCGTTGTTCACACCATAGCCTCCCTGCCCTTCGTGCTGAAACTGACCCTCTAATAACAAGAGAATCCTGACCCAGGGCTGGGAGCTGCCTTAGGAAGGGAGCCCAAGTTCGGAGGTGGAGGGCTGTACCTCCAGGAAAGCCATTTGTACCCTCCTGAAGCTCTTCCAGCCGTAGAGGTGCGGGGCTCACTGGCTCTGGTGGTGGCCATAAATCTGTAATTGAACAACATCCGGGACCGCCAGTCCCCATAAAAAGAAACCAGAGGAATGTGGTAAAATTGCTCACAAGGCCATGGAAACTTCCTCTGAGACTGGACCAGGGCTCCAGGAGTCCTTTCTGTGGCTGCCAGAGCTGGCTTTTGTGTGAAAAGAGCACTGGACTAGGGGTCAGCCAGCCGTGGGTTGTAATCCCGCCTCGGCCAGCTGGGGCCGTGGCAATGCCAGGGAGCCTTGCCTTGCCTCAGTTTCCTCCTCGGTGAACTGGGCATCCCAGGGTAGCGTTCTCGTGACAATGTAACACGATTAGGGCTTCCTGATCGCAGATGGAGAAATCTAACTGTTGTTCTAAGCTTTGAAGATATTGACAGTGATTGATTGCAGAGAGGGAGGGGACGGGATGAAAACAGCGCAGAGGACCAGATACGTCCAGACGGAACCTCAAGAGGGGTCTCCAAACATTTCTTCCTGATTCCATCGGGGCGGCGTGTTTACACGTCTGGCCAGCCTTCTTCTTCGCCTTGTCTCTGGCCACTCCGAAAGAGACTATGGGATTTACCAAGTAGATTACATGGCACTTAGCTAATGAAATGACACCCGTTCCCCACCCCCCCCCCCGGCCTTCCCCAGACCCACACCCCCGCCAAGATATCGATCAGCTGCTGGCAACCGTGGAGCTTTCCAGAGGCCTCTGGACAGTTTAAAAAGAAAACCAACCATTAATAAAATTGAATGGTTGGGGGCGGAGAGGGGGAACTAGATGGGGAAGGGCTGGAGGGCGAGGAGGGGGCCGGGAAGGAAATCAGGAAGAAAATCGGAAGAAACAGTGCGTCTCTGATTCAAAACCCACATCGCAGATGTGCAATTGGACAGACTGTGCAATTGACCAGTTCCACTGGAAGATGTGTGCCAGGTAAGCGTGCCAAATAAAAAGTCCAGGGGTGAACATGCATAGGTCACAAAGCACAGAGGTTGCAAACTCGGGGCAGCCCCACGGGGGGTCTTCTTTTACTTAAGTGGAATTGGCTGCCAGTATTTTTTTTTTTTACAGGGACTTTTCATATAAAAGGATCTGGATGGCTGGCGTTTCTTGGAAAACTAGAACACGCAGCAGAACTGGGCTTTTGCATTCCTGTGCAGCGGCCGCGGGGAGGGGGAGGCTTGCTCAGTCCCCACCCGCCTCCTGCGCTCGCTCCGGTGAGCAGTCAGGGCTTGGGTTTGAGACCCCGATCCAAAGTCTGAACTGAATTATGTCAAAACTATATACATACGGGGAGGGGTGGGAGTGTGCGTGTGGGGGAGGCACCCTGGATAAATAGCAAATGCCAAAATATTAACAGAGGCTCCCTTTCCCTAAGTAGGACCCTCATCGTCTTATTCTTTTGCACTTACTTGTCTCATCCATAGAAAATAGACTCGGCTTTAGGGGGAAAAAAATCAATATATGCAGAATTGAGTATTCTGAATGCTCACAACGATGGCAATTGTACCAAAAATGCCAAGCTGCGGCCTTCTTCAAATAGGGGCATTGCGGGCAATTCGAATCTTCTTCTATCTTTTCCTGCAACAAATCCCCTCCATACCTGTAATGGGTGAATGAAAAGCAAATCATAATTAACTGAGGTTAACAGAGATATGATTCTTTAGAAGAAATCTTGCTGGAGGAGGGGTCTTGAGAGGGGTGGGGGCGTTCGGGGTTCTGTCGGGCGCTTCTGGGCCCCTTTCTCTAGGATCTGGAATCTTGTCAGACGGCTGTGTTGTCCTGCTCCCAGACCTCGGATCCCACTCTATGAACGCAGAACAAAATAAGGGAGAGAAAAGAGGAGGCTACACTTTTGAAAGCTCCCATGTGCTGGGTACGGATTGGCGTGTTTTCATACGTGTGTGTTAGCAAAAGAGCCTGGGGGTTAATGAACCCGGCTCTCAAACCATCCATTTCCTCGCTGTGTGACCGTGTGCAGGCCACTTAACCTCTCTGAGCCTCCTATTCTTGCTGTAAATTGGGGGTCAAAGTGACCTCTTGGGGATGGAGGAAAGATTAAATGAGGGCTCTGTGACCCACTTTCCCCAGGTGATGGGCATTGAGGAGGGCGCCTGTTGGGATGAACACTGGGTGTTGTATGGAAAGCAATTTGACAATAAATAAATTAATTAATTAATTAACTTTTAAAAAAATGAGAGCTCTGTGTTTGGAACCCAGGAGACAGTCAAGAAAAGGTTGGCCACGATTTGCATTATGACTGCTAATATTATTAAAAACCACCTACTGTGTGCCTGCCAGTGATGGACCAAGTTTCTGATCCATTATCCCACAATGACATGAGTTTAAGGCCGTCGTGCCCCACTTTAAGAAGAGGTAACTGGGATCCAGTAAGGGAAGGTGACTTATCGGGGCAACCATCCCCAAGGACACTGTATCTGTGTGCCACACGGAGGGCTCACCTCCGCTTGCCACTGACCCCTGGCCCCTAGGAGGCTGTCATGGACGTAGTTTTTAAACGAAGCTTAACTGAACACCTACTAAGTGTCCCCCGCCCACTTTCTGATGTGAAATAAGATCAAGAATTCTGGCAAAATAGACCAGATTCATCTTCTCCCACCATCACCACTCTAGGGCTTAGGCCAGTGCCTTCACCTCTAGCCTCAGTCTTATTATCTGTCAAGTGGATGTGCCCACTGGATCCTTGTAAGATTTCATCAGTACGGTTAATGCATGGAAGCTCTTCACAGAATGGAGGGAATAATCGATCATGGTGTAACTATCCCCATTTGCACCCTGTACCATCCATCCATCCATTCATTCATTCACTCATTCATTCCTTAGCTTGGACACTGGAGCAATGCCTCCCTCCAGCCAGGTCCACAGAAGTGTCTGCACCCCTGAAATGCATGTGGTGGAGAGAGGAGGGGAACAGGTCTCTCCCACCCTGGGCCTCCTCATCTCTCACTGTCGGGGAGGCAGCTGCGGCCAGACATTTGGAAGCCATTATAAACATCCCTGTCTGATTCTGTTCTCCCCTGTTCGTAGCTTAAAGCAACAGATTCCAAGGAATTTTGGCTCAGTTCCTTGGCAGAGGGAGACCCAGAGGAGTGATGGAGAGCTCTCTTCTCTCCACCTTGTCCACACAGGGTCCTCCTCATTCCCACGTCCGGAGCAACGGGCAGTAAACCCAGAGGTGTGCGGGGAAGAGCGTTCACTAGGAGGACTTGGGTCTAGGCCCAGACTCAAGGGCCCAGACTCCCTGCTGGAGTCGCCACTCCGAACCTCAGTTCCCCTATCTGTAAACGGGAATGGGAATAGTACACGGACACACTACCCTTTCTGCAAAGAACCCGCTAGTCAGTGGAATTAAATGCCTGACACAGTAGGTGTCTGAGAAATTATATTTCTCCCCTGTTCTCATTTCAAGTTTGCTTTTTGCTGTAACCCAGAAAGCAAGGGGGTGGGCTGGACAAGACCTTGAAGTTTAGCCACTAGCCTGCTGGCTGCCCTTAACAAAGTCACTTCCCAACCCCATGCCTCAGTTTCCCCAGACTTCCGCTTCTTGCTCCCTGGCTTTCCCTACATTGGCACCCTGCCTACCTCGGGGGCTCACAGCATGACCCCAGCCCAAGCAGGCAGCCTTCCAACCCTCCCTGTCTGTCTGTCTGCCCTGCCAGGTGTCACTGGCTTCAGATGCGATGGCGTCCATCCCTGGACTGGCCTGTCCAGGCTCGTCTCCCATGGGCCCTTTCTCTCTCTGTTTCTGTGTGTTGTTTTCTTCCTCTTTTCTCTGCATCAGGTCCATCTAGGCTCTTGGGCCCCTGCTCTGGCCCCTTGGGAAGGGAGAGATGGGAAGCCAGGATCCGAGGACGCGGCCACCATCACACTGGCCATCAGGATGCAGCCTGGTGGGCTCCAGACTTGTCAGATGGCCTCCGTGTGAGCTGGGGCTGGGCTGGGGGTGTGGGGGTGTGCACGTGCATGTAGGTGCCTGTATGTGGTGGGTGCATGTGTGCGTATTGCTGCGTGTGTGTGTGTGTGTGTGTGCATAGGTGTGGTACGCGCATGCTGGTACGTCATGTGTGTGACATGTGATGGGTGTGTAAGTGCATGCATGCATGTGTGGGTGTGTGTGCGTGTGTTATTTACATGGTGCGTGTGGTGTGTAGGGACGGTGTGCGTGTGTTGTTTTCCCCTCCTCCGTGAGGTGGAGAACCTCCTAGCTCCCAGATCAGAGAGAGGAGATGAGAGAGAGGCTGGGTAGGAGTGTCTCCGGGAGCCCGACTTTCTGCAACTTCCCACATGTACGCACCTGTCCGTCTGTCTTTCCACAGACATTTGAGCTGCCGTTTTATCGAGAGGTCGGTGTGACCCTGCACCGAGCGCTGTCCATTCTCGACTCGGTTCACGCGCGCGCACGCGCATGACGTGGAACCTGGTGTTGTCCCCTCTTCACAGATGGGCAAACTGAGGCACAGCAGCTTAAGAAACACGTGAAGGTGTGTCTGCCGTGAACCGAAGAGCCAAGTCTGCTCCTGATACTTTCCACGTTCCCGAGAGCCCACTTGCCTCCGGCCGGCCCTCGGGGCTCCTGTGGATTTTCCCAATCGAATCCGTTTCCTTGCTTTTTCTTCTCCGGGCTTTGTAGCTTGGGCTCCGACATTTTCTCTCACTTCTTCCTGTTTCCTTCTTCTCCCTCTTTTATTCTCCTCTCTCTTGTTTCTGCTCCTGGGGTTACATTTGCTCACTGGTTTTCTTTCTCTCTCTCCCCCCATTCTCCCACCTGCACTCCACATTGTTTTGTCTGTATGTCCATCTTCCCACGTCTTCTCTCTCTCTCTTTGTCCCTGTCTCTGTTTCTCTCTCTCTCTCCCCCACTTCCAGCCCCTCCCTCGTCCCTCTGTCCTTCCATTGCCTCTCTCTCTCCCCCTCTCTCTTCATGTCTCCACCTCCTGCCTCTCTCTGGTCTGTTCATTTTACGCAGCCTCTCCCAGCAAGGACCCCAAGCCTGTGTCAGCCTCGTCTCGGCTGTCCTGCTGTGTTTTTTGTTTGAACCACCTGCCTCACCCTGCTGATTCCCCCTTCCCTGTGTCCCATGACTGTAGCTTCTGCACAGAGCATCACCTGGCTCACTCGGCCCCGGCTTCCTGATGCAGAGCCCGAAAGCGATCTCTCTTCCAGGCCTAGGGGTGCTAAGGGCTTCCCCCTGTTGCCAGCCCAGAGGTGCTGCACCAGCCCCTTTTTGCCTCCCCTTAACCCTGTCCACACTTAGATTTCTCCTCCCCTCACTGATCCCATGGTAACCTGTTTCCTGCTATGGCACTGATGAATGCGAACGTCCCCTCTCTGCTGAACCCCTATAGCCATCCTCTCCCCGTCTTCTCTTCTCTGACACCTCTCCACTCCTCTGCTCGCACCCAGCCTCCTGCACTGGGCCCCGGCCTGCTTCTGAGCCAGGCCAAGCAGAGACTGTATCTACACCTCCCACGTGCCCCAGCCAGTGCACTGCACCAAGTCAGCGCTCCAGGGCTGTGCAAATAGAAACTAACAAGTCAGACCAGCATGCCCAGCAAGTCAGGAGTGTCTGGAGTGCTGCCCGGGGTGCTGAAAGGAGTCCACTCTGGGCTCCTCGTCGCCCCTCCCTCAGCTCTGTGCCAGTGGGTCCCCGATAATGGGGCATGCCCACGCCGCAATTGAGACCGACTCCACTTCTCCATGTGCCCCGAGCTCATGGATGGAAGGGCTCCCCAGCTCCTGGCACCCGTTCAAGCTGCCTGGTGAACTAAATTGATTTTTTATCGTTGCTCTGGAGCGAGCTTAATGAATCTGTTAGTGACGGCTGCCTGCCCCAATCGCCTCTCAGTGCCTGTGCCACCAGAACGGCTCTTCCCGAGAAGGAGAGGCATTATTTAAGGCTCAGCCTACGCCCCTGAGAGCAGCTGGGCATCACCTGGGTCATGCCTGGCCCTTCTTGGAGGGGCTTCCATACTGGGGTAGGGCTTCAATGTGAGTCAGAAAGTGAAAAGGCAATGCTGGAAAAGAATGGAAGAGATTTTAATTAGTACATGTGTTCCTAAGGACCAACATCCATTTCTCCATCCATCCATCCATCCATCCATCCATCTCTCCATCCATCCATCCCTCCATTCATCCATCCATCCTTCCATCCATCCGCTCAGCCATCCTTCTATCTCTCCACTGTTTCATTTATTTGTCATTACTTTGACCTTATGCACAATTTATTATAAACTCCAACATCCTTACTGTGGCCTGCAGGGCACAATGTCACTTCCCCTTCAGCCCATCTCTTGCCACTCTCCCCTCTCACTCCATTCCAATCACTCTAACATTGCTGCTCCCCAAACATGCCCCAGGCCCCTTACCCCTGCTGCCTCTTCTGCCAGAAACACTCCTTTCCTGACACTCCCAAGGGCTTGTTCTTTTCCTTCACCAGGCTTCTGTTCAAATTTCACCACTTCCAAAAGGCCCTCTCTGGTCGCTTTTCATATACAGTAGCAACTCCCTCCCAGTCTTTATCCTTTATCCCCCTTTTAAATTTCACTCCTTGCCCTCTGGCACTATACCATATGTGTTTATCCTGTTTAGTATCTACTGTCTTCTGCTAGAAAAAAGTCCCATGAAGGGAGGACCTGGGCCAGTTTCCTTGGCCCTTGCACCCCCAAAGAAGGTTGATTTGTTGAATCAGTTAATTCATCAATACATGCTCTGTCACTTCTGTCACATGCTGAGCACGGTCACATGTGAGCAAATCCAGGCACGGCCCCTCACCTCACAGCACATCAGGTCCTTGGAACGTCACGGGATGGAAGGGGAGACTTCCACCCCAACCAAACAGCCACACACGTGATGGGGAAGTCGCATCTGGGCTCACAGCCTGGAAGGAGGCAACATGAGGCCAATAAACACCGTAAAGTTTTTTGAGTTGTTTTTTTGTTGCTCACACACAAGGCTTCCTGTCTGGCCACATCACCCATGGAGATGCTGGTTGGAACAGAATCTGGTTCCTCAACTGTTTGCTACCCACCCCCCTTGAGGCTCTGGCTCCCCTGCTTACACCCCCTCCTCCCTCCATACCTTCAGTCTGCATGGACAGAGAAGACAGAGGGGGGTGGGCGACTCCTCGCCTCCCTGAGTTGGGTCTGGGCCTGCCTCAGAGCGTGGATACTTCTGGGTTTATTCTCCCTTTTTCCCCTCTTCTTCCATCTAAGCCAGGAGCCAGGCAGGGTGCTACCCTACCTCAGGGAGAAGGTGCTTAAGTAATCCCAGGTCACCCCTAAAATAAGGGGGTACCCTGAAGGGTAAAAAACATGGTTTCAGGTAAGAAAAATGGAGACCTGAGTCTCCTGGGATAGCAATCACTTTGGAAGGTACAATTGTGGGCACACCAAGGGAGATGCAATCCTGGCCACAGGGGCTCCCTGAGTCCTTCCCCCAGACCCCCATGCCTCTAGCTTGAATATAGACAGTCATGGCTGTAACAGATGGTATTTCTCCCCAAAAGTCACATCAGTATTCCCAATCCTACCTGCTCTTGAACATCCTTGCCATATCCCCTCAAGAAGCAGAATATATTCCTCCTTCCCTTGAACCCAGGACAGCTTGTGACTGATCTGTCAAAATGCATTAATAGTCATGCTAGGTGACTTCTGGGGCTGGGGGTCATAAAAAGGACGCAGCTTCTATCTAGCTCTCTTTCTCTTGGAGAGCCCAGCCTTCGAAACAGCCACCATGCTGTAAGGAAACCCAAGCTTCATGACAGGCCGCGTATGGATGTCCCAGGCTACAGTTCTAGCTACGTTCTCAACTTACAATGTCATCAATGGTCAAGTGTGGGAATCTCAAATATGTGAGATTCCAAATGATTCTTTCTCCCAGGTATCAAGTCTTCTGGTTGAATTTCTAGGCATCATGGAACAGGGACAAACCATCCCCACTGTGGCCTGGCTGAATTCCTGACCCACAGAATTCATGAGCAAAACTAATGGTTGGACTTGCTTTATGCCACGGAGTTCGGGGGTAGTTTTTAATATAGCCAGAGTAACTAGGACAGCAACTATATATAATATACCTCCTGTGTTCCAGGTACTATACTAAGCATTTTATAAGTATCCACTCACTTAATCTTCAAATCTTATCCAAGAAGTTCCACTAATATCTCCATTTTACAGGTAAGGAGCAGAGGCATAGAGATAAAATAATTTGCCCAGGACCCACAGCCTAAGTGACAGAGCTGCACTTTAAACCCGGGCAGTCTGGCTCTGGAGCTCAGACTCTTGACTGGGAAGGACATACGTCTTGATGGCAGCCATGGAAATGTAAAGCTGACCATTGGAGTCCTGTCTCCATGTTGCAAATAGACAGCCTTGGGGGCTTGCTGTCTCTTGTGATCAAAACTGAAGCTCTTTCCAACTCTGTAGAATGGAACTCCACTGTTGAATTCAAGCTTATAAATGACAACAGCTAGATAGATGGATAGAGATGGGTGAATGGATGGATGGATGGATAGGAAGATGGATGGATGGATGAATAGATAAACATATGGATGCATGGATGGATGGATGGATGGATGGATGGATGGATAGATGGATAGGTAGACAGATAGGTGGATGGATGGATGGATGGATGGATGGATGGATAGGTAGATAGGTAGATGGATGCGTAGATGGATGGATGAATAGATAAACGGATGGATGTATTGATGGATGGATGGATGGATGGATGGATGGATAGGTAGATAGGTAGATGGATGGGTGGATGGATGGATGAATAGATAAACGGATGGATGTATTGATGGATGGATGGATGGGTAGATGGATGGGTGGGTAGATAGATACATATACATAGATATATAGATAGATATATAGATAGATAGATAGATAGTTTTCATTTTTTTTCCATATGGGAGTTTTGTCTGCTATGCAAGATCTGAGAAAGATAAACTAGAAGTGGAGTCCCAGCGTCATGTTTCACCAGCTCTCCCAAAGTCTCAGTTTCCTCATCTGTAAAATGGGCATGACCTTGCCCATCTCAGGGGATGTGACCAAGATTCACTGGAATAAGCCATACAGCACTTGCCATGGTGGCCAGCCCCCATAAGCACTAGACTCCTACTCGCCCCCATCCTCTTGTCCATGCCCTTCCCTCCTCCTTTCTCAGCCTCTGTACCACCTCTCAGCTGGCCTGTGGCTCCCCAGAGCTGTCTCAGACAGCAGGGATCTCCCTCACTCCCCACTGCCTCCAAGCTGGGGGTCACAGAAGTGCGTCTGCCTCTAACGTGCAGCGCCACACTTGCGGGCAGCTCCCAGCGCCGAGCACAGCTGCCAGGCCGGCACGCCTCCTTCCTCCCAGCTGCTGGGGTGTGACCTTGTCTATCAGGAGGCCCCGGGAAGCCCGCTGAGTGTGCTCTCAGCTTGGTGGGTGACATAAATATTTTCCAACAGGCAGGCAACAGTCTGATTGGTGCCTTCCCCAGAGTGCCAAGCTCTAGGCTTGAGGCTACAGCAACAAAAAGGGGGAAAAAAACCTCTTTTTGCCAATGAAGTCCAGCTCCTTCCTTCACTGAGGAGTTTAACTCTTCCTGTGTCCCATCTCCTAGCGACTCCAAGTTCCAACCCAAACTGCTGACATTCAGCAGGATTTTGGCAAGTGCCTACAGTAGCTAGGAGAGCCCTGAACCCACCTTCCCAGAGCCAACAGACCGTCTAGGGCACCATCTCAGATGTGAGTGCATGTTAGAACCACCCAAGGTCATCATAACACAGTGGTTATCATTTAAACTATTTTTTAAGAGTGTTTATCTCCTAGAGGTAGATGCAGAATTCCCCAAGGATGAAATGACAGAGTATCTAGGTTAGCTCCAAAATAACACAGCAGGCAGCAGACTGGGGGAGGGAGGAGGCCTATAGATGAAGCAAGATAAGCTGTGAGCTGACAGTGGTTGATGTAGACCATGGACGGATACATGGTGGTTCTTTGTACCCGTGGAGCTCAGACCTGAGTGGGCATCGAACTTTCCAGAAGGCTTGTTACATGCAGACTTCTGGGCAGCCTGCCCCCCGCCCTGCCCCCGAGACCATTCAATGGGTCTGAGTTGGGAGCCAGATTTTGCAAATCTAATAAGTTTCCAGGGGATTCTGCCACTTTTGCTTCTGAGCAGCCCTTGGAATATAGCACTGTTTATACCATTGTCACTACATTTGTGTATGTTTGAAGAGTTCGGTAATAAGACATTAAGCTATGTTTATTTTCTGAAGAATCTCCTCCAAGAGATGCCTTGGGAAGCATGGAGTGGGGCTCAGGCATCTGCATTTTAAGAGGCTCCTGGGTGATTCTGATATAGTTGTTCCATGGCACGTACTTTGAGAAACACAGAGCAGGGCAGCCAGAAAATTGCCTTGTCGTGGGATACACACCATAATGAGGGCAGCCCTGGAGACTGAGGGTGAGCTGAGCTTGGGCGTGGCAGTCAGGGAAAGCTTCTTGGAGGAGGTGAATCCTAAACTGGAGAAGCTGACGGTAGCCGGGTGATGATGGGGAAGGGAAGGGTACACAAGGAACAGCACATGCTAAGGCGAGAGTGAGCAGAATGCCTTTAAGAAACGGAAACAGGGATGCAGCTCAGGGGAGTGGAGGCATCCAGGGACAGGGCTGGAGAGTTCCGCAAGGGTCAGGTCCCTGTGGGCCCTGAGTTCAGACTTCATCCTGAGGAAGTAGGAGCCACAGAGGGTGTGAGAGAGTGATGTGATCACGTCTGTGCTTTGGAGTAATCCCTCTGGCTGTCATGCAGACCATGAAGGGGCAAGAGCAGAAGCTGGAACGCCTGATGGGAAGGCCAATGTTGAATCCAGGCCTGAAAGGAGTGGCAGCAGAGAGAGGCAGAGACAGGTCCAAGAGCTCTTTGGGTGGGAGAAGAAATAGGGCTTAGAGGCTGGATTTTCAAAAGACTTGAAATGATTTATGTGAATGACTCAAGAACAAATCATAAGATTGTTACGACAGAGAGAAAGAAGGCAGTGTAAGCTGGGGGAAAGGGCTGGGTTCTGAGGGGCAGTTCCTGTATTTGTAGCTTAAAACCCGCCCCTCCTATCTGGGCATCCACACAATGTCCAACGTGGCTCCTGAAACCACCTTGGCTCCAAAAGCCCAACAGCTGAGCTCCATCTCAGCCACTTCTACGTGTGTGACCGAATGCGAGTCACATAACCTCCAGGGACCTCAGGCTTCCCGGCTGTGAAGTGGGCAGCTAATGTCTCGCCATCTCTCAAGGCCGACACAAGGCTCCGAGCAGTGGATGCTCAGTTACAGGCTCAGATCCTGCTTCACAACCCAGCACACTCCTAGCCTGGCTTTAGAACCCATGTGAGGTATCACCTGCTCCCACAAGCCCTCCCCAGATGGGATCACTATCCCCCTTGCGATCCCTTTGGGTCGCATAGGCATGCCTCTTTGGGGACACTAGTGACCGTAAAATAATCTTTATCGTGTGTGTCTCTCCTAAATCCTGAGCTCTTGAATAGCTACAGCCACTGGCTTAGAACTTGACACATAATGAATGCTCTGCACACTCATTCAGTCATTTAAGCATTATTTAATTGAGCCCCCACCATGTATACCAGGCCCTGGGAATACACAGGTCAAAAAAATGAGTGAATGAATGAACGAATGAATGAAAACTGTGAAGTTCAATGAAATAGACTGCTTTCCATATGCCAGCCCCTGGGATAAGCTTTAAAAAAATAGATTATCTCAGGGCGCCTGGGTGGCTCAGTCGGTTGGGTGACCGACTTCGGCTCAGATCACAATCTCACGTTCCGTGAGTTCGAGCCCCGCCTCGGGCTCTGGGCTGATGGTTCAGAGCCTGGAGCCTGCTTCCGGTTCTGTGTCTCCCTCTCTCTCTGCCCCTCCCCCGTTCATGCTCTGTCTCTCTCTGTCTCAAAATAAATAAACGTTAAAAAAAATTTTTTTTAATAAAAAAAAAATAGATTATCTCATTGAATCAATGAAACTCTTAGATATTGAATCGTACACGTGGTTCTAATTTCCAGATGAGGAAACTGAGGCTTGGCAGGGGGGGAAGGGCGGGGCAAGGTGCCTCAGCCAGTGAGTGCTGGCGGTAAGGGTGGGGGGGTGTGATTCAGAGCCTCTAGATCCTGAGCTCCTGATAAGACATTATCCTAGCCTCCTCACTGACCGCTTTCCCAGGTGACCTGTTCCTGGAAAAACCAACCCAGAAAGTCAGGCACAGGGAGTTCTGTATTTCTCTCTGTCTCATAAACAGAGGCAGACCAGGACCCTGAGTGAGATGGGAATGTTCCTGCTTTGCAAATGGAAAACGGTGACGTGATGTTTGTGGGTACCGTGTCTTGAGCAGGTGCCAGTTTTGCGCCAGCCACAGTGGAAAGCAAGTCACATCCAGGCTCCTGACTCCTTCGGGCAGATGGGACAGTTGTCACTTATAAAACACACAGCACTCAGCAAGATGCAGGGAGACCCTGGCCGGAGGCCACATAGCAGGTATTTGGGGGTGACATCTCCTTCCATCCGCCGCCTCCTCCCTCTGGTGACACAGGACACCAACAAATAGTGTGGTCAGAGCAGTTTTTATGGAAAACACGGCAGGCATCTCACCTCGGCGGCTGCTTGCATCCAGTTAGAGGTAAGTCTAAGGATAAGACTTCAGAAGGTGAAGGGATGGGGCACTCGGGTGGCTCAGCTGGTTGAGCATCCGACTTCGGCTCAGGTCATGGTCTCAGTTTGTGGGTTCAACCCCGCATCGGGCTCTGTGCTGACAGCTCGGAGCCTGAAGCCTGCTTTGTATTCTGTGTCTCTCTCTCTCTCTGCCCCTCCCCCACTTGCGCTCTGACTCTCCCTCAAAAATAAGTGAACATTAAAACAAAAAGGTGTAGGGATATAGGCGGGACTCTAGCAGGCGTGCTTGATAGGTGAGCACCGAGCCCACTGGCCTTTTGGTGGATTAATCTGCTATGAGGCAGACCTCAGAATCCCCTGGAGAAGGGAGGCCAGGGTGCACCTCATGTCCTGGGGCTTCCACAGTGGTGGCCTCTGAGAGAACCAGGGAAGGGTCTAGGATGGGGTCCCCTGAGGGGACTGTCACTGTGCTATGACAGCTGAAGAGCCCAACCCTTCCTGACCCTCCCAGACTTCAGCAGAGGAAGCAATGTGCTTTACGTCCTGTTACTAATCCTCCCCCCAAGAATAGTGGCCTGTATTTGGGGGGGGGCAGGGGAAATATCAATCTAGACTCTCGCTTTATGCACCAAAATAAATTCCAGATGGATTTTAGAAATCCAGAGTCAAAAGTAAAAATTGATAAATATTTGAAGCCAAAAATGTGTAGGTCACGAGACAGGGGAGGGAGAGAGCACTTCTTAAGGAGGAAAACAAAGAATGAATCCCAAAGGAAGGGAAATATCGGATGGATTTGTGCACCTAAAAAAAAACTGAAAAAATAAATTCGTGTGACTGAAGACTCCATACACGAATTAAAATCCCACCGACAAACTTAGGAAAAAATTTGGAACGCTTATGACGAGCAAAGGGTTAGCGCCCTTAATATATGTTTTTTACAAAGGTCTTACTTATCAAATAGAAAACACTGAAGCCTAGAAAGAGCCAAAGGAAACAAACAGGCCATTCCCAGAAGAAGAAATGTAAATGAGGGACGAACACAGGGACAGACGTGTATGGTCAGTGTCACTGGGGAAAATACCGTCGGTTTGACAACAGATTTCACGGAGTCGATTCTGGGCTGGCAAGGGCAAGGTGAGAGACGACCCTTGACCGCTTCTGGGTGGGGAGCCACTTTTCCGGAAGGCATCTAGTTCCTTATCAAGAGCCTGAAAAATTCAGCTTCTACCTCAGTAATCCCGCTTCCAAGGACCCGCCCTCAGGGACGATTGTCGACGTGGAGACCAGAGCCACCCTGAATCTCTGCAGGGTCCTATGGATTGTGAACAAAGTGGAGTTCGGTACAGCCATTTACAAGAGCTTTTAAAGGCTGGTGATTAGGACATTGTATGGCGAAAACGTTGTATGCAAAACTGCATGTTCAAAATGACCTTGGTATATGTGGGAGGATGTGCCTGTGTGCCCCTATATAAATGCAGAAACATCCGTGGAAAGACAGTCACCGTCAAATGGAGACAGTGTTCTATTTTCTTATATTTTTATATGTTACATATTTCTATTGTTAACATACCGTTTTTATCATAAAGAAAAATTTTAAGCCAATGCTGTAAAAAATTAGAAAAGCTGTCCTCGATGTGGGGCCATTTAGATACGTAGGAGCTCAAAAGGTATATATGGGTAAAACAGGGTTTGTCAACCTGGAAGCTGTTTTTTTTTTTTTAATTTTTATATATCTTTGAGAGAGACAGAGAGAGAGAGAGCACAAGCAGGGGAGGGGCAGAGACAGAGGGAGACAGAATCCAAAGCAGGCTCTAGGCTCCGAGCTGTCAGCACAGATTAGCACAGAGCCTGACATGGGGTTCAAACCCACAAACTGTGAGATCATGACCTGAGCTGAAGTCGGATGCTTAACCGACTGAGCCCCCCAGGTGCCCCTCAACCTGCACAGTCTTGCCATTCTGGGTCAGATTATTCTCTGGGGTGGGGGCTGTCTAGCATCGTAGATGTTTAGCAGCACCCTAGCCACCACCCACCAGATGCCAGCAGCAAACTTCCCAAGTTGCAACAACCAAAATATACCTCTAGGCTTTGCCGGATGTCTCCCGAGGGCCAAAAATTGCCCCCGGAGGAAAACCTTTGAAGCCAAGGGTGAAGAGGGACTACTTTTAACCTGTTGGCCCTGGGTAACATTCATCTAACCTTTGTGCATTCACTTATGCCTTTGACAGACGTTTTCAGATCCTGGGTCTGGGAGCTGGGAGAACCAAGTTCTAGTCGCGCATCAGGCTCTTGCTGTGTAACCTTGGAAAAGTCACCTAAGCCTCCTTCATTTGTCTGTAAAACACTCCCTGAGGGCTTCCTCATTCCCTGGCACAGCTCTAGGGAGCGCACCACCAGGCACGGTGCTGGTTCCAGGCTCTGCCCTTAGGAGCTCACGGTCCAGCAGAGACGGCCACTGTACAAACAGCCGTGTTTGTTCCGTGGGATGGGTGTTAACAGGGAGTGAGGCAGTGTTAATGTGGGTGAGCGAAGAGAGAGATTCTTAACTGTTGGATCAACAGTGACGCCAATGTTTTAAAGGATGGCCCATTCTGTGCGGACCGCACTTTACAGTTTATAAAGTGGATCAGCAGGGTCTTGGCAGGAAACAGATGGCACACTCAGTGGGGTAACCTAGGCGAGTTTAAGAATGGGATCCTTACAAAGGCGACCGCGGGGAAGGGAAAGTGGCAGGGATGATTCAGAAGCTGTGGGGTAGCAACAGCAGGGACGCTGTCTATCCCTGGGCCTGAAGGGGTCACGGGAGGGACTGACACCAGATCCTGGAGAGCCACAGCTGCTGCTCTGGGGAAAGCTACCCAATAGCAGGGGAGGCGTTGAGGAGGACAACCCAGCCACTGCCAACCTAGAGCCAGGCAGGGGGGAGGCAGAGAGGAAGAACATCTCAACCTCACTCCCCTCCTGCCCTCCAATCTCCTGACACGGCCTCCCAGTGACCATAACATACTAGAAGCCAGAGAGCAACCTGCTGACCCTTCCCATGTGAGTCAGCTACTAGAGTTGAACCGCCAAAGGAGAAGGATCAAGGGGATCCAGAGGCATGTGCAGAAATGTCCAGAATAAAAGGCATCACCCCTCACCTTCTCATTTCATCCCTATAGCAGTGTCGCAAGATAGATTTTATTATCCACCTTTATACAAGAGGAAGCTGTGGTTCAGAGAGGTATGGCGATTTTCCCAAAATCACACAGCAGGAGGACATGAGGAGGGAGAAAGGATGGAGCCAGGATTGAAACCAAGGTTTCCTGAGTCTCTGAGCTCCAGGCTTTATGGTTAGGAGGATCTGGGTTCAAATCCCAGCCCCTCCACTTAATACTTCCTGACCTTGTGTATCTCTGTAAAATGGGATTAGGGATTCTCGTACCAGGGAGGTTACTGGATCAGGTGAGGGGAGTGTGGGGCCCTTGCCGGGTGGAGAGTGAGCTGACTCAGGCAGACGCTTGCCCCCACTCTGCACCAGACAGTTATTAACCAGAGCATCAGACTCTGCATTAGGCAATTTGTCCACCTCCTCCTCCACCTGCAAGATCGACCTCCACGCTCAGCGGCCTCATTGAGATTCAGGTCCTCAGCTCCGGGACTCCATCCCAGTGTCTGGTCAATAGCTTATATTTTTAATTTGTCAATAATCAGTCAGGACCTTGGCCAGTGCCCCGCAGAGGGCTCAGCAAGATCACTCAGCCAGTGCATTGAGGGGCGGGGGGGTGGGGGGGGGAGAGGCAGTGTGCATGGACGGGGAAACAGACTCTGAGCAACGCTAACAAACTCAGGCAGGGAACTGGGGGACAACTGGGTACCCACAGCATCCTGACTTCCAGGCCATGGCTTGGGTGTCAGGAGACCTAGGGAAAAATGGATAAGTACACAGGACTGCAGTCAGCCAAACCTGGTTCAAGCCCAGCACCACACCTTTAAAAATAGGTGGTCTTGACCCATCGACTGAATCTCTCAGAGCCTCAATTTCCCCATCTGTCAAGTGGCTTCCATAATAACAACACGTAACTCATAGGGCTGTAGAACGGTCAAGCGAGTTAGGACAAAGAGCCTGGAACAGTGCCCAATGCACAGCGAACCCATCACACACGTTTGCTATTGTGACTTTTTTTTAAGTGAAGCAGGAGAAACCATTCATAAGTAAAGAGTGAGCATTAGTGCACTTACAGATTCCCAATACAGATGGGGAACCTGACACTCACAGAGAGGAAGTAATCAGCCCAATTTTACAGATGAGGAAGCTGAGGCTCAGAGAAGTCAACTCATTTGTCCAAGGTCACACAGCTGGGATGTGGTGGAGTCAGGCCTCCAAACCTGGGGAGTCTAACCCCAGGTCCCATGATTCTAATCACCAGGTTAAATAGATTCTACAACCTAAGTATCCAAAACAAAGAGGGAGAAATGCCCCCTTACCTCCTTCCCTTTGTTCTTGGCATTTTTTTGGGAACAAGAGCATTGCTTCCTTTTCTCTCTGACAGGCAGACACTGGGTGCCCACAAGAGGCTGGGACAGTGAAAATAGGAGGAAATCTGTATTCCTCATGAGTCTTACCTATTCTGTCACTAAAAAACATCTCAGTTCTTAACTGTCCTGTGCCCCTGCCAATGAAAGAGTCCAGGAGAGGCCATGGGAGCTGGAACAAAAGGGACTGAAGCGTATGTTGCCCCCAGAAAGACAGGGCCCATCTCAAAATCAAAGGGCAGTTAGCATTAGAGCCATGGCATGAACACAGGTCACCCAGGGCCCATCCCTGGCATCTGTTGGCCATCTGTGTCTGCCTGCCTGGTCCTCTGCCTCTAACATCATGAGTGCCCGGTCCTTGATATGTCATGGCACCTCTTCTTGCAGTCTTCATGGTAAGACTCCACAGAACAGGACCAGCCCCTGTCATCATCCCACAGTCCTGACCAAAGAACCCCACACAAGGCTGGGTCCCACCTATGGGGATAACAATGGCACCAGTAGTGTGCTGGACCCCGATTCTGGACACCTGTCTTCCCCACCTCTTAGAGATGCTGTCCAAGTGAGTACCCAGCTCCCAGTCTCCCACCTGTATCGTTTGCTGGGTTGGAGAATTCTCTAAAACCACCGGGGTAGACACTCCAACACTAAGTGTGTTTTCGAGCAGGCTCATGAGATACATGTACTCCCATGGCTTTCCCCCCTGAAGCCTTCGGGACCCACAGAGCCCTGGAGATTTCTTTATATCTTCTTTCTGCCAGGCTTCTCTGTCTCCAGAGAACCTACCCCCTGAGTCTGCATCTATTGAAATATGCTTTTACGCCAGAAAACTCCCCAGACATCAGTAGAATCCTCCACAGGTAGAATTCAAAAGCTGTCAAATGCCCTCAGAGAATCCCTGAGCTCCTGGGACCTCCTGCAAAGTACCAATCACAGGCGGGATCTCAGAGAGCCACCAGGACACCAGTTCTTCAGGAGCCTCAGTGGTCACCTGGCCCAACCTCCTTCCCATTGAACAGAGGGGAAACTGAAGTTTGGAGACGGGAAGCAGCTTGCTCAGAGATGCACAGACTGCTGGTGCAGAGCTGGGATCCTGTCCTCTATGCCTGACACCCTTCACCTCCATGCAGGTGCTGGGAACTATGGGTGGGCCAGAGAAAACCCAAGGGAAAAATACTTTCTCAAGAGTCTCCTAATGGGATCATCTTCTCAGACTGTAGTGGATGGAATAAGGAACATGAGTTTTGTCCATGATTTGCTATTAGCTTGCAGTGTGGACCCACAAAAGCCACTTCCCTCTAGTTACCACATCTATAATGGGTTATAACAAGTCACTGAAATAATCAGGAGGATAAAGCATCACCATCATCATCGTCATCACTATCATCACCTTTTCCTCCTCCTCCTCCTCCGCCTCCTCCCCTTCGTCCTCCTCTTCCTCCTCCTTCTGCTCCTTTTTCTCATTTGTTAGGCATTTACACCACACTCAAGACTTACTTCAAAAAAAGTTTATAAGAAGCTTAGGAGGAAGGCCCTATTACTTGATTTTCCAGATGATGAAACTGAGTGTTGGAAAGATTTATTGGCTTGTCCTTGCTAACCATAAAGCCCCCAGAGAGGCAACCAGCATTTGGACCTGGACAGTCAGAGAGCAGAGTTAGCAGCCTTAACCCCTGCCTGACCCTCCTCCCACACAGGAAGTCTTGGCCACTGATGAGACTCTTCAAAGGATGGCGATGATTCTTCCCACTGATGTGCTTATTGGTTTCACAATTCAGAGAAGTCACATTTGTACCCAAGCATGAAGCATTCGGTAGGTATCCCAGGAGGGCCAGCTTTAATTCATCCTGCCTCTCCCTCACTGGGACAGAGGACGGCAGGTGGGTTTGCTGAGGAGCACTCAGATGTGAAATGGGTCAGAGAACAAATGAGGAAGGAGAATTTAACGTGTTTGGGTTCTTCCATGGCTGAGGGTCATCCATGCGGGAAGTGAGTTGAGTCTACAGATTTCCCACGGGGCTGGGGGTGTCGTCTGGCTTTATGACAGGGAGACCCCTGGGCAGGGAGGTGGGGGAGGCATTGCTAAGCCTTTGTACCAGCACATGGTCCCTTCCAAGTTTTTCACCACTCAAAGTGTCTGTCCCACTGGCAGTATGACCATATCACCTCTCTTTTGGACCCCATTTTTTCTATCAGTACAAGGTCACAGGCTGATTAGCAATAGGGTTTCTGGGTAGAGGGTGTCTCTGTCCAGAGTGCTGAAATGAGAGGTGGCTGCACTCTGGCCCAAGGCTGGTACATACACTGGGTTCTCTCTCCCTCACCCTCACATAGACTGCTTTTCCCATAAAAGACATTTTTCTCTTGTTTCCTTCCTATTTTTCTCTCTCTCCCTAGCTCCCCCACCTCTCTTTCCATAGATCAATTCCTTCCTTCCTCTCTCTCTCTCAATTTCTCTCCATTTCTCCCTTTATCTTTTTCTCCATCTTTCCCCCACCATTTTCCCCTCTCTACTTTTCTTTCTTGCCTTATGTTTCTCTCCATCTCACTTTCTTCCTCCTTGCATTCCCCCCTCTTTCCTTGCCCCAATCTCCATTTTCTCAGCTGCTCCCCCAGGACCCTGGGCTTGACTTTCTTCCCCAGCCAGCCCCTCTCCTTCCAGCCACCTCCCTAAAGGCAAACACTCCATCCCAAGTTCTCTTCTTCTTCCCTCACCTAGCCCCTTAGAGATGTCCAGCTTCTCCCTGTGATGACCCATTTGGGGATTCAGAACCAGAGATCTTCCTTCCTTTCAATCTCCCACTGCAGAGGGAAACATCTTCCAAATGGGACACTTTCCTCAAATCAAAACACCTCACCTATCAAAAAGCACCTACTGTGTGCTACATTCTGGGAAACAACATGAATGAAAGTAGTCTGATCTCTCCCCCCTTCCTTATGTTAAGGGAGACAGAAAGCAAGCAAAGAATTTAGACACTGATTTTAGTTTTTTGACATCAAGACGATAGTCAAAGTTTGGGCATGGAAGGTGACTTGGGGTGGAATGGGACTGCATTATGTTGAGAGATCAAGGAAAGTATCTCTGAAGAACCGGCATTGAAACTACAACCTGAATGATGATATAGCCATGCAAAGGACCCATAGAAAAAGATTTGAAGTAGAGGGCACAGTAAGTGCAAAGGCCCTGAAGCTGGAAAGAATTTGATATAGTCAAATAACAGAAAGAAGGTTTGTGTGGCCATAATGGGGAGAACAAGGCAGAGCAGATCATGAGATGAGGTCAGTGCCTCTGACCCAGACTCTGAATGTCCTTAGAGGCTTTGGAACAGAGCTTGTCTTTTATTTTTTATGTCATAGGCTGAAGCATGTCTGTCATTTGATTCCTTCCAGGTGTAGTGAGGTGGGGAAGAGTGGACATGAGGGCACAGACCATTTAATAGGTGGTACCTTAGCTTTAGAAGTTCTTTAAAAGCATGGATCTTGTTCTTTCTCCTTCCCACCTCCACCCCACCAAGGCACTTCTAACTCACCTAGCCCCCTGCACGGAACCCAAATTGAAGGCCCTGCTGTGGGAATGGCAGCTACTGCCATTACCACCACCATCATCACAATCAGCATCATTTCTAAGTGACTCCAATTGATGTAAGGATGAAAGTAAGACAAGGATTAAAACTTCCTTATAGGTCTATTTCAAGATTTTTAGCATGGGTGTCAGGACAAAGGGATTAATCCCATAAGCATTTATGGAATGCCTATTGTATGCAATACAGAAATAAACAGACCCCTGGAGTGGCCGATATGAACACTAATATCAAGAACTGCCAACATTTATTGGGCATTTGCTAGGTACCAGTCCCCTTGCTAAGGGCTTTACATGAATTATCTCCTTACATCCTTACAACAATACCACGAGCCTTTTCACTTTTCAAGTAAGGAAATCAAGGCAGAGAGAGTTGAAGCAATTCATTAAATGAATTAAAATCTGTCTATTCCTCCCTATCCTTGAGTCATTTATTGCCTGCTTCGCTTCTCCCCTAGTCCCCCACAACTCTGTACTAATGGGCTAGTGTGTTACCTTAGAGATAGCATATAGTTCATTCTGCAGGCTGAGATCAGAGTTTGTCCAAATAAGTCTAGTCACGGCACTTATGGTCTACTGGTACTTGGCTACTCTAAAATTGTTTCTTTACGTGAAATGAAGAGAGAAAGAAAGAAAGAAAGAAAGAAAGAAAGAAAGAAAGAAAGAAAAAATAAAGTGATGGAGGGAGAAAGAAAGAAAGAAAGAAAGAGAGAGAAAGATGGAGGGAGGGAGGAAGAGAGGAGGGAAGGAGGGAAAGAAGAAGGAATGGAGGGAGGAAGGAAGGAAGAAGAAAAGAAAGAAGAGAGAGGAAAGGAAAAGAAAGGGAAGGGAAGGGAAGGGAAGGGAACAAAGGAAAGGAAAGGAAAGGGGGAAGAAAGAGAGGAAGGAAAATTGCTCAACAAATGGCAAGTAGCATGGTTGTAATCACAGTTTTAAAATTCATATCCATGTTAGCAGTGGCCTTTATGGGTAACTTCTTAAGCCCAAGGAATGGCCTAATTAATGGTGGAACTTTAGGTACATTGTCAAGAAGAAGGGGTAGTATATTTTTGAGTGAAAGACTGAGAGTAGTGGCTTACCCAGAGGTGGAAGGTTTTAATGGGGACAAACTGTCCCTCTTCCCTCAGACAAGTGTCTGTCCCTCTCCTTAGGGAGCCCAGAAGGGAACTTCTGCACCCCACCACCCAGCACTGACAATCCCCCCGCAAAGGCCCTGCCTCAGAGCTACAAGCTATTTCACTTCTTCAATGCATGACTAATAAGCACTTCATCGAAGGCAATATTCAATTGTGCTGTGGAATTAAAGGAGTAGGCTCACGTGCCATATATCACCCCAGGAGCTCTTACCAGCAGGAGATCAATAATCCAGCGATAGACATTTCATAATTAAAAGACGACGAAGAAGAAGACGATGAGGAGGAAGAAAGACAAGGGCCCTAGCAGATGGCCCTGCATTTTTCTTGGCTTTTTGGTTCCCAAGGCTTTGGGGGACTTGCCAGAACAATGAGTCCTGGTTGGAGCCATCCCAAAAGGCTAGCTGGAAGGGGGCTTCGGTAGAGTCATGTGGCCTGTCCCCCGCCTCGAGGCTGGCTGGGGATAAGTGCTGCCATTTTTAGACTCACTGAAGTGCCTTTTGATATCCCTCCAGGCTGCCTTTCTCCATAATCCCAAACCGGCTGGAGCAGGTAGGTTCCTGTTCTCTTCCCAGCTTCCATATCTCCATCTTTAGGTCAAGCTTACAGTTTTTCCTCTGGGAAAATTTCCACTTCAGGGTCATTGGGTTCAGGTGGAATGAATGTGACCTCCACAATCCAGAGATGGTCCTGCACATCACATCTGGCCAATAAAAATGCCTCATTCATTCTCAAGGCCATGATCGACTAATGGATGCCAATGTAACCCAAGCTAAGCCAATCGGGGTCAATTCTGGGACTACCTTTGGAGCTGCCCCTCTCCTAGCTGGGGTTTCCAGGCTTGAACTACTGAACCCTAAAGCTATGGGGGGACTATCTTGTCGTCATGGAGAAATAGACTTTTCCTGGTAACATTGGTAGACGTCTGAATTCAGCCCCCCGGCAATCGAGGTTCGACTTTCAGTTGATGAGAACCCATGAGTTCCCATTTTGCCTAAACTAGTTTGAATGGAATTTTCATCTCTGCAAATTAAAAGGTCCAGGCAAGTCCACTAGGTTTCTTCTTGTCTGTTTGTTTGATCCACCCATCCAAAAACATGAGTAGTTTAAAGTCAAAAAAAAAAAAAAAAAACAGCTGTAGTTAAATTCACAGTCCAACAATGTACTAGCAGTGTAATCTGGGGGAAAGTGCCTAAGCTTTTTTTTTTTAACATTTATTTATTTTGGATAGAGTGAGCAGAGAAGGGGCACAGAGAGTGGGGGACAGAGGACCTGAAGTGGGGTCTGTCTGCACTGCCAGCAGAGAGCCTCGCGTGAGGCTCACAAACCCGTGAGATCATGACCTGAGCGGAAGTTGGACTCTTAACTGACTAAGTCACCCAGGCACCCCTGCCTAAGCCTTTTGAAACTCAGTTTCTTCAGCTGTAAAATGGGTATGGTACCACCCTCAAAGGGGTCATTGTGAAGATTGCATAAGATAGTAACTAATTCTCAGGGAGCATGAAATGTGGCTTAATCTGTCTCTTACCTTGGAGTTTCACTCTGCCTGAAGAACAAGTGAAGCTGTCCTTCAGAGACCCACCACTTGCTATCACCATCATCTACGGGAGCAAACCAGACCTGGTAGAACGCTCTTTTGTAGGAAAGAAGATGTGTGACAGCATCACTTGGACCATAGCAGCCAAACAAACATTCATAAAGCTTAACTGAGGGCTCCATTTCTCTTCAAATGCAGAATGAGCAGGAGGTAATAACGACGCTTTGAAGATCACATATCATTGGTTGCGCATCCAAATGGCACCGTCCACTTTATTTGTATTATCTTATGCCACTGTCACAGTTCTCTGAGGAAGCTGAGGCTCAGAGGGGGGCAGCAATTGGCCAACGGTCACACAGCTGAGCCTGAGTCGAGTCTGGACAGCAAAGCGCTATGCTTTGACAATTCCCCCAAAATAATGCCTCCCAACAGGGAGGTGTGTACCAGGCACTGGGCAAGCCTCTCTGCACGGCTTCCTATCGAACCTTCTTAGGATGCTTTTGAGAAAAGCTTGGGACTCATTTTAAGGTAAAAAGCAGCAGTGAAGTATGCTTAAAGAGGGAAACAAAGATCTCACTGCTCAATTCGGTGTGGCCTACAGTCTTTCTGTTGTATGTATTTTACCACAATTAAAAAAAATAGTAAAAAGAAATTATCTTTAAAGCACATACGCACGTATCCTTTGACCCATTGCTAAGAAAATTCCCTGGGGCAATCACATCAATATCCTCAAGCTGGAAATGACCTGCGGGTCCCCCAGTGTGGTTCAGATTTTAAAATAAGACGTTATGTATAAGAAACTTCAATTATTTTTTTAAAAAATGAAGTAGAACTCTTTGTGTTCATTGTAAAGGTATCTAAATATAATAGTAACTGAGACAAAAAGCAGAACAACAACGAGGCAAAACAAAAAACCCAGTGGCAAAAAACCCTCCACTGCCCATCCCCTCCTCCCTTTCCACTTCACCCCTGCAACTCTCCACCACGCTCCCCGCCCTAGGAGCTTTCCCCCTCCCTGCCCCAGCTTTGGAGACTTTGTTCATCCACCCCTTCTTCTGGGAATGCCACATCCATGAACAAGATCCCAGTGAGCCTCCGTGGCAACTTCTCTCTCATCTGGACTTGCTGGGTTCTCCAAGGGCAGAGACTGTTTGCCCAGCACCCAGCCTCCTCTGGCACAGAGGAGGGACACAGCAGACATGCGTTGGATGTCCACTGGTGTGGGTGGTGGGGACTGTGACCAGAGCCAGTCCCTGACCTTGAGTCCTTTTCTCGTCTTTCCCCAACCCTGTTGAGTTCATGTGGGGTCAGGGGCCTTTGGGGACAGAAGTGACATTTTTTAGACACCTCCTTGGTTCCAGGTCTCCAAGCTGCCTTTTCACTTATGTATGTTTTCTCTGCATTTTTACTTTTGCCCTTTATCATCCCATTTTATGTATAAGAAAACTGAAGCTGTGGGCAAACGGACTCGGTCAAGGTTACCAGCTGCTTTTTGCTGGGTTTAGGGGACAAGCCCAGGTGGGAAGGAGAGTGCAATGGAGAGGTTGGCATACCCAGGACCGCACCGCATCGCGCCCCGTCGCGTTTCAACGTAGTGCCGTGGAGGAGTTCTTACTCCCGATCTATAATGTGTCGCTCACGCTGCCCCCGCGAACGAAGACCGGCCACTGGCAGACTGACCCATGGCCGGTTCTTCATTCACCACT
The DNA here is from genome assembly GCF_018350195.1 of Panthera tigris. Taxonomy (NCBI): domain Eukaryota; kingdom Metazoa; phylum Chordata; class Mammalia; order Carnivora; family Felidae; genus Panthera; species Panthera tigris. Next base: position 25,714,886 of record NC_056671.1, read on the forward strand.
GAAAGGGACGTTCGTTTGCTAAGAAGCCCACGGGCTGGCCCGAGAGCTGTCACCCTGTGACAATATAGACAGAGCCGTGCCCCACCTCGTAAAGCCCCAGCGTACACACACGGGAGAGCAAGCCCACCCTCTCTCGCGGAGAGAATAAGTGTAAGGAATTAAGAAGACTGATTAAACAGACAGATGTTTTCAGTCGGCAATAGAAGTGTCAACATGATCCTAATTAATGAGTGTGTTAATGGCTGTTCTCTGTTTGAAGACAATAGTCGCCGCCTTTGAGATGTATCCACAATGACTCACAGGGCACACGCGTAGATGCCCGCGCGGAGCCTGCGTGGGGCGGGGGTACGAGCCGTGTGCTCACCCAAGGGATACACAGTGGCACAGACTCGCGCTCAGGGAGGTGCGCTGACCCCGCGGGGAACAGGCTCAGGGCACAGAGGACCCTGGGGCACACGTGCAGGTGCGGTTCCACCGTGCACACACACACGGCACACACAAGGCACACCGGGACACGCACTCAGGAAACACGGAGCCTACACCTTCCGCACCAGCCCCCCAACACTCAAGGCACACGGAGCACCCACGCCACCCGGACGACACCCAGGCAAAACGCACACCACAGACACCGAGCTCACAGGATACCCACACCATCCACACAACGCTTGCCCAATGCACACGCAACGTACACGCGTGTCACACACCTGTGCACGCCACACATGTGCTCAACATGAGTACACCCCACGCACAGCACCCCGTCACACACACACACACACACACACACACACACGACACGTGCAATCCCACAATACAGCTCATGGTGCACAGAGCACTAGCCTTACACATTAGCACACACACTCAAGCACACGTTTAGTACCAATAATCAAGATGCTCACCATGTGTTCACCTCATATACTAGACTGTACACTGAGACTTGGGCTGGTGACCCCCTCTGACCATTTCCATAAAAACACAGAAATGAAAGGGGTGAGTCTCTTTCCTCCAGGATATCCCAGGCCTACAGAGAAGCACAAGTACTGCCCTGTGAGGCACGTCAAGAGGATCTCTCAACATCATTTACTTGCTTGTGTTTCCGCGAGGAAAACACGTGGGAAAGACTTGCTACACAGAACAAGTGCTGAACAGTATGGAGTTGGGCTGTAGCCACTCAGTGGCCTTTTTCATAAAGACACCAAGGAAAAACCATTCTGTAACTCTTACCGTAGTTATTTTTAGCAGTGGTATTTTTATTTATCTCAGAGGATCTGGGGAGTGTGTAACTAAACATGTCTCCCTTTTTACCCTGGCTCCTAGGAAACTCAGTGCTAAAATTTTGATCTGTGTACTGTAGGAGTGTTGATTTTCATAGTACAAATCTCTGAGTGTTCTAACCGATGCTATTTCATGTTCTTACAGGTGTTCTTTTTTCATTCTATTCTTAAAATACACTTTTAAATGACTAATCTCTTCCTGAAACAATATGGGGATAGAAATATGGGGAAGAAAGATCGATTTGAGTTAGGTAGATTTATTAGGGCAGGAGAGCTGCTGTAAGAAAGAACCTCCAGTTCTCAACGGCTCAGCACAACAAAGGTTTATTTCTTGCTCAGGGCACAGTCTAGTGTGGGTTTTCAGGCCGTGTGCCATTGCTCCCTACAGTCATCCAGGGACCCGGGATTCCTTCCATCCAGTAGCATTTAAAGTATAAAGGGGAAAAGCCAGGATCACTGGAGTAGCCGTATCTTTAACCTGACACAAGTAAGACCTCCAAGGCTGTGTCCAGAGGAGGGAGAGGTGGCCTCTGATGGGAAGGAAAGAAAAGACCCCAGAGAAGAGTCAGTCTCTGAGCTGGGCATTAAGGGCAAATCAAACCCGGGTCTGCAGAGAAGGTAAAAGGCAGAGGGACAGACAGACCCATCTGGACAAATTTACAGAGGTGAGAAATGGTGGGGACCACCGTTGTGAAGACCAGCGAGGAGCTCCTTCTGGACCAAGAGTGGGAAGCAAGATGGAGGTGGTGGGCTTTTATGGTCGAAAGGAAAGCAGAGCCTGGCCCAAGAGAGCCTTGAGTGTCGGACACAAAAAGTATCTCTTTATGCCATGATCGTTAAATTACCCAACACTGACTGGGTGCTGGGAAACGCTGCACAGTGCTTCCTTGAGATTGTCTTATCAATTTTCAGAGCAACGCTATATGGCGAAGCACTCCAGCGACCTGCATTTTACAGGAGTGGACACTAAGGCGCAGAGAGGTTAAGTGACTTACCTGAGTCCACACAGAGAAAACGGCACCATCAGAGGCGGAAATGGTCAGTGCACTTCCTAAGCAGCTATCCTCTGGGGTCTCTGGAACAGGGACTCTGCCCTGTGTTGTGGTCATCACGGTAACAGGCTCAGCTGGATGGGATATCAGAGGGCAGTCTGACAGGGGTCACCAGCCCAAGTCTCAGAGCCAGCCATGGTTCAACAGCTCAATAGCTCACCCAGCCCTGGGTGAGGCCGTTAGACTTAGAGCCTCTTTTTTCCAACCTGTAAAAGGGGGTCATATGCTTCCATTCCAGGGTGGCAACATGTGTGTCATTTATCCCAATGCCTAGCACGTCGCGAGGGCCACACACACAGCAGCCATTATGATTATCATTGCTGTTGCTGTTTTGGTTGTTTTTAAAGGGACAGAGGAGCTGGGGAACAGGCTGCAATACCCGCCAAGAGACAAGTAATTTGGGAATGCTCTAGCAAGGGCCGTGGAGAGGGACAGCTGTGAGGGAGATTAAGGAAATTCGCGCGGAATATATGCACGTCTGGCACGTAGAGTGCTTTGGCAAGGACAGAAGCGGGACGGACGCACTCCTCCCCAGAAAGATGTGAACGGCATTTGGCTTCCCTTGCTGTTCAAGCCGGGAGCAGTCCTGCGTGCGTGTCTGTGTGTTTCATGCAAATGCGGGCGCGTGTAGATGTAGATGGCAAGGGCCTCGGAGACACAGGGGCGAGTGGAGAACAAAGAGCGGGGCAGGTTCTCCTGCGAAGCAACCCGGTGGATGGGGGGTCCTGGGGGCTAGACTGTGGGCCTGAGTTCTCTTCTACTTGGGGCCTGAAGTGAGCACTTGGCCTCCGAGAACGTGTCTCCAAAATGGGGCTGAGATCGCTTCACTCACCTTGACTCCAGGGCTGGACTACATCTACTTTTGAGGTCCCTTGTGGCTCCAAGATCCCAGGCCAACGAGGGAGGCCAAACACGGGAGGGTGAACAGCTCTGAAGTTCTAAGATGGTATCTTGGCTCCTCAAAGTCAGGGGAGAGAAGAGAGAAGAAGGGTCGTAGAGGTGAAGATATCCAGGAGAGAGAAAGAAGGAATCTGAGAAACTTAACAGAAGACCGTGGGGGGAGGGAAGGGGGAAAATAGTTTCAAACACAGAGGGAGGCAAACCATAAGAGACTCTTAAATACAGAGAACAAACTGAGGGCTGATGGGGGAGCCAGGGAGAGGGGAAAATGGGTGATGGGCATTGAGGAGGGCGCCTGTGGGGACGAGCACTGGGTGTTGTATGTAAGCGATGAATCAAGGGAATCTACCCCCAAAACCAAGAGCACACTGTATATACACTGCGTGTTAGCCAATTTGACATTAAATTCTATATAAGGGGGAAAAAAGGAACTCCAGAAAATGTTTAGAAAAAAATCCAGAGCAGGGGCCATCCCTGAGAGGGCTCTTCTTTTAGATCATGAGCAACACACCCCCTGTCACCATGCAGCTCCCTGAGGTCTCCTGCCTGAGTCTCCTTTGTCCCCACTGACCCCCTCTCCCTGCTTTATTAGTCGTATGCAGCAGAAGTGATCAGGGGACAATTGGAGAGGGGCCAGAAGCAGCACCACCTCCCAGGACTCTCCTCTGGAGAAGGGAACCCCTGTTTTAAGCCCTTTAATGGTCCCAAAATGAATGACCAACATCAAAACTCGGGGAAACTGACTTGGAGGCTGAACACCGAGGTGAAAAAACAGCCTGGACTCCCCAACATCAGCCTGGCTTGGATGGCGAGTCCTGGGTTCAGCTCACGCAGGTCACATGTCCTCAGACAGGAGACTTTGTTTCTTGAGGCCTCAACTTCCCCACCTGTGAAACGGAGCCGGTGACAGAACCCGCCTCCTGGGATAGATGTGAGGATCCACAGCCATGACTCTTGTCGAGTGCCTGCCTCTGTGTGTGGCATCGAGCAGGGGTCCTCTACCTGTCATTTACTGCCTCCTTTTTGGGGCGATGGGGGACGCGGTCTCATTCAGCCCTCTTTGGCCATGCCTTCATGCTCACAGAAAGTCCTTCCTTCCTTTAACCAAACACACACAAACGTGTTTTTCTCCCCCAAAACATTAGTCTCCAGCTGCCTCTCCACTTATGTAATGATTTAGGAGAAGATCAAAATAAAACGTGAGAAGCTGTAGGCTGTGATACTATTTTTTTCCCCTTAGTACACTTTGATTATGTGTAAACAGCACATTGCAAATTATTTCCTCTTTCTTTGTCAAGTCCTCAAGCCACCTCGGGGTCCCTCAGAATAAGTAATTGGCTCTGGGACATTGCGTGACAATTCGCTTTGAGTAAACACTTATCTCCAGGGAGTCTTCCTCCAGCTCATGGCTGTTCCAGGAAAGAGGGTACCAGGCTGGGGGTGGGGGGGGAGGTCAGAGCCACACAACCTGGGGGATCTTTTGTCCCCTCCATGGGGTCTTCTTTGGGGACACGGATGGTGGAGAGATTGTTTGAAGAGCCCAACTGGATTGATCTGGATTGATCCTTGAGGCTCATTTGCTGTCTCAGAATCCCTGAGAACACCTCCTCCCAGAAGCCCTTGGACCTTGAATCCCCAGATTCTATCTCTAGAACTTCGTGAAACCCAACAGTATTAGGGGAGCAGGGAGTACGAGCGGATATAGCAGCAAATTTCTATCTCCTCTAACCTTGGCATTTTGCAATCATGGGTTCAAATTTTGGTCCTGCCACTGAAAAAACTGCAGAATGCTGGGTGAGAAATCTAACTTCCCTGTGCCTCTGTTTCTTCACCTTTAAAACGGGCATAGTCACAAAGCTAGTGTAGTGGCTATGGGAGCATAAGATCAGGTAGGTAGCAGGGACAGCAGCTTGCCCAGAGTGCCTTTGACTGACCTAGGAAAAGGCAGAGCAATTAGAAAACGTACCCCTTCCTCCAGGTGCATGCAATCTTACCTAAAGGTCTGCTGAGCAGTTTAAAGATTGAGTTCAGGGGCGCCTCGGTGGCTCGGTCGGTTAAGCGTCCGACTTCGGCTCAGGTCATGATCTCACGGTCCATGAGTTCGAGCCCCGCATCGGGCTCTGGGCTGACAGCTCAAAGCCTGGAGCCTGTTTCAGATTCTGTGTCTCCCTCTCTCTCTGCCCCTCCCCCGTTCATGCTCTGTCTCTCTCTGTCTCAAAAATAAATAAACATTAAAAAAAAAAATTTGAAGATTGAGTTCAGCTCTCCCTTGACCCTGAGGTCAGGAGCTCTTACGCAGTGCACACCCTGCACAAATGTACCTGGCAGCCCTGTGTGTAAAGCAGTGTACACCAGGCTCAAGGTAAGCACTCGATATCTTGCAGCATCTATGGTCACTACCATCATATACGATCGTTTCAATGATTCTGACTCTTAAAATCCATGACGGGCTAAATACTTTAAAACTTGACTAGCTCTTTAAAAGAAGAAGAATCCAGGTTGGAATCCCTTGACATCATGTCCTGGCCATGCCTCCTTGAAGAAGTTCCTTACCCATCTGAACCTCAGCGTCCTCATCTGTAACATTAGAAAACACTAATTCCCACCTGGTGGTAAGGTTTTGGTTGCATAGTAAGTATCAAAAATACCTGCAATCCAGGGCCTAGAATGTGCTAGGTGCTCAGTAAATATTCATCTCCTTTCTGCAAGGAAAAGGCGACCTCTCCCCTATGGCTTTTTCCTGGAGCACAAGCGTCCATGGTCAATGTGTTTGGGAGATGAAAACTATATATATATATATATATATATATATATATATATATATATATATAACCACTGTAATGACGATGCTGATCATTTTGAGGTATAACCTCCTTGCAGGCAACGAACATCAAGTTTGGAATCAGAAGACGAGGGGCCCAGTCCCTAAGTACCCTCACCCTCAACTCATCTCGTGACTTTGGATGAGTCACAGGCTCTCTGAGATTTGGTTTTGTGTTCTATGAAACCGGGGGCAGAAGAGACAAGGGTTATTGAATATCTGGTACACCAGCAGAAGCACCTGGAATTCCAAACAAACCTAGGGATACCTACAGTATACAAAGCGGGTTAAAACAGGGATGCTCCGAGTGAAGCAAGGTCAGGGGTGGGGGGCTACCAATTCACCCCACTTCTTCTCACCCTGCAGTACCCTCTGATGAGGAAGTCCAGGGCTCTGGGAGCACAATATGGCAGCCATTGGGCTCAGCCCCTTCCTGCTGAAATATTCCAAGACTCTATGCTTGTGCTTTGATACCCACTGTCTTGCCACTCAATTCATCTTGACCTCAAGCGTGTGTGTGTGCATGCGTGTGTGTGTGTGTGCATGTGTGTGTGCGTTTACCACAAACAAATGCTCACAAAGAAAGCAAAAAGAAGTTCCACCAGCCATTAAGGGGAAATTACAAATGCATTTTTCTCTGCCTCCGGCACATTAATAAAAGAGATTACAAAACTGGAATTGAGTCGAAGCAGGGCAACCTCACAACAATTGGAAGGCAGGGGCGGGAGGCGGGGGCCGACTGCTTCCTGTACAGTCATCTGATTTCATGGCCGTTCCCATGCTGAGAGAATCTGTCTGCGGCGGCTGCTGGGAGGATGTGGGCTCATGCATTAAACATCAGGGGGACCCTTGCAACGTGCACTGTGGGCTGGGAGAAGAACAGGGTGGGGGGCACGTTTGTGACATGCCCCAGCACGGCAATGCCTGTGGGCAGAGACCTGGAGATTGTTTAATGCAAGCACTGGAAAATCATTGAAAATTGCAGGGTGGAGAGGAAGGAGGGTGTAAAATGCAGAATGTGCAAAGATGTTCTAGTGCCTTGAACACTGGGAGGGCCACCATGGCCACGTCGTCTCAGCAGTCATAGCGAGTGGTTGCTATGTGCCATGAGCTCTGGGCTAGATGCTGGGGTTGGTCATTGGAGAAGACTCAATTACTGGCCTTCATCCTTCACACCTCCCTAGGCCCATGCCTTTTGTCATGGGACTTTGCAGCCTTTCCTCCTAGAGGACACATCCCTCATCATTGACTTTGAGCTTGACCATGTACCTGGCTTTGGCCAGGGTTATGTGAATGGAAGGACCAGGGTGCCACTTCTGGGATGAGACCTTAAGAAACCTTGTGAGTTTCTACTTTTTCTCTCACACCTCTGCCCTCATCATGATAGAAACGTGCTCTGGCTACACTGCCAGCCCACAGGGGATGGAAGGAAGGTGGAGCTGGGCCAGACAGAGGCTGCGGCTCAGAGCTGTCCCATCTGACTCGCAGAATAAGCCAGCTGAGAAAGAAACATCTATTGTTGTAGGCAACGGGGATTTCGCATCTGCTTGTTAGGCAGCAACAGCTGACTGATACACTTACATATGAAGTCATTCATTTTATTCATATATTCATTCACTCAGGAACCATTTCCTGAGCGTTTGCATGCCAGACATTTTGGAAGGCAATAGAGATATAACGGTTAATAAGAAATCTGCGAAAATGGGCAGAGATTTTGAATTTATTAATTCAAGGATCGAACATTCCCTATGTGCCGGGCATGGAAATAACATGCTGCGATTATGGTGGCAAACACAATATATGTGTATATATTGCATATGTATACATATGTGTATGTACATATATATACACACACACACAGCCCCTGCATGTATGAGGTTTATAGGCAGCAGATAAAACAACAAAGCAGAACATTTCCAAAAAGCCTGATGAAGAAGATTGTCTCTTCCTGTAAACTAGTCACCGTCCAGTGGAAAAGGCAAGAAATTCAGGAGAGCACTGCAATACAAAGTGTTAAGGACTAAAATGAGACACACGCATGCAGCTAAGAGGAAGCACTTCGTGCAGCCCGCGGCCGGAGGCAGGGCGAAGGTAGGTGAGGGGAGGATTCTCGGGGCAGCAAATATCTGAGCTGAGTGCTGAAGTTCAAACAGATTGCAGGCAAGGAGAGGAAGGGCAGGGGTGGGGCACCAGGCAGAAGGCACAGCGAGAGTAAGGGGAGGAAGGTGGGAAATTGCACGGTGCCTGAGAGCCAGGATCTGAGGGTACTTGAGGGTCCCTGGGAAATAAACGGGAAGAGGGAGAGACAGGGAATGAGGGGCTGAGAGGCACCAGAGCATGAAGGAGGCTGGGTGCTAAGCTGAGATGCTTGTACATGACCCCAAGGAAGGGAAATAACCACAGAAGGGTTGAGCAGGAGAACACTGAACTCGTTGCCACCTGAGGATTTTCGGAAGGTGGAGTGGTGGGGCCGAGACTGGCGGCAAGGAGGCCAGGAAGAGACGGTGACAAACGGCCCCGCCCTGGGAATTACAGAATCAGAGATTGTAAAGCTGGGTGTTCCGGGGCCACCGGGCTCCATCCACTCCTTCTGCAAAATCCGGGTCTTAGAACGACGAAATGTCCCCAGCGTCTCACAGCGGGTGAACTTCAGGCTCAGGATTGGAACTGAGATCCTTCTATTCCCAACCCTAAGCTCAGTTCACAGCCCCCCTCTGTCTCCCCTTCCCCACAAGTCAACTAATAATAATCATTACAAGAGAAACAATAATGACTACGCTCCGACAGCTGTGGGCTAGGCTCTGAGCTCCGCACGTTATGGGTAAAACCTCTCGGGGTCCCCCCAACATTCCGAAGGTTCAGGAAGCCCCACGTTACAGATGAGGAGCCTGATGATGAGGAAGTGTGATGCCCAGCCTCAGTGACTCACTTCGTCAGCTCGGGCTGTTGTGTCAACTACCCTCGATGGGGGCGTGGGGGGTGAGGTTAAATGGCGTGCATGGATCTTTCACAGTTCTGGAGGCTGGGCGTCCAAGTTCAAGGTGCTGGCAGGTTCAGTTCTCGGAGAGGGCTATCTCTTCTCACTCTGTTCCCACGACCTCTTCTTTGTATGTGCATTGGGGGGTGGGGGGGCACGGAGAGAGAGAGGGAGAGAGAGGTGGGGGAAGGAGAGGATATCAACATATGAACTTCGCAGGGAGGCAACTGTTCCAGCCATAGCGGTATCCCCACTGGAGGTGCAGGGCTTCTGCCCGGCACGGTGGTGAAGGCTAAATGGGGTCAGGTGTGTAAGTTGTCCAGCACATGGAAAGCACTCGGCAAAAGGAAGTGACATCAAAAATGATCAGCTGATCCCAGTGACGGTGCTAAGGGTGAGGAATCAAACCTGTGCCCTGGACTAGATTCCAGTGTGACCGGGATTTGTTCATGTATTTATTTTTTCATGTGCATTTACTTTTGAGAGGGAGAGAGAGACAGGGTGTGAGCAGGGAAGGGGCAGAGAGAGAGAGAGGGAGACACAGAATCCGAAGCAGGCTCCAGGCTCCGAGCTGTCAGCACAGAGCCCGACACGGGGCTCGAACTCACGGACCTCGAGATCATGACCTGAGCCGAAGTCGGATGCTCAATTGACTGAGCCACCCAGGCGCCCCAGACTTTATTTTTGAGACAGAGAGAGAGAGAGAGAGAGAGAGAGCGCACAAATAGGGGAAGGGCAGAGAGAGAGGGAGAGAGCATCCCAAGCAGGCTCTGAGTTGTCAGCACAGAGCCTGATACGGGGACTCTATCCCACGACATTGAGATCATGACCTGAGCTGAAATCAAGAGCCAGACGCTTAATCGACTGAGCCACCCAGGCGCCCCTCCACTGTGTGACTTGGGATAAAGCACCTAACTCTTTGGGCCTCAGTCTCCCCAGTCCGTCGAATGAAGAATTTCGCCCTGGTGCCCTGGTTCTCAGGGTGTGATCCCTTGGCTGGCAGTGTCAGCCGTCACCCTGAGCGTGTCAGGAAGGTGCATCCCCAAGTACCCCCTCCCCGGACCGACTCAGTCTGCAACTCTGCGAGCAGCACCCAGCCATCCGTGTTTAACAGGCCCTCCTGTTCAACTGTGAGAGCCTCTGGTCTAGACGAATAATTTTTCCATGTTTTTAAAGGACATAAATGCTTTCTTCTGACAAAATCGGGAGAAAGCAGGTACATAAAGCAGACAAAAGCAACAGCGAGGGCTAGGTTGGAGCCGAAAGCAAGGCCCTGTCCCCTCTCCCGCCCTTGGCGCCCCACCCCGGAAGCTCCACGGCCCCCAGTGTGAAGGCCAAGGTTGTGCTAAAGCTCTGTGTCCCGTGTCAGTGCCTCTGCTCCCCTACCTGCCACCCACCCTCCCTCACGGCCACCATCCCCGCGTACATGTTCCGGAAAGTATGGATTTGTTGTGGCCTCGTGAAACCCGGTCTGTTTCTTCTTTCCGTCTTTGTTTTTGTTTTTTTTTTTTAATAGGTTTCAGCCCGTAATTCAGTTAATTATTTCCCAGAGCACCAGTTTGGTGGCTACGGCATAGCACGAGGCAGGGGAACACAGACAGGTCCTCGGAAGCCTCTTTCCAGAAAATCTAATTTCATCATTGAGAAATCTTCTGTCTTAAGCAGCCTCCGCCACTGCCATAAATTTACATATTCTATATGCCGCCGCAGGAACGCACTGGGCCCTATTTGCATAATGCCGCTGGAGGGGCTTGCGTTTCTCTTGAACCTGAATGCGGCAGGAAGGAGGAAGCAATTATTAAGCTGTAGACATTGGCAGGGAGAGAGGCCTCAGATGGATTTCCACTCCAAACCTCATTCGCCGTCCAGGCTGCTCATTACCTCAGGCCTGGATCCCAGGCTGATGGTGGATCCGAGGGTCGGGAAAATCAACAAATTGCTGCCTTTGCTTTATGTCTAGAGCCAGGCCGAGGCCAGGTATGAGTGAGCAGCTTTGGTTTTCCAATGTCTGTTGTTGGAGCAATCTTTCCCCTGTTCCCACAAAGAAACTTGTTTCTTGGACCGTTTTGTCGGGATGCCTTGGCCAGCACAGCCATCCCTGCCCCTTTCTGCAACAACCCCTCTGAACACCTACAAAGCAGGTCGGTGAGGGTGTTCCCACCTGTCAGAAATGTGTCGTGAAGAAAATGATCAGCAAAGTCCCGGTTGGAAAATGGCAAGTGGAAATAGGAATTGTGTCATGCCACAGTGGACTGGCTCAACATTTATGCTCTCCACACCAAGGCTGCCTGAGAAGGTGGCTCTTCCCCATACAGCGGTGGGACCATCCTATATACTTGGGCTCAGATTCGCAGACCAGGGGTCATTTAATGATCTAGGACCCAGAGGTCGCTCTCCATAGTTTCTGGACCTTCCAGAGCTATGACTTAGACCTCCAACTCACTCCATGACCTGTCACTCTCAACCTCAGTAGCCCATGGGTATATGAATGGTCACTTCTGGCTCTGGGGGACGCCATTTTGGTTTTATTCCAGTGACCATGTGGAAGGCTTCCTCAAAGGCCAAGTTTTGAGCACATGGCCATCTTCTAGCAGGACTTTGAACCCAGCCTTCCTGACAGTTTTTGTTTTATTTTGCTTTGTTTCTTTTACTTTGTTTATTTTGTCTTAATTTTATTTAAATCCAAGTTAGTTAACATATAGTGTAATAATGATTTCAGGAATAGGATTTAGTGATTCGTCACTTATATACAACACCCAGTGCTCATCCCAACAAGTGCCCTCCTTAATGCCCATCATCCATTTAGTCCATCGCCCCACCCAACACCCCTTCAGCAACCCTCAGTTTGTTAAGAGTTAATTACGTCTCTTATGGTTTGCCTCCCTCTCTGTTATTGTCTTATTTTTCCTTCCCTTCCCCTGTGTTCCTCTGTTTGGTTTCTTAAATTCCACACGTGAATGAAATCATACGATCTTTACTTTTGTACAGACTGACTTATTTCCCTTAGCATAATACTTCTCGTTCCATCCACGTTGTTGCAAATGGTAAGATTTCATTCTTTTTGATCGCTGAGTCATACCCCGTTGCGTGTGTGTGTGTGTGTGTGTGTGTGTGTACATACATACCACATCTTCTTTATCCATTCATTCCTAACAACTTTTAAACCAGGTGAATTCATGAAACACCCAGCCAGAAATCCACCTGTCCACTTCTACAGGTAAATACCTTGCTAGATGATTCAGCAAAAGTGCCAGACACAACCTGATAAATTCACTGACAGAGCAAAACATCATCCTGTAAAATGTGGAGAGCTGACTGAGGTTGAGCAGTGCTTTACTTCTTATATTTAATAAAAGTCTGTGCAACTTTAATTTTTTTCAAACAAACATCTTTGATTTCTGGAGAAGTGGAAATACATTTGAAAATACCAGGTCTGGGGGTCCCTGGCTGGCTCAGTCAGTGGAGCGTGTGACTCTCAACCTTGTGGGGTTGTGAGTTTGAGCCCCACGTTGGATGTAGAGATTACTTAAAAACAAAATCTTAAATTAAAAAAAAAAAGACTAGCAGGAATGAGTATCATTAATTAGAAAATACTACGTCCACTCCTGACGACCTTGGTGCTGAAAATTGGTGCAGTTCACCCATCCAGAGATGACCCAGGGTACGAAACATTCACTCCATGCCGGTATTTGAACAGTGAGCCAGTTGTCGGAAATTTGAAACAGCAGATTTTTTGCTGAGAAAAAAAAAATTATGCACTTCCACTGACTAAGGGGTGCCGTCTCCTCAAAAGACCTCAATATTTGATCCTCAGCACGGACTGCCTCCTTACAGGAATTCGGAGGGAACTCACTTTTTCCATGACTCCATCCAACACCGAATTATTTCTCTAGGAAAAGGAGATTGCTCCCGATGAGCCAAACTCCGGGCTCCAAATGCGCATGTGCTGACTTTTCCAGAGGAAACCATTTTGGCACATAACTGAGAGCAGAGCTTCAGAGCAAGTGATGGTCTTTCAATCTAGAGTTTAGGGTTGAGGTGTGGGTGTGTCCTCTGGCCAGGGCTCATGTTTCCAAGCCTCGGCTTCTCAATCTGTCAAGGGAGGATAATGATAATACCTGCTTCATCATCGTCGTCGGGAGCTCTTAGATGAGATCACGTATAGTAGTGGAGTCATGGAAGGGGAAATAACGCACACCAAGTCACAGAGATGGTGCAGGCGGAACCTGAACTCAGCCATGTTTGTTCAGCCGCTGAATTGCATGCTGCTACTTTGCAGAAATGCTGGCGGCAGGTGCTTACAAAAGCCCAATCATACCACTTGGTTCTCTGGGCTGAACTGGGGTAGGAGCTCCTCAAAGGGCAACACTCGCAGGGACATGGTATTCACTAAACTGGTCACTCCATCTAGAAACAGAGGTCAGTGCTGCTTCCAACCAGCCCTCTTAAAGACCCAACTTGCCTCGCATTGTATAGCGGAGTCCCCTTTGGCTTGCCATGGGATGTGGGCTGTTTGCGGTGAAGGAAGGGAGATGAAGTGATAGGAAAAGCCAATGGACCCAAGAGAAGTGCGGTTTAGAAAAAACTGTGGTCAGGCTTTGAGCTGGGTCCGGGTCATCGCATGGCCAGCCCCTCCACTCGAGGGTGCAGCGTGGTTCAGCCACATTTCTGGCTCCCTGTGTTCCTGCAGTGATGTTGCAGCCTCTGAGGGCGGATCCTGGTGACACAAGCAAGGGGTGCCCACGCGAGGCACAGCATGCAGAAAGTGGAGGACCGTTACGTCACAAGAGCTCACCTAATCAAGAGCCAGCAGCTCTTTGCAAGAAGCTCCAATAGCTGAACGTGCACCAACCTGATGACCCAGAGATCCCGTGGCCAAATACACCCCATGAAAACAAAAAGTGAAGACAGATGTGCACCGGAAAATGCGTGTGTGCATGTTCACGGCCCTCTTTGTGATACCCTAAAACAGAAGTACCCAAATCTTCACCCACGCTGTAACCAAGAAACGGTGCCATACTCCCAGCAAGGTGTGCCATAGAACAGGATTGGCCACATCCAGCCCAGTCATATCTGGCCACTCCCTGCTATGTAAATAAAGATTCACTGGGACACAGCCACATCCATTCGTTCCACATCGCCTATGCCAGCTTTTGCCTTACAACAGCAAAGACGAGCAGTTATGAGATAGTATAGCCAGCAGAGCCCAAACTATTTACTATCTGGCCCTTTCCAGAATGAAATTTGCCAACCCCTGCTATATAAAAATGAAAATAAACACTTATAACTTCCCTGGGAGATGTGGATGATTTTCACAAACATAATATTGTGCGAAAGAAGCCAGACACAAATGAGTACCTGTTGCACGATTGCATTTGCATCGAGTGCAAAGACAGGCAGGACTTTCCATGCTGCTGGAGAGAGGGTGACAGTTGCCCAGTGAGGCTAGTACCTGAACGGAGCCCGTGGGAGCTGATGGGCAGTGGACACGCTCAGCTGACTCTCGATCCGGGTGGTGGCGCCACGGGCGTTCCTTTTGCGAACATTCATGAAGATACACAGGGATGCTGCGTATGCTTTTCTGCATGTGTGTCGTTTGTCGATAAAAATTTTAAAATAAATAAAAAAAAAAGAAACAGTGGGCGTATGTAGGGATGCCAAGTATTTTCCCAATGCATTTCCTGGACAGAAAGCTCAAATAACAGATTGTCAAGTTAGAAAACAGATAACTTTAACTTTTACACATGAGCACACATTTCTTCATTCACTCTACAAATGTTTATTGATCACTCACCATGTGCCAGGTGCTGGGAATTCAGCAGTGCGCGAGACAAACACAGCCCCCGCCTTCTCGGCGTTTGCAATCACACTCTCGCGTGCCCACAGAGCCTCACACGCGCGGGCACCGACACCCTCCAACACGGATCTGCACAGGCGTGCGCTCAGGACATGCACGGGCAGGTCAAGTTGTTCTCACACAAGTCCTTTTCCAGATTTTGCTAGCCCTTCCTCCCGTGGCTACCAAAACCCCCACCTCTTATCTCCCTCAGACACAGAGGTTGATGGATGGAGCTCAGTTCACCCATCACCCAGAAGGGCCTTAGGCCTGTGCAGACCGAGACTCTACAGTGTGTGTCCCAAAGTGGGATGGGTCAGACAGGCTGGTTTCCTCAGGTCACATCTGGCTTGGGAGACACCTGGGGGCCAAAGGGAGACCCAAGGCTAAGGGGGTGAGTGACCTTGAACCCAAGGATGCTTTCTGATGCTCCTTCAATTTCTGCTAAGCCTCCCTCTCTCACTGTGGATGCCTGCCACCTACAGAGCGAGGTCACCAAAGCCTTGGGTCCTAGTGGCCGGTTTTCCCGCGTGTGGTGAGTGAGGCGTGCGGAGGCTATATATTTTTATCACATATGCTTGAGAGAATGTCGGAATGACAGAGCTGGAAGGTCATGGGCCTGGCGGAAGTCTCAAGGCGAGAGCAGCTGACTCGGGTTTCCACACTCTAGCAAGGCTGGGGCTACCATATTCCAGCCAGGAGCCCATCCCCTACCCCAGGTGAATGCCTCAGGTCTGAGGCGCCCACACTGCAAGGGGATGGCTGGTTCCCCAAATAAGAACCTCATAACTCAGACACACCCAGCTCCTTACTCTGGAAACACTTGCTGTGTGATCTGGCCCCTGCCCGCCTCTCCAACCTCATCCACTGCCATCCTCCTCTGGCCTCCATTCTTGTCCTCCCACATCCCATCTAGGCCCTATGCACATGCTGTTCCCTATATTGGGAGCACCTTTCCCCCTGTGTTCACTAAGTTGGCTCCTTTCTTAAAAGTTTACATTTTATTTTGTTTAATGTTTATTTATTTATTTTGAGAGAGAGAGAGAGAGAGAGAGAGAGAGAGAGAGAGAGAGAGAATCCCAAGCAGGCTCCACACTGAAGCAGGGCTTGATTCCATGAACCATGAGATCATGACCTAAGCTGAAGTCAAGAGCCAAATGCTTAATTGACTGAGCTACCCAGGTTTCCCTGCTTGGCTCCCTTCTTCATTAGGATTTTAGCACAGAAACCTCAGAGAGGCCTTCCTCGGTTGTCCCGTCTCAGTGAGATGTCACCCTCCTCCACCCATTTGCCACTGGCCTTCCTTATGTGACTTTCTCCACTGCCCACATCACCATCTGAAATTATCTTGTTTGTCTCTTTGTCTATCCTGTGAGGCCCATAAGGCAAGGATTGCCTTTTTGTTCATTGCTCTATCCCAGTCCCTCTAAGAAGTTTGGCAGGTAGTAAGTTTTTAGAGTATATTGAAGGAACAAAGGAAGGAAGGAAGGAAGGAAGGAAGGAAGGAAGGAAGGAAGGAAGGAAGTTGGAAGGAATGGAGGGAGGGAGGGAGGAAGAGAGGAAGTTGGAGGAATGGAGGGAGGGAAGGGGAGAAGAAGTTGGAAGGAAGGAATGATGGGAGGATGGAAAGGAAGGAATGAGGGAGGGAGAGAAGTTGAAAGGAAGGAAGGTAAGGAAGGAGAGAGGGAGGGAGGGAAAAAGTTGGAAGGAGGGAAGGATGGGGGGACAGAAAGGAGTGAATGAGGGAGAGACAGAAGTTGGAAGGAAGGAAGGAAGGAAGGAAAGAAGGAAGGAAGGAAGGAAGAGAGAAGTTGGAAGGAATGGAGGGAGGGAGAGAAGTTGGAAGGAAAGAAGGAAGGAAGGAAGGGAGGGAGGAAGGGAGGAAGGAAGGGAGGAAGGAAGGAAAGAGGGAGAGAGGGAAGAAGTTGGAAGGAGGGAAGGAAGGAAGGAAGGAAGGAAGGAAGGAAGAGAGGAAGTTGGAAGGAATGGAGGGGGGGAAAGAGGGAGGGAGGGGCAGAAGAAGTTGGAAGAAAGAAGGATGGAAAGACAGAAAGGAGGGAATGAGGGAGAGAGGGAAGTTGGAAGGAAGGAAGGAAGGAAAGAAGGAAGGAAGGAAGGAAGGAAGGAGGGAGGGAAGGAAGGGAGGGAGGAAGGAAATGAAGGAAGGGAGGAAGGAAGGGAAGGAAGGAGAGAGGGAGGGAGGGAAGAAATTGGAAGGAAGACGGATGGAAGGACGGAAAGGAAGGAATGAGGGAGGGAGAGAAGTTGGAAGGAAGGGAGGGAGGGAGGGAGGAAGGAAGGAAAGGAGGTCTAAGCTAGAGTAGCTCACAATGCAGATAGCTCTCTGAGCGGCACAAGCTCTCCTGGCCGCTCTGATTAAGACATCCCCAGTATCGGCAGCAGCTCCTGGCTCCTTTGTCTATGGAAGTGTATTGACCCAGGGCCGGAGGGACACTTGGCAGCAATTTGTGTTTGTTTCTCTGATCAATAGGCATCTCAGTGCTCACCCCCAGCACAATCCATTGCTGATGGTTATTAATTACAGTCCCTTCCTGTTCTTGCCCTCTCTTGACCCGTCATGAGGTTCGTCCTTATCCACCTTCTGCTATGAGGAGTTCCCGGCTGATGTCAGAAGGGACCGTTAAAGCGTTGCTTATTTTTCTCCTCTCCGGCCCACTGTTCGAACTGCAGGTCTGAACCCTGCCCCGTTCTCCCCCATGGATTTCGGGGAGAGCCACAGTGGAGAGATTGGCAGGAGGAAGGGGGACACTGTCGTGGGGAGGGTACCTTCTTTTCAACCCGACTCTGTCCTTCACCCCCTGTGTGTCCTTGGCCCTGTTACTTTCCCTCTCTGGCCTTTGATTCTACTCACCTTCAAAACGAGAGGACTCTCAAGGGCCCCCTCAATCCCTGATGCTTTAGGCTTCTTCAAGGTGGGGATTCTTTATGAACATCCTCCACACTTTAAATGCCCAGAGGGTCAGCCATCCCACCATCTTTCCTTATGGGGCACACTGCCTATCCCTGTAATCCCTGAGCATCAGTCCGTTCGTTTATTCACTCGACAATGACGCATGCATTCAGCTGCACATCTAACAGATTCTTTTGGGGGATCTGCACATGCCCACTGTGCGACAGCACAAAGCACCTGGTGTGTGCTTAGCCACACTCACTGGTAAAAATAAAAAATACAAAAAAACTCTTCCTGTCTCCCTTCCCCTGGTCATTGCCCTTGGGTCCTCCCTGTCAAGAACCCTGGGAATACAGCCCTGTCATCCCTATTATACAAATGAAGAAACTGAGGCACGGCAAAGCTAGAGACCCTACTCAGGGTAAGCTAGTGAGTGGCTGAGCCAGGCTTCCGTCACAGAGCTCTCTAGCCCACCGTTTACCATTTGACCATTCCAACTGGAGATCCCATCTCTAAAATGCTCGTTTCCTCCACCCCCCTTGAGGCAGAGATACCTAGATACCTGTAGATGCATTTAGCCAGATGCGCTGATTTTCATCAAAGGCGGAAACACTTTACAAAGGGCGGTGGTTATTACCACAGGGAACCAAAGCCTGGGTGGCTTATGGCCTGGAAAAGTTCACAAACGAGGTCCAATTAGCCGCACCGCGGACCCCTCCTTCTTGGCACCAAAATGCTCTCCGAACAAAAAAGACAGATGACCCAGGTCACACGTGAAGAAAGAGTCTACGCATCAAATACCATTTACTATGCAAAGCAGATTCCCTTTTTCCTCGAATGTGCTGATTTTGAGACATAGAAATACATTCAAATTAACCCCTGAGCTATATTCCTCTTCCAAATTCCCCATTTAGGGTTGACTCCTTGGCGCGTGATATTACTAATTCACGGCTCCCGGAAGGCATACTGATTACCTTGGACGCGTGTGAGGGCTCCACTAACACACCGTTTGACGCGGGGTGGAAATCAGAGCTCAAGGCACGAGCTCGAGCCCCCCTCCCCCACCCCGCCGTGCAGCAGCACCTAAGACACACACACACACACCCCTGCCTCGCCAGGACCTGGCTCCAGCCACCTTCACTCATGAACTAATTAAACAAGTATTTATTGGGCACCTACTATACGCCAGACACCATTCTCAGCGCTGGAGATACAGCCGTGAATAAAAAAGATACAAGTCCCTTCCTTGAAGGAATTTACGTTCTCATGGGAGGGACGGATAACAGATTAGGTGGGGGGAGGTGCCGTGGAAGAAAACAAAGCACGATGAGTGCTGCGGCGGGGGCTGCGATTTAAAGCCAGTTTTTAGGGGCGCCCTGGTGGCTCAGTCGGTGAAGCGTGAGACTTCGACTCAGGTGGGGGGATCTTGCGGTTGTTGAGTCCGAGCCCAGCCTCGGGCTCTGTGCTGTCAGCGCCGTCTGCTTTGGATTCTCTCTCTCTGCCCCTCCCCTGCTCATGCACCCTCTCTCTCTCTCTGTCTTCTTCTCTTTCTCTCAAAATAAGACATTAAAACCACAATTAAAGTTGGGTCTTCACCGAGATCTTGTAGAAGGAGACAGTGGAACCAAAACTGTGTTACAAGGCTACTGAAATGATCCACAGAGAGTTGGGGAGGGGGGACTACGGGGGGGGGGGCATGCACAGTGAAGGCACAAAGGGAGTTCAGAGTCTCTACCCAGGGGGGTAGAATGGAGGGAAGAATCCCAGATGACTAGGAGGGTGGGTTTGTCAATTCCTGCAAGGGACGTGTCTGTGAATAAAATGGGAGGTGGGAATCCGTTCAGATGGGGGCACACCAAGTTCGAAGCGTTTATCCGGCAGGCAGGGGAAGTTGGCAAGCAGGCCACATGCTTCCCCTAAGACCTCGCACTCCATGAAAACTCCCTCTTTGATCTTTCTCTATTCATAGAGGGTCTCCACCTGACGGGCCCTCTCCCTTCTCTGCAGGAGCAGTCGCTGCCTTCAATGCCAACTGATCTGCAAAGCCAAAATGCCGCCTCTCTTCGGCAATCCCCTAGCCCGTGTGCCTGCAGCTCTTCTCGAACTTGCTCCTTCCTGCCCAGGGTGATTAAAGAGGAAATATTTAAGGGTCGGGCGGGGTGTAGAGGGAGGCGCTGCCCTCATATCTCACGAGTGACCTGCTCTCTCCTCAGGAGTATGCTGACCTGCCCTCCCCTCCCTGCCTCGTGAGAACCCCAGCCTCTTCCTGAGAGCCACGGGCCTCTCACAATATGCCTTTATCAATAGGATTCCAATAAACGTTTCAGTTCCGCATATAAATTCCAGGGCCCAGCCGCCCAGCGCAGGAGGCCTGCTCAATGAGCAGGCCATAAAGATGTAATAATGCAATTAAAAGGTATGGCCTGTCACCCTCATAAAGCTGGAGATCAATACAAGGGGAGCTGAGGACATAAGGGAGAGGGATCTGGCTTCTCCGCAGCATCTGAAGGATGGGGCAACTGAATGATTCAACAGGACCAGAGAACAAGCTACCTGGACATAGGAGAGCTTACAGGTCCAAACTGGGGTCCCATCTTGGGCTTCTGGCCTATCTGGGTGGGTGGGATGTCAAGGCACCCAGGCTCTGTCTCCGGCTCAGAGTCAGGGGCTTTGAAGCTTTAAATAAGTGCTTTGGACTCACCAAACCTCAGTGTCCTCACCAGCAAAATGGGTAGAATGATGATGATATTTTCTTCACAAGATTGTCGCGAGAGAACAAACCCAGAGAATTTTTTTTAGTGTTTATTTATTTATTTTGACAGACAGCGAGAGAGAACGAGTTGGGGAGGGGCAGAGAGAGAGAGAGAGACAGAGAGACTCCCAAGCAGGTTCTGCGATGTCAACGCAGAGCCCTGACACGGGCTTGAACCCACAAACCCTGAGATCATAACCTGAGTGAAAATCAAGAGTCGGATGCTTAACCGACTGAGCCACCCAGGGATCCCCAAACCCACAGAATTTTAATGCTGAAGGGGCCCTGAGTCAAGAGGCTCAAAATCAAATACCTGCGGGGACCAGACAGACGCGTACATGAGGGAGGCAGGTGGGCCAGATGGAGGGTAATAGGGAACGGTGGAGACGGTTAAGGCTCATTGAAAGGACACAGGGCCACCTTTCTCTCCTGCTAACTGCTTCCATGTAGAAATGCTAGCCTGGCCTTGCCCAATCTGGCATTTCAAGAGAAGCAGAATTTGGGGATTTGGAGGTGAGATCTTAGGATTTTCACAACTCTGGGTGAGCACAAAATAATCGCATTGGGTGGCCATGTAAAGCCCGTGAGCCTCCCATATTTGACCGCTCCCGGGCCTGAGGGTTGACAGGTCTCAGTTAATGCGTGCCACTATCTTTAGCCTGTTTCTGTGCATGTGTCCATAGAATTAACAACTGAAAAAAGACAGCCGGACCTCACCTCCCAGCCTTGCCCTTTTGCTGTGTGACCTCAAGCAAGTTACCATCACTCTCTGTGCCTCAGTTTCCTCCCTTGAGCGAAAAATGAAGTCCGGAACAATTCCTACTCAGAGGGTTGATATGAAGAGTCAATGATCCCGTCCCACTTTGCAACGCATGCTGGCCAGTGCCTGGAGAACAAGCATTGACCAGGGTTTGTCTCTGAGAGTCGCTTATGATGCATGCATGAGGGTTCTTGGGATGGGAGTTCAGGTTGTGGACTGCTCCACAGTCCCAGAGCTTGCCATAATAACCTGTTGTGCCTCCCCAGCGTATTTCCCCTCTCCACCCTCAGACCAGAAACCTGAACAACTTCCTTCTCCTCCTTCTCCTGTTTTCCAGCGTCTAGGAGTCACAGTTCTTGATGTTCCCTGGGTCCGATCAATTTCCTCCCCTGCCACCTCCCAGTTGGTCTCGTTCCCTCGTCTGACCCCTCCCTGCTATCTCCACTATGGCTGCCCAAAGGAACTCTCTAAAACATACATCCAAGCATATTTTTGCTGAACTCATTTCAGTTCCTAGAATAGAACATGCTTTTTTGCCACCTGCATGACTCTGCTTCAGCTGTTTGTTCCTCCTAGAATGTCCCACCTCACCTTTGCTTTGCTTCTACTCTCCTTCAGAATTCAGCTCAACTCACACCTCCTCCAGGCAGCCCTCTCTGATCCTCCAGCTGTGTTCAGTGCCCTCTCTGTGCCCCCATCCCTCCCGGGCTGGGTTTTATCACACCGAATTGTTGCTGACTCTGTGCATGACTGTCTTTCTCAGCAGCCTGCAACCTGTGAGGGCAGGGACACTGTACTATTGATCCCTAAACGTCTCCTGTTATTAACACAGAGGAGCTGCTCAGAACATGTTTGTTGAATGAATGAATGAATGAATGAATGAATGATTCAGTGCTTGCTCAGTGTGAAACTTTACCACAACCACCATTGAGGAGAATATTGTAAAACAAGTTATAAAGTTCATGTCACAAAGAGTCCCTGGTATTTCCGGATCATCTGAGCTCAAAGGTCACTTGCATGCCTGTGAAGGGAATCCAGGACTCACACCCAGAACAAACAAGGACCCTCTTCAGTGATAGGGAGCTCACTACCCTCTGAGACATCTGCCCATCTACCACCAGTCTGCTGGAGGGTGAGAGACACATGACTCAAACCTCCCAGCCAACTGCCAACCAAATACCAGACTTAAGTAAGAACATCCTAGATCATCTAGATGCATGAGTAAGCCAAATCATAATTAGCTGAGCCCAGCCAAGACAAGAAGAACCACCCAGTTGACCTGTAGACTTGTAAGCTATAATAAACGCTTATTATTTGAACCCACTGAACGTGGCATTGTTTGTTACTCAGCAATAGCTAACCGATATATCTTGGTTCTCTCACTTCTTAGCTTTCTAATATTAGGAACATCACTTTACCTCTCCAAACCTCAGTTTCCCCACTTGCAAAATATGATGATGATCATGATGACGATGATAATGGTAATGTCAACCCACCAAAGTCTTTGTGAAGGTTGAACAAGAAAATACACTCCAGGCTATCAGCACCATACCTGGTATGCAGTGAGTGCTCAATACATGTTGATTTCTTTCTTCCAGAGAGCCACACTACAGCCTTGGTCCACCAAGAGATCAGAAGATGTGTGGTTTGCTCCCAGGGACCATTTCAGAAAGACCCATAATTCAACTGAGGCTAGACTAATAGGTCTTGGAATTCCAAACCCAATCTTTAGTTGCTCCAAGGCTCCTCTGGAGCCCCTGGCCTGCAGGCCAGCCAGGGCAGGGGCAGTGCCAGGGCAGGCGTCCTCTGTGCCGGCTGAGTTCAGCAGTGCAGTTTGCTCTGCTTGCCGGAGCTTGCATGTTTACATACATCCCATAATTACCATCTGCACAGCCAGCGGCATTTGTTGCAAATGGGCCGTTTCCATCTGCTGAAGCAATTTCCTCAGAGGGATTTGCATTGATCACTTTTTTATGCAAAGCTTTTGTATAGATCATTTTTCCCCCCAATGGTTTTTAATAGGTCTAAATATTTGAAGGGCAGGGAGGGGTCTCAGGAGGGAGGAGGTTGGGGGCTGGGGAGAGTTTTAGGGGCGTGGGAGAAGATGAGGGAGGCTGCTCCTTCACAAAACCCCACCTGTACTCCTTATCTGCAGCGACCCAAGAAAACCACTGCTCAGGACCCCAGAGCAGGCAATGCCATTTCAAATATTTATTGTTTGCCTTTATACTTGAGCTGGTAGCTCGTGCTTAATGGAGAGGCCTCAGAATGAGAGAAAATGGGGCGTGGTAATTAGCCAAGCAACTGGTGACTCCAGCTCAGAGCTTCGTACCTGAGAGGACCAGATGGACGATTTTGCATATTTTTGACAGCTGTAATGAACAGGGCAGCTCCGTATTGATTAAATGTCTGGGAAATTAGTGCAACCCTCTGGAGCTTCATTATTTACTATTTCTGCTCAAATTCTCAGCAAAGTTTACACAAGCAGAAGTAGGCAGTAGGAGAAGGGGAAAAAGAGGGGACAGTTGAATGAGATGATTAATGCTTTATAGGGTCCGAGCCCAACAGATGCAGAATGGAGGGGTGACTATACTGTTGACAATGAGCTCCTGGAGTAAAGAATTTTGGCTGATTCATGTCTGCTTTCCCAGTGGCCAGCATAGTAGCTGACACAGAGTAGGCTCTTAGGAAATTACTGGCCCCAGACAGAGCATTTGACTAGAAAACAAAATCTAGGTTCTGGACTCATGCAGAGATTTGAGTTTCAAGAGGCAGACAATGGATGGTGCCTTTCAAGTCGATGAAGTCAATCCTTGAAAATATAGCTCTAAGCCTTGCGTAAACAACAACAACAATGAAATTCATGGGCGAGTAACTACTGTCCCTACCACTACTTCAGCCTCATGCCAATTCTTCCCTGAGTGCCTGTCACATCCCGCATGACACTCAGTGGTTAAGAAATGGTGAAGAAATAAAATAAGGCTCTTCAACAAAACACGCCCCCAGAATGCTCAGGTGGAGTTTTTCGAAGAATGGTCTGCAAAAGACCTGCATCAGAATCACGTGGGGAGCTTATCACAAATGCAGATTCTTCAGGTGTCCCATTAAAACAACAACAACAACAACAACAACAACAACAACAACAACAACAACATTATTCTGACACCTGTTAGAGATGGTGAGGAACACTTTATGCGGTATATGGGAGGGAGAGTGGCTACTACGATAGGGAGTTTGCAATGAGGGAGAGAGATCAGGCTCAACTCCGAAATTCCGTAAGAATTTCAACAATAAGAAAAAGTGAGAATTTACATCTAAGGAGCAGAACAGGGGGAGGGGGAATCTGGAAATGGAAAATTACAAAAGGTAGGGTAATTCTTTGCTATAGTGTTCTAACAGGATTCTTGTTTAAGGCAGGCCACCACGATAAGATATCAGGGATAGGGGGTGAGGAATTTTATTAGATATCAAGGATGATCAGACCAAGGGTGGGAGGCTTTTGCTGAACTGACTCAGCGGGATGTTTGCTATTGGAATAAAAGGGCCAGGACAGAACCCGAAGTCAGGAACTAATCAGAAAGCAGACTCAGAGGAGCTTGACTCAAGTTTGGTCAAAGAGGAAAGTCTTTGCCACTCTTCAGTAATCAGCAGGCTGTAAAATCTCCTAAGGGGATCTGATGTGCTAAAGGTGGAGGATCACTGTGGGCTCTGCAGTCCTGGGTTAGAGTCCTAGCCCTGCCTCTTACCGGCCATGTCACCTGGATTGGTTAGAGTTGCCCAAGTAGAAGCGTTGGTAGCTGTCCTTGGTGCTGCTCTGGGCTTTGGAATTTCATTCTAAAAGTTGATTTTTCCCATGATCACTCATGACCTCTCTTCATGCAGTAAACCATGTCCTGTCCCTTTACTGGTGTCTGGTCACCTGTGCATTGCCTCATGCTAGGAAAACATTCTCTGAAACTCCTGTATACATTTATACCCTTCTCTTCAGGCTTATAGAGCTCTCTCCTACTTATCCCACCAGTCTGACCAAACTTGTCCTAACACCTTTTGGTTCCAGTCTTTAGAAGGTGTATTTATTTCAAGAGAACTTCAATGCCTCCATCAAGAGAAGAGAGAAAAGACCTGGAAAGGAGTCTAAGCATAAGACAGACATATAAATTGATGTAAGTGAACTTTTTGGCTACTTTTTTTTTTCTATTATCATATTCACAGAGATAAATCAGGTCTTGACTAGCATAGTAAACCTTCAATAAATGTTCAAAAAAATGGAGGAAGGATGGACAGATTTAATAAATGACAGATAAGATAGTCATGGTGACAATGACAAAGATCATGATGATGGGGATAGTGAGGGTGATGATGGCTCCATTTTGCCACAAGCCCAACAAATATTTACTCATTTATGTGACTGGCTCCTGAAGACATTTGTGTTTGAGACCTTGGTTTATTAGCTGGTTGAAGAAATGGATGGATGGATGGGTGGATGGATGGATGGATGGATGGATGGATGGTTGGAAGGATGGATGGTTGTTTAGAAGGATGGATGGATGAATGGTTGGAAGGATGGAAAGATGGATGGTTGGTTGTTTGGAAGGATGGATGGATGGATGGATGGATGGAAGGATGGATGGATGGAAAGAAGGACAAAAAGGAGGGATGGAGGATAAGAAAAAAGAAAATGAGATACACAAAAAAGGAAAAGAAATATAGTGAGGACTAGAGAAAGAAAAGGAAAGAAAAATGGGGAGAGGAGGGAGACTATAAATTCTATTGTGCTGTAAACACTCATCAAGCAAGACTAAGAGAAAATGAAGTAAATTCTTCCAATACATCATGGAATATTACTGTACTTCATTTACTTTCCCTCCAATTAGGTAAAAAGCCTATTCTATTAACAGCTACCCTTGCAGATCCAGACAAAATTAACTCCTGGTGCCTCATCCTGGCAGCAGGGCAATTGATTCTTCCCCCTAATCCGTTTATTTCATTAGCGATACATTTATCTGGTACATGCATTTTGCCACGCTGCAGCAATGAAATGGCCCTGCAAGGTGTGGGGCATGGGGGAGCGCTTGGAATATTAACCAAATCGCTATTACCGCCATGGCAGTGCTTAAAGATCATATGTAAATCAAATGTCAGGGGAGAAAATTGTAGCGAGGGCTGTCAGGAAACAATTTAGCAGTGGTTAAAGGCACAGCTCATGGCTGGGTGAATTGTGAACTTTGCAAATGGAAAACCAAGCCAGCTTCCACTGTGGGCGCTGAGGAGACCCAAAGGAAAAAGAGTGGAAAGGCTGAGGAAGCGTTGGATATTGGTACCCCACAAAAAGGAAGACAAACAAAAACACATTTACTTTTAAATGTTCACAGCCGGCTGCTATGGTGAGTTCCCAGTGAATGTGAATTTGGCCTGTTAAGGAATTTTGCCACCATTTCTGCCCTGTTCATCTAGAAAGAGGGTTCAATTACACGGGAAAAGCAATTGTTTAACAAAAGTCAGAGTGGGCTCTCTATTCCCGGCCTTCTAGATATTGGTTTCCATATTGCAAAACAGATGATGATGCTGGTGATGATGATTTATTCTCACATGCCTCAAGAATGTGTGACCTGAAATGCTTTTCTTGGGAATTTATCCCTGTGAGTTGAACATCTATGTACATGTACATGTGTGTGCACGCGTGTGCACACAATGAATGATAGGGTATTTTGTCAAGGCTCGGTCACTGCTCAAGGCATTTCAAGCAGGAAGGGATTTAATATAGGGAGTTAGCAGCTTCTGTAATTGATGGAAAAGACAGAGGGAACAAAGCTCAGGAAATCTTCCCAAGACCCCAGAAGCACAGGAATCAAAGGAAATGTTAGCTGCACACATCCTGGGGGTGGACAGTTCCCAAACTGAACATAGAAGCCACCCGGAGAACCCACGACTTCTCACTGCCAACTCCCTGCCCCCGCTTGCAGCTGCCTCTGGGTACTATGACTTCTCCTACTTTTCGCCCTTTAAGAGTTCGTGAAAGGTCTTCCTTCTCTTTCTTCCAGGCACCCTCCCCCAACACCTGCCACATCTATAAATTGCATTTCATGGAAAGCAGTTGAGTTTGGAACACACATCCACACTCCAGCATCCAAAATGAGACCTTGGGAAGGATTGGTTCACTGTTCCGAGCCTCAGACTGCCAGTTCTAAACTAAGCTAACTAGTGCCTGGTCATAACTGACATGTTGCCAAGGTGAAGCATACAATATCTAGGTACGTGGCACGTAGTAGGTGCCCAATCATTGGTCGACGGCTTTTTGTTCCCTTCCTTGTACCCTCATGTCTCCCTGGGGGGTTCATTTGAAGCCAATTTCCTCCATAGAGATATTTCCAGGGCACAGGGAGCAAATTCCCAGGGTTCCGGGTTCCCCAGGGAAAAGTCCTGCTTTCAAGAAAGCCATTAAGGATTTAATTTCTTATCATCTTCCATTCCAACTAGCCAGAGTGTTATGAATAATATCCTATTAGCTGGAGACATTCAAACAATCACCCGTTAACATGTTCTTACGGCGAAATGATGAAGCGTCCTCTGAAATCACAGCGCTTATCTGCGGCCCACTCAGCAGGCACTCCATCACGCCCACCAACGACACTTCTTGCATTGCTGCCTCGGATTCCAACTAATCACTACGGGGCGGCGGGCGGCCAGAGAGCTGGGAGCCTCCCTTGTCGGCAGGCTCCCGGGGCAAGGCCAAGCGTTCGTCCTGGCCTGCCCCCCTGGTGCAGGGCAAAGTGCCTAATCCAGACGTGGGTTGGAGCCGCTTCTTGAGACGTGACCATTCAATAAATCACGAACATGTAGGGATTTTGCAATAGGGAGGCCACATCGGTAGAGCCCCAATTACGAAATGCATCAAGCCAAGAACGGGCGAGAAGAGAGAGAATTACGGAGGGGAGTTATTTAAAGGAAAAGATAAAATTGAGACATCAACTTTCATGCTGGTAAAGCCCCCTAGAGATTGGCTACTGCGGTTTTTATCCCCCTGACTTCCTGCTGAAAAATGCGTCCCGTAGAGGCTTAAGCCCAGCAAAGCACTCTCTGGCCGTGAGGTTGAGGAAGCACGGAGTACTGAGTAACTGGAGTTCGGTTTGCTGCTTCAAAGTGCACGTCACTTGTTCAGGGCCCCGACTCACCCTGCAGGAAAGACGTCCATTTAACTTGAGCGGTATAAGTCTTGCCAAACCTATTTAACCACACAACCCCTCTTCTTGTCCCTGCATCTGCCAAAAATATTCCTTGGTAGTGATGAGGCTTTCTACGAAACAGTAAGCATAACTTTTCTTGGCCCACACCCCCATTTTTATCCTGGTTTGAGAGCATGTAGAAGGATGATGCGTATTTCACCAGCTGGCTCCTATTGAGAACTTTGGATGCGATAAAGACCCCATTGAGCTCTACTATAGGGAAAAAGAGAAAAGGCACTAAGTCTGTGTTCCTACTCTGTGTTCCTAAAGTCCTTCAGAAGTGCAATTTCACTAACCTTCATGATAATCCTATGAAGTGTATGCCATTGTTCCCCCCGTTTATGGATGAGAAAACTGAGGCAAGCATGCCTGGCTGAAGAACCCAATCTCCCTGAGCCAGTGTTAGTCCATGCCCAGAATCTGGGCCCAGAGTACCTATACCTGTGACACCATGCTCCTTAGTCTTTTGGACGCAGCATATAAAGATATGATGAGTCTTGGTGTTCCATTTCAGAGGATTTGTGGGCCCGCTAAGGTCCAGGATTAAGGCTACCCATGATTCTGCACTGCTGAGACCAGGGGCAGGTGAAGGAGTCTATCATCTACCTGATGTGCTGTGAGAAGACAAAAAAACATCCAAACAGGTGAGACCCAATCTTCCTGCCTTTGGCGAGTAGCAGTTCAAAATGTTCCGCTAATCCCCACAGGCAACTTACAAACCCTTACTAATATTGTATCCACTTTGCCGATGAGCAAACTGAGGCTTGGGAGCGTCACTTAACTTGCCAAGAAGTGAAGTCATTGAGAGTTGAGGAGAGAGGAAAAAAATATCTTGGGAAGAAGGGAAACCCTAAGAAGGACAAATGGTCATTTCTGAGCACCTTCTGGGTGGCCTTCCAGGCCGGAGCTCCTCGGTCAGTCCCCACAGACAATAGAACCCAGCAGGCAAACAGCGTCCCATTTTACAGATGTTAATACTGAGGACAGAGATTTTAAGTTCATCCCCTCGCAGATCACAGCAAGGGGCAGATCTGGACGCCCTGCTGCCCCCAGCCCCAGGCTGTCCTCTTTCCTCTCCCCTTCTCCCCTCTGCCTCAGGAATTCTTGTGACTTGTCCTGGGTGCTGTGGATACGGAGGCAACAAGGGATCCAGGGCCTGGCAGTTGGCAGGTCGGAGAGAGGGCTGCTCACGGAAGGATGCTATTTAGGGGAACTTCCATGCTTAAGTGCTTGCCTTCCGGTTCTCTCTGACCTTGGGTGGCTGCCACTGCCTTAAGCGCACAGTAATACACTCTCTGTCACTGTTCAATGCCCAGGGGAATGGTTTAAGGCCCTCCACTGGAGTGAATATTTTTATGCAGGCTATAATTTCTTTTAAGACCTTCACAGCATTACCGCAGCCTCCACGGTGTCCCTCCTCCGGAGAGCACGCGGCAGAAAGAAAAGCCACTTTCTAAGGAGGGGAGCAGCGAGCTTCAGGCAGAGGCGCCCAGGCTGAGCCGCCCCAGGGCCGAGGACGAGGGTTGCTTTCTTGCTGTCTTCTGTTTTGCCGCCTAAAATCAACCTCAGTAATAGTAATTATGGGCAACATTTATAGAGCGCTTACTATGTGTCAGGCCTCCTGGAGAGACCAACACTTATTATCTCATGTAATTTTCTTCACAACCTGGAGAGGCTGGAACCCCATTTTACAGACGAGTGCCTGAAGCACAGAGAAGGCAAGGGCTGTGTGACCTGCCATGAAAGGGGGAAGTCGGACTAGAAGCCTAGGGAGTCTGGGTTCTATATAGAATACCGTTCGGCAACCAGGAAGACCACTGCAAAGAACAAATCTGCTTAGGTCACTCTCCAGCTCAAAACCCGCTAGGGGCTCCCTACTGTCCTTGCACAGGAGATCAAAACCTTCCCTGCTGTGTCTCCTGGCCCTGCCTATTTCTCCATTCTCATTTTTGCCTCCCACTCTCCTGCCTATCAGCACATTGCTGCACTGGCCTCTTGTGTTCCTAGAGCCCCACAACCCTCTTGATCTTGCCACAGGGCCTTTGCACCTGCTATTTCTTCTGCCTAGAACACCTGTAACCACCCACCTTAATCCACTGCCACCTGCTTAACTCCATCTCACCCAAACACCACCTCCTCTGGGAAGCCTGCCCTGGTTGCCACTCTCGGTCAACATTCTCATTATTTCCTTTGGCTGGAAAGGCCACATCACTACTTGTACGTTTGTTTATGTGATGATTTGACTCCAATTAGACGCTCTGTGCCAGGAAGTCAGAACCATGATTATCTTATTCACTGCCATTTTCTTGGCTCCTGGAATCATGGTCATCTAAAGTATTTGCGGAATGACTGAATGAACAAATAAATGAATGAACGCGGGAATGAATGACTAGACGTAAAGAAAGAACAAAGAGTCCAAGTTGGCAGAAAGAGTCCTGTAGGGCTGAGACTGGGATATACATGTGAGGCACTCACCCAGTGCACAGAATTTAGGGGGCACTAAAAAGCTCAGTAATCAAGATGAATGTTCCGAGGCAGTATCTTAAAAATTCTAATTTAACGCAAACAAAAATCCGCAGTGAACAAAGTCCAAAATTTTTTAAATGCCACGCAGAATCCCATTGGAGCCCGAGGCAAAAGAGAAAATCAGTAATACTGATGGTGTCTTTGTTTAAAATTTTGTTACTTTGTTCATCAGAGATCTGCTTGCATCGACTTTCATTTAAAAAAAAAAAATCTTTCATGGAAGTGTTTCTTTCATCTCAACCACTGGGTTTTTTTTGTTTTGTTTTGTTTTTTGGCACTCCCTTAAATTTTGTGTCCAAAGCCCACCTCGTTCTAGTCCTGGCTTTTTGCACCCTTTGCCATCAGACAGCTGTGCAACCTCAAGCCAGTCATGTGGTCACTCTGGTCCTCGGCTCCCTCATAAGTTAAGATGGAGTGATCGACGTGAGGTGGCCCATGATTGGTGGTGCCTTCATCTCTGAGATGGTGGCCATGAGCACCAAGCATGGCACCACAGGGCCTTTGCACTTGCAGTTTCCTTCATCCGAAATACACCATGACCCCATAGATGGCGGCTGCCCAGTTAGTAGCATCATTTATATTTCGTGGGTGAGGAAAGTGAAGCTTGGGGGGATGGGTTGCTTCCAATACAGATTCTGTAAGCCATGGCTCTGGGTCTTGCATCCTAAATCTTGTCTCCTCTACCATCTCTGCAAGCCTGACAGCTCTCACTGAGCAGAAGTGGAGCCTGAGAACAGAGCAGGGAAGAGCCGACAGCAAGTAAGGGGCAGGAGACAGGACTGACAACCAGGTCTCCCAGTTTCCGGCTCAGGCACTGTCCTCAACCCCATTGTGCATTCGGGGTTTGCTAAGACCTTTGAAGGCTTTCCACAGTGCCAAACCCAGGTGACCATGTAGCTCAGTGACGGGGGCACTTGAGACACTGTCCAATGGCCAGCCACTGAAGGGCTCCTACCTTCACGGTGGTAGCCCTCCTCAGGAAGCCCAGAATTCTTTCTTCTCTGACCTCATGTAGCTACCCGTGCCCTTCTAGAAGCATGGGACAGTGCAAAGGGGCCACTCGGGGCAACAGAGGTTCTCCCCAGAAGATGCTCTTTGGGGAAATCCTTGAAAGACAATCTCCTCCCCAACTACTCGGTTCACTGTGTTATCAGCAGAAGGAAAGTGTTGTACAAACAGCCCAAGTGGTGCAGCTGGGCAGAGGTGGACCTGAACCCAGTTGGGAAGGTCGCTCTGCCTCTGTGACACCATTTCGTTGTCAAATGTAAGAGAGGATGTCATAAGAGTGACAAAAGGCCATGGATTCATTTATGCACCTACACATGTGCTTTCATTTTTTGTATAAAGAGAATCATTTTCTATGTACTCTTCTGCAAAGAGATAGATAGATAGATAGATAGATAGATAGATTAGATAGATAGATATCGCTTATTGGTTCTTGGGAGTCTTAGTATTGGGGCTTAAGAATACAGGCTTTAGGGGGCGCCTGGGTGGCTCAGTTGGGTAAGCGTCTGACTCTTGATTTTGGCTCAGGTCATAAACTCACAGTTTGTGGATTCAAGCCCCATGTCGGGCTCTGAGCTGACAGCATGGAGCCTGCTTTGGATTCTCTCTCTCCCTCTCTCTTCCCTTCCCCTGCTCGTTCACTCTCTCTCTCTCTCTCAAAATAAATAAACTGGAAAAAAAGAAAAAAAGAAAAAGAATGCAGGCTTGAAGGATAGATCACCTGGCCCAAATCTCAGATCTGCAACATGCTGGCTGGACAAACATTCAAATGTCACTTTTCCTCGATGGCCATGTCTGTAAAGTGGGAGTGTTGCTAATGCACACGATATAGCTGAGAAGATTAACAGATGGGTCTCAGGGAGCGTGCCCAACCCCTGGTAAAGGGCTCGGGAGACACTGGCTAGTATTATTCCAAAAGCCAATGTCGCTTCTTTTTGGCTTTTGCGGAGTATTCCAGAATGCGCTTAACCTTTATCCTGTTGATGGGCAACTGGGCTCTTTACTGTATCTGCTCTCAAGCTGCATGTCAAATTGGAGGATGTGAGTTCCACCTGCCATGGTTCACAGCCATCATTGCTAGGAAATTGAGTGGTTACACGGCAGAAAACATTAAGGGGAAGGTTTGTTTTGTCAGTATCGTGTTGATGTTCTACAATGAGAATGTGGCCACATACTGCTTGTAAAAAAGAAAGACAACAAAAGGTAGAGAAAGAAAGAAAAAAGGAAGAAAGCAGGGAGAAGGAAGAGGCAGAGAGGCTGGTAAATGCCGTGTCAAATACCAGGCACGAGATCTGGAATATACCAGGTGCTCCCAAAATGGTAGCAGTTACACTGTATCGTCCATGCTCCCGGCAGCATCATGATCCCAGAATTGTTTGGGGTCTGATCAGTCCAACACAGTGAAAAGCACCTTCCAGATTCAACGGTTTGTGGAGTCAAAAGACTGGCAGTGTGTGTGCAGGTGTGTCCCTGGATGTAAATGTGTGTGAATGCATACGTATGTGCATATAGATGTACGTCTGTGTGTGTGTGTGCACATCTGAATATGTGTGTGTACGTGTCTGTGTGTACATCTGGTTGTGTAAGAGTGTGTGTCCTTACGTATGGGTGCACACCCATGCGTGTGTGTTGGGGGGTATGTATACGTGTGTGTGTTTCCTCTTTGGTAGACAAGATGCCCAATACAGGAGGTGATGAATAATGAATGTGAAACAGTTCTGAGCACTGCCCGTCCCTGTACACGCTCAGGAAGAGAGTGTTAACATTCATGTCCAGAATGAAAAGCCATCTTGATTGATCGCCCCCACACCTTCCCTTCTCCCTGTGCTCTGCTTAAATTCTCTAATTGTCAGCTCTGTCCACACAAAGAGCAGTGGATCCCAGCAGCGTGGAACCCTCCCTGACCGAGTCAGCTGAGAGAGCCAAGCTTTCTGGCGGATGGAAGATCACCTCTCTTTAATTACCGTTTTTGAAAATTACATTTTGGATAAGAATCTCTGCGAAATGTACTCTGTTCCTTGAGAGTTTGGACCGGGGCCCTTGAACTGCATCTCAAATCTTTCTTTACGAGCATCACTTATTTTCCAGGGAGATATGAAAGGCTCTCCACAGGCTGGGGCCCCCGCCCCTTCACAAGGTGGCCCTGGACTGCTCACACCGGGACGCTTTTGAGTCTTCCCCCAACAGTTCTTTCCCTTGCTAGCACACTTAAGCATCACAGCCACCTTTATCTGTTTCTTCTACCTACAGGTGTCTGCTCCCTTATTCCCTTATCTTGCTGCGTCCAGCCTACAGACAAGGTCAACTAACTGCTTTTGTTAGCACTGCACGCAAAATCAGGGTAACAAGGCTCCGAGTGAAAGTCAAGAGTTGCTGGTTAAGATGAAGGATGTAGAACTTTAAGACCCTTGCTCTTATTGGCTGCTGGATGCACTGCAAGGGTCCTGGTGTCCAATTAGAAGAGTTGGACGAGGGGGCGCCTGGGTGGCTCAGTCGGTTGAGCATCCGACTTCGGCTCAGGTCATGATCTCACGGTTTGTGAGTTCGGGCCCCACATCGGGCTCTGTGCTGCCAGCTCAGAGCCTGGAGCCTGTTTCACATTCTGTGTGTGTGTGTGTGTGTGTCTCTCTCTGCCCCTCCCCCTCTCACACTCTGTCTCTCTCTCTCAAAAATAAATAAACATTAGCAAAAAAAAATTTTTTTTAAAGAAGAGCTGGATCAGGCTAAACAAAAGCTCCAATCTGCTTCATTCATTCATTCATTCATTCATGCATACATCCATCCCTCATGGGTTTACAGAGCTCCAGCCAGGCATTGTTCTCAGCACACGGGCTCAGGGATGCCAGAAGCTTTCTGGGTATCTGAACCTTCCAGAGAGGTGAGCCGTGAATAGCTGAGATGTTGCTGAAATGATATGGGACCTTCCCTTAAGATATACCCAGTGGACACACAAGACTATATGCCAACACTCAGAAACACACATATACACACAGGTGTGTGTTTGCAAACACGCACAGTCACACATAAGGCCGGGCATTTGGAGGGTCCTGAGGTGTGGCCACCGAGCATTTGGGGCATCCGGGTGGGTTGGAGCAGAACAGAGAGATCCCTCCTTACCTCATTATCACCTCCTCCATTTTAACTGAGCTTTTCAGGGCCAAGGAACCAGGGAGGGTGGCAGGTAAACCTGGGACCTTGACCCCACATCGCAGATGACTTTCTGGGCAGCTGGGATCTTTCTTTTTTTTACATGATTTTATTGAGATATAACTGACCTAATACAACATACAGGTTGAGGGTCCAATAATAACCGATATATTGCAAAATGAATGTCATCACCACACACAGTGGTAATTTTTTTCTTGTGGTGAGAAAGTTTTTAAATTTTTTTTAATGTTTATTTATTTTTGAGAGAGAGAGACACACACAGAGTGCAAGCAGGGGAGAGGCAGAGAGAGAGGGAGATACAAAATCTGAAGCAGGCTCCAGGCTCTGAGCTGTCAGCACAGAGCCCGACGTGGGGCTCAAGCTCACAAACAATGAGATTATGACCTGAGATGACACTTAACCCACTGAGCCACTCAGGGGCCCCATGATAAGAACTTTTGAGGTCTAGTGTCTTAGCAATTGTTAGATACAAAATACAGTCTTCTCCACTGTTTTTGAACTACATCTCAAATTTTTCATTACGAGCATCACTTAATTTTCTGGGAGAACTTGCTATGTTCTAAGGGTCGTATGTGCACCTCATTTGATCCTGACTTTAATCCAATGAGACAGATGCTTTCCCATTTTACAGGTGAGCAAACGGAGGCTACAGTCACCACGCTGTACGTGACATCCCCTGAACTTCTTTATTTTGTAACTGCAAGTTTGTGCCTTTTGACCTCCTCACCTATTTCACTCACCCTCTAGCCCCCCACCTCTGTTCTCTGTGAGTTCAGCTCCTTTTTTTAACAAGATTCCGCATTAAGTGAGATGAGACAGTATTCGTCTTTTCGCTCTGACTTATTCCACTCAGCATAACGCCCTCAAGGTCCAAGCATGTTGCCACAGATGGCAGGACTTCTTTCTTTTTGGTGACAACAATATTCCATTGTGCACAAACACATTTTCTCTATCAATTCATCGGCCAATGGACACTCAGGTTGTTTCCCTGTCTTGCCTATCATAAATAATGCTACAATCAGCATGGGGGCGCATGTATCTTTTTGGGACAGTGAATCTGTTTTCTTTGGATAAGTACAGTTGCAGAGCACAGGGTAGTTCTATTTTCAACTTTTTGAGGAACCTCCATACTGTTTTCCACAGTGGTTGCACCATTTTCCATTCCCAAGAACGGCGCCCAAGGGGCCCCTTTTCTCCACATCCTCCCCATCCCTTGTTATTTCTCATCTTTTTGAATCCAGCCATTCTGACAGGTGTGAGGTGACATCTCACTGTGGCTTTGGTTTGCATTTCCCTCATGATTAGTGGCGACGAGTGCCTTTTCGTTGGCCTTGCGGGCCTTGGTATGCCTTCTTTGGAAGAAAGGTCTATTCGGATCCTCTGCTCGTCTTTGGTTCCCATTTCCTGCATGTATCGCATTCATTTGCATCCCTAGCTGTCCTCTGAAAATGTTGCTTTTCAAATCAAAATTTCGATGGTTTTTTTCCAGTTTTCCTGAGATGTAACTGGCATATATCGCTGTGTGAGTTTAAACCATGCAGGCCTAATGGTTGGGACCACCTATGTTGTGAAATGATGGCCATAGGAAGCTCAGTCGTCACCCACCATCTCCTAGAGATACAATTAAAAAAAAAGAAATTAAAAAGAGAAAAAAAAATTTCTCCTTGGGATGAGAACTCTTAGGCTTTGATCCTGTGACAATGTTCCTGTGTGTCCCTCAGCCGTGTTTCTGCAGGTGTCAGGTCCTGAGTTCCATCCCTAGGATTTGTTCCTCCTGGAACCGCAGGTTTGTACCCTTTGACCTCCTCCCAAGTCCCCCTCCCCCACCCTCACTGTTTTTCTTTCTCTTTATCAGATTGTTTGTGACCTGGAAAAAAAGCCCAACTCTTTCCCCAGTCTGGGTCTTGGTTCCCCAACTTGAGAGCCGAAAGCACCTTTAACCTAAAACACTCTAACCTTCCGGTTCTAATAATATAACTGATCGTAAAAATCTTACATCGAGAGCTCGCCACGTTCTAAGGGTCGTATGTGCACCTCGTCTGATCCTGACTTTACCAATGAGGCAGATGCTTTCCCGTTTTACAGGTGAGCAAACGGAGGCTTCGTACGGGCAGTTAACTGGCCCGCCCAAGGTCATGCAGCTAATTAGAGCTGAGACTCGGACCCAGGCTGGGTGCCCCAGAGTCTATGTCCCTAAGCAACATCCTGCGATCTTCTGGAGTACCCTGTTCTCAACCATTCATGCACTTCCCGGGGCCGTCGCTTGAGGAGCTCGTGAGCAACATCTCAGAGCTCCTGGGGGAGTGTGGGACAGAGGGAAGGGGAGAGCCAGGGCTCCGAAGCCTTGGAACTCCCGGCGGGCTGGCACCCGAGATCCCCAGGCCCAGTTCCCCTGCGCGTTCATCTGGCACCGGCTGGCAGATGGGGATGCTGGCCAGTCCTGCCAGCTTGCCAGCTGGCCTGGAGCACCCAGTGGCTGGCACCTTGGCCACTTGGATGGGCTGCAGGCCCGCCTCCCACGGGCATGCAGCTGGCAGCCAGGAGCAGATGGGCCAGCCGGCCGGGCCGTTGGCTCTCCATTAAGCTGCCAGCTGGCTTTGCTGCGCCTGGTGCCTTGGCACCTCTGGGCTGGCATCAGTGGGCAGGAGGGCTGACATGCTGGCTTCCTATGGATGGGCAGCTGGCACAGGCAGCAGAGACAAGGGTTCCTCGGCCCCCTCCTGGCTGCCCCCTTAAATGTCCAGGGACCTTGGCCAATGGTGAACTGAAGCCAGAACCCACCTGCCATCATCCCAAAGAGTCTGCAAGCTTCCTCTCCCACATTTTCTATTATCTGTTGATTTTCACAGGCTCTGGCCACCCGGGGATGTGCCACATTCCTGCCCTCTGACTCCCGACATGGTCACCTCCTCCGTCTGCTAGGGAGGAGGTTGCCCCAGTCCCCACCAGCTCCTCTCTGCCTCCCTTGGAGTCTGGCCACCTGTCCTGTTTCAGCTTGGCTACTTCAGAGGCTCAGATTCTGCAGCTGCCAGAGGACTGGACCCTGATGGGGCCAGGGTCCCCATGAGATGCTATGTGAAAACCCAGAAGACGTGGGTTCCAGCCCCGGCACATCCCCCCCGTGTGTTGTGAGGATCTAGACACACATCTCTCCCTCTCTGGGCCTTGGTGTTCTCATTATTTCTTTCTTGCCTCCCACTCCAAAGACAAGAGGCCAGAAGAAAGTCGAGTCTCCTTTTGGGGTCCCTAGATAAAACTTACTGGGTTCACGGCCCCTGATCTGATTCTATGCACAGTCTTGTGTGTTTGGATGGCGTTACGGATCATGTTCCCCCAAAGGTGTTGAAGTCCTAACCCCCAGGACCTGTGAATGGGATCATATTTAGAAATAGGATCTTTGCAGAAGACCAAGTTGGATGAGGTCATTCAATATGACTGCATCCTTACCAAAGGGGAAATTTGGACACAGAGATGGACACACATAATGGGGAGATGATGTCAAGACCCAGGGAGACCCTCTATGAGCCGAGGAACATTGAGCCACCAGAAGCCAGGAGAGGGCACAGGAACCGATTTTCCCTCATGGCCCTCAGAAGGAGCCATCCCTGCTGACGCCCTGATCTCAGACTTCCGGCCTCTGGAACTGCCAGACAATACATTTCTGTTGTTCGAATGCACCCAGTTTGTGGTCCTTTGTCATAGCAGCCCCAGGACACTACTATGAGTGCGGATAGAATTTCCTAGGAGGCTGGCCATACATTTCTTCCGGTTACCAGTGGGGCTTCTGACCCACCCCACTCTATTCAGACCATTAAAGTCCTTTCCAATCCGGACACTCTAGAATTGTACATAATGAAGGGTACAGCACAGAGAAGCATGACAGCCAGGTTTGGCTCTCCAGGGGATGCTTTATTCAGGCAAACTGAATTCATTACCCATGATTTCAGATTTGAAGGAACTTAATCAAGACTAAAGGCCAGCTTCCTTTTAATATCCAGCTTTGGATGTGATAGCGGAAGACCTTGACTCAAACCGCCATCCCCCCCCCCCCACCCTCACCCGTTTTCTGGTTGAGAGACTGATCAAGCCTGTGGAGTTGCCAACAGGAAGACAAATGAAAATATGAATCCAGCAACTTTAAAATCGAATACCTTCTTGTCCTGTCATTCCACTTCTGGGAATCTACCGGAAGGAAGCTCTGTGTCAAATTATAGGAAAAGTTTTATTTACAAAACGTTTGTGGAAGCAGTTGGTTTATACATTTGAAAAACAAAGAAGGAAAGAGCTGTCCCTAAATGGAGTTCGGTGGTTTGGGATACTGTCAGCCACAGGGAATAGGCACCTGACTTGGATACCTGAAAGGCTCAGGATGCCCATAATCTCACCTCATGGCAAGCCCAGGGGGTGGGTGCACTGATGAGAAGCCTCTGGGGGCCTGCATCTGCTCTGATGTATCCTTCCCTGCATGCTGCCTTGGTCCCCGGGATGGCTTTCCTCATGGACACAAGATGGCTTCAGGGCTCCTGGCATCACTCCCAGATCCAGCCACCTCCAGAGTTAGAACAAGAGCATTGTCCTTGTAAGACTCAAGCAATCTTTCCCGGAGCCCCTCCCCACCACCAAACTTTCCTTCATTTCCCTTCGCTTGTGACTGAGTTGTCTCGGGTGCCCAGGTCTTACCCAACACCAAAAAGAGAAATGAGATGACCAAGATTGGCATGATCACTCAGCACCGGTCCGTGAGCTTTAAGACGGACTGGCTCCAGACAAGGATGGTGAACTTGGACTCTATCAGGAAGGGAAAGATAGGAGTCAGAGCAGAATGTCTGGTAGGCAATCAACAGGGAGATGATTAACCACAGGACGGTGTCTCAGGCAGTAGTTAGTAGATTAGTAGCAATTAAAAAGTTAGAATTAACGTTAAAAAGACAAAACCATAAACAAACATGGATTCCAAGACATGCATGACAAGAGTTGATATCATCAGTGGAGCATGCATTCTTGCAAATCAGTAAGACCAACAGTCCCCTATGATTGGCAAACATGAATATGCAAATGAGATATAAATATTCACTGGTTCAGGGAGAATAAAAAATTGATATCATTGATAATCAATACACTCCGCCTGTAAACCTGGCCAGGTTTATAGAAAATCACTGCTGAATTTGCAAGGAAACAGTCCCTCCAATGCATGGTTGGTGGGTTCACAAATTGGTGCTCTCTGTTGGCCTTGAGATTGTACCCATGTTATTGTTTTTAATTGAAGCAGAATTCACATAATGTAAAATTAAGCCTTTTAAAGTGGGCAATCCAGTTGCATTTAGCACATGCACCAAAGCTCCAAAGCATTTGCATCACCCCCAGAAGAAAACCCCACGCCCATTGAATACTCCCCAACCCCCTTTCCCCCTAAGCCTTGACATCCACCAACCTCCTTTCTGTCTCTATGAATTTACCTATTCTGGATTTTCGTATACGTGGGAATCATGCAGTGTGTGACCTTTTGTGTCTGGCTTCTTTCACTTAGCTTCAAGTCTTCTGGACTTCTCCATGTCGCTGCATGTACCAATACCTCATTCCTTTTTATGGCTGCATGGTAGTCCAATGCATGAGCCTGCGTTTTGACCCCTCAACTTCACTTCTGGAAATTTACACCAAGAAAATTATCATGAAGTCGTGCAAAGAACAGCTACCAGGATCTTCCTGAAGATGTTATTTTAAATTTTTTTAATGTTTTGCTTATTTTTGAAAGAGAGAGAGAGGGAGAGGCAGAGAGAGAGAGAGAATCAGAGTGTGAACGGGAGAGGTGCAGAGAGAGAGGGAGACATAGAATCCGAAGCAGGTTCCAGGCTCTAAGCTGTCAGCACAGAGCCCAACGCGGGGCTTGAACCCACGAACCACGAGATCATCACCTGAGCAGAAGTCAGACACTCAACTGACTGAGCCACCCAGGCACCCCCTGAAGATGTTATTTGAGATAGTCACAAGATGAGCCTGGGGAAATTATTTATGATATATCTATAGGATGGAATACTGTGAAATCATCATCCAATATATTGTGGCAGATTTTATAATACCAGAAAGTACTTACGGCATTTTGATAATTTTTTGAAAAGCAGATTATACAGCTGCATCCTTCACATGACCTCACTGTCACTCATTCTTTACGTGACATTTACATTCTTTACATTATTCACCCGTTCTACTACACTATTATCATATTATCCACTCATATCCTTCCAGTCTTTACGTGACGTTTACATTATACACATTCGCTACTTATGGAGCGCCTACTGTATGCCAGGTGCTGTTCTGGGTGCTAATTATAAAGCCATGAGTTAAATGGACAACAGTTACTGACCTCGGGTAGGTTTCCACGTTCTAGTGTATGTAAGTCTGGTGGGGGGAATGGATACGAGGTGGGGGGGTGGTCCCAAGGAGGAGGGGAGGAGCAGGTTCTAAGCACATGTGCTGAGGGTCTGGATGTATACATAGAAAAAAAGTCTGAGTGGTGAATGACAAGTAATCTGTCTTTCTTTTTATGTGCCTGTAATGTCCACATTTCCTTCCATAAACATACGTGTTACTTTAAAATCAGGAAAAGAAAGCAATCTTGGAAGTGGTAGGCTTATTAAGAACCAGCTACATCACATCAAAATGAATATAACAGACATTTAAATAAAACTGCAGAATTTAAATGTTATCGCATCTACACTTACAATTATATGTATATATATGTATGTGTGTGTGTGTGTATACACACACACACACACACACACATACATATATATATTTAAAAGCTGAGTAGAAACCCACTTCCTTTTGTATAGTGATTGGCACATAGTGGGTGTTCAATAAATACCTGTTGGATGAATAGTCTATTTTTCCTTTTACTTCTTTTTTTTTTTGTATTTCCCTGTTTTCCTCTGGAGCGTGCAGCTCCTTTCTTTGTGAAACAAAACATCATTTTCTTAAAAAGAATTAAGCGTGTAATACATTTACAAGGTAAATAAACAGTAACGTAAAGCACTAAATGGAACACTGTCTGCGCAGAGTGACTTCAACTTCATAGTAGGCCTTCTAGAAAGGTTTGCTCCTTCTTTTCTCCCTGGAGTGCCTTAAAAAGGATCCTATTTACAAGAGAAAATTGATTCCCACACAACTGTTTTTCTCCCTCACATCTGTGATATAAATCAGAGCCTTCCTGAAAAGCATCTTCCGAGCTCATAAACTCTCAGAACTGGGAAGGACCTTGAAGATTCCCCTCCCTGCCCTTCTTCCCTGCAGTCCCAGTTTACAGATGAGGAAGCTGAGGGCCAGAGAGGGGAATGGCCCTGCCCGAAGGCCACCAAGGGGGCCAGTGACAGAGCAGGAATGGGTACGATCTTAGTCTCCTGGGGCCTCCATAACCAAATGCCACAGTCTGGGTGACTTACATGAGGGAAATTTATTTCCCTGCAGTTCTTGAGGCTGGAAGTCCAAGATCAAGGTGTTGGCAGGGCTGACTTCTGGTGAGAGCTCTCTTCCTGGCTTGCTCACTGTGTCCTCAGGGGGCATTTCCTCTGTGTGTGTGGAGAGAGAGCCAACCCTCAGGTGACTCCTGTTCTTCTTATAAGACACCATATAAGAGGCCATGAGGACTTCACCCTCATGACCCCACTGAACCTTAATGACCTTTGTAAAGGCCCCTTCTCCAAATATACAGTCACTTTGGGGCTTGGGGCTTCAGTGTAGGGATTTTGTGAGGGTTCATAATTCAGCCCATAACAGGGACCCATGCTTCACCCCCCTGAGTTCGGTTCTTTCTACCATGTCCAGCTACCCCCACCACTTTGAGCAAGAAGGATTCTCAAGATCTCACGAAACTTCATGCTCCGCGGGAAGGAGGGGGTTGTCTGTTGGGAGGGTTTGCCTTGCCTACTCAAATCCACACCTCCACTGGAGGCTGCCTTCATCCTTGCAAAGAGCCAGACTCCAGCTTCTAGGAGAAAAACTCTAGCAGTTGGGTTTCCCAATAGACCCAAGCACACTAGTGCATTCTAGATTTCCTGAGCTCCCCCGGCCCCCCAGGCCAGCTCCTGCACTGGGCTGCAGGGCACAGAAGCAAGCACCGCTCCTCCTTCCTGGATCCAGATGCCAGTGGAAGAGAAAGACACACACAGGTGACACAAACAGTAGACATGATGCAACAAAGACCCGAGTCCTGGGGAGGCCAGTCTCAGGAGAGGCACTGATGTTGTTCTGGGAAAACCTGGACAGATGCTTCTGTGAAGGCACTGACTTTGGGTCCATGTTCTTGAAGCTCAGACACCTACACCAGCATCCAGGGACGGGACTCACTGAGGCCCAGGAACCAGTGAGATTGTGTGCAAAATGGTGGAAATGTGTGCTTTCTCCTCGGGAGATGGGGGGCAATTTGTCATCCGATTGTCCAAAGGGATTTGAAATCCCTCTTCCCTTGAGAGTTGAAGAACCCTTGTGTGGATGAGAAGGCATTTCTAGCTGCAGAAGTTGGAAAAAGGCAAGTGCAAGCTTAGAAACAGCAATTGCAAATGCAAGGGGGTGTAAATGTGTGGGGCACGTTGGAAGAAGAGAGTTCCTGAGGGAGGGGCATGGGGGGTGGCGAGAAGCAGGACAGCGGACAGGGCCCACCTCTTAAACACCTAGCTCCCTTTGGTCTGGTAGATGCATCAGGAAAAATTACTGATGCTCAAGGTTGCCCTTCTCTTGAGTCCAGTTAGCTCTTTTGCAATCTACCTTCTACTCCAAACCCCAGGTAGCCCAAGCGTTCCTAGAGCTCTGTGGCCCCAGGGACCAAGGGCATTGGACAGACCCAGGCTGATGGATCCCGGCCACACCAGCTTGTTCCCCACCCTGGGTTGCCTTCCACGTAACCTCAAGACTAGAGCCAGCTGACTAGAGTCAGCTCTGACCGCCTGCCCCCTGCCCCTCCCCAGAGCCCTGCCAGGACACCCAAGGGGGGAGCAGTCCACGCCCTCCATCTCTCCCACCCACCCCCTGCATCCTCCCAACTCCCCGGTCATGTATAAAACATTCCCAGAAACCACTTACTCCTCATGCATTTTCCATGAAGCCGGGCCCAAGTTAAAACATATAAACATAAAAATATCAAGAAGCACTTTTTTAAAAAAGGACATGTTTCATAAAATACCAAGAGACCCATTTCCACGCTTGCCCTCCTCCCCGGGCCGCCTCCCAGGGTCGCTTTCCACTCCCTCCTCCTCTTGCCAGCCCTTCTGTCCTCTGGAAGCATTACCCCTTCCTGCCCAGCTCCTGCCTCCTCCCCCCTCACCTCCGTTCTTCCTTCCGTTTCTCTTCCCTGTCTTCTTCCGCTCTCTCTTCTCCCCTCTCTGCACCTGCACCTTTTCCCTCCCCCCCCCCACTTCGCCTCTCCCTCCAGGTCTCTCTCTGGCTGGCTTTCCACCCCCATTTTGCAGCTTCTTCCTGCCTCTGTTTCCCTCTTTCTCTCCCTCTTGCTTTCCCAGGTTCTCTTTCTCTGCATCGCTGACCTAGCATCTTCTGTTTTTTCCCTGCTTACTGTCGGCCAGGGTGTCCACCTGTCCCACAC
This sequence comes from Panthera tigris, assembly GCF_018350195.1. Taxonomy (NCBI): domain Eukaryota; kingdom Metazoa; phylum Chordata; class Mammalia; order Carnivora; family Felidae; genus Panthera; species Panthera tigris. The sequence goes on from NC_056671.1 coordinate 25,759,677, forward strand.
CCATGAAAACAGGTCAGATTAAAAAGAAAAACAACATGGGGCGCCTGGGTGGCTCAGTCGGTTGAGCATCCGACTTCGGCTCAGGTCAGGATCTCACAGCTCGTGAGTTCGAGCCCCACATCGGGCTCTGTGCTGACAGCTCAGAGCCTGGAGCCTGCTTCAGATTCTGTCTGTCTGTCTCTCTCTCTCTGCCTCTCCCTTGCTCACAGTCTGCCTCTCTCTTTCTCTCTTTCTCAAAAATGAACATTTAAAATTTTTTTTAAATAAATAAAGGAATCACAACAATATCAAGGGTTGGTGAAAACATACAGAGCCACAGGCTCCTGGACCACTGTGGTAGGCGGGTACCATGATGCAAACACCACGAAAATGGTCTGGCAGCTTCTAGCAAACCTAAAGTCTCATTTACCCTGTGACCGGATAGTTCATGTGCCTGGGTCTGTTCTGAGGAGAAAGGAGGGCTTATATCCCCCCAAAGGCATGTAGCAAAAGGCACACCCCGGCTCTATTCATAATAGCTAAAACTGGAAACCAACCAACTGAGTGACCATGGCAGGAGGAATGGATAATCGCATTTGGTTAATTTATATACTGGAATATCGCACAGCAATAAAAAAATCAACTACCCACCGCTGCTCATAATGATACGGACCAATCTCCAAAATGCTTATGTTTTCAGGGGGGAAAAAAGCCTAGGCATTGACACAAAAACATGTTTACTGTATGCTTCCATTTGTGAGAAGTTCTGGAACCAGCAAAACTAATCCAATAGTCCCAAAAGTCAGAAGCGTGGCTATCCTCGGGGAGGAGTGTGTGTGGATTGGCAGGAGAGCTTGCTGGGGGTGTCAGGAAAGTTCTATGTCCTCAGTAAAATACTCATCAACATTACACTTCACACACTTACTATTCATGCAGCTTATTGTGCGTGAGGTTTGCCACCATTAAAAAATATAAAGAAAAGATAATGATACATGACATGGCTTATTAGAATAATTTTTATTACGACCGCAATGAGCAAGTGGCTCAGACTCAGGGCCTGCGAAGTCAGCCACGTTTCCAATCCCATCGATTAAGATGGGCACAGGCATCTATGTCCCACCATGGCCCCCGTGGCGGAGAGCCCGCCTTGCTAGTGGGCTGGGATCCCACAGACATCACCGTCCCTGGGGGAGCCAGCTCTCCCGAGGCCCTTGGAAAGACCAGCCTCAGAGAGAGAAGCCAGGTCCCACCCAGTTTCCACAATCCAGGCATCTTTCTGACACTTTGGATCTTCTTCCCCTGTTTCCTCTGCAGCTATTACGATTACGGTTTAACTCAACGCTTACCCTGACAACCAAGTAGTTCCTGAACAGCACGAAAACCTGCACCCAAGTTCACGGCAAGAGGACGGCCTCGTTGCAAACCTTGGGGAAGTCCTTCTGCCCTGCTATTCCAGCCAACAGGGGAGACTGGGGGGAGTCAAAACTCCAGCCTGGGGACTCTGAAAGGACCTTTATTTATGTTTTCCGTCTTTATTCAAGTCTTCCCAGGAGGGGAGGAAAACACAGAACCCATTTTTCCCCCCTGTTTCAGCAGCGTGGGTGTGAGCCCAACACACAGCCCTTGGAGGCAACTAAAACCCACTTACTTTCATCGAAGGGGAGGAACCAGGACCAGAGGGACCCGAGCACTATTAGTTAAATAATGGTGCTTAAAAATGCATTGAATTTAGCCGCCTCCCTCCCCCCTAAAAAAATCTGGAATTTTCCTATTGAGTATACTTTTTTTCCCCTTGCTTATGAATATTAATGCTCCTCTCAGAGAGATCTACTTGAAAAAAACAAGAATAAATTAAATACCTACAGATTTTTCTAATTCCTCTTTCTGGCGACATGCCGTCATTACATCAAATTACTGAGATGGGCCCGCTCCCTTTTTTTTTTTTTTCTTTTTGGGTTAAGATTATGGAATATAAAGTATATGTAAATGGAGCAAAGGAGGAAAAAAAAAAAAAACTGCGAAGGAAGAATAGGGAAGGAGAAGCATTAGGTATTCCGCCGGCGTAGTAGTCAGCCAATTAATCAAGCAGTGGCAAGAAAAAGATGCGGAGGGATGCCTTCGCCCTTCACGTTGATGGGGCCGGCGCAGGGCAAACGCTCCAGCACCTGAGCTCACGGTTAGGCATGCAGAAAGGGATCATGGGAATATCTTCCCGTCTTTGTCTTTCTCGTGAAGGATGGAAAATGTCAAGCTGTTGTTTGGCTGGATTGAGGGGGGAGGAGGGGTGGGGGAGAGTTGAGGAGAATTCACAGTCTGGCAAGGCAAGGTTTTAACTCTTTGAGAATGTCTCTGCCTCCCCTCCCTCCCCAGCCCCCAGCTCCACCTTCTTCTCCAGCTCCCAGCCCCTGAGCACATCTGTAGGGAACTCTGCCTGCAAACAGCAAGCAGAAGGGAGCTGATTGATGGTGATATGCAGGCTGGGGCAGGCAGCGTGTGCGCGCGCGTGCGTGTGCGTGTGCGTGTGTGTGTGTGTGTTCCTGTGCACATGTGTCGCGGGGTGGGGGTGGGGGCCAGAGGCATTTTTCCTTTCCCCCGTAAGTGTTCTTTGTTCACTCTGGAAATGGGCGTGCATGACCCTTTCTCTCTCTCCAGCACTGTTACATCCCCTTGGAAGTGAGCAGCGCCCTGAAATCTGAGAGTGGCCACCAAGAGGATAATGGTAGTGATGAGGCTTTGAGGCTTTGGGGCTCCCTCCACATGGCCCTCAGTATGCAGAGGCCACCCAGGAGAGTAACCTGCCAGTCATCCCCTAGAGCGGTCAGAATTCTCCTGTGACTCTGCAGAGCTGACCATCCCCAGGGCTGGTGTTAGAGGGACAGCCTCAGCACAAGGCTTATCACCTGCACCAATAACACTGATAATAGTAATTATTATCATTAACACTGATAATATTACTATTGTAATAACCTGCCAAGTTCCATTAGCCATGCTTTGTCTTGACTCCTTTAAATGCCCATTAAATTCCCATGGCAGGTCACATTTTTAAAATTCTGGCAAATCCACGATTCCAAGGAAAGATGTGTCATCAGATGACTCATTAAGAAAATAAATATTTCATTCAGTTTGCTGTCCCTGGGAATGGGCATTGAGTGGTCTACATGATAAATGAGATACTGAGGGCAGGGACGGGAAGGAACGTCCCATTCTAGACCAGTATGTGGGCACGGACCCAAATCTCCACTTCCCACTCCAAAGATTGCCGTAATTTTGGCCAGAGACCATTGGCCATTATGCCCTGTACCCTGCTGCATCACTCTCCCCAGCACCAGCCCATGACTATCGCCAGCCAGCTAGCTCCCCATGTGAGCCCAGTGTAAGCCCCAGATACTGCATGCAAACCATACTCAAAGTGCGGTCAATGCACCAGCAGCATTGTCCCACCTGAGAGCTCGCTAGAAACGCAGAATCTCTGGCCCTAGCCCTAGAGTATCTGCATTCCAAAGCCCAGGTGTTTTGTGTGCATGTTGAAGTTCGACAAACACTCCTTTAAAACAAATTTTCTCTCCACATTTACTGTCTGAAACCTGGAGGAGTCCGATGATCTAAGGCGGCTTCTACTCCATGAAATATGGTAACAGGTAGCATCTGCTTGGAGTAAATATAGGCACCACATCTCAGCCCATCCTCACAACCCAGGAGACGGGTACTGTTGTTATCTTCTATTACAGATAAGGTCCTGGAGGCACAGAGAGGTGAGGGGACTTGCCAGAGGACACACAGCCAGTAAGTGGCATCACCAGCATTTGGGCTGAAGCACCAGAATCCACAGCCTTGACCCCCAGGCCAGTGATTCTCAAACGTGGTCAGAATCACCCGGAGGCCTTGTTCGAACAACGATTTCTGAGCCCCGCCCCACAGTTTCAAATGCAGAGGTCCCGGAGTGGAGCCCAAGATTTTGCATCTCTAACAATTTCCTGGGACCACTGAGAACACCAGCTCGCTGCAGGGCCATCACTTCTGCTAAAAAACCAACTGGTTTAATGATGAACTTCAGCCAAATATGATCAAGATGTAAATCAGTGCCCCTGCTCTAAAAACAAAAAACAAAAAAACAAAAAAGAAATTGGGGACTGGGAGAGTGGGGTGGGGGTGGGGGGTAAGTGGGAAATCTCAAAGGACTAAATCCAAACAAACCAACAGAGTGAAAGGCACTCCCGAGAAGGTCCAATTGCCTTTTGATGATCCCTTCTTTGGTGGCATTAGCTGTCCCGACACTCCTCGTGGCCGTGGCTAATTGAGGGTACAGTGCAGCATCATTGCTCTAATAATCCTTTCTGTTATTTAACCGGGACGATACATGGTGTCATAATGAGTTTCCTTCCTCTGTTCATTAAACAGACATTTACAAGGCCCATCCTGTCCTGGCCGGGCTCTGTGCGGGTCACCGGAGACGGAGAAGGATTGAGCTGCCCGCCCACTCCTAAGACGCCACTCTAACGACATTCAAGTGGCCGGCCACACCCTTCCGTCTCGGGGGGAAGGACTGCGTAATTCTGGGAAAAGAGGGTCCAGAAAGGCATTCACAGCTGAAAGTTACTTTCTTACCGTTGCATGCCTTTCGTAAAAGTCATGTCTGTTAACGGACTAAAACAATGATGATGATGGTGATTTTAAAATATAAAATTGTGGGGCGCCTGAGTGGCTCAGCCAGTTATGCATCTGACCCTTGGTTTCAGCTCAGGTCATGATCTCACGGTTCATGAGACTGAGCCCCACGTCGGGCTCTGTACTGACAGCACAGAGCCTGCTTGGGATTCTCTCTCTCTCTCTCTCTCTCTCTCTGCCCTCCCCCACTCCCACTGTCTCTATCTCTCTCAAAATAGATATTTTTTTAAATAAATAAATAAATAAATAAAATGGAAAATTGAAAATAAAACCCCCAAGGTCCCTCTTCCCCAAAATAATTGCTCAAAAATGCTTTGACAAATGTCATGTTAGATCCCTCCCCTCCCCACCTCTCACTCCCCATCACATACACATACATAACTAGGCACGGTCTCCACATTTGAGGGGAGTGGCAGAAAAAAAATACTACAGCTACATCAGTGAAGAGCCAAAAAGGTGTCAGGAAAGCATCTGCTGAGACCCAAATGTATAAAATAGGGGGCGATAGCACAGACCCCTATGTGGGGTCACAGGTAGGACTGGGGTAGCAGCCGGTAAGGCTGGGTGTGCAGGAGGATCCGGATTTTGAGGACTCACCAGGCCCTGGTATGCAGTTTGGATTTTTCCCTAAAAGGAAAAGGGAGCCATGGGAGGTTCCAGGCAGGGGAAGGACTGGGTCACTTTTGCCTCTTGGGGAAAGCTTTCCTGTGGCTGGTGTGAGAGGCAGACTGAACAGAGAGGAGCCAGAAGCAAGGAGGCTGGCTGCTTCAGATTCACCGGAGCTAAGGAATTTAAAGAGAGTTAGGGCAGGATGCGGAAGAGTGGGGGCGTGTCCGGGTGGTGGGCATTTCCTGATCGAGGGACAAGGAGTCTTGGCTTCTGATGCCTCCTTTCCGCACCCTGAGAAGAGCAGCAGCAAAGACTTCCCCTGGGTGAGTCTCTTCACCTCTCTCTGAGCCTCAGTCTCCAGATCTGCAAAATAGGATTCAAATTCCCACTCAGCAAGGTGTTCAAACCACAAAGGGGTACAGCTGGATTTTGCAAATCATAAAGTTCTTTACCAACAAGTGACTGCGGTAGCTGCTCTCGTCCTTGTGGTTGACGGTGTTTGCCACTCTTGCTTCATAGAACTTTTCACACTTAACCTTCCGTTTGCGTTCCCCTGCATCTTTCTTCTCCTGCCTCCAGAGCGGTGTTGTCGAATAGAACTTGCTGTGATGAGAGAAATGCTGTAGCTCTGCACTGTGCAGCCAGGAAGAGTTAAGATTTTGGAGCCAGGCAGGTCTGGGTTCAAATGCCAGCTCGTCTCTTTCTACCTCTCTGACTTTGGGCAAGTTTCTTCACCTCTTGGGGCCTCACTTTCTCCCTCTGTGGTAACGGCGTAGGGGAGGATTCCCGACTTCAACAGCTTTACAAAGATTACGTGAAATACAGCATGTGCAATCCCCCAGCTCAGCACCCGCCACATAGTAGGTGCTCAATGAATGTAGTTCCCTTAACGAGCCCCCCTGACCAGACCTGGGCTAGGTAAACAGCTAGAAGGCGGGGAGTCTTTCTTGCTCTCAAAGGGTAGTAATAGGGGCACGTGGGTGGCTCTGTTGGCTGAACGTCCGACTCTTGATTTCGGCTCTCACGATTCACGATTCTTGATTCTTGATTCTTGATTCTTGATTCACGATCTCACGGTGACCGGACAGTGAGGAGTCTGCTTGGGATTCTCTCTCCCTCTCCCTCTCTCTCTCTCTCTCTGTCCCTCTGCCCTTCCCCCACTCACATGCACTTGTACTCTCTCTCTCTCTCAAAAATAAATGAACAAAACATTTTTTTTTAAAGTGGCTGTTATAATTACAACACCACCGTCAGTATAACAACAACTATAGCACTGAGTACAACCTACACGCCCAGTGCTTAGCTACATTCCTTAGGTGTCGTAATTATCTTAATTATTCCATGTGGGCAGTCACTCCACGTAGATTCTATTATCCACATTTTGCAGGTCAGAAAATAAAAGTCCAGAGAGGTAGGCTGATTTGTCCAAGGTCACACAGGAACGGAGCATAGAACTCGGGTCACCTGTTCCCAGTGCTGTGTTCTTATAAGACATAAAGATATTCGGCCTCCTAGCAGTTGACTATATCATATCTAATTTTAACTGAGCCTTTCCCATACATGAGGCATTTATTAGACTTTATCGACACCCCTCACACAACCCTGTTGGAGAGACATTATAAACCCCATTGTATGGAGGGTGAAACTGAGGCTCAGAGAGGTGAAGCCACTTGCCTGGGGTCACACAGCCAGGAAGTGTCAGATAACAGATCTGGAGCGAGTTGCAGATCCCAGGGTGGCGGCTCAACTTCACTGCCTCTGTGGGGAGGGTACAGAAAGGACAGTCTGCGGCTGCCCTTCCTGGAAGGACACCCTTCATCTTGTGAGCCCTCCCAACCCCGGGGGAAGACGGCCCCCTGAGCCAGAGGGCTTTAGAAGAACCGAAATTGCTCTCTCTCTATTCAGTCTCCCTCAATGGCTTATGCCTTCCAGCAATTTATTCTTCCTGGAATGTGCCTGTCTTGGGCTTTTTTGTATGCTGTGAGTTTCCAAAATGCTGATGTAAAGATGGCCCCTTCCTATTTTGGGAAGAGAAACGCCTCCAGCCAATCACCCTGAGAGAGAGTACTAAGCTGGGGGCTGGAGACCTGGTTCAGGCACCTTGTGAGTCTCCCTGGGTCTCAGTGGCCCCACCCACAAAATGGGCAGCTTGGCCGCGGAGCTAAGCCCACCTCTGACACTCCTGGCTTTGCTTCTTAGGTCTGGGACTCAAACGCTAGACCCTTGGGGACCCAGCTGGTAACCCAGGCAGCTGCCTCCTCGGGGTATTTGTATTCTCTGCCTCAAAGTCCTCCCTTGAGTCGGAAATGCCCCCACTGAGGATACCAATTCCCACCTTAAAGGAGCGGATCCGGGATGTGTCCCTGAAGAGGAGGGGCCATATCTTGGGGGTGCTTTCCCTCTCTCCCCACCCACAACCACACCTGCCCACCCGCATCGTTCTTTTCCAGAGCAGCAATAGCAGGAATAGAATCTGGATTAGCTGAACCCTGGGAAAATTTCTCCCCGTTCCCCTCGGCATTTTGTGAGTGACAACAGTAAAAATGTGTGGACGTGACATGGCGTTCACAATCAATTCTCAAGTGGAAAAAAAATTATCACGTGAGAAAAGCAAGTTACAGAGTAACATGTACGGTATGATGCTATATTTTAAAGCTATATACTATTTAAACGCGTATTTATATGTATAAGTATAAATTTTATGGGGAAATGATCCTTGAGGCACATAGAGCAAAATGCTAATGGTCGCTTTCTCTGGCAAGTAGAAAAAAGGATATTTAAAAACTTTCTTCCCCCAATTCCATAACCTATAAGTCACTGAGGCGGGGACGGCCCCCTATAGGACAGCATCTGGCTTAGCACTGACACTTAGTAGGTGCACAATGACTATTTGATGAAAGAATGGAATGGAATTTTTCTACATGTTTTCTTTTTTTTTTAATTTTTTAAGTTTATTTATTTTGAGGGAGAGACACAGCGAGCGAGTAGGGGAGGGACAAAGACACAGGGGAGAGAGAGAATCCCAAGCAGGCTCTGTGCTGCCAGCACAGAGCCCGATGCGGGACTCCAGGCCACGGACCGTGAGATCATGACCTGAGCCGAAACCAAGAGCCGAATGCTGAGCCACCCAGGTGCCCCCCTGCACATTTTCTATAATGCACATGACTTGTTCTTAAAAAGAGAAAAAGCTAGGGGCCCCTGGGTGGCTCAGTTGGTTGAACGCCTGACTTCCGCTCAGGTCACGATCTCCCGGTACGTGGGTTTGAGCCTCGTGTCAGGCTCTGTGCTGACAGCTCAGAGCCTGGGGAGCCTGCTTTGGCTTCTGTGTCTTCTTCTCTCTCTTCCCCTCCCTAGCTCATGCTCTGTCTCTCTCTCTCTCAAAAATAAATAAACGTTAAAAAAAAGAGACAGAGGGGCGCCTGGGTGGCGCAGTCGGTTAAGCGTCCGACTTCAGCCAGGTCACGATCTCGCGGTCCGTGAGTTCGAGCCCCGCATCAGGCTCTGAGCTGATGGCTCAGAGCCTGGAGCCTGTTTCCGATTCTGTGTCTCCCTCTCTCTCTGCCCCTCCCCCATTCATGCTCTGTCTCTCTCTGTCCCAAAAATAAATAAAAAACGTTGAAAAAAAAAAAAAAAGAGACAGAGAGAAAGTTAATAAGCGCTTCATTAAGTAAATACTTTTTTTAAAGTTTTTTAATGTTTATTTGTTTTCGAGAGAGAGAGAGAGAGAGAGCATGAGCGGGGGAGGGGCAGAGAGAGAGAGAGACAGAATCCAAAGCAGGCTCCAGGCTCTGAGCTGTCAGCACAGAGACTGATGTGGGGCTCGAACTCACGAGGAGTGAGATCATGACCTGAGCCCAAGTCAGATGCTTAACCGACTGAGCCACCCAGGTGACCCAGATTAAGTAAATACTTTTAAAAGGGGCGGGTAACTGGCCTGCATGAAGTCCCATTGTGGGGGCCAGGACAGAAGAAGGAGGCAGCAGCTTGGGGTGACAGGAAGTGGGAGGGTAGGGTGATGCTGTGCAGGGGGCTGGGCAGAGCCAGGCACATGTCCCCATGCTCCAGGGAGGACACCTGGGCTCAGCCTCCAGCACAAAGGGAACTTCAGACAGCACACCAGGGAGGCCACACTCACAACATTGTTGGTGCCAAAACTGTCTTGCCTGGGCAGGGGCAAAGAGCCCCCATGCTTCCAGAATATGAGGATGGCCGGAAAGTAGACTGTCGATCCAACTGGGGTCACCAGTGCGAAGAAGTCAGTCATAGCAGAAACCCTCCCTTGGCCTGCAGTTCAGACCAGACCTCCAACCCAACCCATGCTCTGGCCAGAAACCCATGACGTCCAGGTGGGAAGCCACATCGGGACCCCCTTGTCTTGCCCCTAGCTCTTTCCTGTCAGGTGCTCTGGCCAATGACAGGCAAATGCTCGGGTTTGAGGCGGCCAGGTCTACGGTCACATTGGCTGCATATCCCCACCACTCTGAGCCTCAATTTTCTCATCTATAAAATGGGGACTGTAGACCAGGAAGCCAGGCCCTCCCTCTATCACCTTGCAGGCTTCTTCTCCTGCGTAAAATATCCAAGGGAAGTCTCAGAGGCTCCCTGGGTCTGTGGGAAGAGGAGATTGGACAAGGGATCCCAGGCCACTCCCTGCAGGGTAAGTGGCTCTGGTCCCCAACTGTACCGAACTCTGAAGATGCTCTCCAGGAGGCCTTGTGTGCCTGGCTGGGGGTTGGGGCTTAGGATTTGCCGGAAGGTGCTGGCCTGTGTGCAGAACACGGGAAAGGCTGTGTTTTCTCTCCCCGTCACAGAACATCAGGTCGCTTCTCTTCAAATTCAGAGCCGTGATCTGGCTTTAGGCCCACAGTTATTGGTAAAATCTCAGCACAGGGGAATGCTCCCTCCCTAGTAAAGAGAGTTTCCCTGCATTGGTTTGATTTGTTTTGATTTTATTTTATACTGATTTGTTTTCAGCCCCAGGCACCAAGAGTTGCTGGGATATGTCCTGGGGTCCAGAAAAAAACCCTAATTCGCTAGATCGTGAGCCAGAAGGAAAACAAGAATTTATCGGATTATCAACCAAAACAATGAGTTATAAAGTAGCATAAAGTGGACATCATACAGGTGCAGTGGCTGGAAGTCCAAGATCAGGGCGCCAGTCTGGGGGTGGGAGGGGTTTGGGGAGAGCCCTCTTCTGGGCTGTAGACTTCTCGAATTCTCCATGGCAGAGAGCAGAGAGAGGAAGCGATCTCTCTCCTGAGTCTTGTAAAGGTGTTAATCCCGTTCAGGAGGGGATTAACCTCCCACCCAAAGGCCCCACCCCCTAATACCATCACGTTAGGGATTAGGTTCTGACATATGAGTTTTGGGGAGACACAGACACTCAGTCCATAGAAACGGAGCTCCAAAAGTGACCGGTGAGGGCAAAAGACACAGTGTGCAGAAAGGATCGTCATCACGCAAGGCGCGGAGCCGGAACCCAAACCCGGGCCAGCCCCACCTCAGTGCCCCCAATCACAGGGCATCTCCCGATGCTTGGAAACAGAAGCTGGAAAGACACACGGGTGAGGGGAGGACCCACCATCTCCAGCCCCCAGTTCCTAGGCTCACTGGAGGAGGACGGCTTACCTGTGTAAACAGGCACCTACTTCACTCCAGGGGCCGTCCAGCTGGCCTCAGGCGCTTACCATTGAAGCCAAGCGTCCCCTCCCGCGTCCCCTGCTAGTCTGTGTGCTGGACATTTTCCCACTGCCTCATCAGACCCCCTCCCTGCCCTTCTCTGCCCCGCTCGCTCTCCGCACTGGGGATCCACCTGTGTGGACCATATCCGAGGTCCCCTGGGTCTAGCCAATGGACGGCCCAGCAGGAGGTGGGGAGATAGGAGGTTGGGGTGCTTCCTTCCGGGAAAGTCACGTTGAGCTAACTGGCCCGGCTTCTCCACCTTGTGGTTCTAGAAACCTCTCACTTCAGTCCTGGAGGTGGTACAAGCTCCCCGCTCTTACCAACCCCTGGGTGCTGGTCCCTCCTCCTGTAAGTAAACAGTCCATTTACTCGTCCTCCTCAAATTAGCCAGTGGAAAGATTCCCTGCCAGAGCCTTGCCTGCTACACCTCTTCACTCCCTGCCTCTAACCGTCTTGCCAGGATGCCCCATTCCACGCCCCCTGCCCTGCTCCTACGCACACCCTCCGTGCAGGGCCTCAAAGCCCACCCCATCTGTGCTTCTCTCAGCCAGCCCCTCCTCCGCTGCACTGGCTCTCCACACCACCGCAGTCATCACCTCCTCAACCCTTGCTGGGCACCTTTCTATACCACATAACGTGCACCCTCTACCCTGTTAGCTCTCCCCGGAAACTCTATGAAGCAGCGGTAAGTATTGGCCCCATTTTGCAGATGAGGAAAACCCTTGCCTTTCCAACTTCTGCGCTCACACGTCAAGGTTCTCCGAGGGCAGCGTCTTCCCGACTCCTCTTGGCTTATCCAATTCTTACCCATCCTTGGCAATTCCACTCCCCTCCCTCGAGAAGCCTTTCCATTCTGGCCTGACCGCAGTGAACTTGCCTTCATGCACCCACACCGCATCCAGCTACTTTGCTCAGCTCTGAGGCATCCCTTTTGGGTTTCGCCGTCACAGAGGCTGGGGGAGGACCAAAGAGACACAAAAGCCAGGCGGGGGCCGGGTGTAGACAGGGAACGCCTCTCTGGCCAAGCTGAGAGCTGACAGGCCAGCAAGAGGGAGCCACAGAAAGACTTAGGAAAAGAGTGTTCTGCAGAAGGAGCAGGACGTGCAAGGGCCCTGAGGCACTTATGAGATTACCTATAGCCCGTTGCTTCTCAATGGAGGTGGTGATGGGGGGGGGGGGTTGCAGCTTAGCCATGTCTGAAGAAGTTTCCAGTTATCACAAGTGTATGGGAGGAATACTACTGGCATCTAATGGGTAGAAGCCAAGGATGCTGTCAAACATCCCACAATGCACAAGACAAACCCCACTACAAAGAATTACCCAGCCCAAATACCAATAGTGACAAGTCTGAGAAACTGGTAAATGGTTTTCTGTAACAGCATCACCTGGGAGCTTACTAGAGAAAACACATTCCCTGGCCCTCCTCAGACCTGCTGAACAGACTTGGGGGTGGGGGGGAAGGTGGTATAATGAGCCCCCCAGGGGACTCCAAGCCTCTCAGTGTGACAACCACTGGCACAGCATTGGTTCTCAGCCCTCACTATGCATTGCAGTCCCTCGGCAGCCTCTGCAACTTACAACAACCAGCCTCTACCCCCAGGGCCCCTGAATGATGAGTCTAGGAGCCCAGACATGGGTATGCTTTGGAAGTCTCCAGTTGCCAGGCGTGAGAACCACTGAGCTAAGACAGAGAGATCAAACAGAGAGAAGAGGGACATCTATAAGGACCAGAGCAGCGAGGTCTTAAATTACATGACAAGGAGGGAGGACCATATGGGGAGGGCACGGGGGAGCCATGGATGGCTGTCAAGCAAGGTAATGGCTTTCCCAGATGGTTTAGACAGATCTCTGGTCTTGGGGAAAAGGCTAGACGGGACAGGCAGAGGCTGAGGTGGGGAGACCAGCGAGGGGAACTGAGAGCTGATGGTGGCCTGAACTGGACTGTGTCCCCCTAAAAGATATGTACAAGTTCTAACCCCTGGTACCTGTGAATGTGACCTTATTCGGCAATAGGGTCTTGGCAGATGCCATCAAGTTAGGAAGTCATACCATGTTAAGGTGGACCCTAAATCCAAAGACCTTATAAAAAGAGAGAGGTTTGGAGGCATACAGAGGTGCACACACGGGCACACACACAGCACAGACAGCCGCGTGAAGACAGAGGCAGTAAGTGGAGCCATGTGTCTACAAGCCAGAGAGCACCACAGATTTCCAGCGACCCCCAGAAGCTCAGAAGAGGCAAGGAAGGATTCTTCCGCAGAGCCTGCGGGGGGAGCATGGCCCTCCCGGCAGAAGTGGCCCAAAGCCCGCAACAAGCCCCCCAAGAGGGATCAGGCCCCAGATGCACTCTCCTCCGGGCCAGCTGCTGGCCCCTGAGGGCAACTGTGGGCCAAGCGCTGGTGCAAGGCAGCGCAGGTGCCGACACAGGCTGGGAGTGGAGGGGCAGGTGGAGGGCTGGGAGGGGAGCCAGTGTGACGCGGGCAGAACTGGAGCCTGGCGGAAGAGATCACCTGTGTCCCAGAGGCGTGCAGACCTTCAGGAGACCGCGTCACCCATCCTCAAACTGGACAAGGATTCGCCACCCTAACTGAGCTCTACCTATTGGGTGCCTCAGCCAGAGCAAAGCGTCCTCCCTCCTTTCCCCCCGAAGAGGCGGGGTTGAACTGATGAAGCCTGGGGCAGACATGCCGAGGCATCACCCAGCCTCCATGGCCCCCCACCAGGGTCACTGCAGTGACCTTCTAACTGATCTCCTGCTTCTGCCCTTGACCCCCCCACCCCGCCCCTGAGTGAATTCTTCCCACAGCAGCCAGAGTGACCTTTTCAAAATAGAAGCCTGATCTTGTCACTCCTCTACTCAGGAACCCCCCCCCCCACACACACACACACAAAGCTGCTATCCCTTCAAAACCCAAAGTCTTTACGACATCCCACAATGTTGTGCACAATCCAGATTCACGTTAACTCGCGGACCTCACTTCCCCCTCCCACTCACTGCTCCAGACACACAAACAGCAGTTCTTGCTGTTTCTTAAACAGGCATGTGCCTGCCTCAGGGCCTTTGCATGTGCTGTCCATGCTGCCTGAAGGGCCTTTCCCGCAGCTACTGGGGAATATCACCCCCTCATCTTCTTCAAGTCTTTGTTTGAATGGCATCTCTCCTGAGTGCTCACTTGACCTCCCTACTGAAAAGTGTAACTCTCTCCTTTATCACCTCTGACCCCCTCACCTTGATCTTTTCTTTCGTTTTGTTTTGTTAGAGAGTAATTACTCATGTGAAAGGGGGAGGGGCAGGGGGAGAGGAAGAGAGAGGATGAGCCCAATGGAAGGATCAATTTCCTGAGATCATGACCTGAGACAAAAATCAAGACGCTTAATGGAACGAGCCACCCAGGCCGCCACTCTTTTTTAAGCAGGTCCCTTTACCTCCTGACCTTCTATATTATTGGTTGGCTACGTGTCATGTTTCTCACCCCTCACCCCTGCGGGCAGGGCTTTGGTCACTGACCTGTCCTCCGTTCGTAGTACAGTGCCTGGCACATAGCGATGCCCAGTGAAGTCCACTGATTGAATGAATGATCAAACCCTCCACTTACTGAGCGAACACAGCATGCCAGGCCCTGAGCTAAGAGCTCCACATCATTATCCCACTTGACTCTTCAAACGCCAGACGGACAGTGCAGGAAAGCCATCACGTCCTTCATACGCTAAAGGTGAGGAGGCCAAAGCTCAGGCAGGGGAGGTGACTTACCTAAGGTCCCTCACCTGGTTAGGGTGAGGCCACCACCTGCACCAACTGGAAACCGGGCATAAGAGCAGGTGAGTCTAGCCTTTTTATTCGCCTAGCTAAGTGCTGGAGCGAATTCTGAGCTCGAATCTGTTTCATCTCATGTAATTAACAAGGATTAGCTGAGCACCTACTATGTGCCAGGACGTGTGCTGGGGATTCAGTGAGATGGAGTCCCTACTCTTTGGAGCTAACAGCCTTATGGGGTGGGATGCTGTTCCCTAGATGTCCTGTGTGGGATGATGATGATGATGACGGCGATGACAGCGACAGCTAAACTTCATTGAGCACTTACTATGTGTCCAGCCCCCCATGAGTGATTTATCTGCACTCCCTTCATCCTCCCAGCCCGCCTTCGAAGTGAGCACTATATTATCCCTACTGAACAGAGGAAACCGAGGCACAGAGAGGGATAGGGTCTTGTCCAAGGCCACACAGCTAGTAAGTGGGAGTGGAAGCCGGGAACCCATCCAGGCAGTCTGACAGCAGGAACCCCATCCCCCCCAGTCCCTGCCTTTCCCTGAGGCGTGTGGGTGAGTGAACAAAGCGCACAGTCCAACCCACTGCGAAGTTATTTGCAGTGATAAATAACACGTGTAACAGAAGTTTATACAAATCGTTAGTGGAGGATTTACGTGGCGAAGGCTGGGGGCAATGGCCTGTGACCAGTACCTGTAGCTCTTAGCGCTCTGCAAAATGACAGCATCGCTGCCCGCTGCAGCCTGCGGCTCTCCCCCGTGAGCGTCTGCAGCCCCTGCACACCTGGACGCCAACAGCCACTGGCTCTGGGGCCCCGGACACCATGTCCCCCGGAAGGACTATCTGGGCCCAGCCAAGGGGTAGGAGGAGGCCCCTCAGGTCAGTGCCAACCAAACGTGGAGGTGGTGGGTGGGGACGAGAGTGCACAGGACTCTGAGAGACCGCAGGATGCCTTCACTCACTGATCCGGCATTTACTGAGCGCCTACTGTGTGCTAGGCTATGGAATCTAGGATGAGCAAAGCAAGCAGAGTTGTTGCCCTTATGGAGCATATATCCTAGTGGAGGGATGAGATTAAAAGCTAACCATGGATGAGTGTCTGACTTCAGCTCAGGTCATGATCTCACGTTCATGGGTTCGAGCCCTGCATCAGGCTCTGTGCTGGCACCTCAGAGCCTGGAGCCTGCTTCAGATCCTGTGTCTCCCTCTCTCTGCCCCTCCTTGCTCTCACTCTGTCTCTCCCTGTCTCTCAAATAATAAAGTAAAATGTTAAAAATGTAAAATAAAATAAACTCTAACCATGGAAATAGGAGAGGCACACTACTGCATGAACGCATGTGATGAATGGACCTGACTCTGACCAAGGGAGACATGCAGGGGAGGGGAGAAATTTGCATGAAGAAGCAATGCTTGATCTGAGGTTCAAGAGAGCAGAAGACAAAACCCGCTGAAGGAGGCAAAGGGAATAGCATACGCAAAGGCCCTGTGACAGGATCAAGTTGCCAAGAGATGGCTTGGAGGCCTGAGTCTCAATGATGGAGGGAGGAGAAGGTAGAGAGATGGGTTTGGAGAGGTAGGGAGGGATAAATCTCATGAGGCTTTGTGGATCCTGCTGCAGAAAGAACAGCCACATTCCCTAAATACAGTGGAAAGGGCAAGTCATGCACTAACATGGTCAGATTCTACAATACCTCTGCTGTGGAGTGGGGGGTGGCCAGAACGGACTTGAGAAAACCATTAAGGAGACTCTTGTGGTCATCACATGAGTAGCTTTGGCAATCTGGCTAAGTCCTTGGAGGATGTGATGCAGATCTCAGCTCTGACACCAACTCAGTGGTCTTGGGCAAGGAATTTTCTCTACCTGAGGCTCAGTGGCACCATCTGTAAACTGGGGATAACCCCTTGCAGTTACCCACCATGTCAGGCATGGAGAAGATTGTACAGATGGGGAAGTCTTATCCCAGCAGAGGAAAGGAATCAGGAGAAGCTGCCTCGGAACTTCAGGTAGGTTCTGCACCCCTTCCTCTGCCCCTCTTCTCTCTGATTTCATCTTAGAATAATCTAAGTCCTGCCCCTTTTGCCCTTTTTGAGGGATCTGCAGGGGACAGCATGCCCTCAGAAGAAGGTCCAACCTTGCCAGACACAGCCATCAGAGGACCACATGCTCTGAAAGGGTCATCCGGCTTTGAGGTTTGACCATTCCTTAGCTGGGCATTCAAGGCTTCCTAATGCCAGCCCCAGTTCACAACGCCTGGCAGACAAAGTGGGGAGGTGGCAAGACTGGACCCACGGCCTTGCAGACCACGGTAGGGGCTTTTGTTTCGTTTTGTTTTCCCTTTTTTCTTAAATGTAACAGAACCCAGGAAAGAGTTTTCAGGAGGAGGGAGATGGAATCAAATTTCTGAATTTGTAATTTAACATGATGACTCTAGCCACAGAATGGATGGATTGGAGAGAAGCAAGACTGGAAAAGATGGGAGAGAAGACTGGAAATGGAGAGAAGTGGACAAATTCGAGCTGAGATCCATAGTTAGAACAGACGGGATGAGGCTGGGGTGGGATGTGTGAGGTGGATGTGGGAGATGCAGAGAGGAGCCAGGGGCGACTTCCAGGCTGAGCTCTTTGAGTTAAAGAACAGCCACATCCGGGGCACCGGGGGGGCTCCGTTGGTTAAGCGGCTGATTCTTGATTTTGGCTCCAGTGATGATCTCACAGTTCATAGAGCTCTGCGCTGGCAGCACGGAGCCTGCTTGGGATTCTCTCTTGCCCTCTCTCTCTGCCCCTCCCCCTCACTTGTAAACACACACACTCTCTCTCAAAATAAATAAATAAACTTAAAAAAAAAAAAAAAGACCTGTCACATCCATCGCTGTACCCACGACACCTGGCTTATTGGAGGTACTCAGTGCCTTGTCCTGTGATGAAATGACATGATGGAACCCAGGGCTTCCTGGACAGATGTTTCTTAATGGAGGGAGTGCCAAGTGCCCTTTCCAAGGGGAATTTGGGGAATGAATGGTGATGGGGAGAGCTTTTTGCACGGTCCTGCTCCAGTGGTTCTCCATAGGGAGATATTTTGCCCCCTTGTGGGACCCTTGGCAATACCTGGAAATATTTTTGGTTGTCACAACCTGAGTAGGAGGTGCCACTGGTATCTAGCAGCTAGAGGCCATCTATTCTGCCAAATAGCCCAGAATGCATAGGGCAGCCACCCCCTCCCTAACCCAAAATGTCAGTTGCACCAAGGTTGAGAAAGCCTGTCAAGAGGCTGGGAAGGATTAGATCACCCATGCTGGATATGAAATGCCCGGGACAGTCCTGTGCCAAGAATGGTCCCAAGTCCTTTGAGAATGTTGAATGCTCTTTCTGGACATTCGAAAGGTAAAAGCAAAGGTCCTACTTCATAATTACCTGAGCCTGGAATTTACATCATCTTAAATACAGCAAAACATTTTTTTTCAACTGTACAGTTTTACTTTATAGGGATTTTCCTGAAATGCAGCAGCCATCCGTTGTGAAGTGGAGGAAGGCAGTACTTGGTTTCATCCAAAATTCTATCAAAAGTTGTTTCGCGTTTTGGAAAATCCAGGCATTGGTCTTAAAGCCGCTCGTGGAACATGAGCTGCTGCCACAACAAACCCGTGTGGGTCGACATTTGCAGAAGCCCCTGCTCACGGGGATGGCACCCATACATATGAATATACTAATTTAGTTCTTATTTCAAAATGTCAAATATAGAGAAAAATGTCGACAATATTCAACTGAATATTTGTCTGAAATCCCAACTTATTCATTATAAGTAGGTACAAGCATCAGACTGCTTCATTATGTCTCCTGGCATATAGTGGCTTCCCGATAATTTACATATTGAAATAGATATTATTTTATTATAAATTGCTTTCATTTTATTCCTCTTTTATATTACAGTTAGGGCATTATATTGATTTTTTTTTGAAATTACGCGTGTATGAAGATGAAATGCATGAATTTCATTTCGGAATAGTAAAGTGGGTGTTATAAAATATAGGTAATGAAAAGAGAGTATTGAGTCTGCTAGAGTGGAGACCCACAGTCCTAGACTCATTCCCATATTGATGGGCGAACATTGGCATTTAAAGTGCAGAAGACAGAGACTCTAGAAATACTGCAATTCACAGGCAGTTCTTCTCACTAAAGATTGCCCGAGTCTTATATGAATTTTAAGTGTTCAGAAAGACATTCATGAAGGCAAAACTCTGTTTATAATCACCTGAGTCTAGCTACCTTATTAGTCAGTTTTTGCTGTGTAACAAACAATCCCCAAAATCTCAGTGGCCAGCAAGCATTTATTTCCTTTGCTCACCGATCTACAGGGCGGCGGGGCTTGACGCTAGCCTGTTCTGTTTGACTCTCTTCCTCCACAGACCAGCATCTACCTGAGCATCCCATTCTGTAACAAATAGCATCAGTGAGAGAGGCCAAGCCAGACCACACAGTATATTTAAAGTATCTGCTTGCATCACGTCTGCTTACAGGCTGTTGGTCAAAATAAGTCACATGACACATCCAACAACAATTGGAAGAAGAAATAAGGCCCATTTCCAGTGGGAGGGGCTGTAAAGTCACATGGCAAAGCATACAGGTACAGGGAAGGGTGGAAAAAATCAGGAGCAATAATCAATAATCCAACCTAACTTTGTTTTACATCTAAACACAAATTAGTGTCACGGCTCTTTTTCTCCCCCATGCTTAATAAAAGCTTCTTGGACAAATGCTTTCACCATAGAATGTAAAAATAGTAAAAAAAAAAAAAAAGTTTTTGAAGGAGGAAAGAGATGGGTAACCCATTTGTCCCAACCCTTGCAATCCTGTACTGAAAACTTATGTGCCAGACACTACGTATGAGACATTTTTGTCCTCACAACGACCTGTGATTGTGTTCCTTATACACATGATAAAACAGAGGTTCAGAGAGGTTTAGAAACCTGCTCAGTGTCACACAGCTCGTTACGGTTGGGGCTGGCCTCCAAACGTACACACGCATGACTCCAAAGACGGCATGCTTTCTATTTCATCGGGGCATCACTCTGTGGATTAAAAAATACAACCCTGACCAGTCCCTCCCAGGAACCCTCGGACATTGGACCAGGGCTCTGACATTGGCTTAAGTCACTCCTAGTTGTGGAAGGCACGTTGAGTAACTGGGACATGTGACATTTATTTAGTTACATATCTCTGGTGGGAGGTTTCGGGGCCATTAATGTAGTATGTCTGCATGGCTAGTTTACATGCTACTGCTTGTTATTGCTGTCTCTATTCCATGGCCCTCACACTCAATTTCAATTCAAAGTTTGGCAGTCAAGGTGTCAGAGCTAAAAAATGGGATGGCCTCCCTCCGAAATGAAATAATTTTGTTGTTCAGTTCCGAGCGATTTTGTAATTTCATGCTTGTGTATGATAATTTTATGCTGTCCTGCCTCACGTAACTCAGTTCTGGCAGATCCTGACAGGTGATAAATACAATCTTTTCCGCCCCGCATGCGACAGGCCGGTGCGAGGGGGGAGAAAAAAACGGCAATTTCACATCTGAGGCCAGTGCACAACTGGAGGCAGCGGCTGCCCCATTCTTTCATAATTTCACGCCTGGATTCCAGCCGGCGCCACCTCTGTTGTGGCTGAAGGACCCACGGGTCAAGGGAGCCTTTCTGAAAATAGAATGGTGCTGGGCAGGGGCCCGGGCATTGGCAGGAGGGGAGGGACGAGGAGAAAGTTATGACTTTGGGCCCGCCCTGGGCTGGCGTGTCGCAGGCTGGCGATGTTCAATTTATGGCTCTGCTCCCTGCCCGTGCGCCCTCCTCTGCGTATTCCTATGGAATGAATGCCTCTTGGAGGAATTATTTTTGCAAATCTGTTAAACATTTGAAAGATGGCCATTCCAATAAAAAGAGGGAGGGGGAAGACTAAAGGGAGGGAGGGAGGGATGGGATGGAAAGATAGAGAAAGCGAAAGACTGGCAGAGCAGAGGCGTCCTTAACATTTATCACCATGAGCTGCGTTTTCATAATTGCTCCCTGGTATTGTTTTCGAAGAAAATGTTTCTCCTCCTGAGAATGAATGCATCCAAAGAATATTAAGGAAATGCCAATGGTACAGAGGGGGCTGGGATGGTGCTTGATGGAATGGAGGCAGAGGCAGCAGGGTTGGGACGACAAGGAGGCAGGTGAGCACCTCACACTGGCACTTAGAGGACAGTCACCCCCCCTCCCTACTCCCACCTCTTGAGGGGGAGGGGAAGCAAGGGGATGCTTTGGCTTACGCTGAGAGAACGGCTCTTCTGTAATCGTAACTGTTAATAGCAACCACAATCTATTGAATGTCAGCTGTGTGCCAGTGTCTAACGCATTTGCACATCAGTTTTCTCTCAATGCCTCTCGAGAATAGAGACTACAAGCACACCCACTTTACAGGTGAAGAAACGGAGGCTCCAGAGTCTAACCAGCTTGGCCAAAGTCACTGTATCAATATCCTGGGACTGCTGTAGTGAATTACAACCAACCAGATGACTTAGATGAGCGGAAATCTATTGTCTCATGGTGCCGCAGGTTAGAGGTCTGAAATCGAAAAGTGTCCGCGGGGTCAGTTCCTTCCGGAGGCTCTGAGGGAGCATCTGCTCAGGGTCTTTCTCCTAGCCTCTGGTGGTTGCTGGCAGTCCTTGTCTTAGGGGCATATCTTTCCATCTCTACCTTCATCTCCACATGACATTCATCTTCAAGTGTCTGTTCCTCTTCTCTCCCCTTCTAAGTAACTCATCATTAAATTTAGGGCTTGTCCCAATCCAGGATGATCTCATCTCAAGATCCTCACCTTAATTATATCTGCAAAGAGCTTTATTCCAATAGGGTCACATTCCAAGTCGAGTAGACATATATGTTGAAGGAGCTGCTCTTCACCCCTAAGTGGTAGAACTGGCTCAGTCACTGGGCTCCTCAGGCAACAGGGGTTGGCAGGTCAGTGGGTGCACTGTTGGAGGGGGGGCAGATTAAGAAGAACATGGCTGGCTGGGTCTGCCAGGGTGGCTCAGTCTGTTGAGCATCTGACTTCAGCTCAGGTCATGATCTCACACTTCATGAGCTCAAACCCTGCATCGGCTCTCGGCTGTCAGCACAGAACATGTTTCAGATCCTCTGTTCTCTCTCTCTCTCTCTCTCTCTCTCTCTCTCTCTCTCTCTCTCTTTCTCTCACTCTCTCTCCCAAAAATAAATAAACACTAAAAAGAAGAAGAAGAAGATGGGTGCCTGGGTGCCTCAGTCGGTTGAGCATCCGACTTCAGCTCAGGTGATGGTCTCATAGCTCATGAGTTCGAGCCCCATGTCAGGCTCTGCGCTGGCAGCTCAGAGCCTGGAGCCTGCTTCAGACTCTGTGTCTCCCTCTCTCCCTGTCCCTTCCCTGCTCATACTCTGTCTCTCTCTGTCTCAAAAATAAAAACATTAAAAAAATAAAGAAGAGCATGGTTAGCTTCAGAATTCCTCATCCACATTGAGAAGTCACACTGCGTTTTGTCCCTTCGTATGACTTCTAGGTTGGACCTGGGGTACTTTAAGATCAGATTATCAGGATAATTTCCATGCATCTTAGAATTGGAAGAGATCTTCAAGCTCTCACAGATGCCAAACCACATTCACTGAACTGAATATGGAGTCATCTCAAGGATGAGCACAGGACATGAGCACTGATGTCTACTGAGACTCTTCTATGGACCATTATGAAGCTCCAAGAGCTTTCTAAGCTTAAGATACGTGTTATGAGCACCATGTAGGCACATAAGAAAACAGAGGCTCAGTGACATGAGGCCCTTTACCTGGAGGCATCCAGTGTTAAGAAAAAAAAAAAAAAACAGATTGGATCCAAGTCTGATTCCAAAGACCCCACCCTTCTCAGCCCCACCACACTGAAGTCACATTCTTGAGCTCAGAGCTTCTCAGGCAAATAGAGGTCACAAGGTACCATGCTCACAGAAGCATGGACCTCCTCTCCTTCCAATGCATCTCTCCAATCTGTGAAGATATTTCCACATCCATGATTACACCTGGGTCCCGGGGACATTAGCTCCCTTCATAAAGATGCAGATGATTACGGCATCATTGTTCCTGTGGTATATGGATGGAAAATAAAGGCTTGGGGGCTGGAGTTGGGGAGACAGCAGTGGGCAGAAGTGCTGCGATCTCTGCCTTCATGGAGCTTATAATCTAGTGGGAAAGACAGAAGATAAAGAAGTCAACAAAGAGCTCATTCAAAATCATGATAAATGCCCTAACAGATTCATGAACCGGGTGCTGATGTAGGGAATACTTGAGGAAGTAGTTGATGAAAGCTTCTCCAAGTAGTGCCAGTGAGCTGAGACTGGAAAAGTGAGTGACAGCCAGCTGTTGGGGAGGAGGCATCCCCTCCCCCAAAACAAACAGCATTTGAGAGGACCTGGGATAGAGAAGATTTTGGCATGTTCAAGGAAACAAAAAAGGTTCATATGCTAGAGCGTGGTAACTACAAGGAAAGAAAAGCAGAATGATGTCAGGGAATCACCAACAGGCAGATCTTACCTCTGGGTCAAGGGCAGGAGTTAGAACCTCATCCCCGGGAAGCCACTGAAACATTTCAACAGGGGAAGATGAGATTTGACTTCAGTTCCTTTTAGGAGTGCTGCACAGTGCTGGTGGATAAAAGATTAGGGCAGGGGAGGGGCAGGAGTAGAAGAAGCAAGGGGACAGGGAGGAGACTCTCTCCACCTCCCAGGCGTGAGATGATGATGGCTTGCACCAAAATGGAGCACCAAAGGGAGCCAGATGCGATCAGACTCCAGAGAGATGTATGGAGGTATCTGCAGACAGAACTGATGGTACCTGCTAATGGATTCGCTCGATGTTCAAAGGAGGGGGAACGACTCACACAGTTCATCCCCACCAGATCTGTCATTTTCTGGAGCTCAGATGAAAGCCTTCTCCTTATACTCCTGGGTTTCTTAGAAAACTGCTCCCCCCAAATACTGGAATTTCCATAACAAAAGCTTTGCTCCAAACCACTTTACAGCTAAAGAGAGTTTGTAAGTGATGCGCAGCGATCACAGGGATGTCCCTGGTAGCTCATGTCTGCGTGCTGTGTGTACCCTCACACCTGGACAGAGAAGAGCTCCCTCTAGTCCAGAGGGACAGCCATAAATTTCCCAGAGACCCCAGCAGGAAGCGACATCTCAAGGATGGACTATTTGGAAACCTCTCTTATAAATGAGCTTTCAAATGTCTGGGCACATTGCCTACAAACTAGCTTTATTCTCTCTTTTGGTAGAGTCACAGAGAAATCTGTCCTTGTCATCTATCTTTTAGGGCAGTGAGCCCCTGCAGGATTAAAGGCTTCTGCAGGAAGCCCATGCACCCCCCAGAATCATTTCATGATCATCAGTTGGCTTGATCCTCCTCTAGACCTCTGGAAATTTGCAGACACATAAACCACAGGGTCTCATACCATCATAGGGTCATTTGCAATCAGGTGATCTTGAGTTCTGACTTGAAGAGATCACTGAGAATATGAGCAAACTGAGGTCTGGAGTGGCCCAGTGATTTGTCCAAAATTATACAATAATTGCATGAAAAGGACAAGGAGACACCTGCCTTGAAAGCCATCTGGGAGAGAGGTGTTCTAGACAGCCTATCCTAGTCAACACTGCATTCCCAGATCATAGTACAGAGGCTGCATTGAGATGGATTCACCAGTATTGTTGAAGGAAACATGACACTTACTGAGGACTTACCCGTGAGTATTGGGTCTCCTTTCTGCTTTCCAGATGAGCATATCCTGAGCATAAAGAGGGGAAAAGATGGAGGCAGAACCCCATCCACCTGGCCCCAGAATCTGCATTCATGCTGTCACTATCTCCCCTGGAAGCAGAGCTCACTTAAAATCCACAAAGCAGGGGCGCCTGGGTGGCGCAGTCGGTTAAGTGTCCACTTCAGCCAGGTCACGATCTCGCGGTCCGTGAGTTCGAGCCCCGCGTCAGGCTCTGGGCTGATGGCTCGGAGCCTGGAGCCTGTTTCCGATTCTGTGTCTCCCTCTCTCTCTGCCCCTCCCCCGTTCATGCTCTGTCTCTCTCTGTCCCAAAAATAAATAAAAAACGTTAAAAAAAATCCACAAAGCATTTGATGGTTATCTCCACTAATCTGTGAGGTACAGTCACCACTTTCTGCAGGTTATATAGAGCCCAGCCAAATGACCACAATTCTGAGTGGCAGGACCTTGTGGCCAACCAGCCCTGAAGCCAAGACCTGAGGGCTCCCTCTGCCACGTCCTGGCTGTGTGTTTCCTGGGGACTTGGTTTCTATATCTGGAAATATGATGGGGGGCAAAATGGTTGCCTTGTCATATAAATGTGCTGTAATTGTGCCAGGAGATAGTGAAGGAGAAAAGTTTTACTGACTGGAAAGTGCTCTGTTCATGGGTAGAACTTGATTATTTTGAAGATTCTTTTGCAACTTGAAGTTCTCAAACATGCTGTTTTTGGTGCCTTGTCCCACCCCAACCCTGTCACCTGACAAACTCTGACCCCCTCCTTCAAGACTCCAGTGAAGTAACTCTTCCTCCCCAGTCTGAAACTTCCAGACTGTACCAAATTTCCTATTGTGGGCCCTTGCTGCATGCTGTATGTCTCCTCCAAACTGACCTGACATTTCAATACACTTTATCATTGTCTCTCTCCTTATGGCACAATAAGCTTGTGAAGCCGAGATCATATCAGCCTTAACCACCCCATATATCCATTTATTCACTGATTGAGAAATTTTGTATTGAATAGGTACTCTTCTAGAATGAGAGCTTCAGTAGTCACAGAACAAAATGAGCTAGCATGTGGGGAGACATATTATAAACAGTAAAAATAACAGTGTCCTGGCAGGTCATGATAAACGCTATGAAGAAAAATAAAGCAAGGTAACAAAACTCCTTGTTGACCAGGAAGTGATCACAGTAATTTGCTTACTCATTCAGTGATTCTACTTGTCTGTGACCTCTTTCGAGGAAGATTGGGTCTGATTTGTTCAGTTCTGTTACTTGGTGCCTGGCATAGTTCCTGGTACATAGAAGGTATTCGATAAATATTTGATGATTTAATGAATGGATGGATGAAAATAAATAAATGAATAAATCAACCCATCAGTCAATAGATGAATAGATAAATGAAAAGATGAACGGATGGATGGATGGATGGATGGACGGATGGACGGACGGACGGATGGACGGACGGATGGACGGATGGACGGATGGATGGACGGACGGATGGATGGATGGATGGATGGACGGATGGACGGATGGACGGACGGTATGGTAGACTCAATAAGGCAATCCCCCAAAAATATCCATATTTTAATCCCTGGAATCTGTTAGTGTCACATTCTGCACATATGTAGATGTGATTAACTTAAGGATCTTGAGATGGGGAAATTGTCTCAGATATTCCTGGTGGGCCTGACTTAATCACAGTATTGTTATAGGAGGGAGGCGGGGAGAGTCAGAAACAGGGGAGAAAGTGATGTGATGGCAGAAGCAGAGATTCAAGTAACGTGCTTTGAAGAAGGAGGAAGGGGCCACAAGGTAAGGACTACAAGCAGCCACTAGAAGCTGAACAACAACAAAAAAAAGACAAGAAACCAATTATTGCCTCAGAGTCTCCAGAAGGAACCAGCCCTGCCCGTACCTTGATGTTAGCACAGAACTTTAAGACTCCTGACCTCCAAACTGTAAGAGAATAAATGTGTGTTATTTTAAGCCACTAAATCCATGAGAATCTGTTACAACCATAACAGAAAACTAACACAGATATGCAGATGATTGATGGTGGATGGATGAGTGGTTGTATGGGTGGTTGGATAAACACCATGGATGTTCAGATGGATGGACAAAGTATAGACTAGGAACATAAACCTGGTCCAGGTTCACCAGAATCTTGGAGCTTAGAAGTTGCCATGAGATAGACAAAAGCTGATTTTTTTCCCCACAAGAGAAAAACCAGAGCAAGGGGGTCCAGGGCAAACTCATAAATACATACAATGGTAAGGGCTTACGTCAAGTCATAAATGGCCATGTATTCTCGCAGTCTCAAGACCTACATCTCACAGATGACTGTCCACGCACGCCAGTCATCAGTACCTCCTTTCCTTCTTGGTGCCATCTTCCTGACATCAATGTGAGGAGTGTGGGGTGGTAAGAAAGAGGCCAGCTTTGGTATCAGACAACCAGATGACTCCCAGCTCTGCCATCTGCCAGCTGTACAGGTTCGGGCGGTTTGCTCTTCCCTAAGCTTGGTTCCCTGTGGCCAAACTGGAGGAACTAATTGCAGCCTAACAGAGTGATTGGGGTATTAAATGTGATGCAAAGTGTCGAGTGCTCCTCCTGGGCTGGGCACACAGTCAGTGTTCAATTAGCTGCAGATATTCTGCTGCTAACCCGACCATTTATTTAACTTATCCCCTATTGGTTCCATTTGGGAAAACTTCCAGTCTTCCCTCTATTTTAAACACGGCAACACAAACGCCTGTAGTTACCGTTTTGCATACACCCATGATTAATCCCCTAAGGTAAAAGCTCCAGAAGTAAAAGTTGCTGAGCCAAAGGAAATGAACACTTTTATGGCTTTTGATACATAGAGCCAAAAAGTAGACAGGACCCCTTGTAAATATCATTCCACAAGCATTAGTGAATGTTGGAGTTGCCAGATTTAGGCATGGTCCCTTCAAGACCCAGGATACAGTTCCAGATATGTTCACATCAACTATTTTGTTTCCTTGTTGTACAGGTGGGAAAAACTGAGGCTCAGAGAGGGGTGACGACTTGCCCAAGGTAAGACAAGCAGAATAACATCAGTGATTAAAAAAAGACACTTTTGAAGCCTGGGGATGTTGTCATAAACACCTGGCAGATGGGTCATCCTGTGTTTACCGGGCTTCTCCAGGTTAGGTACCACCATCCCCTTTATATAGATGGTGGGTGGGGCCCCAAGAAAACTTCAGCAGTTAGCTCAATTTCACCAAGGTCCTAAGTGGCAAAGCTGGGATTTGAACCCAGACAGCCTGACTCCAGGTCCTGTCCTCCAACCACTAGGCTGGCATCACCGGCCCAGAGTTAGGAGCTGAATAGTCATTAGACCAGGAAGGCGGGGTTTGGGGCAATCTCACAAGGGATGGGTGGGAGCATTCTCATAGACTTTGTTCCAACATTATTGCTCTGAATCCCTCAACCCCCCAATCTCCTATTAAGCTAATATTTCCAGCCAAGGGCCATATGTCAACCTATGCCTATCTGGACCATAAAGTGTATAACAGCACTGTCAGCTTCCAAGTCCCCAGTCCCCCAGTGAGTGGGTTCCCAGAGCCACCCGTGTAAATTCCGGCTCCAGGGGACTTTCTGCACAAACCAGTTCTGTCAGTGGACGACCAGGAAGGGAAGCTCTACGCATTATGGGCTTGCTTTCATTTGCCCCTTGGGAGTTGTCTCACATCTTCTTGCAACGTGGAGGCCACCGTGGAGGACACGAAACCTCTGACAGATTCTTCAGCAGCGTTGTGGCAACCCCAAGGAGAAGCCATGGAAGAGCTTCTAATCCGAACTCTGCCATTCGCTTGCTGTGTGATTTTAGAAAAGGGGCTTACCCTGTCTGGGCACCCCCTGTCCCATCTGCAACAGCGACATCCCTAACATCCTCCACTGGCTCTACATCATTTCTTTAAAAAGCCCCAGACTCCAAAGCATCCCACCAAATCTGGCCTTTGCCAGGAGTAACCCACGCCTAGCCACCACCGCAGGCCACGGCCTCCACCCCCCTCCACACATCTGGAAATTAACTTCATAACTTCCCATTTCACCATGGCTCTGCGAGTAACCATAAATCACCATTGGTTGGTTTGGGTTGCATATTTTTACACATCGCCCTTTTAATGTCTCTCCGAAAATATAAATAAAGCATACATAACCATTAGAACACTCCGAATCCTGAAAAGTACATAAGAATTTATTTGTCTCCATGTGGATCATACATATTGTATTAAAACCGCATAAAGGGGTTTAATAAAACGGCAAAAAAAGAGAGAGAGAGAGAGAGAGAGGGGCAGGAGAGCAGCTTCACAGGCAGCAGGGAGAGGTGGAAGTGATCTTTCTTCGATGCCTGTTAAATGTTCCAGCAGATGAACCCTATATTCTGCCAGGAAATGAGTTTGCCACCGGCCTATTGGGTCTGTCGTAAGAGGTTGGTCTCACCACGGTCATCTCTCTCCCGCGCGCGGCAATACATTACGCCGCCTCAATTTTTCATTCCGTGCTGCCCGAAATGCAAATTTCTTCTCTGTTGTTTATATTAGGTTTTCAAATATATGGAAATCCAGAGATCCGGAGGGAA
This sequence comes from Panthera tigris, assembly GCF_018350195.1. NCBI lineage: Eukaryota > Metazoa > Chordata > Mammalia > Carnivora > Felidae > Panthera > Panthera tigris. The sequence continues at coordinate 25,788,788 of NC_056671.1, forward strand.
ATGCCAGGGCCAGGGAGGCACTCAATCTGTCTTTCTCCTCTGACTGACTTCCTTCCATCACTTACACGAGGCGTGATGGGGGCTGAGTGTGGAGTACAGGGTACCGGGACAGAACAGTGCTCCCCGCGGTACAGGGCAGTGAGAAGACAGGTTTTGAACTGGGGGCTGCACTTGCAGCCACACAGGTCTGCAGTGGCCTCATTAATTGTGGTCGCCGAGCGTCCACGGTGCAGCTGCCACTGTTCCAGACATCATGGGCAAAGAGGTAAGGCCCCCAATCTCTGTCTAAGCAGAGACATCAGGGGGAAACTTCCGCGTCTGGAAGTAAGGGTATATTGAGCACCTACTGTATACCAGGGACTGTGACACACTCACACCGTAGGCTGATGGTTCGTTTTGTTCCTGCACACAGACGCAGAGAGAAGCATCAAACTGAACATCTTGTCTCACTGCCCCGATCATTGTGTGGCATTACCTATCGCTTCAAATTAGCAAATGAAAAAGGGTGATTCCACGTAATGAACCCAACCGCACAGCAAGGTAGGGCGAGGGTTGAGTTTTGAACCCCAGCATCAGAAGCACCAATGCCCATGTTGTTGTTCTATGCCAGGGATCAGCCCCCTCTTTCTGTAAGGGGCCAGATAATGAATATTTTAGGCTTTGCAGGCTACATGCAAAGGCAGTCATTGCCTGTTGCAAAGACTCAGCTCTGCTGTTGCATTGCAAAAGCCGCTCCCACGGCAAATGTGTACACAAATGGGCATGTCTGTGTTGCAAGAAAACTTTATTTACAGAAACAGGCAATGGGTTGGATTTGACGGGTGGGCAGTAGTTTGACTACTGGGGACTCGCTGCTTTCTGGTGACTCACCAAGATCACGTCTAACAGATGTTGATGTTCTGGGCACCAATTAGGTCTACTAGGAAATCCTGTCATCGTCACCATAATATGCAACCTCAGAGCAACTTGGAGAGGTAAGGATTTTAATTTATCCTTCTTTACAAGGGAGGAAACCGAGGCTCAGAGAGCATTCAGGCTCCAGTTTACATTGGAGGCAGTAGCAGAGCTGAGATTCAAACCCAATGGGCAACAGACAGAGCTTTGTCTGGTGGGTGGGGGGGGGAGGGGCTTGGGGACAGCATGGCAGAGAGCAGAGGCTCCTTCTGTGGGAGGCAGAGGCAGGACCGAGGCAGACATCAGCTAGGGATGGGCTTCAGCTGCAAGTGTGTGTGGCCAGTAGGAGAACAGGAGCCACCCTCCCACCCACCCGCATTCAGGGAGAACGTTACATGAGTGATGATGGAGACACACAGGAGCGATGCTCCCACAAGCCAAGGAACTCCAAAGATGGCCCACAAACCATCAAAATCCAGGGCAGAGGCATAGACCAGATTCTCCCTCCACCCTCAGGAGGACCCAATGCTGCCAATACCTTGGTCTTGGATTTCTACCTCCCAGAACTGTGAGGGGAAAGGGATCTGTGTCTTAAGCTGCCCAGTCTGTAGTACTTTGTTCTGGACTCCCATTCCGCTTTGTGTATGGCCAGTACCCAAGCATCTGCTCTGAAGTATCCCTAAGCTGTCCAGCCTGGATCCCAGCTCTGAGGGGCTGATTTCCCTTCCTCTGAAACATTAACAGGTCCACCCATACAGTGAACTTGTGACCTTGGCCATCTTGAGTTGGCCAATCCTCCACTGAGGCAACATTTACGGAGCACCCGCTGGGTGCCATGTGCTTCCCAGACTCACTCAACAAAAGTTCTTTAGCACCTACCATGTGCTGGGTCCCAGGGGTGCAGAGCTGAGAACCAGATGTGTAAGGTCTCTAATCCCATGGAGCTCAGGGACCCTGAATCCTAAACCCTCCTCGGGTCTTCACATCACCCTCCCTGGGTCTGAATGATTTCCTCCACTCCATCAGCAAGGGAATTAGAGCCCAGAGAGGTGAAACTATTTAACCAAAGCCACACAGTGGAAAAGTTGGGAGGCTGAGGCATGATTAGTGTCAAGCCTGTTGGACTGCAAAAAAGCCTAGTCTCTTTTCTCTGCATCTCAGGCAAAAGAGATCTACTCGTGACCAATGAGCGCATGAAACAATGCTCAACATCACCAATCGTTAGGGGAGTGCATATCGAAACTACAATGAGATATCGTCTCTCATCCGTTCCTACCAAAAACAAACGAACAAACAAACAAAAACAGGAAATAACAAGTGTCAGTGAGGAGGTGAAGAGATTGGACACTCCATGCATTTCTGGCGGTATATAAAATATTGCACAGTCGGTTAAGCGTCCGACTTCAGCTCAGGTCACGATCTCGCGGTCCGTGAGTTCGAGCCCCGCGTCGGGCTCTGGGCTGATGGCTCAGAGCCTGGAGCCTGCTTCCGATTCTGTGTCTCCCTCTCTCTCTGCCCCTCCCCCTTTCATGCTCTGTCTCTTTCTGTCTCAAAAATAAATAAAACCTTAAAAAAATAAATAAATAAAATAAAATATTGCAGCCACCATGGAAAATAGTATGGTGAAGAGAATTACCATGTGATCCAACAATTCCACTGCTGGGTGTGTTCCCCAAAAGAATCAAAGCAGAGACTAGGGGCGCCTGGGTGGCTCAGTCGGTTAAGCGTCCGACTTCGGCTCAGGTCATGATCTCGCAGTCCGTGAGTTCGAGCCCTGCGTCGGGCTCTGTGCTGACAGCTCAGAGCCTGGAGCCTGTTTCAAATTCTGTGTCTCCCTCTCTCTGACCCTCCCCCGTTCATGCTCTGTCTCTCTCTGTCTCAAAAATAAATAAACGTTAAAAAAATTTAAAAAAAATAAATAAAATAAAATAAAATAAAATAAAATAAAATAAAATAAAACAAAACAAAGCAGAGACTAAAGCAATGCTTGGCCACCGATGTTCACAGCAGCAGCATCACGACAGCTAAAAAGGGGAAGCAACTCGACTGTCCAAAGATGAATGAATGGATAAACAAAATGTGGTCTATACGCACAATGGAATATCATTCAGCCTTAAAGAAGAAGGAAAGTCTGACCCCTGCCACAACATGGATGAACCTTGAGGACGTGATGCTAAGTGAAATAAGCTGGCCAGTCATGAAAGGACAAATCGTGTAGGCTTCCATTTACATGAGGTACCTAGAGAAGTCAGGTTCATGGGCAGAAAGTAGAAGGGTGGGTGCAGGGGCTGGGGGAGAAGGATGGGGTGTTTGTGTTTAACGGGTTTCAGTTTGGGGAGATGAAAAACTCAGGAGACGGGTGGTGGAGATGATCACACAACAATGCGGATGTACTTCCTGCTGCTGAACTGCACACTTAAAAATGATTACGATGGTAAGTTTTATGGTGTGTGTATTTTAGCACAATTTTGAGAGAGAGAGAGGCCATCTCAAGCTCGTGGATTCAGAAGGGGTGGGGAGGTGGCCAGGGGACAAGGTTAGGCAATTGGCCAGGAATCCCTAATGAGAGCCTCAAGGCTGACACTTCACAGCTTGGAGCCCTGGGCTGGTGCATCTACTGTCCAAGCAGCAGCTAGCACCTCCATCGTATAGGAACGTTGATTGCCTCTTCCTCCTCTTGCTGCTGAGTCTGAAAATACTCTATAAACTTGAGAGTGCTCTTCTCTGCAGTGTTGCCATTTTCCGTGCACCTCCTGGCCCCTGGAGATCTGCATTTCGACCTTGTGGCTGGAGCCAAGTGCCCGCCCTCCCTGCCAAAGGCCCCACCATGCTTCAGGGATCTGGCTATCTGAATTCCATTTCTGTCCTTCATGCCCTCAGCGACTGTGATGTGTCCGGTGAGGGCATGAAAGGGTCCCCTGTGTTGCTGTCTGCACCCACACATGGCTCACACAGATGTGGGACACACATGGTCCTGTAGCCACTTCCCAGAGCTGGAAATTATAGCAGCACTGCCTTTCAATAGGCCTTCTCCCCCTTAGATGGGAACCCTTCTGAGGCCAAGGGACCAGAGGTGACCTGAGACGGGGTTAGCAACATAGAGCTCCTCCTCACTCCGAAAACTTCACCCAAGTCCAAAGACAGGAGTGGGGAGTACTGTGCCTGTCTGAACCCCAGCCGTCTGCACCCCAGACCATTCTGCAACATGTGGGGTCTCCCTTCCATTCTGCTTCCCTCCAAAGTGCCCCTGGAGTCTTTCATTTATCTACACCCTATCTGACAGGTACATACTGAGTCTCCATTGTGTCAGGACGCTGCAGAACAGCAGCACCTGCTGCCATTCTGAGGCTCCCTGTAAAGTGCTCACCAGAGCCTGGCATGTGATGAGGCTTCATCACCTCTGAGTTTTTCCCCCAGGGAACTGTCATTGTCAGAATTTCCGGGAGCTGCTTCCACCTTCTGAGGTCATTGGCCAGGAATGCAGACATCCCTTTCCCTTTCCTTCTACCTGGGCTCTCTAGATGAATGCTCCAGCCCCTGGGTCTTTAACTCCTGATCTCTGTGTGGATCTATCCATCATTAGCCAAGGTCAAGTCGCAGGTGCCTCCAATCATTTCTCAATTATGGGTGGCCCAGCACCATAAAGTGGGCTCTGCTTGGCTCATATTAATTAAATATCACAGACTCCAGGGAAAGAGCCAGGAAGGGAAGCTTGGCAGCTGGTCTCTCTGAAGTAGCAGCTCCTTCTTGAGGTAAAAATGTATTCATTCATTTATTTGACAGATATTTTTTAAGCCCTGACTTGTGCATGTGCCAGGCACCATGCTAGTCTCAGGGTACCCAGCTGCAAAAAAGACCAACACAGAGTATGTCCTATGATGCAGACACACCAGTGGGAAGGTCCCCAATCTTTAAGACACAGGTCTGTGAACCAGAGTGATACTGAGCATCCAGGCTCAGTAGCCAGGAAGAGATTTGTGGTGAGGGGGAATATGAGAGTGGCTTCCATTGATGAATTAAATAAATATAAATGATGGAGACCAGAGACAGTGTGGTTCAGGGCAGGATGCACAGCACCAAGAGTAACAAGACCTGATTTCTGAGATTTCTTCAGCCCTATCATTCTGATTCTGTGACTTGCAAATTCCTCTTGGTGCTTCCCTTACCACTGTCCAGAGAAAAAGTATTATCCCACTGGTGTTGTGAGCTCACTATGTGCTGACAGCTGTGCAAATGTGTCATCGCATGGAATCCTCAGCATCGACCTGGAGCGATCCTTCTCTTCTTTCTTGATGCTAAACAGAGGAGGCCTCAGAGAGGTGAAGACCTCCCAGTGAGAATGGGAACACTGCAGGGCTGCTACGTATATAGAAGGGGTTCGGCATCTTCTACGTATATAGAAGGGGTTCGGCCTCTTGGGCTTTCCATAACTGACATACACCTGCTCTGCATTCCCATTTCCTCTTTCCTTTCTCTCTGAATTCAGTTGAGATACGGCATAGCACGCCCTTAAAGTGTGGCACATGGGAGACCTTCAGTAAGTTACCCCCGAGAGGGCATCCACACGTGTGTCTCCGGACAGTCATCACCAAGGTCGGGGTGACAGCACAGGCCAAACGCTCGACTCACACTTGCTCAACCAGTGAGTGGGGTGCCCTTGGCCCCACTTATGGATGACACTCATGCTCAGAAACAGGTCTCCCGTTTTGCAAGAGACAGAGTGGGTCCCAGCCTGGGCCTCTCTGACTCCAAAGCCCTTTTCTCTCTACCACACTGTTCAGGGGAAACGTCTGGCGTGTGACCAGACTAGTGAAAAGGGAAATGATAGTTCAGGTCTCTGGCAGACATGCTTTGGAGAAAAGCCTCCCCAACTCGTGGCTTCGTGAGGGGAAAAGAAGAGATTTCAATTCCTACCCCATGTATTCCAAGGTTTAGGATTCCAGCAATTCCCTGGATATCCTAATAGAATCTGACTATAGATACAGCTAAAGCTCCACCCATCCAGACATCCCTGACCAAATCATGTATGGACAAATACTGGAAATAACAGCTAACATTTACTGGGTGCCAGGCACGGTTGTACGTGCTTTGCCTGGATTGATTTTACCCTTATAAAACCCCAAAGTAAATCACCCTAGTTTTACAGATGAAGAAACTGAAGCACACAGAATTAGATAATTTGTCCATAAGTACATGGTGAGATGGTGGTGTGGCTGTATCTAACACCTGGTGCTTGGGGCTGGAGCCCAAGGCCTTAACTTACAGGAAATATCACTTTCTAGAATGTGTGGCAGTAGGGAATTAATTGAGTAAACTAGGGGGCATCCACCCAATGGAATTTTGCACAACCATCAAAAATAAAGCTGATAACAAACAGTTGTTGACAAAAAAAATGCAAGATGAAAAAGCCAGATACAAATTACACATTGCATTATTTCAACATTATCTAAAAATGCTAAGGAAAGGTTGGAGGAGAACATTCCAAAAACTGTCTATCCAACCATCTATCTATCCATCTACCCACCCAACCACCTAATCATCCATTTATCCACTCATCTACCCATCCACCCTCCATCTATCCACCCACCCATCTATCCATCTAACCATCTATCCATCCATCCACCCATCCATCCATGTATACATCCATCCATCCACCCACCCACGCATTTATCCATCCATTCATTCAACAAGTACTTATATTTTTTAATTTTTAAATGTTAATTTATTCTCAGAGAGAGAGAGAGAGAGAGAGAACACAAGCAGGGGAAGGACAGGGAGAGATGGAGACACAGACTCTTAAGAAGTTCCAGGCTCTGAACTGTCAGCACAGAACACGATGCGGGGCTCAAACTCATGAACTGTGAAATCATGACCTGAGTCTGAGCCGAAGTCAGAGGCTCAACCGACTGGGCCATCTAGGTGCCCCTCAGCAAGTACTTACTGACGTCTCTTTGTACTGTACCTGAGATGGCCACTGGGACTATGGAGTTAATGAACCACATAAGGGTGTTCCCTGCACACCTGGAGTGATCTGTCTAGTCAGATGATGGCAACCAAACAATTAATGTCATATAGAGAGAGCTAGTGCTGATTGTGACATGTGTGATGCAGGACACAGGCAATGGCATCAAGTGACAAAGGTACAAACCTACATCTGAATGTGGAGGAAGACGGGGAGGACTTCCAGGAAGAAGTGGCATTTAGGCTGTACCCTGAATGGAGAGTTGGAATCATTCAAGGGCAGAGAAGAGAGGAAAACACTCTAGGCAGAGGGACCAGCAATGTTCAAAGGCCCCAGGAGGGGAGAAGTTGAGCCCGTTCCAATGACAAAGGGAAAGCCAGCATTGAGGAAGGGGGCGAGCAAGAGATAGAGAAGGGATCATTTTGCTTGGGCTCTGAGATTACGGGTAATTCTTTCTTCCTGTCTTTGCAGTGAGCAGACATTTCTTTACTAATAAGGACAAAGGCTTAAAGAGGGTTAAAATAAAAAGAGTAAATCTTCCTGAGAAAAACAGAAAACCCAAGAAGAGGCTGTCATTACAGAAAGGAGACGAGGGCCAGAAACAGATCTGGGGCTGGTGAGGGAGGCAAGACCTAGCGCCTATGGACTCCCCACTCCAGCCTTCCTTCCTTGCAGGGCCCTCCTCTAGGGGCTTCGAGCAGGGAGAACAGGGAGGGGGAAGAGTTGGAAGAATCTGGCATGTGGAATAGATATTAATGTCGCAGGAGGGGGAGCTGGGGGGAGGGCAGACTATTAAAATTCTGTAGTCCTGAAAAATACATAAGTCTAAAATAAGACTAATGAGACATTTACTGGTGTGGTTGCCTTGCATTAATGACCCTGCTGAGGATAGGATCGCAGAAGGCTTTCAATGTAATTACCAGGCTAATGATTAGCTGTGACATCACTGGAGACTAGAACGCAGACCTTGTTTTGGATTGCTTTCAAAGTCAGGACGCTGCTGACCGCCTCACAGCCCCAGAAATCTCGGGGTGTCTGCACCCCATCCCATGCACCCTCCTCGCATTGCTGCAGCTTGTGGCTTCCAGCCAACACCTCCCTAAGCTCCCTCCTCACCCCCCATGCCTGCATTCCTGGACATGTTAAGAAGGCTTCTGGGACCGTGAACTTCAAGCAGCCATTTGTCAGCACCAGTGGGGGCTGGGGGTTGAATGCCTGGAAAAGTAAGAGCTACGGGTAAGTCCAGAAAGAATCTTTAATGAACAAGTGATGCATTAACCGATGAATGCTTTCAAAACCCTTGTGCCCCGTGAGACCCGAGCAAGACACAGCAGGCAGCATATAATGCTTTATCTCAGAGAATCATTGGCTCTGAGCCCCTCCAGCCCACCCATTTGAACAGATGGGGAATGCTGAGGATCAGAGAGGAGAACTGGTTTCCTGAACATCACCCAGCAAGCCTTATACTCTCCATGTGGATTATAGGAAAATAAAAGTGGAGAAATGGCAGTCTTACCCAGCCTTCCCCCTTCTGGAATCCACAGCTCTCTAAACTTCTAATTGTATTCCCTGTCGTCAAAACACAGGAGTCCTTACTCGCTGTTGACCTTTGATTAGGACTTTGATTAGGACTCATGCCTTCCAGTGCGGGATTAGGGAAAACAGCCCAGACAAGATTCGCTGACATTAGCTGTAGTATAGCTGAAAGACTGGGTCTTTATTTTATAGATGCTGGGGTATCAAGGAAGGAGTTCAGTATAGAGATAAGCCTCCTAGTCTTAAGAGTACCTGACAGCACTAGAGACACATAGATCTCCAAATAGGGCAGCATGTCTTCTTTATCAAGAATCTGTAGAGAATCAGGTTGCAGGAAACATCCACCAGGATGAAGCAGGAATCCTGGAGGAAGGAAAATCTGGTCCAGAGCAACATCAGAAACATTTTGGAGTAAGTGGTTCAGTACCAAAACTCAAAAGAATAGGGTATTTGGGGAGCTCTTCTCTTTGTGAGTTCAGCATAAGGCCATGGATGGTGCCTTAAAAGAGTCAGTGACCTAGACAGTAAGTTTCCAATGAAACAGTTCCCAGAGCAATGGGGGCAGGGAGTGGGGTCAGAAGGTAGGGAAGCAGAGAATGGGGAAGCTGGGCACAGAGAAGTTCATTCAGAGAAACCCCTGCAGCAGCCTAAAATATCCCGAGAGTGGGGTGTATAAGTATCTGTTTCATTTCTGAGTTCTCAGAGTTTGTGTTCTAGGATCTGCCCCTCTTAGTGCCCCACCATTGGTGCACATCCCTTGCATCTCTGGAAGAGCATAGTTGTGGGAGATGGGATCATCTAAGAGGATAGACAGAAGGAATAAGATTGGACAGTTCCCTCCTCTCACCACTTCACAGAGGAAGAAACTGAAGTCTGGGCTGGGACATGACTGGCACACGTTCACACACATCCAGTTCTCCCATACCACATTTAAATTTATTCCTTCTTGCATTTCAACTTTTGTAATTCCGACATGGCAGGCATGACCAATGCTCCAGCTCAGAAGGTAAACTAAAAAAGGAGGGGATGTCTTAAGCAGCCATTATAATAGCACAATCAACTGTTCTGTTTGGGGAACAGACGATCATAAAGGAGAGCTGATTTTCCTTGAGAATTATATGTGTCAGAACTCAACAGAAAGGCAGCTGTGAGGTCATGAGTGGGTGCCAGGCAGAGCACAAACCCCACTCCAACATACACTCTCATACACCGAGGCTTACAGATATGGAGGGTAGCCCCCATCACTCTGGAACCTGGGTCATATCCAGGTTCGCCCTTCTTGGAAAATGCCAGTCTCCTCCGGTGGCACTATCTGTCTCTACCACCCACCACCTGCCTCTCCCATATCTTGCTCACCCTTCAAGATGATCTCAGAATGTCAAAGCCAGAGACATTTTTAATGTTCAAGTCCTGATTGAACTTGCCAGCCAGGGGGCTTTGGAAGGGTGAGTTAAGCCCTCAGAGTGCTACTTAGGTCTGGATATTTGACCTCCTGGGTGTTGTTTATCTCATCCTTAAAATGGTCATAGCAACTATCTTAGATGCTGGAGGCAGAAGTGACACCAAATGAAACTGGAGGTCTCTCCTAAGATCTGGGATTTCTCTCCTCAATTTGTCTCATCGTTGAGTCTCTGCTCCCCAGATAACTGGACACACTGACCCAAAGGCCATAAGATCATAGGAAAAGCATATATAAACTTGGATTACAAACAGTCTGAGTCCTACCACCTACAAGCTGTGGGATCTTGGACACATTTCTTAGTCTGCTCAGCTTCATGTCTCCAACTGTGGATTAGGTGCAATAAAGACACTGTCCACAGATGTGTTCCCTAAAAGGAGAACCTAAGACTGGGACTGGAACCAGGATGCAGATGGGGAAATCCAGGTGTCCAGGATGCAAAATGTAAGGGAGCTCTCATTCTTGTGCTCATACAAGTGCAAGGTCAGCCCCTGTGAGTGGGCACCTCCTTGAATTTTATGCCCAAAGCATCATGTTTGCCTCACCCTAGTCCCATCCCTGAGCCCTGGATGAGGACCCTGGTGCAAGAGATTAATTGTGAGAGTGCTCTAGAGAAAAACTGGTAAGGTTGAGAGGGGGTGGACAGCAAAGAAGAAGGAGCCAAGCAAAGATGTGGTGTTGATTAAAATCCAGTTTCTGTCTGATCCCACGGGGAGTTCTGGAGCACCAGTGATGCCAAAATATGGTCCTACAGGAAACCAAGGGAGCTCCTGTAAGAGTCAGCCATTGATGACAGACTCCCCCTGGGTGTGTGTAACTCCCCAGGCATTTCTGAACAAGGTGGCTCTGGAAAAAGTCTCCAGAAAGTGGGAAGTTGTGAACCATCAGCCACGAGCACTCTCGTGGGTTGAGTGAGCTGGGGGTTGAGTGCACTGGCCAGGTAAACAAGACCTGCAATGTCTACTACAGGTACCAACCCCATAGAGTGGCTCTGAGGTTTCAAGAAGGGGATGTGTTCCTGGCTCATCCTGTTATGATGGTGCATAGAAGGTTCTCAAGAAAGCATAACTAATATTACTCTGAACAAAACTCCATCTCCACTTTCCTCTCTGTTCTATCCTCCATGCCTAGTTCAGGGTTAGGCTCAAGGAAGGTGGCTAGTCATTTGCCAGATGAATGTATTGTTGCCCTTAATCTCCATTATTACCATTATTTTGGCCAAATCTGAGCCTGCAAAGATATGGCAAATAGATTGGATTGTTCTTTTCATACTGGAGCTGGTACAGTAGTTCCAGGGGGAGGAAGGTCTTGCATTTTATTTTGGCTTTGGTTATTTTCCTTTTGAATTTCCAGTGGATTTGATACTCAAGGCACCTCCTCAGCTTCCCACACCCTAGAGCAAGCAGCCCATTCTGGCACCTTCTCTTCTCTGCCTGCTGGGGATGTCTGGCTCTCTGCAGACCTTTGGCATGCTCAGACCATCCCCTTTAGCCCATCCCCAAGCCAGGCCTCCATGGAGGTCAAGGAGGAACTGGGCTCTTTCTCTAGGACACAGACACCCATGGCTCCCAAATTCTGATCAAAGCCTCCCGACCTTTGTCAAATCCCCACTGAAGTTATATCCAGGGATGGAAGTTCTCTCTTCACATTTTGGAATCCAAATCTTCCCTTTTTAGCCAAAAGTCTAGAATGTTAGGCTAGGGAATCTGTACTGAACCACTTACTGTCTTTGTGATACAACAGGTGCAGTGTGCCATTCTCTTGCTCTGTGACTTCAGACAAATCGCTTCACCTCTCTGAGCTGCATTTTCTCACACAAATAGTGAGGACTATAATTAGAATGAGGATTGTAATCTCACCAGGTTACAGTGAGGATTTGATGCAAGACTTTGAGAAAAGAGATTTTGATCAGTAACTCCTCTGCTTTAGAAATGTCAATGGCTCTCTATTGCTCTATGATGAAGTTCAAGCATTTGCAATGCCCACAAGGTCAAGCCTGGTTCGTCTCTTGCCTAAATCTCAGATCTGTCTGAGTCCTGACTCTCCGTGCCCCAGCCACTCTAGCCTCCTTTCTGTCATTTACAAGTTACAAATACCTTACTGCCTCAGGGCCTCTGTATACGTTTCTCCTCTGTCCCCTACCGTCTGCTGCATACATGCACACTCCACCAAGTTAACCGTAATTCATCCCTCAGCTCTCATTTCAAATGTCACCTCTTCCAGGCAGTCTTCCATGACCTCTGCCCAAGCATTATAGGCCTTTACCACTGCCTGTTCTCTTTAATGTACTTTTTATGCAATTGGTATGATGGCCTGTTTGGTTCTATCTGCCCTACCAGACTGTGAGCTCCATGAGGGCAGCACTGTGTCTAGATGTCCAGCCCTGTGCCCCCAGTGCCTGGCACAAAGTAGGTATTCAGCAAATACATGTTGAAAGAATGATTGGTACCTCTGCAGATCACTTAAAGTAGATGCCCCAGACACCCTTTCTGAGAGCCTTGTTTGGTGGGTTCTAGTAATCGTAATTGCAAACAGATGCCACCCCCACCACCATCCCCCTTTGCCCCGCCTTCAGCTGCCTGCATGCTTAGATGCTATATATTTTCAAGGCATTACCCTGTGTGATGTGCATTCACACCACCCCCAGCAGCTCAATCTTCCCCTCCCCGGCGTCCATTGGCATAATCAACCGGGGGCCTGCCCAGAACCTGCCAAGCTTGTATTAATGTTGGCTCATGAAGAGATTTATTCCTTCCCAGCATAGCTCAGACTAGTCCTGGCTCAGCTAAGACTCCCCACACCCTTATGCCCCTTACCACACACGCACATGAGCTCAGCATTGAGCTAGTTCCGATTAGCTTTTGGGAGGGGAAGCTCCTTGGCCTTTGCCAAATAGACAATTAACCCGGAGAGTTTCAAAACCTCTGCATCATTGGGACTGAAAACCGGTTTCCCGCTCTGCCAAGGGCCACCAGCACATTGAGAATGTGACCTTAGTTGGAGGTTTAAATGCAAACCCTGGGGTCAGACAGCTGTGTGATTTGAGTGGGTAACTCACTACACCTTTCTGATTATCAGTTTGCTGATTCATAAAAAGGGGACAATATTAAGTGGAATATGTCATAAAGTTGCATCTTCATTAAATATCAAATTCAGAAAGGAAGAGCAAGACAGTCCCTGCCCATGGAGGTGGGAGCAGCATAAGACAGTGTCTATTCTCACCTAAGTTCAGGATGGAACTAACACAGTCTACCACTGTCCCAGCTCCAATAACATGTACCCTGCACATATAAAGGTAAGAACGTTTGCCCCAGATTCAAGCTGAAACTCTGCTCACCTAGTTTTGTCCTTATCGTATGTTTTTGAGCTCCATTCATGTGAAACTTTTCACTGACCCCAAGACACACCCCTTTTGCACATGTTGTTCTCTCTGCCTAGATTTCCCTTCACTTATTCTCTGCCTAGAAAGCCTATAATTATCCTTCAAAGCCCAGATCTAAAACTCTCACCTGTTTGTAGTTTTCCCTGATCCCTCCCCTTCTCTCTCAGCCCCAAGCAGGCCCTGAAGAATCTCATAAAAACTTCTATCTTAGCACTTTTCACAGTGCATGACCATAACCTGGCTCTTCAACCAAATGATGAAACCTCTGAGGATAAGAACCCTGTTTTTATCTTCAGTTGTCTAACCCAGTGCCTAGCACATGACGGAAATGCATTCCATGTTTGCATAAATTATTCTCTGTGTCCCCAAAACTTAACACCAAGACTGGGGCATACTAGTCACATGATGAATGTTTGTAGAATGAATCAATTAATTATTATCCATCGATCATTTATCTCTATAACCTCAGAGTCTAATACTTGGATGAATGAACCGTACTCCATATTCCTGGCACTCAGTATGCTGTCTGGATCATTGTAAATGCCAAGGAAAGGTTCAAATGAATGTTTATGCCCCCAATGCCTGTAGAGCATCTAGCTAACCATTGTAACTGACAACCCCATTATTTCTGCAGCTCAGGAAGCACAGGCATATCTTGCTCACCTGATGATACAATGCAGGTTCAAGTCAGCAGAGGTTTGGGGGTGGGGGAGTCTATGCTCCACTTGTTCATTCAGGGACCCAGTATACTGATGGCCCTGCCAGTTTCAACAAGTGGCCTTCTAGGGTCACCCTGGGTGTTGATACCCACCTGGAAGACTGGGGGAAAATTATGGAAGATAACATGCAGGAGGATTTTATGAACCAGGGAGTGACCTAACTCACTTCCTCTCACATTCTATTGGCTAGAATTCAGTCAAGTCAACTTTGAAGGAGGCAGGGACATGTAACTTACCTGTGTGCTCAGAAACAAGAGGAAATGAACTTGAGGATCAATTTATCCGTCCTGCAAACTAGTCAATGATCAATAAGTATTTGAATAAACAATGTGGGCAGTAAGTCTTTCTCTATCTGGATTCTAGAACAATGTCTATACATAGTATATGCTCATTAAACAGCTGAAATAATTCATATCTGTATTCTTGAGGCTTTACATAGTGCCTCGCATGGAAACAGTTCTCAAGAAATGGATGGAAGGAAGGAAAGAAGGAAAGCAAAATCTCTATAATCCAAGATGCTAATATATCTATTGGCATATGTTAAGGGTTTGGGAAATTGTTACCCTCATAAACTTGGGCAGTGGGCAATTCCTGCAGACTCTTGTCTTCCTGACCTTTAGATCCTAATGGCCAAGACCTATGGGATCTGTCCTTGGTTCTGATCTTTTGGTCCACACCGGCCCTATGGCTCATTACACCCTACCGTATGACCTGGCCAACTTCCAAGTTCCCAGAAGGAGCGAAGTTACCCCCATGTTTCCCAGGTGTTGTGTTTTCTATAGCCCCAAGCAGGAACAGTGGAAGGAAGGGGGTGGGGAGACAAAGCAGGGTTTTCGATTCAAGGTCTGCTCCCTGCTTGAGTGATCAACATCATTTCCATACTATAATTACATTGCCCAATCCTCTCCTGATTTTACTGCTATCTTGTAAGCCGTCCCGGTTGTGAGTAATTTAAAGCTATATGAGATGTCAGACTCCGTGAAACAATCACCCCTCAAAGAAATATGGCCCTAGATCATAATTGATAAGTCCCATTAGGCAATGGGGCCTCTTATTTCCTATTTGGTCTCTTTGGAAATGGCCTTGTTGATTCGCCTAATGTAGACTGTGTCCCCAGCATTGCTGAGAGAAAGATTCATCCAGCTTTGGAGGATGAGGGCTCTGGGGTCTCAGGTCAGGGGAGGGGAGGATGAGGCTGAAATTAAGGAGGGGTGGGGCTCCTGGCAAGACCCAGGAAACTCTGGCTAATTTTTCTCCATGGTCTGCCTGGTTTTGCTGGTGCAGAGAATGCCTACGAAGAGAGGTTGATATTAATGGGATTTAGAACAAGGGTTACAGGATCTTTTATTATAAAGCTTGATTGGTATAAAAGGAAGAGGGGAAGTGTTTGGCACTGAGCCCAGAGGTGCTCCCCAATGCATAACCCAGAAACTTGCTGGTGGTCCAGAAGGAGCACCCATCTTTGCAAAGGCAGCCCTGACCTCCCATCCTGCTGTTTCCTTTCCTCAGCCTCTCTCTCCTAGGTCTGGCACTTCAGCTGGAGCTGATATGTTGAAATAATTTTGGCTATATTATGCTTTTGCAAAATTTAGGACTGATTTGACCAAACATCTTCCTCTATATTCCATCCTTTCACCTGCCTTTCCTAGATCCAGTGCTCAGACAAAGGCCTTATTCTGTCAAACAGAAAAACAAGCTAGGGGGAGGGGAACAGTAAATGAACTGGGAATCAAGCACTGAGATTCTAGGCCTTATCCTGTCACCAACTTGCTGACCCGCTTTGAGGAAGTCATTTTCCCTCTCTGGAACTCAAGCCCTCTGTCTTGAAATAAGGGGCTAGTCTAGAATACTTTTGAATTAGCTGCCAACATTTTCAAAATCAGGAGATTGCACATAAAAGAGGTTTAAAGCTCCTCTTATATATTCCAATTGGCAACACTGTTCTCACACTCACACGTGGTCTCCAACAATTGGACCTGAGGGGCAGGTGTCCTGTTTAGAGGAGATATGTGCCATTTAGTTCATCACAATCCCCACACCTCCCTATTGTCTTACAACTTGATTCTTTTGTTTATATTATCAACTAGACTTTGTAGACTTATGTGTTTTTGATCTCTGAGTATCTGTCCCCCTCACTCCAGCTTCATCGGTTCACAACAGACTCATTCTCAGATGGAAATAAATGGCTGCTAACCATCCCCTGTGCCTACTTCTCTCCAACACTAATTAACGCTGAGTAGTGGGATTCAGAACCACGGACAGATCCTTGGCCTAGGTACTGGAGGCTCATGAGTCCTCCCAGGGCCCACAACCTCTCCTTTCTGGGCAGCCACCCACTTGCCCATGATCAAGAATACACTGATACCTAGTACCCTGGCACTCCATATTGCTATTACCACCCAAGCCCTGAGTCTCCACTGTTTCTCTTCTCTGCCTGATTGATTTGTTTGTAATTCTGTCATTCCTTGTGATCGGGCCGGGGGGGGGGGGCGGGGGGGGGGAGGGTAATTCTTCTCTGGCAAGACATGTCAAAACTGCCTGTCTATCTTTTGGGTGCAACTGCTGTTTGCCAAACGCCATCGTCCATGTTGCTGTAAAGAATGACGGATCTGATATCATATATTACCGTTGCGCACTTTCGTTTTTGATATCTGTTTTTCCTTCCAAAATTTGCTGAGTGATTGAGAGGCCGTGGTTGCTTTTTTGAGATGCATCATAAGGCCTCCTTCGTGAACAACTTGGCCAGGCAACGTGGATCACAGGAGATAAGGGAAAATTGTCAAGCGCCTCCAAGCTGTTTCTCGCTGGCACCTCTTTGTGAGTTCCCCCCATGGCATCTCTCCGGGAGTCCGCGGCTGTCAAGAGGAGATTGGTCGGTGGAAGCCGGTATAAACTCCTTATAATGACTTGGCACGGTACTGAAAAAACCCACCACAATTTGGAGCCCACTAGCTGCCCACTCCGTGCCAAGCACTGTGCTAGGAACTGGAACACAGGAATGAAGAAGTAATGTCTCTGGTGTCGGGGAGCTCATATCTCAGTGGGCAAGACAGACAATTAAAAGAAATGTATAAGATAGCAAGTAGTGATATACAGTGGTGGGAGGGGGGGGATTAATCTGAGTAAAGACGGATGATGACGGTGGCTACTTTAGATCAGAATAGTCAGGCAGAGCCTCTCCAGGAAGTTGTCATTGGGCAGAGATGCAGTGGTATAGTAGCACAGGGCATGCATGTCCCCGGGGGAGGAGGTCTCCAGATGGAAGGAGAAGCAGGTGCCAAGCTCTGGCAGCTAGAGCACATTCAGCACATAGAAAGGTCTTTAGAGCTGCAGTGGCAAAAGGGGAACAGGAGGAGTCTGGTCCTCATCTCCTGCTGCCTCCACCAACCCCAGACTTAAGTTCTCATCTGGGGCTCTTTGTCCAACAGGGGTCTCCAGAGAAACAGGACCAGTCTCTAGACCTACGTGCAGATCTAGACACGTCAAAAGATTTATCTCAAGGTCTTGGCTCATGCAGTTGTGGGGGCTGGCAAGCCCAAAGCTGTCTGTAGAACAATTCATCAGTCTGAATGCAGGAGCTGCTGTTCCAGTCTTGAGACAAGACTTCTTCCTCAGAGAAGCCTTAGTTCTGGTTAAAGCCCTTCCACTGATTGGGTGGGGCCCACCCAGATTATCAAGGGAAAATTTCCTTTATCTAAAATCAGCTGCAGGTAGATGTGAGCCACATTTACAAAATACCTTCACAGCAACACCTTGATTAGTGTTTGATTGAATAACCAAGTGCCAGAGCCTACACAAGTTGACACACACAACTTGCTGTCACGGGCCCTTTGAGCCCCCACACTATCTCCCACCCTATGCCTCAGCTCACAGCCCCACTCCGCCTACACCTCCAAGCACATCTCTTACCATGGTGGCCAGCATGGTGTTTTCCCCTGAGGATGTACTAAAGGGATGTTGTTACTACTTTGTCAGCCACCTTAAATGTTTTTAAAGGAACTAAACAGTTAAAATCTATACTTCCAACGTTCATATCTGGGATTTATGATGTTCACATTTCAAAGAGGAGAGTTTGGCATTGGTGGCCAAGTCCTGGTGCCTTAGGAAGTAAGGAAATGCTGATAATGAACATCTTCGATTCTGGGTTAGATCCAGCACTATTGGCCCCTTAGTCTGCTTCTTGTGCAGTTGTTTGCAGGGCTTACAAAGTACGCTAACTTTATAGTTCCTGGGTATGGAGAGACCCAGTAATCCTTTACATATGTGAAGTATTAGCCACCAATAATCTCCTGTCCATGAGCTCATCTGTATCTCACAACCCTCTCTGTGGACAAGTAAACTGAGGCCCAGAGAGGGGAAGGGACTTCCCCCAAGGACACACAACAGTGAGCTGAGGTAGACCTAAGCCTGTAATTCAGGTCTTCTGCCCATGACCCCCAATTCTCTGCCCTGTCTTCTACCTCAGGGAACCAGGGCTCTTCTAGGACACAGCCTAGGCAGGCTTGCCCCATCTTTTCCAAGGCTTTCAGGGCTGATAGATGGAGGATTGGTTTGTGACCCTCTGAATCATCTGCTTGATCTCTGACTTGTTATTCAAGAGCAAACACGCCAGACTGAGTCACGTCCTGAGAGGACTGTGACATTATCCTTAAGGATACATCATCCATGAATGTATCCCCACACCCCATATTCCATTTAGCCCTATCCAGGGAGAAGGAATGCCAAGTCCTGCCTATGCAGGTGCCCCAGGTCTGTCCAGGCTGGACACTCCCCACTTCCAATCAGCCCTACTTCTCCTGGCTTTCCCTCACTCCACAACCTGCAACCAGGCACTTGCTGTTGAATGAATATTCCCAATACCAGATCTAGTCTTGGCAGCCCTTGCTCAAAATTTCAGCCCTCTGTGGGCTTCAGGAAGTCCAAACTCCACAGTGTGGCATTAGAAAGCCCTCATGGTGATCCCCCAACTCCGCCTCTAGTCTCGTCCCCATCCCCAGACTCTTACGGCTTCTGAGTGTCGGGTCACAGCAGATGGTGCTTGCTTCCTCCAAGGCTCTGATCTTCCCACCTCCCCACTTGTGCTCAAAACCTTCCCTGCATTGGAAAAGCCTACTTTCTGCATTCCAATAAGCTTAAGAAAATTACATCTTGCTGTAAAAAAAAATTAAATGCACTACATTAAAAGTAAGAACATCTATCCATCAAATGTGACCATTAAGAGAGTGAGAATGCAAACCACCCCAACAGAGTGTGAGAGATCCTCTCAATAGTATATTCCATCAAGAACTCATATCCATAATATATAAAGAGCACCTTCTAGTGAATAAGAAAGAAGTAGACAACCCAATGGTGGGGGTGGGGGGAGCACTTCACCAAAAGAAGATGAACAAATGGCCAATAAACATATGAAAACATGCTCAACTACATCAGTCATTGAGGCAACGCAGTTTAAAACTTCAATGGAATACCACCTCACCCCCACAAGAATGAACATGAAATAAAGCAAAATGAAAATGGCAGAATATATGGAGCGTTAGTGAGACTACGTTGCTCAACACTCTCACGCTTCTGGTGGGAGTGTTAATTGGTACAACCATTTTGGAAGCCTGTCTGGCTGCGTCTACCACAGCTCAACATATGCCCACCCCTTGACCCATCAAGTTTACTCCCAGATCATACCCAACAGAGATGCCTGCATATGTTCACCAAAAGACATGTACCAGAATGTCATAGCGGCACCACCTGGGATGGCCAAAAAAAGAAACAACAGCAGAGCAGGCCAAAGGGAAAAAAAATCGTGGCGTATTCACACATTGGGATTCTGCACAGTAGTGGGAATAAATGAGATACGCTTACACACAACACGGAAGGATCTGACAAACATAATCTTAAGCAAGAGAAGCCAGAAACAAAAGAGGGCATACTGTACATGAAAACAGGCAAAATTAACCTGTGCTGTGAGAAGTCAGGTTGGGGGTTCCCTGGAAGAGGCTGGAAGGGGTCTCCAGAGACTTCTGGGGAGCTGACTATATTGTTTCTTGATCAGGCTGCTGATTACATGGGGCATTGATCTTGTGAGAATTTATCAAGCTGCACACTTGTCTCAAGTATTTATGCTACTAAAACAGAGAGTCTAAAGAAATTCCACCTGCCTTCTATTTTTTTTTAACATTTATTTATTTTTGAGACAGAGAGAGACAGAGCATGAACGGGGTAGGGGCAGAGAGAGAGGGAGACACAGAATTGGAAGCAGGCTCCAGGCTCTGAGCCATCAGCCCAGAGCCCGACGTGGGGCTCGAACTCACGGACCGTGAGATCGTGACCTGAGCTGAAGTCGGACGCTTAACTGACTGAGCCACCCAGGCACCCCTCCACCTGCCTTCTAAATCCAGGGCAAGTCCTTCACTGACAGGTTTCTCCTTCATTTCTATTCTATTTAGCCCTGTCTGTACCTCCCTGGGGCCATCAGGCTGTTTCTAATGTGGGTCTGGTTCACCTGCCAATCTGTGAACCCCCTGAGGGTAGATGTTGGTAGACTCCATTACTTCTCCTGCCTTCCGAGACTCACACCACATAGCAGGTGCTCAAGTAAGTACACGCTGAATTGAATAGGTGTAGCCTAGCTGGGAAAGAGAATGTTAACTACTGATCAACATGCCCTTCAGTCTCACCTCAGGGCATGTCTGTCCCCATTGCCTAAAGAATCTCCCCTGATGTCCTATTGGCCTGTGCCTTCCTTACTCCATCCAGTTCTCTGCTCAAAATCACTTTACCAAGGAGTCTTCACTTGACCAACCATCCTTTATAAAATACCACTACCCCCTTCCTCCCCCTCAAGAAACTTTCTGGTGAGAGCTAAGTACAAGCTCCTTCATGGAGCCCCAAAGGCCCTCAATGACCTGAGCCCTGCCTCCTTCTCACAACACCTCCACTCATCCCATCAAAGCATTCTGCAAAACCACACCATGTCCCATCCATCGTGCCTCTGAGCCTTTGCACATGTTGTTCAATCTTACATTGTTTTTCTTCATTCTGTCTCCTGCCCATCAGTTGACTAATACCTATGCTTCCTTTAAGAACCAACTCAAGGGATGCCTGGGTGGCTCAGTCAGTTAAGCAGCTGACTCTTGATTTTTGCTCAGGCCACAATTTCACGGTTCAGTTCATAAGACTGAACTCCTCATGGACTCTGCACTGACAGCATGGAGGCTGCTTGGGGTTCTCTCTCTCTCTGCTCTTCCCTCTCTCCCTCTCTCCCTCTCTCTCTCTCTGCTCTTCCTCCACTTGCTCTCTCTCTCTCTCTCTCAATAAAAAAATTAACTTTAAAAATAATAAATTTAAAAAAAGAACTAACTTACACATCATTTTCTCTTAGAATCTTCCAGACTATTCCCTGGCTGGATCAGTTGTCCCTTCTGGACACACATAGCCCTCCTTGTTTCTACCATCATATCATTGATCACTCTAGGCTATAATGGACCTTTCTCAGAATAACCTTCAGGTCCTTCACCAATATAGGACTCTAGTTTATTCACTTCGTAGGCCTAGGACTTCGCAGGGTGGTTTGTAAAGAGTGGGAGGTTGAGGGGCACCTGGGTGGCTCAGTTGGTGGAGCGTCCAACTTCGGCTCAGGTCATGATCTCATGGTTCATGAGTTTGAGCCCCATGTCAGGCTCTGAGCTATCAGCACTGCTTCGGAATCTGTGACTCCCTCTCTCTCTGCCTCTCTGCTGCTTGTGCTCTGTCTCTGTCTCTCAAAAAATAAACGTTAAATTAAAAAAAAAAGAGTGGAGGTATTGAATAAAATTTGAGGAGACAGGAAGGAAGGAAGGGAGGGAGGGAGGGAAGGAGGGAGGGAAGAAGAGAGGGAGGAAGGAAGGAAGGAAGGAAGGGAAGAATGGGAGAATTAGAATACTCGCTGAGCCCCAAAGCCTCTCACCTCCCATCCTGCCATAACCCCTGAATCTTGACCATTAAAGACAAGAAACTAATGAAGTTTCTACTGACATTCTTAACTCTGAGAAATGACAAGTTACCAACAAGGTTTTTTTTTTCATGTTTCCTCTTCCAATGCTTTATTTATCCTTGTCTATTTAATGATGATACAATTCACATCCTCCTTTTTACTTGCCCTTAAACTTCTGAATTTTTAATCGAGCAATGTAAACTTAATTTTTTTGTCTCCCGGATATGAAAGGTCTTAGACCCTGACAGGAAAATCAGTGATGAATTATGCAGGCAACGAGCACCAATCTGACTTCTGTGATGTGTTGAGTTATAATTGCACAAACTATTGCGTCCCCAGACCCGAGAAATGTGGTTTTACACTTTCTCAGACATCTTTACAAAAGGGTGACAGTAGATTTTGCAAGTAGGGAGGAACTGGACTGTTTTTCCAGAAACAACATGGGCTGGGACACCCACCTCCTGCTGGTCCTTCAGAAGGTGGACCCAGCTCCCTCACCCACATTTGGCAGAAGGCAGTATCAGCTCTAGCCAAGAAATGAGGTCTGGTGCCTTCCCACAATGATGGCCATTTATCAGGCATGACACTCGGTGACTCAGGGGACTGGAAATGGGACGTGGCATCTCCTATCTGGGCCTGAGAGAATCAAAGTCCATGGGCAACAATGTGACATGGGATACAAGCTCATGTATTCAGGACTTCATTCCACTAATATTTATTAAGTGCCTACTTTTTTTGCCAGTCACTTATCCAGTGATAATCAAGACACAGCCCAACTTTCCTGGGGCATGTTTTTGAGCTGGAGACAAAGAATAAGATAAACTGACTAGATGATTCCAGCTGGGTGGGTGACAGCCAAAAAGACAACATAGCGATGTGCAATGATGTTGGAGTATGGGGTGGCACTCCTTTAGATGGGGTGGACAAGAAGGCTTATTTGTGGAGGTGATGCTAAACTGACACCTTTTTGCAGGGAGGGGAAAGCGTGCTCCAGGCAGAGGAAACCAAAAGCACAAAAGCCCCAAGATGGGACAGGGAATGGAGTATTTGCTGGACAGGAAGATGAGCCAGGTGACTGGGGCATAGTGAATAAGAGGCCCTTTCTTATAAATCTTACCAGCAATGAAGTCCAGCATTTAGATGTCATGCCTTTTTTTTTTCAGTTTTTGAAAAAAAAAAAAGCATTTTATGTTGCTACCTGGGAGCCATTTGAATATCACAGCCAGAAACAATTCAGAGGGTATTGGTTTAGGTGGTGAAACTGACCACACAGAGATTTCACCAACCATCACCATTATCTCCATTATCACCATCATCATCATCACCACCATCTTGGTCACCAAAACCATCGTCACCATCTTGGTCACCAAAACCATCGTCACCATCATCATCATCTTCTTCATCGTTATCACTATCCTTGCTGTACCTGGGAAAACCTGGCCATGAGCCCCTGCATTCACTCAAATCCTTTATTCAGCCAACATTTATTGAGAATCTTCTATGTGCCAAGCACGGGGCAGGCAGCTGTGTATAAAAGTGGACATCTCCCTTGCCCTCATGAAGCTCACAGGCCAGAGGGAGAGCCCAGGAGTCAACAGTTTAACTGACACAGCAATACCCTAATTACAGGCTGCTGTGTTATTTAATTACAGAGGGTGATTAATGGCTGGAGTGGGAGGGACTTTTCAGAACGTGTAGTGCCATGGAGGTGACAGGCACACCGAGTTCTTAAATCAACAAAACATCAGCATGTAGCCAGCCTCTCTTGGGGATAAGGAAAAGGCCTGTATTAGGAGCTATTTTCAGAATGTGCCTCTGGATTCGGAGCAACGATTCCATACTCAGAAGACACGAAATAGAAGAACCCCATGTGCCTCACTCCAGTCCTGGTGGGAGAACAAAGGGGGGGAAGAAAGAATTGAGTGCCTCCTGGGTGCTGTGCTTCTGTGGCTCCATTTAATGTTTATTAAGCAGCATTGCCCCCATTTAACATAGATGGGAACTAAAGGGTCAGGTGGGGAGGGCACGAGGGTTGCATAGCTAGGACAGCCAGAGGAGGGAGCACACCCAGGCGTCCCGGATTGTAACCACCATGCAAATCAGCCTCCCTTTCCTAAAAGTCTTGGGAATTTAGGGCCTGGGTACCTTAGTAAGGGAAACTTGCATGAGATACGCAAGTGTGCCCTTGAACCCAGGCAGAGAGTGGCTTGCAGACCTGAAATGTATGATTCCCTAGAGGGATCTTGGAGCCAGAGGAAGGAAGTCAGTCCTCTCCAAAGGCACAGCCTCCTAAAACATTTCCTGATCAGGATGAGCACACTGAAAGCACTGAACAGTTTTCCCGGTACACCGAGGGCTGTGGGTCTGGTGATCAGCTGCCATCACCACCACCCATCCTCCAGTGCACACACCTCCTGGGCCCATCGCTACCCACATGCTGCTAGGAAAAAGGGAAGCCCTTGGTCCTCTGGGTGATAGTGAGCATAGTAGACCAGAGCATGGACTTTGGCCTCAGATCTCAGCTTCAATCACAACGTAGAGCCTCAGTTTCTGCATCTGTACAGTGGAACAAGGAGTTATGCCTACCTTATCAGGTGAATGGAAAGTTCCAAGGGATGAAAACAGTCAGGTGGCTGGCACAGAGCAAATAATGGCATTTGGCTATGATTCTTGTGAACACTACAGCCAGAAGAGATGCTCTGACATCTAACCAGAGAATGTGACAGCTCACTTTTGATAAAGAGACTGTGTCTTCACTTCTCTCTTAAGAATATTCCACAAAGCAGGACGTTTTCCAGGAGCCTCTGAAAGAGAAATCATCTGCAAGACAATTTCTGGAATAGATGCACACTCTCAACCCCGGTTTTCTTTTTTTCATCAACTGTTCCCATTCTTCCTGGTTCCTACCACCTACACACTTATTGGTGTGTTTACTTATTTATCCATCTCTCTGCAACTGTTTCCCTAATATTCCTCTGTGCCCTCAGCTTCTGGCACCCTACCTAAAGAATAATGATGGAATAAATGGATGACAGTGATGCTGGAAAGAGTTCTCAGTGAAGAGATGGGGATACCCTTTGTGAGTTCGGGTCTAACTGAAAATTCACCACCTCTCAGAGGTCTTCCAGGATTTCTCTCCTCTCTTGAATTGTGATTTTTTTTCCCCACTGAGGTATAATTGACATATGGCATTATATTGTTTCAGGCATACAACATAATGATTGAATATGTGTATATGTTGAGAAATTATCACCACAATAAGTCTAGTTAACTTTCATCCCCATGCAGAGTTATAGGATCTTCTTCCCTGTGATGAGAATTTTAAGATTTATTCTCTTAGAAGCTTTCAACAGTGCAATACAGTATTGTTAACAATAGTTGTCATGCTGTATATGACGCCCCCATGACTTATTTATGTATACCTGGAAGTTTGTGCCTTTAGATTCCTACACCCCCCACGCCCATCTCTGGCAACCAACAATCTTTTCTAAGATTCTAGGAGCTTGGTAGAAGCTTGTATTGGTTTTGTTTATGTTGCTTTTAGATTCCACGTATAAGTGAGAGCACACAGTATTTATCTTTCTCTGACTTATTTCATTTAGTATAATGCCCTCAAGGCCCCATTGATGTTGCTACAAATGGCAAGATTTCAATCTTTTTTATGGCTTAATAATAATCCATTGTGTGTGTGAGTGTGTGTGTGTGTGTGTGTGTGTGTGTGTGTGTTTGCATGTACAGCCAAGATATGGAAGCAGCCCAAATGTCCATCAATGGATGAATGACAAGGGAAATGAACACACACACTTCATTTTCCTTACCATTCACCCATTGATGGACTCTTGGGCTGCTTCCATATCTTGGCTATTGTAGATAATGCTGCGGTGAACATAAGGGAACATGTATCTTTTCCCATTAGTGTTTCATTTTCCTCGGATCAATCTCCAGAAGTAGAATTGCTGATCACCTGGGGTTTCTATTGTCAAATTTTTGAGGGACTTCCATACTCTTTTCCACAGTGGCTTCACCAATTTACATTCCAACCAACAGCGCACAAGGGTTCCCTTCTCTCCACATCCTCACCAACACTTGCTGTTTCTTGTCTTTTTGATGCTAGCCGTTCTGACAGATGGGAGGTGATATCTCATCATAGTTTTGATTTGCTTTTCCCTGATGATACTGAGCACCCTTTCATGTATGTGCTGGCCATCTGAATGTCTCCTTTGGGAAAATATCTCTTCAAATCTTCTGCCCACTCTTCAGTCAGATTGCTTGTGTTTTCTTGCTGTTGAGTTGTATGAGTTCCTTCTATATTTTGGATACTGACTCCTCATCGGATGTAGGATTTGAAATATTTTCCTCCATCTGCTTTCTGTGTCAGGGCATCAAGGCTTGTGAACGGAGCACAGGGAAAATGTTAAAGACGAGGTTTGAACCTGTTCGGCTACTTTCCAGCCTGACATCTTCTCTGAGCCTCTGTTTACTTACCCAGAAGTTTGGACCTCTCTCTGACAAAGACTCCGTCCGTGACCAAATTTAGTCAGCCTCTCTGAGTGCACTTCTCAACTAGGCTCCACCCTTGGCCTGGCCAAGCTCTGGCAAAGAATCCCCTCACCCTTGATATTTAATCAAGTTCTTATTAATTTTCCATCCACTGATTCCCTTACCCTGTTCATTGGTTAAAACTTTCCCTTGCTGGGGAAGGAAGATAAAAACGGAATAAAACAAGTCTTAGTCTTGTGTCAAGCTTCAGAGCACCTCTTAGGATGCTCTGCAACCCCGTTATGAGTGGGTCTTGGAAAACCCCACCCACTGCCACCCTTTCCATGAGGGCCTGGTCATTGTCATCCAGAATGCAGTCTGAAAAGCAATGACTGTGTCCACAGAAATCCTGTTGGTGATCACAGGATTTCTTATGGCTTCCCCCAGGGCTGAGTCATGGATAGCTGAGAATCCACAGACTTTCTAGTTTATTGGAAATGTCACTTAAAACTCCAAGACCCAATGCTTAATTTTGAAACTATGGGTAAGGAAGTTGCTTTGAGGCTTTCCTTCTTCCTCATTCTCCACTCACCACTGGTGTGACCTTGGGCAAACCACTCCACTCTCAGAGCCTCAGTGTATCCCTATGTAAGTTGGGTATATATGATTGCTACATCCCAGGGTTGTGACGATATTACATGAGAAAAGTCAAAGATGGAGGAGCAGGGGACAAGAAGAGGAAGAGCAAAAGAGCAAGAAGGGAAGAAGAGGAGGAGGGAGAGGAGGAGGGAGAGGAGGGAGAGGAGGGAGAGGAGGGAGAGGAGGGAGACGAGGGAGAGGAGGGAGACGAGGGAGAGGAGGGAGACGAGGGAGAGGAGGAAGAGGAGGGAGAGGAGGAGGGAGAGGAAGAGGAGGGAGAGGAGGGAGAGGAGGGAGAGGAGGGAGAGGAGGGAGAGGAGGGAGAGGAGGGAGAGGAGGGAGAGGAGGAGGGAGAGGAAGAGGAGGGAGAGGAGGGAGACGAGGGAGAGGAGGGAGAGGAGGGAGACGAGGGAGAGGAGGGAGAGGAGAAGGGAGGAGGAAGAGGAGGAAGATGAAAAGGAAGAGAAGGAGGAGGAAGCGGAGGAGGAAGAGGAAGAAGAGGAGGAGGAGGGAGAGGAAGAGAAGGAGGAGGAAGAGAGGAAAAGGAAGGCAGTAACACCTATCATGATGTGTCTAGCACACTGTAGAGGTACAATAATTGTCAGTCCCCCTTCCCTTTTTATAAAATGTGACATAGGGGGCAACCACTAGGATAGCAGTGTTGGAAATCAGAGTTCTAGCCCTGCTCATGAAATTGAGATCATCCCGCTTACTCTGTTCACAGGCTAGCATTTACTTTCCTTTGTCCCTTAGTTGCTAATGGTCACTGCCCAGACCAGACACCTGCCAGCCATTCCACTCCCCTTTAGTCACCTCAAGCACTGCTTTGTGCTCTTTTGTGTGATGGAGACAGGTGTGCTTTGTCTGGCTATCACAGGATGAGTCCACTGATAGAGCAGAAGTATACCCAGGCTTCAGAAACCAGGGTTTACATCCCGGGTCTGCCACTTAGAAGCTAGGGGACACAGTGAGCCACCATCCCTGGAGTTACTGTGGTGATCCACCTGCAGAGACACACTCCTCAGGACTGACGCACCCCCCAACCCTCAACTGCTGATGGCTCATGACTGCAGCCCTCACCGAGATGCCCTCCATCATTGGGAACTACCTTGCCCAAAGTCACAATTCTGACTTATATGACCATGACTGGCTATGTGGGCATACAAAGGCCCAGCCCCATAGTTCAATTTGGGGCGAGTTTGAAGATGTATGTCAGCTCCAGAGCTCCCCATATGATCAGCTGAGGGAACCCTCAGTAGCAATCGCATGATGGATCAAGGTGTTGTCTTTACCAATATTTCCCCCTCCCTCCCTCCCTCCCTCCTTCTCTCCCTCCTTCTCTCCCTCCTTCCCTCCCTTCCTCCCTTCCTTCCTCCCTCCATTCCCTCCTTCCTTCCTTCTTTCCTTCCTCCCTACTTTCCTCCCTCCCTCCCTCTCTCCCTCCTTCCCTCTCTTCCTCCCTTCCTTCCTCCCTCCCTTCCTTCCTCCCTTCCCCCCTACCTTCCTCCCTTCCTCCCTCCCTTCCACCTTACCTTCCTCCCTTCCTTCCTCCCTCCCTTCCTCCCTCCCTTCCCCCTTACCTTCCTCCCTTCCTTCCTCCCTCCCTTCCTTCCTTCCAGGTGTACCTCTCAAGATCAGTCCCCAGCAACCCTTCTACATGCGACTTTCCATTGCAGAATCTGTGTCCTGGCAACCCAATCCAAAACAACCCTTCTGGGGGTGATGAGAGCATGTCTTAACTATGACTGGCTCTCAGGCAATGTATCTCGCATGGCGACATTTTTAAATGCCCCTCTTGCAATGTGGTTCCTTCTCTCGGGTTGAATGGGGTTGATATGGACATTTCTGTTTACCCCACCAGTAATAAGCTCTGGCTGTATGTCAGGCTCTGCACTGGGACCTGAGATATACAACAGTTCTCACCTTCTGTCTAAAACTCCAGTCCCTCCTGAAGCAGAAAGACAGCCCTGGCTCACTGAGATCTTACCCAACTTAATATAATGAGAATTTATTGAGCACCTAATATAGATAGAGAGATACAAAAGTGAAGACAGCATTCCTCCTTCAGCAGTTCATGCCCCAGTACAAGACAGTGACAACACCACATGACACATGAGAGACAAGGAAGCTTGCACCAGGTGGGAAGCCCAGACTTTCTAGTCTGAGGTTGCCTGGGTTCAAATCCCACATTTACCACATTCCAGCTTCATACCTCTGGGGCAAGTTACAAATATTTATTGAGTACCTACTATGGGTGACACCCTTCACTAGCACCGGAGAGGTAACAGTGAGCAAAATGAGTGACATGACATGGTTCCTTCCCTCCTGGAGCGTGCAGTCTAGTCCCTGATGCTACCTTTCATAAGTGGCTCAAGGAGGCAGCTATTGGCCCAGCGACACCCAGGAGATGTGTGTTTTGTGCCCACAGACAGCAGTTGGCCAGTAGACCCTTCCTCTGTGGTCCAGCTGTGGGGTCTCTATCTCTGAGCCCAGATCCCTGAATTCAGAGAGCAAGCACAGTGGATTCCTGCGAATGCCAAGTAGATTCCTCTTCTCTCCACTACCATTCGCAACATAGCTCTCGTGACCACAGTCCTGATGTCAGGGAGTGGGGCTCCCATGCTAGAGCACTCGTTACTTTCTAATTAGACTCCATTCACCAATTGCTCTGTTTTAGCAGAAATAAATGCAGGCATTTTTGGTTTGTCAACATATGTCTTGCCGAGAAGCTACCACAGAGAACATTCAAATCCCGAGTGCTCACGGGTATCACGACGAGATTCAATGCGACTGTTTTCCTGGAGAGCAGTTGACCAGGCTGCTGGCAAATGGATTCGATTCATGAGCATTGGTTTTTCAAATCAAGTGTGACTAATCCCAGCCCCATCATCATGCCAGTCAGGAAAAGCTATGGAAATGCTGGCTCCATTACACTTAGCATGTAATTCACAGGAGCATAAAACTGAAGCCTAATTCAACACTTTTCCTCCTGGTTTTACAGATGGAAACAGGCCTTTCTGCCTGTATCACTCCAGGCCTGACACGTGAATAGAGAATCTGACGATCCAGGCTTCTGATACTCCTAAGATGAGTTTCTTTCGGACAGAGTGACCCCATTGGAAAGTCCAGAGATGTCTAGGTCTGTGGAACATTGGAGAAGCAAGTAGCCAGTAAAGCATCCTGACCAAAGGTGAGAAGACTGAAGCCAGAGAGGGGAAGGGAGAGTCTCAAGGTCACGTAGCAAAGTCAAAAGCAGAGTCTGGGCCTCCTGACTTCCAGTCACAAGCTCTATCAACCACATCCCACCATCTCATATTAACTCTCTTAATTCTAATCACAGTGTGTTTCCTACAAATTCATTTGAGTAGAGCTTGACCAGTTACCAAAAGGAGTGAAGTAATTCCAATAAAAATATACTGAGCCATGAACAGATAAAATATAGGGGCACCTGGGCGGCTCAGTCAGTTAGGCGTCCAACTCTTGATTTCAGTTCAGGTCATGGTTCGTGTGGGGCTCCACACTGATCGTGGAGCCTGCTTAGGGTTCTCTCTCTCTCCTCCCTCTCTGCCTCTCCTCTACTCTTGTTCACACTGTATCTCTCTCAATAAATAAATAAACGAACGAACAAACAAAATATAGCATAGTCTTAGAATGGAACAAGATTCTGCCACAAAAAAGGAGCGAAGCACTGACACATGCTACCACATGGATGAACCTTGAAAACATTAGTTAGACTCAGTGACAAAAGCCAGACATAAAAGGTCACTTATTGTAGGATCCCATTGATATGAAACATCCAGAGTAGGTAAATCCATACAGACAGAGAGCAGAGTGTTGGCTGCGAAGGGCTAAGGGGAAGGGTGTGGGGAGGGACTGTTTCACCGGGACTTGGTTTCCTTTTGGGATGATGACAACACCTTAAAACTAGAGGTGATAGTTGCACAATATTGTGAGTGTGCTGAACCCCACTGAACTGTAAACTTGAAAGTGATTAATTTTATGTTATGTGAAATTTTCCTTCACACACACACACACACACACACACACATATCAAATGTACTGAGCACCTCCCGAAGGTGTGCATTTCATGCACATTATCTTGAGAGTTTCTTGTATGATCCAGCGGTACTTATGGTGTATGTGTCATGATCCTATTTAACAGATGAGTAAACTGAGACCGAACAGTTTCAGCCATGGGCCCAGGAAGACTCAGCAATGGGCCCGGGAAGACAATATCATGGCAATATCATGGTGGAGCTGGGATTTGAATTTGCATCTGACTGCCAAGTGTCTACTCCCCTGATTGCCTGCCCTTCAGTACCACACAACCAGAGACAAGCTCAGAAGAGGTGACCGTGATAATTCTATAAAAGAGTCTCAAACTCATCTCTTCTGGGCACAAATTAGAAGTCATTAGGTCCTCTTCAGGAAGCTAAAACCTCTGAGAAGACAGAACACAGAAAGGATTTGATGCCAAAGGAGGAGGGGACAGAGTGCTGGTTGACAAGGCTAATACTTCCCAAGGGAGTCAGTTCCCTGTAACACTTGGCAAAGTGAACGAGATCAGAAATCTTCGGATGAAACAAAATTCAACAGGTTTCATTCCCAGGGGCCGTCTCAGAGCCTTTACTTTCCCAGTGTGCTCTGTGATTTTCTGAGAGCCCCCTAGATAATGTGCAGCATTCCCCAACTTATGAGAGCTCCGAGTCCCTTTCTTCCTGTCCCCTGACCAAGGGTCCCTGGGGCTCACCTTGTGTGTCACACATCTAGGGAAACCCCCACTTCTGAATGCTGTGGCTCCGAGGATAAGGGAACCAGGAATCACACATGGCCTATAGTGGAGACAGTCACAGAGCACCTAAATCCCAGCTACCCCTCTGGGTTGTAGCAGCACATTCCCTTTTCCTGCCAAGCTCTCATGCTTAAGCTAGTCTGAACTCTGTTTCCAGGGAAAGAGGAGAGGCTGAGTGAGGGTGATGGAGAGAGGGAGGGAAGCAAGAAGGGAAAGGAAGGAGGGAGGGAGGGAAGCAGGAAGGGAAAGGATGAAAAGGGGGGAGAAGGAGGGAGGGAAGGAAGGAGAAGAGGGAAGCAGAGGAGGGAGGGAGGAAGGGGGGGAGGGGGGAGGGCAGGGGAGGAGATGGAGGGAGGCAGGAAGGGAAAGGATGAAAAGAGGGAGGAAGGGAGGAGAAAAAGAGGCAGGGACCAAGGGAGTCGAGGCAGGGAGGGAGGGAGGGAAGAAAGGAGGGAGAAGAGGGAAGCAGAGGAGGGAGGGAGGAAGGGAGAGGGAGGGGGAGGGGCAGGGGAGGAGATGGAGGGAGGGGAGGGGAGGGAAGACCAGGAAAGGAAAATGGAAGGGAAAGGATGGAGAGAAACAGGTCAACAAGGAGGACAAGAGCAAGAAGAGCCCCAAGTAAACTTCGAGTCCCCCAACCCCAGGCCAGGCATCATCAGCTGCAGAAAACAAGTAAACAAACAAACAAACCCAAAAGCTGTAGCTGCCCTGGAAGAGGAGGAATGAGGAGGCATTACCCATTAATGAGGTATTCCCCAAGATGGCGGGGAAACAATTAGGAGGTAGCACCAGAGATAAAGCAAACGCTTTTTCCATCAAAAAGATATTAAAGCTAATTCAAATGGAGAAGAGGTGATGGGGGTGGGGGAGGACCTTGGAAGAGCCCAGGGAGAAGGATAAAAGGGTTGCTGATGAGCGCACAGAAGAGAGAGATTTATCCAAACTCTAATATGTGTGCGAGCAGGAGGGTGTGGGGGTGCTTCGGGGGGCTCCCCAGCTGGGCTTGAATAAACAAGTCGATATCTGCTTTTCCTTCCCATAAGTGAGAGCATGATGGGCAAAGCGCTCATCCCCCAGTTGGCAGACTTGAAATGAGTGATCGATAGGGCAATATCACGGAGCTAATTAAATCAGAGCTCCACGGGGCTGGCTTCTTTATAGCCCGGAACCGGCGAGAGGCTGATGCGCAGGCCAGGACGGCACCTGGAGGTCTGCTCTGACCTCCTGCCCTCAGCCCAATAGTTGAAGTTCTTCGACCTTCCGCCGTGCCTGCCCCTGTACCACCCTAAGCAGCCTATTCTGCTCTTCGGAAACACTGAGCACAGCGATCTTAAATAGCCTAACACTGGGTAGCTCTGAACATCAGACTTGGAGTTCTGGCCTTTTTTTTTTTTTTTTTTTTAATCTCATTTCATCCCGAAGGCAGCACTCTGCAGTGGGTACAGTGATTACATCCTTTTTACAGATGAAGACGCTAAGGACCAGAGAGGTGAAGGAATTAGCTCAAGGTCACACAGCTGGTGGGTGTTAGAATACGAACTCATGTTTTCCAGAATCCCAGTGA
Source organism: Panthera tigris (assembly GCF_018350195.1). Lineage (NCBI taxonomy): Eukaryota > Metazoa > Chordata > Mammalia > Carnivora > Felidae > Panthera > Panthera tigris. The sequence goes on from NC_056671.1 coordinate 25,822,180, forward strand.
AGAGGTCTACGCCACTGATTCTGGAAAGGTCCAGCCAAATCAGCTTTCTGGTAGCTTTAACCAACCAGAGCCAGGTGCCAGACTAGGCAGGGGGAACACCATGGGGAAAAGGCAGACAGGATCACCGCCCTCAGCCTAACAGGGGATGACGGAGGAAAAAAGAGGTAAGCAACCAGTAAACGGACACCTGCCAAGTGTGGTAAGTGCTGCATGGAACAAAGAGGGCTGTGACAGGTAGTCAGGTAGTCAGGGAAGGCTTCTTGGAAGAGGTGGCCCTCATAGTGAGGCCCAAAGGAGGAGAAGGAGCCAGCCAGGTGGAAGGTGGAGGAGGCACTGGTGGAGGTGGGAATGAGCTCAAAGCTCAGGAATCAGGGTGGGCAGTCCTGGAACCAGTGGAGGTCATGCAGGAACACCGGAGTGGGCCTTCGAATGTACTGGCTCCTGATTGTGACAGACAGTCCTTGGAGGACTTCCAGCCGGGATGAGACGGGGCTCCATTTGTGGTGTTCCAAGTTTACTCACCATTTATGGGGGAGGAAACAGACTCAGGCATGGCCCATGATTTTCTCAGAATCACAACGCAAATCTGGGGCTACCCCCACCCAGAGCCTGGGTCTCGTGATGCCCAGCCCAGGGCTCTTTCTCTGGCCACGTGGCCTCTCCTGCCAGACGGTAAGGGATGTCTTTTTCATTTCCCTGCATAACCACAGCACTCAAGCCTGGATCTGGTACATGCCCAGCACCCACTGAAGTTTGTTGAGTGAATTAATGGCATGAAAAGGAGAACTGGAGGCAGCCTTCGCACCTCTTGAGCACCCAGTGTGTACAAGATGCTGTGATCATTACAATGGGACTGGAAGTGGTGAAGGATGCCCTTTCTTATGGGATACTTAGCTTTATCTCTGCCTCCCCCCATTCCTAACTTAGCATCCACTCCCACCAAGCCTCTTCCTTAACTCTCGTGTATGAATGTCATGCACGCACCTCCTCTCTGACTCTGCCTTTGCTCTTGCTGTGCCCCCACTTGACCTACCTGCTCTCAAACTTTTCAGCTGCCCAGATCAGCTCAGTCCTCCAAGAGCCTCCTCCTCTGTGATGCCCTGCCTTCACCATTTCTCTGAACCCTTTCTCTGCATGCACCACGTGTGTACGCCTGCCCTTCCCAGTCAAGAGCCTGAGCCATGGTTCCTATTTTCCTTGCAGAACTGAACCGAGGAATGCAGGTGACTAAATCCTTGCTCAAATAACTCTTCTTCTTTGAGACCCTGGTTTCATTCCCAAAAGATAAAGGGATGAGATTTTAGCAAGAATGGCAAATCTGTGGGATCCATACCCCTGCATCCCCTCCCTGAGTCAAAGCAGACATTACTAATTGATCACTGATCCCCCACACACACTGTAGACCACATCTACATTTAGAATGCTTTCTCAAGGCAACATTCCAAACATTCATTACTAAGAAATGCAACATTTGTGAGCGAGACAAACCTTATTTGCCAATCCTCAATACAATAAACTCTGAGGGGTCTTAATATCTGAAATTCAGGAACTACCATGTGTCCACTGCAAAGAATATGAGAATTGGAGACTGAAACCTAATTTACAGATTATGTACCCATGAGTAAACCCCAATTTCTATAAGCCTCAATTTCCTTTTCTGTCAGGGCATATTTTATAAGTTGTGATCAATCGATCAATCTGTCTATCTAGATTACATATATCACTGCGTTTCACCTGTTGTAATAAGGAAAATCAGATTACCAGGATTGTTATAACTGTGTGTAAATATAAAGTTATTAGGCTTGAGGGGCACCTGAGTGGCTCAGTTGGTTAAATGTCCAACTTTAGCTCAGGTCATGATTTCCCAGCTCATGAATTCAAGCCCTGCATCGGGCTCTGTACTGATGGCTCAGAGCCTGGAGCCTGCTTCGGATTCTGTATCTCCCTCTCTCTCTGCCCCTCCCCTGCTCATACTCTGTCTGTCTCTCTCAAAAGTAAATAAAACATTTAAAAAAATTAAAGTTATTAGGCTTTAAGTGAGGAGGTCTGAGGATTTCTCCTAGCAGTCCAGGAACTTAATTCATTGACTTGGAATATTTTTTTTCCAGCCTATCCAAGACCGTGTTTCTTTCCTTCTGGTTCTTGACTGTGCTGCACATACATACGGGTGTTGAGCAGGTTCTTACCGAATTCAAGGTTACCCCGCCTCCTCTTTCTGGACAATACGGTAAGCTCCCATGAATTCCCCAACAAGCATAGGGTGATTCAGTCGTCTTGGCACAAATAGACCAGATAAGGGAACTCGATGTTCCCAAGCCGACCAGACAGTAAGCCCCTCGAGGGCACGGGCTCTGTCTCATGCACAGCCCTGTCCCCAGCACCCTGCACAGGGTCAGGAGCTTCGTGGGTTCTCAGTCAAGATTAGATGCACGGACGGAGGGAGGGAGGAAAGACACGGACACCATTTAATGCCCCACATTGTGCATTCTGCATGCCAAGCCTGTGCACACAGACTGCTCTCACTCGGACACAATTATGTTAAAAGAGCGATTAGCAACCTTTTAAACCTGATTGCCAACTCTTCCATTAATCACTTGCAATTATAAACCCCAAATCTTCAAAACAATTGGTCCCAGACGCCCACTAGAGAGAAACGCTAATAACCTTTCTTCTTCATCTGGAAATCTCGGCTCAGTCGGAGTCTCTGGGTCGCAGAAGAGTGGAGAGGCCACGAACGGCTGAATAGCCTAACACGAGAGGGGCGACCCTACAGAAGGGGGTAGAAAAGTCACCCTACGGGGACCAGAGGACCTTGCGGGAGGCCGCCTCATCTTCCCCTTGCCTGTTTCTCCCCCATTACCACCGCCAGCCTGGGCCATATATCTCCCGGTGCTTTCACGAAGCCACTCTAATTCCACATTATGAAGACGCTCTCTCTAATTACTGCAGCTAATTAGCTCCTCACAGCCACCCCAGTCGAAGTGCACGAGAGACATCGCAGCCTGCAAAGCTTTGGACGTGGCTGGCCACCTCCAGCCGCTGGCCACCACTCTGCCACCACAGTGACACCCCACACGCTGACCCTTGTGTTCCAGGGGAAAGTGGGGAGGAGGGGAAGAGGTGGCGGAAGCCTGCTCGGTCACTCCGAACCCCCTCTCTCTGCTGGTCCCCTGCTGCGGGCGGCAGGCAATTCAGACCCGAGTGCAACAGCTAATTAAATCAATATGAGATAATGAACGGCAATTAGAGGTCCGGCTAGGCACATCTTCTCTTGTAAATACTGTTTCTCTCCCAACGGGGAGCTCTTTTTTAATAATCTGTTTGTGTTTCATTTCCAGGAGCCGTAATTCCCCCAAGAAGCACTTTGGGAAAGTGATTTGTTTGTCTGTATAATCGCCAAAGCATTCCGTTAGGCTTGTTTGTTTTGCTGAACGCCTGCTACTAGTGGAGAGAAACAATTCGCTTTTCTCCTCTTATTTTTTTGAGGTTATTTCTATTTCCTGCTTAGACATCCTGACATTGGACCAGACCTGGCTGGGGGGGTGCATTATAGAAGTCCCATGAGCTGCGTCCTGTCTCCTTCTCTTGCTCCCGCTCCACAGAGGAATTAACAAAACTAGAAATCTTAAGAGATCGCAGAAGGATTGAAGGAAGCCTGGCGATTCCCATCATACAGATGGGGAAACTGAGGTGCAGAGTGGTCATCAATGACTGACAAGCTCACCATTCCCCTCTCCCCCATTCAGATATCTCATAAATTTCCCGTGGTGCCCAGGGAGAGGCTTGGGAGGGCACTATAAGGAGCCCTCTGCCCTCAAGGAGCTTGCAAATTTATCGGGTGTGACAGCCTAAGGCACATATCAATTAGAAAGCAATTAAGTGCCTAATTGTGTGGCACCAACAAGCTCAAAGAGTTCAGGGAAGGAAAAGATCCTTTGGGGTAGAGAATGGGAGGAGAGGACATTTATATCTTAACTCTATCTTTAGCCTCCATCAAAACCAGTTTTCTGAGCCCTGGACTTACGTACCTTCATTTGGATTCTCCATGGCCTCTCAAAATCAAAATGCCCAAAATGGAAAGAAAGCAACATACCCACACCCAGGCCCATGTGTTTCCATTCCTGTGCTCTCTGCTCAATAAATGGACCTCCAGACATCTAGTTTCCCGGGCTAGAGAACCTGATTCCTTTTCTGTTGCCATCTGCACCCAGTCAGTACACAGGACTTTGTAAATGCCTCTCGGTTTTGTTCACTTTGCTCCACGCTACCCCACCATCACTACCCCAGTCCCAACTACAAGCCCCCGGCCCTGGATTCTCACAACATTCACCCTACTGATTTCCAAGCCTGTCCTCACTCCCATCCAATATCCATGGAATACGTACCCTGCAACTAGGGTCCTTTTTGCAGTGCAGTCTGAGAATACAGACATTCTTGACTGAAACCCCTCTCTGTTCCTTTGGGATAATAGTCAAAGAACTTTTGTGTTGACCTCTGGACACTGCTTGAATCTTTAGCATGGCCTTTTGCCACTACATCATCCTTGCACACAAATTCCGAGCCTCAGCTAGTGGCTTCACAAATATGTACTGCCCTCTCTATACTCAGGCATCTGCGAGGTCTTCTTTTTCCACTTAGAACTCACCCTCAGGTTTCCTTCTAAAAGTCTGTAGTAACCAACTCTTACTCCTTTATTAAGCATCATCTAGGAGAATACTTCCTCCAGGAAGCCCTCCTATCCTTCACTTCCCTAGGCTGGGTTGAGTACCTGTCTTTTGGACAGACATAGCCACTTGTGCTGACACAAGTTATAAATAGTCCTAGAACGTTACACATCCATGTGGTACTGTACTTTTCTGATGGTTTTTCTCTCCGCTTTCATTGAAATGAGAACTCTCTGGGGTCAAGAACATGTCTTGTCCTTCACCAGGCTTCCTACTACTTAGCACACAACAGGTGCTTAATAAATATTCACTGAATGTGTGTTGAATTTTAAAAGCTGGAAGTCCCCTTACAATTCATCAAATCCTACTCCATCATCTCTCAGAAAGCAAAACTGAGCCTTTGGAGAGGGAGAGAGGGTTTCCCAGGGCCACGTAGTAAAATGAAAACAGAACTAGAGTAGATCCAAGTCATCTGACTGCCAGTTTAGTGTTAAGTCTGCCATGTGTATTTGGTTTCAGTCAAATCCAGGTGTATTTGCCTAAACATTTATTTAAATATAAATCAATACTATATGACCAAATAAATACGGAGTGAACACGCACCTCAGGAATCTACCAATGGATCCCATCCTCAAGAATTACACAGTCTTATTTGTAGGGGGACAGCCATGACAACACAAATTATTACCATACAGGGTAGTAAGTGCAAAAATAGATGTACAGTGAGCACAAAGGAAAGGTTTATTGGGGGTTGGAGTCTGCACTAAAGGCTTAGCAGAAGGTGATGGGTAGTGCTCATGAAGAAAATAAACTTTTGCTGGCCCACGAAGGGTGAAATATCCCAAGTGACACTCAGCACTGTATACTTTACATCTTACTCAATTTTTTTCAACAAATCGAATCCTCCACACAATCACCAAAACTACCACCATCACCACCACGATGGAAGGGTTAGGGTTAGGGTTAGGGTTAGGGTTAGCTAAGAGATTTGCCCAAAGCTAACAAGCTATGCACTTTTTGAGGAAAAAAAGTGAAAAGGAAATGTTTGTCTTGAAATGTCCCTTGTTATTAACATGAGTTGTTCCTGTTTATGGAGCCCTAGGAGGATCTGATCCACTAATCGTACTATACATAGCTAATTCTTACCTCCTCAACAACCCTACCCATTGTACAGATGAGGAGAATGAGGTTCAGAGAGGTTAAAATATCTGTGCAAGACACACATCTGGCCAATATTGAATTTATAATTCAATTCAGGTCTTTCTGCAACCCTATGTTTCTCCTCTGTACAGAATACAGCCCTCTTTAAATATGGTTTGAAGTCTGCCAGACATGTGGCAGTAGAGCACACCTGTGAGGTTGGGAATAAGAAGTTGAGAACCAAGCTTGGGATTCAAGTTGCCCATTCGTTTTCCAGGCAAAGCTAATGACAGGAATTGTTGGTGGACGAGAATAGACAAGGATCAGGGCCGGTAGATGGTTAAAGGTTATTCTGGAACATATAAGACATGTGTAATAACCTGCAAGTCATACAGAGAGGTGAAATCAGGAGGATTTCTCAGAGGTAGAGGTCATGAACCAGAGCCAGAGAGGGGCTCCCTTCCACAAGGTGAGAGTGCCAATGCAAAGACTTCAGCACCACGGACAGTTTCCGGGTGGCATGGTCAGTTAAGCCGACCCTTGCATAGCTTAACTTAATGCTTGTGGTCAATGTAGAGTGAAACTCATTTGATTAATTTTGAAAGAAAGAAAGAAAGAAAGAAAGAAAGAAAGAAAGAAAGAAAGAAAGAAAGAAAAGGAAGGGAAGGGAGAGAGAGAGAGAGAGAGAGAGAAAGAAAGAAAGAGGAAGGGAAGGGAGAGAGAGAAAGAAAGAAAGAAAGAGAAAGAAGGAAGGAAGGAAAGAAAGAAAGAAAAAGAAGGAAGGAAGGAAGGAAGGAAGGAAGAGAAAAAAATATAAGAAAAGAAAACTAAGATCTTAGTGTGGACTTTTTCCTCCAGAGGGCCATAATCTCTCCCTTTGGTGGAATGAGGTGTACCAGAGGCCCAACCTCCCACAAAGCCACACCCACTATCTCATAGTCACATCTCTTGCATGGAGGTTCATCTAAAGCAAGAGTTTCCCACACAGTGTTTGACTAGGGCTTCCCCTGAGGGACCCCTGTCCCAAAAAGTTTAGAAAACTAGACAGTATTTGAGAGAAGGTAGACCATCAACAATCTGTCTTCCTAGGGATCCCAGTGTTTTCAAGGCTCAGGCCAGGCTTAGTCCAGGTCCAGATTCATGAAAAGCAGGTGTGGAGAAAACAGTATGGGTTCTGCCAGTCTCCCCATGAGGACAAGGTGCAAAGAGAGACATCAATTTAGCTTGCGTTAGGATTTGGGAAAAGCCTAAATAGTGATTATGTCCTTGTTAATATCTACAATTGGCATTTTCTACATTCCAAGGAAACTTGTAAATATAACCTCATTTAATCTGCCCAACCACCCTGTGAGAAAGATACTATTAACACCTTTTCATAGATGAGGAAGCTAAGGCTCAAAGAAGGGAATGACTGGACACATAGCCAGGAATTCACAGAATATGGCTTCAAATCCACATTATCTGACTCAAGTCCTTGATGTTTCTACCATGCTACATTGCCCTTAATGGTATTCCTTGAACTTTGAGTCAATAAGATTTGCAATTTTTGAGCAAGAAGCAGGACACAGCTAACCGTTCCCAAAGGTGGGTTGAGCCATTCCCCCTGGTCCCTGTGGGATCCTGCATGATTTTCCCCCTGTCTTTATTATTGGCTATAATGCCCACAATAACCAGGTCATATTTCACTGCTCCTTAATCATCCCCCCCTTCCCCCTTCTTTCCTGTTACCCTCACAGCTTAAAAACATGAAAACTAATTTGTTTTAGGACCACAAAAAGTCCTGAACAGGAAAATTCTCATCCACAATGCACTGTTGCTGAAATGCCAAATTCAACTTCTTCTCCTTCCTTCTTTCCTGTCTGTATAAGGCCAGGGTAAATCTGTAAATCTGCCTTCTGGTCACACTCTCCCACCTACAATAGTAGACATACCTGGTCTCCGCTTATTCTCTTCTGTCTTCAATTTCTTCCTTCTGCTCTCCCTTCAAACTATAATAGGTCACTTTAAACTTGGAAAAACTCTGCCCAGTCCTGACACAACAGAAACCAGTGGGCTTTGGAACCAGGCAGAGAAGGATTCAAATACATGCTCCATTCCATTTTGTTCTGTGAACTTGGGCAACATTCTGAAGTTCATTTATCTCATCTGTAAACTGAGGATGGTGCCCACCTTTAGCTGCTATAAAAATTGGCAACAATGTATATATAGGTCACAGCAGCCCTATTAATAACAATCTTAACATTAATAATAAAAATAGTAATTACTAACTTATGAAATGCTCGCTATTTACTAGGCACTGTTCTACATGTTTACATAATTCTACATGTTCTACATAATTAAGTCCTCATACAAACCCCATGTGGTTATACTAAAAACGTCCCCATTTTTCAGATATAGAAACACAGAAGTTAAGTAATAAGCACAAGATTACACAGCTAGTAATTTTCAAGGATAGCACAGAGAAGATCAACGTTCGGTAAACGGTAACTCCATACCTCACTTCTTCCCCCACCTCTCTCATGTGTCTCCTTTCTTCCTTGGCTAGTGATTTTGCTTGTCACCCTAACCACCATGAGCTCCATTTTCCTCATCCATAAAATGGGCATCATTCCTGATTTCTAGGAATACACGAAAGACCCAGTGATCTAAATTGGAAAGTGCACCACACATCAAATGTGCATAATAAACACTAGCTGGAAAGTAATCATACTCACTTATATTTTGTTCCACTTCCTTCAACTTCTAGAAATCTAGTTCTGGTCTCATCATTACCTCAACTGTTTTGCAAATGATCATTAGTGATAAGACTGCTACATGGAAGAAGGCTCCAGTTTTCATCCTTAACCTCTTGGGTGGCTTTGCCACTACTGACCAACACAGCTAAGTCTCCCTCCTTCCTGTCCCCCAGAATCCTGTCCTTTCCTCTTGTATTTCTACCTCTGAGCTTCCTTCTCAGTTCCATGTGTTAAAGGCACCCACATCCCTAAGGTTTGCTTCTGGCTTCTGAACTCGCTTCTCTCCTGTCTCCAGACCCTTCTGGGGCAGGGGGGTGGACTCCCATCTTGGTCTGAATTCTCCCATAAACATAGGCTCTGAGCCAAAGTTTTGAGTGTAGACAGCTTACTCAGTGGCCCCAAGAAACATCAGGATGGGGGATGCAGAAGCGACATAGGGAAGGGAAGAGAGCCGACTGACGGTACAAAACCAAGGCAGGTGCCACTGTGGGCAACCAGAGCTTAACCCCACTGGAGAACGCTGGGACTCAGTTTAGAACATGCTCTTTGGGATTATCCCATTTGAGGAGCCAGGAGGCCGGGGCCACTCATTGGCCAGCTCCCTTCAGTCATTAGTTGAAGCTTGTTCCTGGAGAGTGTTAATTCTCAGGCACTTCTAGCCAGCAGGTGCCAAGCAGGACAGGTGCCAGCCAAAAGCAGTGCCCTCAGGCTGTTGGAATTCAGCCCAGCCAGCTTTACAAAGGTGAAGCCCCAGGGATACGGCTGGGGTACCGACTGTGTCTACTACAACTCCCAGATTTTCATCTCCAACTACAGCTCCTCTCCCAAGTTCCAGACCCAGATTCTCCAACTTGGGGTGGTCATCCACTGGACCTGCCCGGGCTCCTCAGACTCAGTGAGGTCATCTCGAACATCCCACCCACCCCTACTCCAAGCCAGAAGCCTCACCCCAGCTGTCATCATGGCAGGCCCACCATATTTCCTCCATATGCCCAGAAGGGACTAACTGCCCATGGTGCGTCCTCACCCTGTCACCCTCAGCACATCCCACCACCAGGCACGTGATGCCACAGAGGCACGTGCCAGTTTAGCTGTAGGGGGACAAGAGTTCAAATATTGGTGTTGCCACATCCTGGCTGCACTCACACTGGTGCCTCTCACCTCATCTCTCAGAGCTTCTCTGGTGTCATCTACAAAACAGGCACAAAACATTTTTTTAATGTTTATTTATTTGTTTTGAGAGAGAGAGAGAGAGAGAACATGAGCAAGGGAAGGGCAGAGAGAGAGAGACAATCCCAAGCAGGCTCCACACTGTCTTTGCAGAGCCCGATGCGGGGCTCGAACCCACCAACCACGAGATCTTGACCTGAGCCGAAATCAAGAGTCAGACACTCAACCAACTGAGCCACCCAGTTGCCCCAGAATGGACATTTTTAAATTGGATTTTACGGGTTGGTTTGATTATGTATGAAAAAGTGCTTAGTCCAATTTATAATACATACTATGCATTCAGTCTTTCATAACTATGATTATTCCAATCAGTGATCAAACTGGAATCTCTTTTTTCCAATGCAATCGCGTAGCTCTTACTTCTTCCTCCTCTCCCGGCTTTTATTGTCTTGGCTACTTCAAGATTATCCAGGCTTGGCCGAACACCAGACTTCTCCAGCGGCCCTCTAAACCTTCCTCCAGATCCCAACCTCTCTGGACTCTAGTCTCCTTGCGTGATAATACCAGACTCCTCTCCCTGAAATGTCACATGCATATCACCTATTGCCATTAGTCCACAACTGTCTTCACAGTGACTTTTAACCTCCTTGTTCTGGCACTTAGGACCCTTCACAATCCGACACCATGGCTATGGTGTCCCTTTTGGCGAAGGGACTGCTTTCTTTTGGTGAAATGTCTCATGCTTTCTTCTTTATGCCAATTCATTCATCAGATGTTTAGTGAGCACCTACTATGTATCTACGTGCCAGGCACTGTGCTATGCATGGAGAAGATTTCATCATAACGCAAGGGGGAAACCAGGGTTTACTCCCCCAAACCCTCCACCCAGCCTTTATCGAAAATGTTGTCTACTCCCTGTCCCACGACACCATCCAACCCTCCCCAGAGAGGCATCTCCATGTATCAGGAGGAGGGACAGTCCCAGAGGCAAACCCCAGTCTGGCCACTTATGGTAGCTGACCTGTGGCAGCCACTTCCGTCTCTCAGTTCGGGTTTCCAGAAGATGGGAAGCACTGCCAGCAGAGGTTGGGGTGGGAATCGATGGCTCCCTTTAAGATGCCCACGTCCTCATCCTCATGTCAAAGGCGACTTTGCAGGCATGCATGCATTAAGGATCTTGAGATGAGAAGGTTATCTTATCATCACAGGGCTCTTTATCAGAGGGAGGCGAGAGGCTCAGAGTGGTGGAAAATGTGACAACAGCAGCAGAGGGCAGAGTCATCAAAGGTAAGTGCCCAGAAACATGGACCCAGGTGGCCTCTAGAAGCTGAAAAAGCCAAGACCTGAGATCTGCCCCGCAGCCTCCAGAAGGACACAGCCCTGCCAATGCCTCGATTTTAGACTTCCGGCCTCCAGAACCGTAAGATAATAAACGTGTGTTGCTTTAAGCCATTGGGTTTGTGGTCATTTGTCACGGCGGCAATGAGAAGCAAATACCGTAGATATGAGGATGCTGACAAGTGACCTGGATCTACCGGAAGGTCACCTCCTCAATGGCCAGACTGGGGTTTTACCTGGGACTGTCCCTACCCCCAGGGCACCAAGGTGCTGCTCTTCAAAGGATGTGATGGGGTATAGAACAGCCAGCACAAGATGCCAGGCATGCTGCGGGTCCTTAAATGGAATCTGAGGGGGTGAGGTGGGAGGGGCGCAGGTTCCCTCTCCTCCTGGAGACCTCCCTAATCCTTGCAGCCCAGCACGCTCAGTCCCTCATCTGACCTTCTGGAGCACGGGTGGTCTGTAAAGCACGTGTCTATGAAAGATGCTTACGTATCTTAGCACAGGAAATTGTTGCACACGGGGACCTAGGAGTCACCTCATCTGCAGTGCGCTTTTTCAGGTGTCCGTCACTTCACAGGTGAGGATACAAAAAAGCCCAAAGGGATTGTATGACTTGCCCAAGATCGTTGAAAACAGCACGGCAGACCCAGACTGCAAAGCCAGCGATCCTGCCTCCTGGCCCCGAGCCGGGTGAATTGCCAGCTGGCCTGGTCTCTGTCTTAATCTTGCCTGCGTCCCCATTCCTGGGACCTCGGTAGCCACCAGCCCCAGAGAAATCAGCTCCCCCCTCCCGTCACTGGAGTCTCCAGGGAGGGCTCATCCACAGTCCCTCTCCCAAGAGACAGGACAAGGGGAGAGAGCTGGCTGGGGACAAATGGTAATTTCCTGTAAGTCCATGATGGGATGAGAAATGGCGTCAGGATAAAATATGTCCCATCTCCTACTCAGCTTGGACGCAAGCCCAGGAGATGTGGCATGCTGGGACCGGGCACGTGGAGGGGTAAGGGCACAGGAGGGAGGGCTGGCAGGGGCACAGCAGGCAGCAGAGCAGGTGGGAGGGGTGGGAGAGTTCTCCAAGTGCCCAGGGCATCTGCAAGTGAGATCCAGCACCCTCGCACTGTGTAAGGAGGAGCCTGGTCTGCACCCGCAGCACTTGCAGGCTGGAAATGAGCCTGTTTTGTCCACAGTGGCTTCCCCACAGGTATGCTCAGGAAATTCAGGTTGAATGGATAACTCTGAGTTAATGTAGTTCCTGGCCCTACAATCCATAAGCTGGGAATCTTAGATGCCACTTCCTCTCTCTGGGCTCCTATTTTTCTCTCTGTAAATCTACCTCCCAGGCAATTGGCTGAGAAATCAAGTCAAGCATGCATTAGTCGAGCACCTAGATTCTAGAGTCAGGCCATCTTGTGCTCAAATCCCATCTCTGCCTCTTTCCAATCATTTGCTTCAAGGCTCTGAGCTTCATTTCTTCCTCTTAAAAAATGGGCCTGTGTAAGAACCATCAACATGTTGACTAGTGGTTATATCAGTCATTTACACTTTAGTATGAATGAGGGGTCTACACACAGGCTTATGGTAGGAGCTGAAGGGAACCTTTGTTTACTATATATCATGCCCTCCTCCAAGCACTTTGCCTGTAAAAAATTTATTTGATTTTCACAATAGCCCTGTGAAGTTCGAAGCAGGGAAGGAAACTTCTCAAAGCCACACAGCTGGTAAGTGGCCAAGTCAAGGTTTCACCCAAAGTCTGCATAGATCCGGACCCTCAGTCCTTAATAGTCCAATATCTGTTCAGATCAAAATTGCTCACATGCCATGAAAATTAGCTTCGAATCCACCCTGCAGGCCGGTGCTTCCCGAACTTGTCTGCACACTGGAATCGGATTCCTGAGTCAGCAGGTCTGGAGTGGGGCGCAACAGGCTGCATTTCCAACCAGCTCCCTGGGGCCGTTGAAGCTGCTGGTCCCCTCTGAGGAGTGGAGTTCTCGGCAAGGGGGCTGCACTGGCGGTATTGAAGCAGGGATGTGACATCCTCACATCAGGCGGTAGGAGCAGGACAGGCTTCTGTGCGGAGCATGATAGGAGGAAGCGGGGCTGGAGGTGGGTGCTTACGCCCTGAGGTTCCTTCCTGATCGAAAGCCTCCCGATTTGATCCCTGGAGATTTTTCTAAGCCTCTTAGGGAAACGGATGGAATGTAAGAACACAGGCATCTTCTGGCTCCACCTCTTCCCCAGGCTGAAAAAGAATGGCAGCTCTGAGGCAGCTTTTCTTGCTTGAAAATGATGCTCTGAGCAGCCACTCAGTATTCCGGGGACCTCGCTCGGATTCAATACATCAAAGGTTGAAGGATCATATAGCCCCATTAGCTGCAAAGTTTAATTTCCCTTCGGGGCTGGTGGTTACAATGAAACTACAGCAACAATTACAACTTCCCCCTTCACTGACAACCTGCTCAGATCAATAACCGGCCGCGTCGCCCGATTCAGCCTCATTCGTCAGGGGGCTCTGGGCCACCCAAGGCCCGTCACTGCCTGTCGCACCACCCCCCCCCCCGGGGAAGGTTGACAGGGGAGAGAGCGGAGAGCGTGGGGACCCCTTCCAAGGTGCGGAGTCTCCCTTCCCGGTTTTGCAGAGGCGGGGGGCCCGAGGCCGAGAGGAAACCTCGTTGCTGAATTCACCCGTGAGGAACCGAAGCCAGTGACAACTCTTCTAAGGCCTTCGGGGTGCAGCAGTGAAGGAGGTAGTTGTGGTCCTTGACTTCGTGGCAAAATAGAGGTAAACGAGTAAACCAACAAGCCGGAAAGCTTAAGATGGGGGGGATATACCTCTTCGGTGGAGCGCTCAGGAACAGTGATGTGGGGACTCCGGAGCAGGAGCAGGGCCTGAAGGAAGCATAGGAGGGACCTCTTTGAAGGCCTGGGGAAGGCCATTCCAGGAAAGGAAGCTGCAAGCACAGAGGCATGAGGTGGGAACAAATTTGAGGGGAACAAACAAGGGAGGAACAGAAGGGAAATGGATACGGAGCTTCACGGCTGGGAGGAGGGGGGTTGCAGATTAGGCCAGGGGGTGCTGGCGAAGGCTTTGGGTTTCATTCTGGGTTCAGTGGAGATCCAGGGAGGGTTTCTGCCGGGGAATGGCTTCCATGAGGTTGCCTGTGGAGCCAAGGGCCGGTCTGAGCCAGAGGCAATGTCTCCTGAAGCGCCGACTTCCCTCTCACCACACCGCACTCTGTATGTTACAGGAGCATTGGCCACACGAGAAAGTTCTGTGGTCACTGACTCATCTATCAGATGTTTGCAGTCAACAGTGCCCAGGTGGGCAGACGGAGACCCAGAATCCCCACGATGCCTTCAGGACACGAACTGGAGTCTTTGGACTCTATGCCCCACATGGTTAGGAGCAGCCGTTTTCTGCAAGGCTGTCCATCAGGGGCTCACAGCAAGCCTGGGGTGCCAGGGTCTGGGGTGAACGTCTCACCCTGACAAATGAGGAAGCCGAAAGTCAAGGCAGCTGCAGAAGCATCCCTACCCACCCGAGGGCAGGCCGTAAACAGTCTTCCAACCCCCTTCCAGATCTGCGCCCCCTAGAGCCCAAGCCACCCTCACACCTCCAGGGACTTCTGGCAAAGGCCAGACTCGTCTCTTTCGAGGTTTCTAGGAGACTGGAACCAGCTGCCTCCTTTTTTGCTTCCTCTGAGCCTTTCTTTCATTTTTTTAAGCTGTCATTCTTCCCTTGATTTATTAATACAACCGTTATTAAACTCCTGCTCTAGGCTCAGCAGTGGGAAACAGATAAACAGACACAGGAGAAGGATCGAAGGGAGGGGCGCCGGTCAAGCACCCGACTCTTGATTTCAGCTCAGGTGGTGATCTCCTGGTCGTCAGATCAAGCCCCACGTCAGGCTCTGTGCTGATGGCAGGGAGCCTGCTTGGGATGGTCTCTCTCTCCCTGTCTCTCTCTGAACTTCCCCCAGTTTCTCTCTCCCCATCTCTCTCAAAATAAATAAACAAACATCAAAAAACAACAACAACAACAAAAAGGGAAAAAAGGAAAGTTCAGGGACCACAGAACACACAGGACAGGAGCCAAATTTCAAATCATATGATGTTGTATTCCTCCTAGAAATTATTCCCTCAAGGCTTGCTTATGGCTATTGCTTTTCTGCACTTACACCTTCAACCTAGCTTTATGCTGGTCTCCTGTGGATTAGCTACCCATCTCAGTCTTTGTTGCAATGCTCAGCACAGTGTCTTGTGCGGACTGATCCTTCAAATGCAGCACAGCAGGAGTGTTGAGAGCAGACACTCTGGGGCCAGGTAACCCGGACTAACCCTCGCTCCACCACGTCTGAGCTGTGTGACCTTGGGCAAGTGACTTAACCTCTCTGGGCATCAGTGTCTTCGTCTCAAAAATAGGGATGATTGTAGAGTCTCTCTCATGGGGTTTCTGCAAGACTCCACGGTTAGGGTGGAGAAGTTGCCTGCACAGAGGACAATGTCGGCTGCGAGGAACTGTTGTGATCTGGCTGCTATGTTGCTCTGGCAATCCATATGTCTCTGAGCTTTGGCTTCCATTTTGTACGCCCTCGTGGTATACCAGTCTAGGTGGGGGCAGACACAGTCGCCAGACAAGGGCAGCTCCGGCCTCTGACAAAGCTTGGGCGGAAGGTGGAAAATAGGAGGGATAGAACGCAGCCCCCTGCTTGGCTGGTCGTGGACCAACACCACTCTCTGTTGAGCCAGCTCAACAGATTTGGGAGAAGTGTGGAGTCTGGGGAGAGGGATTAGGTGGAACACACGCCACACTGAGCAGCCCAGGTGTTGTGTTAAGTCAGGAATAGAGCAATTCTCTGGCCGTGAAATACGGCCCCTGGCCAATGGGAATGCCTTGGAAGAATTAATGCACACAACATTGATCTGTAATTCATCTGTCAGGTGGAGGCCTGCGCGGGAGAAAGGCAGGGTCTGTGAATGAGTCCCCAACATCCTCCAAGTTCCTAGAAAACTGGGGACATGTCTCCTGCACCATGGAGAAGGGGCCACCCATGCAGAGAAACTGAGCTGGAAAAAATTTTTCTGTCCTGATACAGCTCAGTGGGGAAGACGCGGGATGGGGAACTGGTGGTATTCCCTGTGCTGTGCCCTTGTAGGTCACCTCAAACGATCCCCTCCCCAGCTTCAGAGGGAGGGTATGCCCACTGTGCAGATGGGAAAACTGAGGATGAGGGAGAGAAATAACAATGTTACACAGAGAAACAGAATGTGTATTGTTTTTCTCCCCCCAGATACTCTTCCAGTAATAAGAAAGTCAAGAAAGAAGAGACTATGTAATCCGACTTCCTACTCCAAGGTGGGAATCTTGCAACCAAGTACCCTTCTGCAAAGCATTCACACACTGTTGCTGAACACACAGGGTGATCGCTAGTTAGTCCCTCCAGCACAACCCTCAGACAACTGATGACAGATCCTTCCCAGTCGTGGTGGTCCTTCCCTATGTATTTATCATGCATTCACTGAGAGAGGAGGAAGAGGAAACACAAGCTTTGTGCAAGTCGCATATTCCTCATTGAATGAAGTCATTCAGCTGACTAGGAGGAAAAGGAATGGGAACAGTATAACCACTTCCAGAATTTGCGATCAGGCCTCTTTAGTTGAGCAACCTTGGGTCTCCCTCACTCTCTTCACTCTTTTGAGCCTCAATTTCTTTCTCCTTAAAGTGGGGATGATATATTACTTCAAAAGAAAATTGTGAGATGGACAAGAGAATGGATACACAAACTATGATGTATCCACGTAATTGAGAAACACTCAGCAATAAAAAAAAAAAAAGAATGACCCATTGATACATGTCAGCAATGTAGAAGAATCAGAGAAGGATGAGGGCAAAATGGAAAAAAGCCAGATACAAAGGCTATGTACTGTATGATTCTATTCTGTGACATTTGGGAAAAAGCAAAACTATAAGACAGAAATCTAATCAGTTCTTGCTAGAAGCTGAGGCTGGGCTTAGGGGATCGACTGTAACACGGTGTGAGGGAATTTTCAGCTAAGATGAAAATATTCTGTATCTTGTTAGTGTTGGTAGTTACACTTCTGTACACATTTGTCATAGCTTGGCAAACTGTACGTTTTTAAAGGGATACATTTTATGACAGGTAAGTCATGCCTCAATAAATCCGACTTTTAAAAACAACTATGAGGATTTGGTGCGTGTGTGACGTATGCAAACAATAAACATTGTTGCTTGACTCCTCCTGCCCCACAGAGGTAGTGAGACAGGTAGAGCTGGGTTGCTATGGCCCACTCAACCAGTAGGTGTCGCTAACAGACCACACGCATTTTTTCTGGCTTGCCGTCCCATCCTTTCCCATTTTCAGCATCAGGTGAGATAAATCTACATCCAAATTGTAATTTTTCCATTATCTGTTGAAAGTAATGGCTATCTGTGTGCCTCTGACAAACTGACCGTGGGTGATAAGCTTGGTCCTCTCCCCCATCCAGATGAATGACATAACTGGGCTTCAACCCATACACCAACAAAGGGAGATGAGATCCAAGGTGACACTGGGCAGTGTGCATGTGGCACTTGAAGTGCTTTTGTGGTTGTCCCTACTGGGTGTGGCTGGAACATTTCTTGAAATCTTCCGGCCCACAGGTGAAGCCAGATCCTTGGGATGCTGAGGTCTTGCTAGGGCCAAGCCTGTAGGCAGCTGAAGACTTTGAGGTTAGGTGGACACACTCCCCACCCCCCCCCCCAGCCCCTCACAGCCATGCCTCCTCCAATAACAATATTTTCTCTGCTCCCTCTGAAGAGAAAGTCATGTGTTAAATGGAAGATTTGCTTGAGTGAGTCACTGGGAACCTAAGTGAAATCATATTAAGGAAGTAATATTTATTATATCCATAAAGCAACCCACACAGCCAATGCGCAGGGGCCAGATGGGAGGCCCAGATGTGCAGGGAGCCAAATCAAGCCTGTCGGTGGGGGGGGGGGGGTCTGGGCTTGTGAGTTAAAGCCCTTCAGCCAGGGAGGAATTGGAGGTGGATTCAGACAGGGTGAGGGGTTGGGCAGCCTCCGAGGTGGGGGCTCTTAGAGGAAGGAAAAGGAAAAGGAGGTCAAAGTTTCCCTGCCATGGGATTGTTGAAATGGTCCAAGATAATGCAGGGGAGAGGCAGCTGGGTGGCCAAAGAGGGAAAAGGCCGGATTTGATTTGCAGGACCTGCCTAATAGGAACTGCAGGGTATAGAGGAGGAAGCAAGGAAGGAGCGAGGGAAAGGGGAAACAGAAAGGGGACTACTGGGGACAGTTGTCTGAGTCATTGCTTGTTCAAGGATGCTCAGCCAGAGGGCCAGGTAGAGGCTGCAGTCCAATTCCCAGTGTACTTTGAGATTGCATATCTTGGTCAGGAATAGGTTCTACCCAGAAGAGGAGCCTTTTACTAATTTGCATAGTCCCTGATGGGAGAATGGAAGGAAGGTACAGGAGGGGAGTGGAAAAGAAAACGCCCAGAATTGCTGATTTTCCTGCTCTGCACATTGCTGAGCAATCCACTTCATCTCGTGGTTAATATTCTTCTCACCGTCTGGTCCACACCAATCCCACTTATACTTCAAAGCCCAGATCAGTCGTCACCAACACCAGGAAGCCTTCCCAGTTGTCCACATCTCCCAAAGGGAGCTGCTGATTCCTGCGGAGTGACCTGATGAGCCAGAAGCTTCATCTTACAAGGCCTGAGCACAGCTGAAATGCTTTCCTGGCTGCTGGTGTTGGTGACACTTTTCATGGCATCCCTCCCCCCCCCCATCCACACCTCTGTGAGCTCAGGACTGTCCAGCTACCCAGGATCCTTGCTGATAGTCATGGGTGCACGGAATTGAATGTCTCCTTTAATGAGTCTTTAAGTTCTTGTGGTTGATAAAGATCATGATGGTGGCAAATCAGACACTTCCAGGCAAGTGTGCAGACAGGGCAATCGTAAACAGTGAGCTGGACAATGTGCAGAAAACACCTGTTATTCTTGACCACCCAACATCCATTCCTCTGTCCTCTGGGAACAGGGTTCTTACATTCCCTGAGGAACCCACCCTTCCTCCATTTTCAGTCTCTGGAACTCTGGTTGCACTGATCGCCTTCCCTGGCTCCCGGGGTGACTCTTATTCCTCCAGGTCCCAGTGATTGGCTTAGAAAAGGGCACATGACCCAAGCCATCCAATGAAAGCCAAGTCGCAGTGATTATTTTAAGAGTAGGTACATGACTCAAGTTATCCTATGAGAGCCAGTCCTGTGACTTTGGCTACATCTCTCAGGAAAGAGACTATTTGGGAGAAGGAGAGGGGCAAATCAAGTGGAGTTGCAGCTGCTGTGGCTGTCCACAGAGAGAGAAACTCCTTCCCCAAGAATGGAGCCAACTCAAAGAAAACCGGACCCAAGATACGCTTGATATTGCTTGAGCACCTAGAGCCGAAGCTCTTTCCAGACACACACAACAACACGTTCCCTTTCTCGGTGAAAACGGTTTCTTCTGGATTCCTGGCATTTAGCTTCCCAAATGCAGTTCTTTATTAGCCATCACTGAAATGCAGGGGGCAAAATAGGGCTTTAAACTGGGAGTTAAAATATCTGAAATTTTACTCCAGTTCTGAGATTAAGCAGGTAGGTGAGCCTAAATCACTCATTTTCCCTCACCAGGCCTAGTTCTCCCTTATGTAAAACAAAACCTGCCTTTTGTTTGATTAAGCTTTGCTTTTCTTTTTTTTAATAGAGTATTTTCTTTAAACATTTGGGCAGCACGATGACTTCTTCCGGAGTTAGGAATGCTCCAGTGCCAGCGGCCCATGTCTTAACCTGTTAGCCACTTTCTGTAACCTTTGCACTACCTCTGAGGGCACTGCAACCTTCTCCATGCCTATCACTTCTCTGAATGCCAGCTTTCTCCTTGTAGGATGGGGATCATTATCTTTAATCTTCACAGCCAGAGACGGCACTAAATTTTTTCTGTGTCCCCACCTTTCATCTTCACACAGCCTTATAAATTAAATCCTAGTATTATCTCCACTTTACAGAACAGAAAACCTGGACTCGGAGAGGTTAAGACTCACACCTAAAGTCAAATCCTGAATTAGGATTTGAATCCATGCCTGTGTGACCCCAGAGCTCAAATAGTAGTAGGTACGGACAGTATGTATACACAGGTCTAAGACACAGCACGACACAAAGCTGACACTTAGAAGAGTAAATATAAATGTGCTAAGGTCCAGTAGAATTTCCTGCACTGATGAAAATGTTAGTGCTACCTTGTCCAGCACAGTAGCCCACATGTGGCTCTTAAGATTTAGAATCGGAGTTTTAACTTTTATTTAATTTTAATGAGTTTAAAATTAAAAAGCTACATGTGGCTGGATGATATTGGATATTGGATAATATTGGATAATAATATGAGACTAGACACTCTGTTCTATCAAGGGAAGATGGGCTATGTTTGTAAAGTAAGTGTATCCAGAGTCAGGTTGACCTGTGTTCAAATCCCAGTTGGCCATTGACTGGCATTTTGACCTTAGACAAGTGATTTCAATTTATAGTAACAAAAACCCCTCCCTCATAGGGTAGACATGACAGTCACTCACATATTCATTCAACGACATTGAGCACCTCCTGTGTCTGGAGTCCTTCGCCAGATCTTGGAAATATGGTGATGGACAGGATAGAAAGGAACCTGGCCCTTAAGAAATGTCCAACCTCAGGATCCTTATCTGTAAATGTACATAATGTACATGAGGCAGGGAGCATGGTGCCTGGTGCACAGCGCATGCTTGAGAAATGGAAGCTCATTTCAGGAAGCACCAAACACACAATGTTATATGTTAATGATACCTCCATAAAGTTGGAGGAAGGTAGGGAAAAGAAAGAAAGAAGAAAGAAAGAAAGAAAGAAAGAAAGAAAGAAAGAAAGAAAGAAAGAGGAGGGAGGCAGGGAGGGAGGGAGGGAAAAGTAGGAAGGGAAGGGAAAGGAAGGGAAGGGAAGAAAGAAAGAAAGAAAAAGAAAGAAAGAAAGAAGAAAAGAAAGAGGAAGGAGGGAGGGCGGGAAGGGTAGGAAGAGAAGGGAAGGAAAGAAAGAAAACAAGGAGAATAATAAGAAGAAGGAGGAGGAGGAGGAGAAAGAAAGAAAGAAAGAAAGAAAGAAAGAAAGAAAGAAAGAGGGAAGAAGGAAGAAAGAAAGGGAGGAAGAGAGGGGGGAGGGATGAGCAAAAAGAGATAGAAGAAGGAAGGAAGGGAAGAAGGGAGGGGGAGGGAGTCAAGGGAAGGGGAAAGAGAGGGGAGGGAGGGAGGAGGAAGGAAAGGAGGGAAGGAGGGAAAAGAAGGAAAGAAAAAAAAAGAAGCAGACATCTTTTGGAGGAGACTTGGCAATGTCTCCAGAGCATTCTGTATTAACTCGAGAAAGTTGGGAGGGTATGCAAATGGGTCTGTTAAATAAAGAATATTCCTAGGTAAAATCATTATGCAGAACAGTTTCCCCTCTGCATAAGGTGGCAAAAATTATCTCCCCAGTGCCAATTATGTGCTTGTTAGCACTGACATTCTCAGAGTCATTACACCGAATGGGTGCCGTTTATGTAAGATCTACACTGGGTTCTATTGTAATTTTTTCTCTGTTTACAACTCGGTATAATAAATGTCATTTTTTCAAATGTTAAGGTATTTGGTATTCAATCTAACATTAAGGCCTGGAATGTGTTTGCCCCTAAAAGGCACTCACGTCCAATCACCCTCAGGTGTCATGAAACGGAACAAATATGCAGTGGGGGTGGGGATCAGGAGACAAGAATTCCATTTCTGACTATGTCCTTGAACATGGAGTTTCCATCCTCTGAGCCTAATTGCCCCACGTGTGATGCAACGTGATCAGGTCAAGTCATTTCTAAGGTGTTTTTGCAGGCCTGATTTGCTGTAACCTTGTTGAGATGCTCAGCTTTCCCTGTCGTTGATTGCAACCATATTAATACATTATACTCTAATATATATTATATTTATATGTAATGTATTTTGTGTAATTTCTTTATATTTTTAAAAGACAAATGGAGCAAAACGGAGAGCACAAAGATAGGTGAGATCAGATAGATAGATAGATAGATAGATAGATAGATATAGATGATTAGATATAGATATAGATATAGATGGATAGATAGAGATAATAGATGATAGATATGGATAGATGATAGATAGATAGATGATAGATAGATATAGATGATATGGATATATAGATATAGATATAGATATAGATATAGATATAGATATAGACGGATAGATAGAGATAATAGATTATAGATATGGATAGATAGAGATAGATAGAATAGGATCACAAACAGTGGGAAACTGATGAATTATTAAGTAAATGTTATTGAAAAAAACATTAAATCACTGTGGGGGAATATCAAGATGGAGTCTTACCTCACACCATATACAAAAAAAAAAAGTCCAGATAGATTAAATACCTAATCATAGAAAGGAAAAACTAGAAAGCAAAGAGAAAATACAAGAGAATACTTTGTGACCTTCAGTGGGAGGGGTAGGATTTCTTGCAAACAACCAATATTAGAGATTAAGACAGTGGTAAAGGAAGAAATTCATTACTTTCCCATGTAAAAAAGTTAGCACAACATTAACACAAGGCTAATGTAGTGAAACAAGATATTTGGAAAGAATAGCTAACTAAGAAACACAGAAATCTACAAATGGGGGAGGGGGGAACACCTTAGAAAATCCAATAGTGAAATGGACAAAATATGTTAATAAATCATTCACAGAAAAGGAAAGAAAATTACTAAAAAGCATAAAAGATGTGTTCAAAATTATCAGTGACAAGTGATAGGGAAATGGAGATAACCAAGGAGTAGCACATTATCCCCATTTGACTGGCAAAAGTCAAAGAGAAGGATAGCATCATGTCTTGGCAAAAATGTGGTAAAAGAGGAATTCCCCCATACAGCTGGAGAGAGTGTGAATGATGCAACCATCTGAAATCAGTCTGGCCAGACTCTGTGAAATTAAGTGTGCGGATATCCAAGAGCTCAGCAAACCCATTGCTGGTCATACAGCCTGGGGCCATAGGCAAGAAGGTACACCAAAGGTGTTCATTGCATTCTTGTCCTGCTGACAAAGTTGCAGGGCTCCTTCACTTGAGGACCAGGCGAGCCAGAGCTGGTGGAAGAACTAGGAAATATTCTGCAACTGTCAGAAGAAATGAGCCAGATCTATATGCAGCAGCACGGGCAGCCTTCAAAAAAGACGCAAGAGTAAAAGCCGGAAAGAGAATTCAAAACCATTTCCATTGATTGACAAAAGCACATGCACCATGTACTTTTCAAAGATGCAAACATTGTACGAATGGCCAGACAGTGGGTTGGGGGGCATATAAACCAGGATGAGTGCCAGTGTGTGTTGAGAGGAGGAGGATCAGGGTGGAAGGCAGAGGGGAGTAGTTCCAAACAAGAGTCCTTGCAGAGAGGGGCCACTCAATTTTGTGCACCTGAGCCTCACTCCCAGAAAATATCATGGATTCCATTTGTTAGGTTCGTGAGATATATGCTAAGGGAGATGATATGGAGATTAGATATAAACTAGGTGTATCTGTGTCTAATGTATATGTCATTCAACGTGGATAATTTACTCCTCACTTTCTGTACCTTTTGGAACTGGACAGATTTATATCTCTTAGGTAAGGTCCAGACACTTTTCCAGGGTAGGGAACAACATGTCATGAATAGCTTTACACCTGGCCCCTCGAAGACACCAGCCATGAGAGGGCAGCCAGGAAAAGGATGTCCAGCCGTTGTTCTGAAGCACAAAGCACACTGCCACTCCATCAACTGATAAAAGGGAAGTGTCTGTCCTGACTCCTGACATCAACATTATGAGGATCCTCCTTCTTTCCTCTCTCTCTTCTCCTGCCCCGACATCATTACCCAAATAGGATCCACCAAGATAAATGCCTCTTAACAATTTATGGGTGTGCTCCAGGGAAAACCTAGAGGTTGGTATAGCTGTTAACTTGCTGTGTGACTCACTGAATGTGTTCGTCATGCCCATTGCTATGAGCTGAGAGCCAGCCAGCTGCTGGGAACTGTGCTAGATCAGGTTAAACTCCTTACCCAAAATTCCAGAGTTCAAAACCACAGAGCCAGAATTTGAACCTAGCTCATGAATCCAACTAAAAACCCACGATCTCGCCCACTGTTCACGTCTTCCAAGCACAAGCCCTTGTTCTGATTTTGCAAACCCCTCTCCTCAGGGTCCCTGCCTTTTCCCTGGACCCCAGGGAGCCTCAAGCCTCATGGAGCTCTTGGACCACCTCTGCCCTCCGCCCCCCACCAATGGAACCTGCAAAGGCCACTTGGCTGACCCTACTCCTGGCTGATAACCCTTTACCACAACAAACCCCATAGGGGCTGAATCTGCAGGTGACCATCTGTCCCCAGCCTGGCTAGTGATGGCTATCCTCAGGTCAGAACAAAGTGTCCCCAATAACTGGGTTATTAATCTTGAATCACACCCTCCTCAGCCTCTGCCCCATGCCACTTCCCTGGCCAAGAACAGCTTGGCCCCATAATTCCTGCTGCAATCCTGCTGGATCCCACAGCTCAGGCATGAAGAATTGCAATCATTTGTGAAAGGAGAGCTTGCTCCTTCGGAGTTCCCTTTCCATCCAGAGGAATGCTCACATGTTAAAGGGATTTGGAAAACAGCCACCTGGCAAGACTGGTGTGGGCATCCTCAATTTCAGACAAGTGAACTGAGGCTCAGATAGGGTCATGGTGGATGAACTGAGCTAGGGTCCTGGGATTTTTTTTTTAAGCTGTTCATGAAGAGAAAGACTAATACCATCAAGAAGGTTTACTTTCTGGGCAAGAGACAGAGTGGATACCATCAAGGTTTCTGAAGGGTGACACATGAGGTATTTCATATCCTTTCCGGGTCCTGGGATCCAGGAAGCCAGGTGTAGGATGATGGCATAAACACTACTTGATTCTTCCATCCAGTGGTTACTCATCTCATGCCAAGCCTGGGCCAAGCCCTGAGCTAAGTGTCGGGAAACAGAATATAGCTGGCACAGACTCTTCTCAGAAGGGACAAGACCTAGACACGTCATGATCTCTTGATGCCGTAACTGAGAGCTACAGACAGCAGAGGGGAGATCTCCCCAGCTCAGGAAGGTTGGTGACTTATAACATCTTCATGCAAGAGGCCACGCTTTAGGTTTGACCTTTGAGGATGGGATGTAGACAGAGAAGATCCCCAGCAAAGGATTTTTCTTAAAAACTCTTGAATCCTACTTCTCCCTCCCATCCTCATGGCCACCAACCTTCCCCCATTCTGACCAAGCCACTGTCATCTCTCACTCAGTATAGCTGTTACAGACTCCTCACTGGCTATTCCCACACTTCATCCTCAAATCTCTCTCTCATATTTGAATTCCATAACTTAGCATCATGCCACCTCCTGTGCTTCACACCTGCCCATGGCCCCCCATTGTCCTCGGAACAAAAGGCACTCACTCTGCCATGGCCTGGAGAGTTCTAGCATGATCTGGTCCCTGCCATCCTCCTCAGTGCTCTCTTCCACACAGTTTACACTCAGTGCATATCAAGATGCTTGAGTTTCCCTGCATATACTATGCTGTTTCTTACCCACATGGCATTGCCTTCTTCTGGAATGTCTTCGAGCTCATCCCTAACAGAGCCCCTCGCTAATCCCTACTCATCTATTAAGGCCATAGCAATGCTACCATTTCCTGAAGAAAGCTTTCCATGCCTATCACCAACTTTCACCCCTAGCTGGGGCATGTGCACTGATATTCAGTCTTAACAATAATTCATGGAGCAGGGCACTATTATTAGGTCCATTTGTAGATAAGAAAACCGAGGCACAGTAACAGCAACAGCACCTGCCCTAGGCTGGGACTCAAACCAAAGTCTGTGTGGTCCTGGGGCCCCAGGTCTTTCTTAAACAGGACAGTCATCTGCTCTGGTATACTGGGATTGGGACACAGGAGAGAGAAGGATGCTGCTGCCAGATTCCATCCTGGAGTGTAAGAGCAGAAAGGGAAGAGGATAGGAGAAGCATCCCCACCCAGATCTGGCATGTAGGAGCAGTTGCCCAAGGAGTTGACTCAGTGCAGTCAGGACCAAGAGCAGCTGTTCCCATACTTCAGTCTCAGCATTAATGGTATGTATGGGTCACAGTTCCAGGGTGGACTCCACATGTGAGTGCTTCCCCAGCACCCCCAATGATTCTGTGGTAAGACTATTTGAGCAGGTCCTTGCCCAGAGAAGGACAAGCATTGAGCTAAGATGTGGGCACCAGAGACAAGACTCGCTGAAGCAAGACTAGGACCCAGACAGAAACAAACTCTGCCCCTCATTGAGGAGTTAGCCTCATCCTTGTTCTCAATCCATACTTTTTCTTTTCATTTCATCTTTTTTCTTATTAAAAAAAAAGAGCACAAAGGCTAGACTGGAAGGGAAAAGACAAAACACAAAAACGGAGACATGAAAGGTATGAAAAGGCCAGCAGGTTTAATTCCTGAGTCTGATTAGGCTATCAATTAGTTGTGTGACCTTGGGTGGTTCAGACGTCCCCTCTGGGCTTTAGTGTCTGCCTCTGTAAAACAGGCAGGGGCTGGGTACATGATTCATGTGTTAATCCATTCAGCAAGTATTTCTTGAGTTCTCTGCAAGATTCTGGAGACCAAGTGATAGCTAAGACAAGGTCACTTCTCTCCAGGAGCTTACAACCTGGAGGGAGAGGCAGACATCAACTAGAAAAATGAAAACCCAAGTTCAGTGAGCAAGCTGAAGCAGGGGAGGAGCGGAGATGGAGGACAACACAGAACCAGAACTTAAATGATTTTGTTCCTGAGGTCAGTGAAGCCCTACCATATGTCACTCATATACTTCCTTTGTTTCTGCATCAGTGAAGGAAGCATCATTGGATGGCCAGACTCCTTCCTGCTCTCCCATGCTAGATGCTGCCACCCTCCTGGGCTCTGCATTCAAGATGGTGGCTCCCATCCCACTGAGCCTACCAACCCCTTCCACCCCCACCCCCACCCAACTGGATCCTGATCCCTGCAACTTCCACTCTCCCCATTTTTCTCTCTGCACTTCTCGCCTTTCACTTCTGACCAAACTTCAGATGACGGGAACACTGATAAATTAATGATTGTAATTAATAAAAATTGACTCTGTGCTAATAAATTATTATGAAATGGCCTGTCAGGTTTTTTAATGAAATGCAAAAAGCTGCAGTAATGAGATGAGTGTGTGCACTTTTTCAGCCAAGACGTGAGGAAATACATCTATGGGGTACTCGGGGTTCTATAAGGAAGGAATCTGGAGGGAGAAAAGCAGGGTCAGAGCAATGCTCAGAGGGGATAGGAGGGATTACCATTGTCTGGGCACCTGCTATGTTGGACACTTGGCCTATGTTAGTTTATAGTATCTTATTAGTCCCATGAAGGAGATACCATTTCTACATCTCAATTTTACAGATGAAAAAAAAACAGGAGGTGTAAAACTACTCTTGGTCACACAACAATTATGATATAGAGCTGGGATCAAGTCTAAGTACTTTGAATTCCAGACCCATCACCAAGCTCTTAACTGCTCGATTATACCACCTTTTAAAAACACAGGATTTGGAAGCAAGGGGCATGGGTTCAAACTCTGATTCAGTCATTTGACATTGTGACCTGGAGTAAGTTGCTTAACCTATCTGAGCCTCAGTTTACACATCCATATGATGGAGATTGTGATATTTCTTTCACATGCTTCTGTGCATGTACAGCTATAAAGGAAGCCAGCTGATGTATGTGAACACATGTAGCCCTAAGCATTCTTCTTCTTCCCTTCCAAGAGTTTGGCACATGAAGTTCTGTCTGTGAGCAGGTGAGGCAAGAAGAGGGGTCCAGTGTCATGGAGAGGAGGCATGGAGGCATCCTCATTCATGACCCATCCCAGCTCTAAGGAGTGTTTAATATTACAAGGTTGTCCCAGTTCTTTGTAAACTATAGCCATGAATGTAAAACAACCGAGTTTTACAACAGAATTGTTTAACCCTGCACCAATTAAAAGTACCTGTTATTAAAAAAGGTAATTATGCTGTAATTAGTTTGACACAAGACATTAAGCAGATTATTATCAAAGCCAGGGAAATAGTAACTTCAAAGCAATTTCCCCTCTTGAAAGAGGCATTTACATGCCACCATTGGAACACGATCCTCACTCGAGGCACTTTTTAATGCAAAGAAATGTGGTTCCTAACTCTTCCAAGTAGCTTGTAGCTTTATGGCCGGGAAAGCCCGCATTACAAATGAACTTGGGTGGCTGGGCTGCAGAAATTCTCCCTGGGAAACCCACATTCTAGGACAAGGACTGGTTGGCAGGTCTCCTGCCTGAGCCAGAGGAAATATGGGCAGAGGCTACTGGTGAGACCAGGAGAAGGGCTAAAGAGAATGTACTCACCACTCATAGGTGCCAGGCACTATGATTGGGTTGTTCACTATTCTTTCCTTGACTCTTCAAAACAAATCTGTGAGGTAGGGACAATGCGACCCCATTTGTGAGGAAAACAAATGACTGGCCACTAGTGTGGCAAGGAGAAAGAGGATCGAATGTCCCCTACAGCACTTTCCAAAGCGACATTGTTATCCAAAATATATATCAAGTCACTTTTATTTCCCTTAGCGATCAGTCAGGAGCTTTGTCCTTCCAAAAGACCCTAATCCTCTCTCACTCTCTCCCTGTGTCCTCCCTTCTGTGCCTTTTCTCTCTGCCTCTTCCCTCGCCTGTGTCCTGGGGGAGGCAGAGCAGGAGGCACCGATGAACACGCATTCTAAGGAACAGCTCAGTCCCTCGCGTCACTAATGTTTCAGGACCAAGGTCAGCAGCACCGATACACTTCCCCTGCCATCCTCAGTAAAAATCTCCAGTGGTGACTGAGGTCTCATCTCTGCCATTTACCAGCTGTGTGACCTTGAATGATGTGGGTAACCTCTCTGAGCCTCAGTTTCCTCTCATAATACAGGATAATAAGAGCACCTAACTTGAAGAGCTGTTAGAAAAATTCATGTCAAAAGCTCAGCGAGGAGTCTGGCACATCTAAGTTCCCAATAAATGAGAACTATTATTATTATTAACCTATGTCTCTTGACTGGTGACCTATGTGCTCCCATTAGCCCATGGGGCTCTGCTCTCTAAGACGCAGAAAAATATAGATATAAATGTAAGTAAAGCAAAGGGACATCAGATGGTTCAAGAAGTAAACTAGATCTTGCCCCTCCACAGCTACTCAAATAACTGGGGGTTTTTTAGCCAGTAAAATGTGAATTTTCTTTTTTCTAAATAGTCTTGTAATATTATTACTTGTGACATTTATTGAGTATTTATGCTTTACCAAGCACTACACGAAGCATTTTATATCAATTATGCCATTCAAAAGTCTCAACCACCCTATAAGGCAGATAATATTATATGCCATAATCTTTATCTATTTTGTGGATGAGGAAACTGAGGCTTAGAGAAGGGAGACAATATGCACTGCCACCTACTTAGTAAGTGACAGAGAAAGAATTTAAATCAGATCTGATACCTAGCCTTTATCCAAGATGCCACCTTGTTCCCCCAGATCACACAGTCTGGTGGAAAAAGACACACAAGTAATTAGAAGTTGGCTTAAAGTACCAGATAGGTACACAGTAGGTTCCCAGGAAACATGTGTCCTCACCACTCTCTTCCTTAGTACTTAGTTTCCCCGTCTTTTAATTCAGGGGTTTGAACAGGTCTTCTTTAAAAGTCCATCGATTTAGCAGGTGCTACCAGAATATCATCCTGGGTCCCAGGGCCTCCCTCTCACTGGCTGTCACCCTAAGGCCCCACCTGTGTTCTTAGGGTCCCTACCCAGGCCTCTGGACCCCCCTCAAAGACTCTGGAATCCAGGAAGAGCTGGAGGAGCTGCTCCAGGCAGTGGGGCCTCGAGCCCATCCTGTCGTTGCCATGACAACAATGCCGACATCAATCTTCTTCAAGTCCCTCTTTCCAGCTTGCTTCTCTCCCTTTCCTGTCAAGTCTGTGCCTGCTGGGTGCCCCTGAAGTAGGATTCAGGGCAAGAGGCCAGCACCCAGCATGCGTGCAGCAATGGGGCAGGAGGAAGAAGCAGGAAGAGGAGAAGATTCAGGACTGAGGTGGATCAGAATCAGTAGGGGGCTGGGAGGCATCTAAGATTCCCCATCAACCTCAGAAAATCCCATTTCTCCTTCTCTTCTTCTTTCTCTCTGAGCACGTAATTCACATCAGGTATTGGACTAAGTTTTTTACATCCATTACACCCAGTTTAATCACCTTAGGTACAACTTCCTATGGGAAGTTTTCTATGATTGTCACACACCTCCCCTCAGTGGAGCTAATACTTCCCACACTTCCTCATGCCTCCTGCAAGTCATACCTATTATACTGTTTTACATGAATTAACACATTGACTCTCATAATAATCTTATGAGGTTGGCTCTATTGTTATCTAATGTTGCCTATTATAATCCCCATTTGTCAGGTGGGTAAATTAAGGCTCACAGAGTTTAAGTAAATTGCTCACAGGCAAGTGGCGCAGCCACCATTTAAACCCATATCCATTTGGCTGCAAAACCCATGCCTTTCCACTGCACCAAGAAAGTCTTGGGATCAATTTGGCTGATGGAACCAACATTCACATGTTTAACTGTTGATTTGTTTTGTGAATTCAGGGAGGAACTGATGTATCCCAAAACATGGAATGAACATGAGCAGAGACCAGCTGACTTGGCCTGTGGGCCTCCGAATGCTCTCTTGACCCTAGCCCCCTACTCAAGAACCTAAGCCATGGTCCCCGGGGAGAGAAGCAACTATGTCAAGGTAACAACCATCAACTTCTGAGGCCTGAGAAAATCTCTTCCCAAGGTGATCATGTGAAGTACCACATTTACAGAAAACCACTCCAAGGGCCTTGGATGAGTCACAAAAGTGCCACACACACACACACACACACACACACTCCAAGAAGGGTCACAGCTAGTAGATTGCTTATGGGCCATCTCCCCCCATACCCATCACAAGACTGGAAAACTGAGACCCAAAGCAGGGTAGGAACAAATCCAAAATCATCCATCCATTAGTAAGAGGCAGAGCCAGAACGTGAATCCAGTCTACTTAATCCCTACTGTAGGATCCTTGCTTCTAGTCCCACATTAGAGTAGCTTTGCGGGTGCTGTTCCTGCCTCCATCAACATCCCACTTAACCCGACCAGTGGACCCCATCTTATCCTCCGAGTCTCCTCTGTGATGTGAGACGTGGCTCCTCTTAACCCCACCTTTCCCTCCTCTCTCACTTCTGCGGCTGGTGGCAATCAACATAAATATTCCAACTGATACACAGTTCTACCCGGGCCAGGAATCTCTGTGCTTACATTAGAAATTTCTGCTGTGGCTCTAAAGACATAGAACTTTCTTGAAGGCAATGTTTTAGCCGTTATCTACTCTAGACTAGAAAATGTAAGTTACCTACTGCCTGACAACCTATTCCTGTCTCAGAATGTTTCTAAAATTAGCGTGAACGTGGTGTTAACCACCACAGTTAAAATCAAAATGATGGATTTCTCTGAGGAAACCAATCCTAAAATGTTTCCTCTCCCAGCAGTCAGAAAACTCACTCTCAATTTGTACTATTATGATCCTTGTAATCGCTTTCCACAATTAGATTGTCACTACCCTTCACCTTGCAGGAAAGATGAGACCCGCTGACCTCACTCAGAGTCACTTCCTGCCTCAGTTCAAGACTTGTAGCTGCTTCCTGTGTGTGGCAGCCAATCACAGCAGAGCTGGGCTGAGCCCTTCCGGGTTAAAGATAGACCCCCCCCCCTTTTTTTTTAGCAAAGTGAAGATGGCTACTCCCATGAATCAACATGGAAGACCTTGTACCCTCCCCCTTACACACACACACACACACACACACACACACACACACACACCCCTCTTTTTCTTTTTTCTCCTCTGACCCATCTGATTTAATCTAAAAAAGGCAGAAATATGTACTTGTCCTAATGTTTAATCAGAATGCCAGGGAGGCACATCTGATTGGTGGCCACTTCCACTAGGAGCTAAGTAATTCCGAGAATGTTACCAAAAATGGAGCGCCTCTCATTTTCAAGAGCTGACAAACTTGAACAAGTATCAAATTTTTCATTTATTCTCTATAGCCAGCAGTCTCCATAGAATGCTGTCCCCACAGCCTGATTGGGAGTCCTTGTTCCTTCACTTACTATCAGATGCATGGCTTTGGGTAGATTGCTTTCTCTCTCCAGACCTTAGCCTTCTTCTCCCCCAAAGGGAGAATTATGGCAATCCCTGCCTGAGGACTTTGAGATGATTCAAGGATATAATACAAATACAAGGCTTAGCCTATAGGAAGCACCCAGTGAATGTTTCCTTCTTGGCCAAGTTGCAACACAGGTGCCACACTTTTCAACCAGTGTCTGGCCCTCTGAGGGACAGGAAGAAACAAAAGACAAAGCAGGCTAGTCACTGCAAATCAGTAACTTGTCCTGAGTTTTGCTTTCTGCTAGGCTGCCAACCAGCTGTGTGACTCTGAGAAAGTTGCTTAACCTCTCTGAAGGTCATTTTTCTGAAATGTGTGCAAATACCCCAGAGAGCTGTAAGACTCAAATGATTCCACATGCCAGAATGTTTTGTGAACCAGCACAGCCTCCACCATGAAGAAGTCATGAATGACTAATAAAGTGTCATGTCCTGCCTTCCTGAAGCATCATAAAGAGAACCCAAATGGACACTTTTAACTTCCTACAGGAATTCGTATATAATGGTGAGATTTGAGCTGGGTAGCAGGTGAAAGAGGAGACGTTTGGGGGCCGGAATTCAGCACCTCTTGTCACATAATGCCTTTGCCTACCTCCTCTTTCCACGGTCATCTTGAGCCGAACCCCAAATCAGCTCTGGCCCCTTCCGAAGTTTACCTTGGATATCAGCGTCCACCCACATTCACAATGAATTTGGCCCTGACTGAAAGGTAGGGTCAGCCAGGGATAGGGGACTTCCTACAAAATACCAAAGCTCAGTTCCTACCCCACTCCCCAGATTCTTGAATTGGTCCCGGACATCTCTCAACTGGGGATCATATTGCCACCCAGGATCCATTTTTGGTTGTCAGGAGACTAATGCATCGCTACTGGCATCTTCAGAGTGGAGGCCAGGGATGCTGCTCAGTATCCCACACTGCACACAGCAGCCCCCCACTACAAAGAATAATCCAACCCAATATGTCAATAGTAGTGAGATGGAGAAACCCTGGTCTGGGGTGAGGCCCAGTCATTGGTATGTTTGGAAAGCTCTTCAGGTGATTCTAATGAGAGCCCCTGGGTTAATCAAACGCTCAGCAATTAGCCTTAGGGAATTAGAGTCTTTTAGATGAAGCCTCCATAATCAGCCAGCTGTTATTAAATCATCAATAGCTGTGGCCAAATTAAACCTGGAGTTAAGAGTGCTTCAAGCACTGACTTATCCATTCCTGCTAGGGCAACCAGCCATCCAGTTTTTCCCAGACAAAGGGAGGCCCCAAGATATGGGACTTTCCTGTTTTAAGACTGAGACTGATTTAAGACTTAAGACTCTTTAAGACGGGTTGGTCACCCTCATTTCTACCTCTCTCTTGTTTCCTCCACTCCTCATCTATCCATTATTTATCGAGCTTGTACAACATGCCAAGCCTATACAAACGCTTTATCCATAGTACCTCACATCATACTCAGAACCCCAAGAGACAGACGTTAAAATCATTTCACAAGAATCCAGGGGTGAAATTACCCGACCACAGAGGTCACTCATCTGCTTAAATGTTAGAATCAGGACTCAGACCCAGGCCCCCAGATTCTGAGATCCTCATCAACAGATCACACTCTCTGTCTCCTTGGGTGAGTGGCTTGATTCTCAGCACAGAGGTTCGGGCATGCTAATCCCCAGCACAGGGGCCCATGGCAACTTCCACAGCACAGAGAAGGAAACTAAGACCAGAGAGGTGAGCACCAAGGCCATCCTCCTGGTAAAGGGCGACGCTGCTTGTAGAACCCATGTCTGTCGCCTCCGATGCCCATGTTTTTAGCATTTCATTTCCACACCATGTAGGGAAGCCTGACTTCTTGTTGATTTAACAGCCCAGCGTGGGGCAAAGCGCCCCTAACAAATCCCAGAAGATTGTCTCGGGGAGGTGTTCGTGTTGTGCAAACAGCATTACACATGTCCTGGGCTTTGAAGCACCGTGTCAAGTATTGACGAGGCCCATTAAATAATTCCAAGAGAACAGGCTGCCTTAAGAGGAACAGGTACCGATTTCAGAACGGCTGGTGCCATGACAGACCTCAGCGCTGCCCCCGCGCGCCACGCAGCCACGTGCTCCGCCTGTGCGCATGCCCGTGCGCATGCCCGTGCGCAAGGACCAGCCGTCCTCTGCAGACCTCACCTCGGCCCCTCCCCGCGCGCCCTCCAAAGTGTGAACCCCGCAGTGCCCCGTGCATCTCTAGGAAATGATATTTTATTAAATAAACAAACGGGAGCCGTTCCGGTAGATTTATGAACAGTTCCTCAAGTCTCTCTTGTTCGACCCACCGCGGATTTACAGCCCTGCATTAACCTCGTGAGCGCTCATAACGTTTACTAAGATAACGTTGGCAGGAGAGAGAAGGGATTTTTATAGCCGAGTAATAATTACGAAATGCAGGGAGTACTGGGGAACCTGTTTATTAGTTATGCCGGGTGCGTGGTCAGCGGTGGGATTGCACATTCCACACAGCTTTCGCTGGCAGAGATCAATCCCTTCCCCTCGCGAGCTGGCTGTACCTCCGAGCCTCCTCGGGAGTCTCATTTCTGCTTTTAGAGCACGCGTCGTCCGTGTGATGGGGCAGCGGTCTCAGAAAGAACGGAAGGGGCATTGCCAGGGCAACTTGCCATTCATTCGTGCCCCACCCCCTCTAGAGAGCGGGCCCCAAGTGCATCCTTCATGGAGGGAGGGCAGTCCTGTGGGGTACAACCTCTCTTCCCACTCAGAGAGAGCGATTGGTTCTTCAGGCTCATTCTGGCCAACAGTTTTGCTCAGTGACAAGGGAGACATGTATCCCTTTCCGCATCCATGACATGGTGGCAATGGTTGCTGAAGGGGAATTAGGAGAGAGGAGAGCTTGCAAAATGGGCAGTTAATATGAGGGGGCTAAACAGTAGAAGAGTGTTAGTAATAAGAATGACAACAATCTGGGCTACATCTAAGAACCAAGAGGTGTGGGGCCTAAGACTACAGGTGCCTGGACCCAACCAGTTACACTTGACCTCCAAGGGATGTGGGTGGACGTTGTGTGTTCACAGACTCCTCGGAGATGCCAATGCGCAGAAGGCTTGAGACCAGCAGAGCGACCCTGCAAGGCGCTTTCCCATTTTTATGGCGCCACTGGCTTCTCCAAGGAGGGTCTGCTAATGGGAGCTGGACCGCAAATGCGGAATCTCAGGCCCCGCCCCTGCCTTGCTGCATCAGAACCCGCCTTCCAGCAAGACCCCTGAGTGGCTCCCATGAGCATCGCATCCGAGAAGCACTGCATTGCAGCATCTCAACCTCAGAAATGCCACCTCCCCTCCACGTAGGGGAGAAGAGGCGCCACGTGGCCTCCCCAACATTGCAGGGGAAGAAACTGGGGCTCAGAGAGGTTTAGCCACCAGCCCAAACTCACAGAGCCAGGCCGGGAGAGCCAGTTCCCTGCCGTCCGTGACTCACACACAGCCACACGGGGGAGATCCGGGCACCGCGGCAGGTGCTTGTGGGCAGGCGCTGCAAATGAGCTAGAAGAGGGGTGCCCTAGGGAAGGGGGTTTTGTGAGTAGTTGTCAATTAGTCACTGGCCTTCTGCAGCTGGCAGAGTGGGGTCTTCTTCCCCCCACCCCCTCCGCCGCCTCTGCCCTCTCTCCCTTCCCCTTCCAGAGCCTCCTTGAGATTTGAAGCTCAAACAAGAGGGTATGAATAATGTAGCGCGATCGCTCCTCTGTCTCCCCAATCCTCAGAGGGTGAGCAAGGCTCCTTGTCTGCCTCATTAGTGGCCGTTCAACCATTTGATTTCGGTAACAATGAGTGTGCCTTCCTCAGAATTTTCATACCTATTTGCGTCACCAGAGTCAACACTGAATTTTTGAATCCACATAAAATTTTAATGGAGCGATCTGCATACTGTGCACTCTCTCCCCGTGCCCACTGCCCCAGCCCCACCCCCCACCCCCCCCCCCAGGCAGGGAGAGTGGCTGAGGACAGGACAGAACAGTCACAGAGAAGTGGCTGAGAGCCCGGGTGAGACAGGGGGCAGTTGGGAGACCCCCAAGCATTGACAGGGTCCTTCCAGCTCATCTCCCTGCACCCAATTTCAGGTTCAGGTTTAAGACGTCCACCGTGGAGCTCATATGGGTTACCATTTCCTGGCTGTGTGACCTAAGGTAAGTTGCCTTACCTCTCTGAGCCTCAGTTTGCTCACGTGTAAAATGAGGATTATAGCAGAGTTGTTGCCGGGATTAAATGAAATCCTCATCATAAAATGCTTAGTGGGCGTGATGATGATGATGATGATGATGTTTGTCTTTCACCCTACACAGAACTGTAACTATGTTGCAAAACACGCTCATATGATCATATCTGTTTGTTTCATCTGAACGTCGGCTTTGATAGACTTGAGTGGATCCTGGCTTCACCTCTTGCCAACTATGTAACATAGAGGAGGTGATCTCACTCTCCCTGAGCCTCCATTTTCCCACCTACCTAATGGGAAGGTAGACCCCATGTTTTAGGAATATCATCAGGATCCGATAGGAAAATGCATGTAAGTTGCTCAGCATTGTGCCTCACACAGGACAGTGTTTCTTATTCTAAGCACGTTTTTTTTTTTTTTTCACATGGTAGCATCTGTGAATTCAGGGTACATCTCACCCTTGTGAGAGCCTCCTAGATTCAATGAAATATAATGGTATTATTTCATTTGAGAGTATTTATTAAATGCTGGCTCACATGCCAGAAAAGCTGCTTGGGAGCTAGCTCATGACCCTTGCAACAATCCAGAGAGCAGGGTGTTATTCCTAAGCATGATTTGAGGGCGGGGGAGAGGGCCCCCAAAAGGAGATGCAGCCTCCCCTGGGTCCCACAGCCAGTGCCGGGGGAGCCCCGGCTTGCATGATGGGGCTCCCAGTCTTAGGAGCTCGTCCTCTGCCATCTCTGCCCCCCTCGGCTGGACAGCTCAAGGAGCAGAGCCAGGGAGATGGTGCTCTTTGCCCACAGCTGCATGACCAGTGAGTGGCAGCGCTGGGATTGGGACCCCAGGCCATGGCATCCCAAATGCCAGGCTCCTTCTGCCAGGACCCCACCAGGGCAGGAAGACGGATGGAGCCATCTGTAATTAGCCAAGTCTGGCACAGTCCAGGACAACCTTGCCAGAACCTCCAGACCCGCGGCTCCATATTTCCCAGCCTCACTTCTTCACCTGGAAAATGGAGGTGACAGTCCCAACCTCTCAGATGTGGTGTTGACGATTAAATGGAGCGATGCATAGAAATGCACTCTGCGGGTCGGGGGAAGCCCTCAAAATGCTGTGCTGATTGAGGGCAGAGAAAGGAGGGAGCCAGACAGCGGCCATGGGACAGGGCTCTGGAGGCTGGAAAGAGCAAAGAAGGGGTCTCTACCCCCTTTGAGTCCACTGACCTCCTTCCCTGGGGGTGTCCAGTGCAGAGACCACACCCGCCCTGACGTCTCGCCTGATGCAGAGATGGTGAGGGAAGCGAAACACAGACCCCATGCTACTACCCCCCACCGCCCTGTGTTTCTCACCAGGGGTAATGAAATGGAAGGGATTTCTGCTGAGAACGGTGATCACTAACCTGCCAAGATGAGTGAGAGAAATCAATTCAGAGAGTGCAGGAGGGTAGAGACTGGCTGAGTGGGGGAAACGCAGGAGGGGAGGGCTGGAGCAAGACTCGGAAGGAGAGAGACCTGGAGCCGGCAGAGAAGTTGCCTGAGCGAGGCTTTTAGTCACGAAACTCACATCACAGAAAATTGACCATAAGACAGGGTCCGATCTGGTGACATTGCTACATTCCCAGGGTTGTGTAAACACCACGTCTGTGGGGCACCAGCCTGCACTACCCCCAGAAGGAAAGTGCATACCCATGAAACAGTTCCTCCCTGTTCCTCAAACCCTGGCAAGTACTAATCTGTCCTCTGTCTCTATAAGGATTTACTTATTCTGGGCATTTCTTTTAAATGGGATTATACAGTAGGCGATCTTCTGGGTCTGGTTTCTCTCGCTGAGCATCCGATAAGAACTTGTCTGCAAATGTTTGTGGCAGCATTGGTCCCAAAGCCAAAGAGTAGAAACAGTGCAAAAGCCCATCCATGGATGAACGGACACACACATAGTGGCCTGTCCGTGCAACGGACCATGACTCACCCATGTAAAAAGGAACAGAGTACTAACAGCGTGCTAGAATATGGATGGACCTTGAACACACTATGCGATTCAATTCATTTTGTAAAATGATGTCTCTTGCCTCACGGCCACACCTGTGCTCCTGAGCGACCCCAGGATGCCTGGGAGATGCCCTCCCCTCCCGCTGCGGGCAGATGTTGGCTGAGCATCCACCAGGGGCGGGATGCTGGACACGTCAAGATCGGCACTTGGCTCCTTACTGACTCGTCGCATGACCTTGGGCCAGCCCCTCCCCTTTTTCAAGCCTCAGGCTTCTCACCTGTAACAGGAGATTCAAGATCTCTGACCAGGCTGGCCCAAGACTTCCACTAGGTCAGGGCCAGGGCTCTGGGTAGCCTGCAGGACGGGACGAGTTTCTGTTACTGTCACCATGGCTGGTACAAGAAGGACTCTCAGAACCTTACACCAACAGTGGAGTTTGGGAGGCAGAGCACGGATGGTGGAAAGAGAATTAGCAGCACAGGGGAGCTCATAGTGATGGAGGACCACAGGGAATAACTGCTAAACCCCCTGCTCATGGCCCGCCAGACGTATCTGACCAGCACCGTCACCCTCTCGGACTTTGGCTGGACCCTAGGACCCATCCAGCCCACCTCCCCCATTCCACGGAAGAAGAATCAGAGATCCAAGGAAGGGAAGCAGTTTGCTCAAACAGGGGACTATCTTTTCATTCATCACCCGGACGTGGAGGCTTCTGGCACCAAGAGGAGAAAGATCAGGGAGCACTTTCAGCGGCAGGAACAGCACGTACAAAGGCAAGAAGGACTGAGAACATGAAACCTGCAGAGAAGATGAGGCCAGAAATACCTTCAGGTGCCAGATCTTGAAGGACCTAGTAAGCCAGACTCAAGGGTACTAGGGACTCACTGAAAGGTTTTGAGCAGTGGTATGACAAGGTTCCCAAAGATTGACTGGAGGAGTCATGAGAATACCCACTGATGTCTCCTTCTCCTTCTCCATCCTTTCTTCCACAAGCCTTAATTGAACACCTACTGTGTACACAGCCCCATGCTGAGTGCCTGGGACCAGGAGCCAGTATCCACACAGCAGGTCATGGCGTGATGGGTCCAGAGCAGCTGTAATTGGGCCCCTGTCTACATCTGCCATCTCCTGTTCTTGGAAAAGACTTCCCACCGAGTGTCAAATGTGCACCTGCTGGCCCTGCACACTCGCATAAAAGTCTCTGGGAGAAAAAAAAAAAATGGATTATATTCATTCTCTTAACCTCACCTAACCCGAACATAAATCGTCTCTGTTTATAACACTTCTGGCATTTTGTGCATTTTGCCGAGTGACATAAAATGACAATAAATTTAGGCCCCACCAGCAGAAAAGTACCTAAAATGCCACATGTCACTAATATTGACAGGTTCTAAAAGTAAAACTTGGAAATGGTTCAGGCGACATAAATTTAAATAAAAATATATACTTTGTCCTTGAGAGAGAAATCAGCTAAAATTAAACCTCGGTGTGGGTGGGATGTCCAGGAACATGAGAGAGAGGGATGCCTGATTCAGAGCAGAGGCCCAGGCTGGGAGGCCAGAGGGACCTGAAGGCCAGGCCCTTGGACTTCGGAAAGTCCTTAAGAAAGGATTCTTAAAACTGCACTCTCCCGGTGGTCACTACCTTCAAATGGCTATTCACATTGAAATTGGGGTAAGGCATTTATATACAGGGCTATTCAAATTTAAATTTAAATGCAATTAAAATTCAGTTCCTCAGTCTCAACGAGCACAGTTCAAGTGCTCAGTAGCCACATAAGGCTAGTGACTGCGGGTCCTATTGGAGGGCAGATCTAGAACATCATAGAAAGTTGTATCCGACAGCAGCCGTCTTAAAGCAAGAGGCACCCCTGGGGTTCTCCAGGGCCTCTGACACCTGTGAATTTCCTCCTTCCGATCTTCTGAGCCATCCCCCCTCGGAGGCCTCCACCTTCCTTTCCCTCCCCCACCTCTCTCCCCCCCCCACCCACTTTCTCTCTCTGCCAATCTGCCTGCCCCCCACTCTCTACCTCTCTCTCGTTTCCCTTTCCTTTTACGTATTTCTCTCAAACACAAATAAATCCAATTCAGGAGGCTGGCTGGCATTTGACACCAGAGTTCAAAGTCCTTTACCACTTCCCATCCTTGAGAGCTCAGGCCAGCACCTCTAGCCTGCCGGTCCTCCAAAGCAGTAACTCTGGGGAGAATAATACCTACTGGTGAACGGAGGGTAAAGGCGATCACGTGTTCAGTGGCACAGAGCAGGTGTTCAGGAGATGCACTGGTTACTTTCTTGTCCTTGATCACAGGCTTTCAGAGCCTTACAAAAATGTACCACACACAGTTCAGGCCCTTCAACTCAGAATTTGAAACCCCCCAAACTTTTCCTGTTTCAGCTCTGGCTCCAGCCAGCTCAAACCCCCCCCCCCCCCCTTCCAAACGCTCTGTGCAGTTTCCAACCTCCCTGCACTGGCAGATGCTGTTTGCCCAGACAGGGATGCCTCTTTCCCCTTTGGTCCGTCCGACTTTTATGATGCCACCGTCAGTGAAGGGTCCAGCTCAGAGACCATCACACCCTTCTGCGTAGCTTGTCCTTGTCCCCCGCAGCTCCGAACACACATCTGGTTAGTGATTAAGGTGAGAAAGAACGTAGATACAGAAATTAAAAGGATGGGTCTGGCTCATTTCAGGCAGACAGGAACCTGGTTCCCATCTCTGGCTGAGATGGCCAGTTTTCTTCACCCACTCCACATTTATTGGGCACCTGCTGTTTGCGTGCCCCTGCCCAGCTGGATACAGGGCTGTGTCAAACAAATCTCTTTCCTGGGGGGGTCCCAGCCTGATGGGGAAAGAGACCCTCCCTGTACTACACCACATGACAAGTTCTGGCCACACAAAAGGGGGCTTTCAGTCCACTTGAGGAGGGCACAGGGATGGGAGGAAACGCTCCAAGAGCAGGGCATTTGGAACAAGGGGGCAGGAGGGTGCTCCAAAGAGGCTGGTCTTTGTGGGACGGCCATTTCAAGACAGCAAGAGGCGACAGGAGCAAAAACTTGCAACAGCCCTTGAGGGGGACTGAGCTTAGGTGGGAAGAGGGAACAAGAGAAGGATGGGCTCCGGAAGGGGCCGGGCCACAGGGCCGGCTGAGGGCTTTAGACTTAATCCCGAGGGAGTCATGGAAAGGTTTTAAGCAAGGGACGGTCGCGATCAGAGAGACACTTTGGAGGTGGGCGGGGCCGAAAGGAACGGGGAGGCCTCTGGGACTGATCTATCGGGACGACCGAGGTAGGGGGTGGGAGGGGGCAGGAGGGAGTGTGCCCCCCCCCCGACGCTGGAGCCTCACCCTTCCCCCTAAGGCTGCTGCCGCCTCCGGCGCTAACCGCCTCCCCCTCCCTTCCAGCCCCGCAGCCTTCTGGCTGCACAATTTGTGAAGAACATTATGTAAATGAGCTTTATGCAAATCCAGCTTCTCTCCCCGCTG
Source organism: Panthera tigris (assembly GCF_018350195.1). Lineage (NCBI taxonomy): Eukaryota > Metazoa > Chordata > Mammalia > Carnivora > Felidae > Panthera > Panthera tigris. Next base: position 25,864,286 of record NC_056671.1, read on the forward strand.
GCTGGACTCCTGAACCCTAATTAACTTGCCAAAGCCTAATGTTGCCGTCCCCTCTACAGCAGCCCAGCCCCCACCCGGCTCCCCCAACCAAGAAATCCATCTTCAGAAGCGAGCGGTCTAATCGCTCCCTCATTTGGATGTGCGGGCTGTCGCCCACACCGTTAGCCCGCAGGAGAAGGCGGCATTTCAGCCGGTTGACACTCCAGCTTCTGATACAGCTCCAAAATAAATGCCTCTTTTCTCCCTCCTGCCCCCCCCCACCCCGCTTTATTTTTTGCTGGCTTCCAGAAGCAGAGACAGCTAGGGGCGGGGGCGGGGTGGGGGGGAGTTGATGCAATCTCTCATTATCTTGAAGTCCTTCGTCTACCACCTCCTTACACCGCCCTCCCCTCCTCTCCCCTGTCGCCAGCTCAGGGACCCGGTGCCCCCTCTCCTGCCTCTCTCAGAAGATGCACTCAGGAAAGGACCAGGGAATCAGACCAGCAAGGATTGATTCTGCCGCTGCTCCGTGCAAGGCACTCGTTGTGAACTTAGTCCCAAATGCGTGCGTTTCACCTAGAAAAGACCCCAGGAGCGTCTGAGGCCCGCTCCTTGATCTGAGATAGTGGAACCTAGATTTTAGTGAGTGCTGATGACCTATCCAGGACCACGCAGTGGGGATAGACTCCAATCCAGCCTCCCCGGGTCCCCAAGGCTGGCTTCCTTCCCTCTCCCCCACCCTGCCCAACATGCCTTGTGGCCCAAACAGCCCAGCCTGAAGGATCCTTTCTTGACAGTCTTTGCATGCTCACTTTCAAGTGCAGAACAAAGCAAAATAAAGGCTTTCCCGGGAAACAGGAAGAATGGTGTTGTCAGCCCGTTCCTGCTGCTGCAGCAAATCCCCTAGACGCGGCTCCAAAGGCAGAAGAGGGTGGGGATATAGGGGGTGTTATTAGTGCCTTTGGAGCTCTGGAGGGAAAAGGAGGCAGGATGTTGAAGGCTCTTCATTGCCAAAGAGTTTTTTGAAGGATGCAACGTACAGGGTATTTCCTAGAGTTTGGTCTGACCATACGGAGGGGTAAACAAACAGGGTGGCCATTCACTCACTCATTCATCATTATTCATTGAAGAAAGAGATCTGGGTAAGAGTGCCCAGCCCAGTGTGGATCCCAAAAAAACATTCTCGCCCGCAGAGCTTGGTGACCCACTTGTCACCCGCTACAGCAGACCAAGCTCGTCATATGCAAACAGCCGTCTGACACCGCGTCTTTCCCTCTGGCCGTCTCCGCCCCCCCACCCCCAGCATCTGTGTGTATGAATTTTAAAAGGGTCCACGTTTGGAAATCCCAAGAGCCATCTTGTCCCTTCGTTTTCACTTCTGAAAAGGAGTGACATCTGCCTGTGCTTCATCCTGAGGGGCAGGTGACCACGGAAGAAAGAATTTGGGGTCACCTACAGCCAGGGTTCAAATCCCCACCTCGGACAAGACAGCTTTTGTTTTCTCAACAGTAGAAGGGGCATCATAACAGCGCCTACCTCCCAGGCTGCCCCGGAGATTATGTGAGGGAGGTGGCCAGTGCATGTAGGCCTCGTGTTTGCTAACCCCAAGGATAACCTGTGTTTGATACGTGGAGAAGCTGAAGCTCAGAGAGGGCAAATGATTAGCCGGGGTCACACAGCTATTTAAAGGCAAAGCCAGAGCTAGAACAAATATCCCTTGGGTCCACACCCCGGTCCATTTCCTCTCCACCGTGATGCATGCAGGTTTTTAAGGCCCAGTGGGATCTATGAAACGGTCAGAATGTTGGGCATCTGCTATATTATTTACCCTCCTTATGATTCCAAAAAGATTTGCTGTGATGACACACAGAAATTAAACATTACAGAGGCACACCTGGCGGCTCAGTCGGTTAAGCGTCTGACTCCTGGTTTCAGCTTAGGTCACGAGCTCAGGTCTCACGGTTCGTGAGTTCGAGCCCCACATCGGGCTCTGTGCTGACAGCTCAGAGCCTGGAGACGGCTTCGGCGTCTGTGGCTCCCTCTCTCTCTCTGCCCCTACCCCCCTTGCGTTCTGTCTCTCTCTCTCTTTCTGTCTCTCAAAAATGAATAAACATTTAAAACAATTTTTTTAATTATACATTAGAGAAAAATACATACATTATAATGAGGAGGATCAAAAGAATGTAGACAAAGTAACCAGGGCAAAGGGAAAGTGAGAATAGAAAAGAATAAAACGGGCCAATAGTCAGTTTGGCACATTAAAGACACTGTGCCAGGCAACTGGTGGCCAAAGCAAAGAAGGAAATAAGAACCCACGTGTTTCCAATGGAAAATTTTAGTCGCTCAGAAGAAGCAGATTCCTTTGGTGTTCCCCTGGGAGAAATGGCACCCGTGCCTAGGCAGCTGGGTGCAGTGGAAGACATTCCTCAAAGGCACGTCTCCAAGAAACAAGGCGACTTGGATACTGCTGTTCTTAAATGTCTCTGCACGAAGGTTGGCGAAATGCCAAAGTGCTATCCAAGAATTCAGAACTCTCGACATCAAGGTCACCGATGACCACCATGTTTCTGAAGCCAGTGTCCACAGCTTCCATCGTCTGTCTTGTGGACCTCTCAGCAGCCTTCCACACAGTTGATGGCCTCACCCTTGGTCTCCCTCCTCCCCCAGGACACCGCGTTCTCTTGGATTTCCCCTGGTGTCCATGACAGCTCCTTCTCAATGTCCTGAACTGGGTGCTGCTTCTCTCTCCCAACATCTGAATGTTACAGGCTCCTGGACTCAGCCCACAGACCCTCTCTTCTACATATCTGTCCCCAGTTCCTGGTGATCTCATGGCTTTAAAACCATCTTGGGCTGATGCCTTCAAAATTTATATCTCCAGCCTGACCTCTCTCCTAAACTCCAGACTCATATATCTGCCTGCCGCCTTGACATGCCCATCGGGACACTAATGGCATCTGAAGCTTCACGCATCCATCACCAAAGTCCTGATGCCGCACCACCCCTTCTCCAACCTGTCACGACACCCAGTCTTCCCCATTTCAGGAAATGCACCATTGCACACCCAGTTGCTCAGGCTAAGGACCTAGGACTCGGACTTGACTCGTGTCTTCCTGCCACATCCAATATCCAATTCGTCAACAATTCCTGTCAGCCCAACTACAAAAAATATTTCAGATGCAACCATTTCTCTCCTCTCTTCCACCACCCCCTGGTCTGAGCCACCTTCCTTTCACACCTGGAAGACAGGAAAGCCTCCCGTCTCATCTTTCTGCTTCCCCTCTGCCCCCTACAGTCTGTTCTCCAGACCGCAGCCAGAACTATCATTTTGAAAGTGCTAGGCTTCCTGGCAGCCTCTGTATCCTTGTGAAAGCCAAGGTCCTCCCAGTGCCTTAGCTGGACCTGATTCATCTCCCCCTTGCTCACTCTGCTTCTGTCACACTGGGTTCCTGCTGGGGACACTGTCCTCCCCAGGCCTCTGCATTCACTGATCTCTTCTCCTGGGATGTCCTTTCCCATCCCAGGAGCATGGTTCACTCCCTCACCCATGACTCTGATGAAATACCACCTCCTCCAGGAAGACTTCCCTGACCACCTTATTTTATTTTTTTTTTAACTTTTTAAAGTTTATGTATTTATTTTGAGAGAGAGAGAGAGAATGGGAAGGACAGAGAGAGAGGGAGAGAGAATCTCAAGCAGGCTCCACACTGTCAATGCAGAGCCCTATGCAGGGCTCAGACTCACGAACCGTGAGATCATGACCTGAGCCAAAATCAAGAGTCGGATGCTTAGCCGACTGAGCCACCCAGGTGCCCCCGACCACCCCATTTTAAATGGACCTTACCCACCTCCCTCCCATCTCCTTTCACCCTCCTTCCCAACCCCTACAAGCATTCTTCCCACTTCTTACTTTCATCCCTCACCCCCTACCAGCTTTCCTCCCAGCTCCCACCCACATCCCTGCCACCACCACCAGGAAGAGGTCTTGTCTGTCCCTTCCCCACGATACTCTATGAAAGCATCTCCCTCATTGGCTAACCGCTGTATCCTCAGTATCCTGCACATAGTAGTTGCTCAATAAACACACATTGCATGAATGACTAATGGCCGGACTTGTCCCAAATACCTTCATGAACAGAAAACCGCAAGGCCATCAGCCACAAAGAGAGCAGGGTGGACTCTGAGCCCCTCTTCTGGGGGGACCTGCCTGGAAAAACCATACTGAAGGTTTTGTCTTTGAGGGTGTCTGTGGAGTGATGTCTCCCCTGGGCCTATGCCACTAGGGACGCCCCAGTGATTTCCAAAGCATCCCCTTACTCATAAATATCTCCCCTTGTTGTCAGCTGACCCCTTGGATCTCACCAGAGGAAATACTGTCATTAAACCCCAATAAATTGCTAAAGGCCCAAGCCGACTGGGCCAATTTACAGCAGGTTTTGACTTTAATAATGTTTTGTCTTAGATTTGGCCCTAATTATAAATCATTTGCAACTGTGGTTTAAACCATAAGCAAGTCTTACATGGCATTCTTATTATCTACTTAATATCGTGGAGGGAAAGATTTACGGAATCACATTCTGGGAATTAAGCAAACGAGGAAACTTTTAGGTGAGGGCAAAACACAGGAAAATTACAGTTTTGTCATAAAACCCTGATTGATCAATGATTATTGCAAAACTGTGGTAACCGTGCTGGCATAAACATAAATCTGTAATTGGCTGGATTTATTCTTTTTCAAAATACTATATTTCCTGCAGTTTTGACCATCGTGTTAATCCAAGTCTGTTAGATTTACTGTGGTTTTAACTTAATTAACTCCTTTTAGCTAATGCATACATGCGTGCACAAGTATGTATATCAGTGGACCCTTGAACAACGCTGGGGTGAGGGGCACTGACCCCCTGCACAGTCGAAAATCCACGTATAATTTTTGGCTGCCGAGAAACCTACTACTAATAGCCTACGGAGCTGGTTAATAGACTAATAGGACGGAGTTGTCGACTAGAGGCATTACCAATAATGTAAGCAGTCAACTAACACATTCCTTTGTCATAGGTACCATATACTGTATTCTTATAATAAAGTAAGCTAGAAAAAAAGTTATTAAGGAAATCATAAGGAACAAAAAGCACATTTACAGTACTGTCCTATATTTATGAAAAAAACTGCTTTGAAGTAGACCTGTGCAGTTCAAACCCATATTGTTCAAAGGTCAACCGTAGTGCGTGTATGTATTTATATATACATATAAATATATGTCTTATATTTAGAAAGAAGGAAAGAAAGAAAGAAAGAAAGAAAGAAAGAAAGAAAGAAAGAAAGAAAGGAGGGAGGGAGGGAGGAAGGAAGAAGGAAGGAGGGAGGGAGGGGAGGGAAAGAAGGAAGGAAGGAAGGAAGGAAGGAAGGAAGGAAAGAAGGGAGGGAGGGAGGGAGGAAGGAAGGAGGGAGAGAGGGGAGGGAAAGAAGGAAGAAAGGAAGGAAGTGAAGGAAGGAAAGAAGGAAGGGAGGAAGGAAGGAAGGAAGGAAGGAAGGAAGGAAGGAAGGGGGAAGGAAGGAAGAAAGGAAGGAAAGAAAGGAGGAAGGAAGGAAGGAAGGAAGGAAGGAAGGAAGGAAGGGGGAAGGAAGGAAGGAAGGAAAGGAGGAAGGGAAGGAGGAAGGGAGGAAGGAAGTGAAGGAAGGAAGGAAGGAAGGGAGAAGGAAGGAAAGGAAGGAAGGAAGGAAGGAAGGAGGAAAGAGGGAGGGAGGGGAGGGAAAGAAGGAAGGAAGGAAGGAAGGAGGGAAGGAAGGAAGGGGGAAGGAAGGAAGAAAGGAAGGAAGGAAAGAAAGGAGGAAGGAAGGAAGGAAGGAAGGAAGGAAGGAAGGAAGGAGGAAGGAAGGAAAGGAGGAAGGGAAGGAGGAAGGGAGGAAGGAAGTCAAGGAAGGAAGGAAGGAAAGGAGGGAGGAAAGAAGGAAGGAAGGGGGAAGGAAGGAAAGGAGGAAGGAAGGAAGGAGGAAAGAGGGGGGGAGGGGAGGGAAAGAAGGAAGGAAGGAAGGAAGGAGGGAGGGAAGGAAGGAAGGGGGAAGGAAGGAAGAAAGGAAGGAAGGAAAGAAAGGAGGAAGGAAGGAAGGAAGGAAGGAAGGAAGGAAGGAAGGAAGGAAAGGAGGAAGGGAAGGAGGAAGGGAGGAAGGAAGTGAAGGAAGGAAGGAAGGAAAGGAGGGAGGAAGGAAGAAGGAAGGAGGGAGGGAGGGGAGGGAAAGAAGGAAGGAAGGAAGGAAGGAAGGAAGGGAGGAAGGAAGGGAGGGAGGAAGGAAGGAGAGAGGGGAGGGAAAGAAGGAAGAAAGGAAGGAAGTGAAGGAAGGAAAGAAGGAAAGGAGGGAGGGAGGGAGGAAGGAAGGAAGGAAGGAAGGAAGGGAAGGAGGAAGGGAGGAAGGAAATGAAGGAAGGAAGGAAAGAAGGAAGGAAGGAAGGAAGGAAGGAAGGAAGGGGGGAAGGAAGGAAAGGAAGGAAGGAAGGAAGGAAGGAAGGAAGGAAGGAAGGAGGAAAGAGGGAGGGAGGGGAGGGAAAGAAGGAAGGAAGGAAGGAAGGAAGGAAGGAAGGAAGGAAGGAAGGGGGGAAGGAAGGAAGGGGGAAGGAAGGAAGAAAGGAAGGAAGGAAAGAAAGGAGGAAGGAAGGAAGGAAGGAAGGAAGGAAGGAAGGAAGGAAGGGGGAAGGAAGGAAGGAAAGGAGGAAGGGAAGGAGGAAGGGAGGAAGGAAGTGAAGGAAGGAAGGAAGGAAAGGAGGGAGGAAGGAAGGAAGGAAGGAAGGAAGGAAGGAAGGAAGGAAGGAAGAGGGAGGGAGGGGAGGGAAAGAAGGAAGGAAGGAAGGAAGGAAGGAAGGAAGGAAGGAAGGAAGGAAGAAGGAAGGAAGGAAGGAAGGAAGGAAGGAAGGAAAGGAAGGAAAGGAGGGAGGAAGGAAGGAAGGAGACAGAGGAAGGAGGGAGGGAGGGAGGAGGGAAGGAAGGAGGGAGGGGAGGGAAAGAAGGAAGGAAGGAAGGAAGGATGGATAGATGGAAGGGAGGGAGGAAGGAAGGAGGGAAGGAAGAAAGGAAGTGAAGGAAGGAAGGAAGAAAGGAAGGAAGGAAGTGAAGGAAGGAAAGAAAGGAGGGAGGGAGGAAGGAAGGAAGGAAGGAAGGAAAGAAAGGAAGGAAGAAAGAAAGGAAGGAAGTGAAGGAAGGAAAGAAAGGAGGGAGGGAGGAAGGAAGGAAAGAAAGAAAAGAAGGAAAGAAAGGAAGGAAGGAAGGAAAGGAGGGAGGGAAGGAGGAAGGGAAGAAGGAAGGAAGGAAGGAAAGGAGGGAGGGAAGGAGGAAGGAAGGAAGGAAGGAAGGAAGGAAGGAAGGAAGCAGAGAGAGGAAGGAAGGAAGGAGGGAGGGAGGAAGGAAGGAAAGATTAGATGCATTGAGCCTCCGTTGCTTTTACTATTCAAAGGCTTGTGTTTTTCTTCAAATCTAATTTGTAAAATAGTTGAAGAAAACACACTTGGCTGCATGAAGCAAATCTTGCTGCAGAAATGGGTCCAAAGATCTGCTTCCGGAGCCGCTCTTCTGTGGGATGACCACGCAGGGTCATGATATTGTGTCTCCACGGGTGACAAGAACTGAGGGAGTCAAGTTCCCAGCATGGCTCTGCCATTTGCTGGCTGTATCCCCCTGAGGAACCCACTCCAGCTGGCTCAGCCTCTGTCTCCTCATCTGTAGAGTGGGAATAATCATACCTCCTCAGAAGCCACCGTGAGGCTTGGATCAAGTAATGGACATTAAGCGGTGAGCTGGGTGCTTGGCGTGCAGTGGACATGTGGCACCTGTAGTGGATGTGCCTTGCCTCCTCCCCGTCAGGGGATGGACATGTGATGTGATGCCCTAAGGAGTGAGGTCAAGGCAGCATGGGGACTCAGAAGAGCTATCTCGGGGGAAGGGTGTGCCGGCTACTCCTGGCACCAGTGGGAACCAGACCAGACACAAGGATCCGACAGGACCTTGTGACATCCAGGACCCGAGAGACAATAGATCCAGATCAAAGCCACCCGGGGCCAGATGACCACCTAATAATTCGAGTTTAAAATCCTGAAAATGGGAGTGCCTGAGTGGCTCAGTCATTTAAGCATCCGACTCCTGGTTTCAGCTCAGGTCATGCCTTTGCGGCTCCTGAGATCGAGCCCCACATCGGGCTCTGCACTGACAGCTCGGAGCCTGCTTGGGATTCTCGCTCCGTCCCTCTCTCTCTGCGCCTCCCCTGCTTGTGCGCACTCTCCCTCTCTCCCTCTCCCTCTCTTTCTATTTCTCTCTCTCAAAATAAATAAATAAAATTTAACAACAAAACTAAAGAAATAAAATTTAAAAATGAAATAAAACCGTGAGAATGGAAACGGTAGTGCCCGCTTATAAGTCAGCACTGGCTTCCACGCACCGATTTCTACGGCCCATCCTTAGCTTCACTTTGTTAAAGCCCTGCAGCGACTACCTCCCTAGCAACGCCGAGAAGATTCAGATTCCAGAGATGCGACTTGCCCAAGGTCACGCAGTTAGCACGCAGTAGAGCTGAGACTCCAGACCCCCTGAATTCGGCCGCTTCCAGGGGTTCGCTGGGCTGACACCTCTGTTCAGGGGCCGCCCTTCCTCCTACAGGCTGGTGGGTGGGCTGATGGTTGTTTCCAAAGCTAAGGGAGGAACTGTGGGGACCCAACCTGGCCACTTCAGCGTCTCCTCCCTAATTGCTAAGGACGGAGCTGAGAAGGAGCCGGTTGGAGGTTGAAACCTGCCCTTTTCTTGCAGAGTTCTGCAGGCGGATTGAATAGTGCTCCTTTTTCTTGATTCCCACCATGTAGCCAGTGAAAAATATTTTCTGAAGGCCTCTTTCTGAGTCACTGATTCACACTGTCTGTTCTCAAGTTGTCCAGGGTCAAGAGAGTCGACCGGAGCTAAATGAACCCAGACATTGGATTTCACCAAAAAGTAAACACTCTGAGCCATGGAAAAAAAAAAAAAGTGTTGCTTTCAGATAGACCGTTCAGCTGAGTGCCGGTTCCCCTCCTCTGTTCTTTCCCTGCCCCAGTCCAGTCTCCCTCCCTCCTTCCCACCTCCATTTCTCCATTTCTCTTCCTTTTCTCTTTCTCCCCCTCCCCCTAATATTCCCCCTCCTCCTTTTAACCCCTCCCTCCTCCTCATTGCCTTCTCCCTCTTATGTTTTACTCCTTTTTCTTCAATTCCCTTCCCCCCTTGCTGTCTTCCCTGCTGCTTTAAAATTCACTCAGGGTTTTATTTCTTTAGGTGTGCCAAGCCCAGAAGACCAACAGGCGGCAGCCATTGAAGGGAGAGGTCGTTTCTCACAGTCCCCAAGAGGAGGGGGTGGACAGGTCAGGCAGGGCCCCGAGGGGAAGGCACCGGGGTAGAAAGGAGCCAACGGAGACCATGGGCCAGAGACCTGACTGATAGAGGAGCTGATTTAGGATTGGCTGGTTTGAGTCATTTCAGCCAATTCCAGGCTGTCGGGCTGGTCCCCGGTCTCTATGGCACCTAACCTGGGGAGATGAAGGCAAGGAGAGAGTTCTGGACCACAGGAGCCTGTTGAAAGCAGGTGGCTGGGGGAATGGACTTTGGACTGTCTGGTTCTCATATTAAGGCGCACTTGGGGCGCGTTGTTTGCTATTTCCAGGAATTAGCTAACCCCAGGCAGTCCCTGTGTGTGTCCCCAAGGCCCCAAGAGCGCAAAGCATCAGCAACCACAGAAAGTGAAAAGCATCGTGAAGATGGCTTCCTTCCTCTCCTTTCTTTCCTCTTCCGTCTCGTCTCTTCCACCACCTCCCTGAAGCCTGCAGGAGAACCCATCACAAAGGGTCAGGCGAGCGGCGCGACAAAAGGCCGGGTCGGGTGGGTGACAGGAGCCCCGGGAGGAGGAGAGGCAGCCTCCAGAGTGACCGAGGAGGAACAGCTCTAGTTTTCAGAGACTGGAGGTGGCTTGTACCAGCAGAGGAGAAAGCTCCACTCAGCTCCTCCCGTCTCGCTGGCCCCGGGGTTTTGGCACCTCCGCATCTAAGAAGCAGTCCCTTGTTCTGACAGCGGTGGCCGCCGTGTCCTCGCCCTGCCACTATCCCGTGGGACGGTTGTTTTGCCCAGGCCTGGAATTACCCAAATCCCCTTAAATACATGGCTGCAAATGAGGACACTGGAAAAAAGGCAATAATTGTGACAGTAACTCACGGGGCCAGGCCTGACACGTCTCTAATTGCCTGCTAAAATTGTCGCTGTCTCCTAAAGTGCAAATTATCACCCGAAATGACAAGAATAATGAATGAGTAACTCTGATGTAATGCAACAATTAGTCCGCAAAGACACTGTCTAATATGGTAATTCAGAACACCCACTCCTTGTTATTAAGTGCCTGATAATTATTTAATTATCTATCTGCCAGCATGATTTACTTGGTTTATTTAGCTGCAGATGTGGGCAGGAGCATTTGGGTTTAAGGTCAGGAGGAGCTGGCCCCTCCATTGGCCGCCATGTCGGTTTGCTTGGGTGCTGAGGGCTGCCGTCTGTCTGACGCCCCTAATTTGCTTTGGCGGTCCCCACCCAGAGTTAGAAAATCCTCTCCTTCACCCCTGGGCCTGGTCCGAGGTCCCTCAGGAGCTGAAGGCCATGAAGACCAGGGCTAAGGGTCGCAGCTCTCCTCTTGTCTGCCTGGGAGATGCCCAGCAAGTGATCAGAATATTTGGGGTAAGCGGCTGCCCCGTCAAGATCAATGTGAGCATCCCCTTTGTGCTGGGCTGGGTGCCAAGGCTTACCCAAGCATTAGCTCATTTAAGCTCCTCAGTGATGCCAGGAGGTAAGACAATTGGTTTTGGCATTTGACAGAGGAGGGAACTGAGGCTGGAGAAGTTAAGGCCACTCATCCAAGGTCCCATGGTGAGCAAATGGTGGGGACAGGACTCACTATGTCCAGAGCCACTCTGCTCTCTGGGACCCTGATGCCTTCCAGGGTGAGGCTGGCCCCAGAGGTATGGGTCAGTGTTTATTTCAAGGCCAGGGCAGAGCCAGAAGACTCTGTACTGGGAATCAGGAGGGGCAGGGTTGTGGTCTCCAAACCACACAACGACTGACAGGGAAAGAAGAAAGGGTGCCTAATTTGTGTTGGCTCAATAAAATCAGAGCCAAGGAGTAGAAGCTACTATGGGGGACAGGCTTGGGATCTAAAGTGGGACCACTTAGCAGCTAAATGCACTCAGACAGGTTCTTTAACTTCTCACAGCCTCAGTTTCCTCATCTGTAAAATGGATATAATCAGAGAATCTCTTCATAATCACCCTGTCAAAAGTATCCCTCACCATCAGACACTTTCTACTCGGCATCCTATAAGTCTCCTTTATTAAATACATCTGTGTCCAAAAGCATCTTGTTTATTTATTTAGTTACCCTCCACTTACACACACGCACACACACACACACACACACACACAATATAGGCTCCAAGGGGGCAGGGACCTTTGTGTTCTTTATCCTTTTATCCCTGCACCAGACATAATGCTATACACCATGTGTATAATGGCATATTACAGGCTCTCAGTAAATATCTGTAGGATGGATGGATGGATGGATGGATGGATGGATGGATGTGTGAATGGAAGGATTGATGGAAAGATGGATGGAAGGATGGAAGGAAGGAAGGGTAGATGGAAGGAAGGAAGGAAGGAAGGAGGGAAGGAAAGAAGGAAGAATGGAAGGAAGGAAGGATGGAAGGAAGGAAGGATGGATGGATGGATGGATGGAAGGATGGAAGAAAGGAAGGAAGGATGGAAGGAAGGAAGGAAGGAAAGATGGAAGGAAGGAAGGAAGGAAGGAAGGAAGGAAGGGAGGGAGGATGAATGGAAGGAAGGAAAGAAGGAAGGAAGGAAGGAAGGAAGGAAGGAAGGAAGGGAGGGAGGATAAATGGAAGGAAGGAAAGAAGGAAGGAAGGAAGGAAGGAAGGAAGGAAGGAAGGATGGTCAGAAGCCAGGAGGGCTCCCAGGCCAGCCATGCCCTTCCCTGAGTGACTTCCAGCATCTAATGCAGAAAACTGGGATGACCACCCAGCTATGACTCTCTGCTTTTCTTGCTCTGGGCCTCCAGCCAACAGGCCCCATGTTTCCGCCAGCTTCCCAAGTCCACTATCTGAGGGATAAGTATGATTGGCCCAGGCCATCTGCACAGGTGAACTTGGTTCTCACACATCCATATTTCCCTGACACTTTCCACTTGTGAGCACATCTGCCCAACTTCTGCCTTCCTGCACACCGGCCTCATTGCCTGAGGGCTTCCTCTGTCTGCTGGAGCTGTAGACAGTTGCACATGGGTCAGGCTATGCTCATTCGTTGGTGGTGACCAACCACTCTTTGATGACGACTGGCAGGAGTCAGTGGATAAACCGTCCGGCTCCCCCGCAACCCAGTTGAGATGAGTTCCATGCTCTCTCCCCCAGTTTCCCAGTAGGATGGAGCCCTAGCTTCCTAGATACTAGATACTGTTGTGGCCCACTCAGAACGCTTTGGAAGGCCAGCGCCTCGGATCCCAGCTCTTGTGAATGTTTGCCACTCCTACTCACAGCTGCATCGTACAGGTAAGAATTGCCCGCAGCTAACGGCAGCCACCTTACCTGAAAATACCTGCAAGGATTTGCCCTCCCTCCAGGAGTGTCCCCTTGCCAGCAAGTAACTGGTACAGGGCACAAAAGGCCACCCTCCTGGCTCTAAGACAAACAACTCTGTGGTGCTATTCATGGTCCAGAGCTACTTCAACTCGATCCACATTTTTTCCTAGGTTCTCAAAGTCAGGGCCATCTCTGTCATGCTCACATAGCACCATATTTGTTGAGTTAGTGAATGAATGAATGAATGAGTGCATTCATAGATACATGTGTACACACATACATAAGTGATCGAGTTAGAGTCTTATGATTCTCAAACTAGGACCAGAGCATCTCCTCTCCAAATTCTGGCCTGTGTATTGAAATGGCGGGGGTTCCTGGGTGGCTCAGACGGTTGAGTGTCTGACTGTTGGCATTGGCTCGGGTCATTATCTCACAGTTCGTGGGTTACAGTCCACGTCAGGCTCTGTGCTGACAGTGCAGAGCCTGCTTGGGATTCTCGCTCCCTCTCTTTCTGTCCCTCCCCTGCTCGTGCTGTCTCTGTCCCTCTCAAAATAAATTTTAAAAAAAAAGGAAAGGAAAAGAAACGGTAGGAGGTCAACAAAGCAGGAGGTCTGGGTTGGGAGTCAGAAGACCTCCATTTCTTGCCTTTATCTCACTGGGCAACTTTCAGACCTCCCTCTGGGTCTCAGTTTTCCCATCTGCCACATGAGGAAAACAACACTTTGCTCTGCGTTCTCTTTCAGCTCAAACACAGTAAAAGTCCCTGTTCTGTGATATATTTTTAATTTTTTATTCTGAAACCATTTTAGACGACCAGAAAAGATCTTTATAAAAACAATAGCACAGGGAGTTCCCAAATACCCTTCACACAGCTTTCCCGCATGTTACTGACTTGTGATGTTGAAGCCTTCAGTTGAAATGTCTGCGGGATGATCTTCTGGGTGGTGATGCGGCCGCAGCAGTAGAAAGGAAGTTAGCTCGAACACTCACCTGGCTTAGCACCCTTGGAAAACCAGGGGGCAGCAGACAGACCACATCCCCTTCCCTTCTGTCTGAGCTGCTCATGTGTATCAACAGCTCTCTTTTTATTTGTGGTCTATCACCTCCTGTGCCATGGCAAACAAGAGACTTTATAAATATTTCAAACACTAATAATTTGTGCTGTCCCTGCTTAGACTTTTAAATGAATCTAAGAGCATTTCTCTTGGAAGAACCCGCCAACCTACAGGCAGGGGAAAGAAATACTACCGGCCCCTGCCTGAGATGGGCACTTGATGCAGGGATGCGACCACAGGGTGTGGCCGTGGGTGTGAGACTCCCCACCTGTCTCCCATCCACGTCGCTGAGCCCCGTGTCTGGAAGCTCCACGTGGAGGGGGCCATGACCAGCCCGAACCCGGGGTCCATGGGGGGGTGGGGGGTGGAGAGGCTCTCACTGCTCCAGCTGATGAAGAAAGAAACTGGGGGTTGGTAATTCCAAGGTTGGCTCCGGAACCAGACATTCCCGGGTTCAAATCCAAGATCATCTGCTCATTAGCTGTGTGGTCTTGGACAAGTCACTTCACCTCTTTGAGCCTTTGTTTCTTTATCTATAAAATGCAACCTATAAGAATTAAATGAAACAAGCGTGTGGAGCGTACAAAGCCTGACTTATGCCGTGAGCTCAAGGCACATGTAGCTGGTGTATTGCCTTTGAATATTTCCAAGATTTCTTCCCGGTATTTATAATGGCTCAGACTCAATAGAGGTTAGTTTCTTGTTCACATAAACCAGCCAACGAGGTTCCAGGTTGGCTCAGGGAAAGGTAGGGGGTGTGGGGAGATTCTGTTCCACCCATGTTGTTGGAGGCTCTGTCGTGACTCCCCAGACAGCCCTGGGCACTAAACATCCAGGAGTAGAGAGGAAATGAACGTGAAAGGAGGTTCACAAAAAGTTCCTTCTTGTCCCTCCAGAAGGCTCACAGCCTAAGAGAAGAAGAAATATGGAAGCCACAGCCTACCAAATGCAGATAGGCTCTCAAGTGAGGAAGGGCCAATGCATTTGGGAGAACAGAGAAGAGAGAGACCTTTCAGGAGGAAACCAGCTCCTGGCACACACTGCCTGAAATCCTTCAAAGGTTTTTTATAGCTGCTAGGATAGACAATGAGCTCCTTCCCCAGCCTTCAAGGCCCACATGCTTCTATCCCCGCCAGTCTCTCAAGCTGTGGCTCCTCCTCTGTCTGCAGTCTTGATACCCTAGCTTCCCTTCCCCAAACAGGCCAGAATCCTAGAGCAAACATGTAATTTATCTTTCAAACCAGGCCACTTTGGAGAGAGAAAGAGACTACTGATAATAAATAACCCAGAACAACTGAGACGACCCAGGACAGACTGGAATATGTGGTCATCATGCACCATTGGTCCTGCCACAGGGCCTTTGCACATGCTCTTCTCCCCACTCACCTGACGGACTGTCCTGATGCTTCACTTTCTGTGTCTTCTTTTTGTTTTTGGCTTACCCTTCCCCCCACCCCTGGTTCTGGCACCTAGCAAGCATTCAGTAACTGTGGAATACATGAATACTTGCTTACCTCTACTGGGAATGATCAAAATAGAAACCTTTTGGCATGAGAGGACATGTCAGCATGGTCTGGAAGAATAAGCATAGGCTGGGTCTGCACAGAGAAGAACAGCCTTCTAGGTGGGGGAATGGAAATGAGCCCTGGTGCTACACCACATCTAATGTTTTCAGAGAATGTCCTGGAACTTAATAACTGGAGACCCAAGGGCTAGGAGAATTGTGGATGCGAGCCTGGTGGGGGGCAGGGGACAGCGTCAGGTTGGGGGGGGCCTTGAATGCCAAAGAACGATGCTCAGTCTGAATCCTACAGGCAGGAAGGATGTCACTGGAGGCAGACCACAGTTCTAGGAGTAAACCATTACACCTAGGAGTAAGCCAAGAGATCATTGGCTACCCTAGCAACTGCCAGATTTTTCTTTCTCAGAACATGAATCTATTGTCAATGATGTTTGAAGACACGTGCCTTAAGATGTCAGAAGAGGTGCCTGGGGTTGGGCATGGGGCTGAACAGAGGCCCATCCATGTCCTCTGAGGCACCTCTGTTCCCTGCAACATCATCTGATGTACTAAGGTCACCCAACCTGGACTTGAGACCTGACCCCCAGCCTTGTGACCTCCCATTATGTTTCTTTGCCTCCTGCATAATAATAGAGGCCCAGGAGATGGGTTCACTGGCATTGGAGTGGCCTTTCAGAGGGGCTCTTATTTAGCCCCTGGATCCAGAAAAGGCTGGACTTGCCCTGAGTGATGATGCACATTGAAAGAGATGGCTGAGTAGTTGTTTTTGGTAACCTGGGCCCCCCTAAAATTGTATTTCCCATTCCTGAGCATTTAGTGTGATCTTCATCCCATCCCAAACCCACATCAACCTTTGAGCTGGGTATTGTTCCCGTCTTTCATTTTAATGGTGAGGGAACGGAGGCTCAGAGAGGTTCGGTAACTTACCTAAGGTCACACAGCTTGTGAGTGGCTCACCCAGGATTTGAGCCCAGCCAGGTCTTGCTTCAGAAAGCTTTCACACTGCACTGATCATTGCCAGAAGAAAAGAGTAGAGGATGTCTGAGCAGAGTTTCCTTTCTCCGTGGAGTTTTATAAGAAAGGAAACAGGTAGGCACCTTCCTGTCTGAGATGAGCTAAGGGGGTTCCCACTAGACTCGCGGGAAGGACACAGTGACTCTGTGGGTCCTGCCCAGTCCCTCAGATTCTATTTTCAGGGCTGTCTCTATCGGGACAGACGAACCATCACCCAGTTAGACACGCTGTCCATCTGGCTGTCTGCATGGTGTTATTTATAATGCCTAACCCAAAGCCAGGCTGTAATGAAGAAGAATTCAGCCCCGGCTCCTTGGCGGGGGAGGCGATTGACTTTGGAACCAGCTGTCCTGGCAGAGCCCGGTTCGGCAAATGTGACTTAGACACGAGCCCCGAACGGAGGCAGCCTGGCGCCCAAAGAGAAGGCAGTGGCCAAACTGTTCAGACGGGGCCGTTTGTGTGTCTGACAGCCTCGAGGGCTTGTCCAGTAGCTCAGATGATGGAATGTGTGTCTCTCACGGTGGAATGTGGAGTCAGACGAATGTCTTGTCCATGACTCAAGGAACGGGCATTGCTCTGGGAAGTGAGAGATGCCTCCTGAGCCTAGGACGCCTGCTGACTCCGTTTCACTCACAGTGTCTTATCTGTGCTTCATAAATATGAAGGTGTATGTGCATGTGTGCGTGTGCGTGTGTGTGTGTGTGCACTGTCGCACAGGTACACAGTAACCCATCAAATGGGGAAGAAGGGACCAATAGGGGCTTAGCATCTCCTGTAAGTCAGAGAGCTGGTGAGTTTCTAACCCAATCCCCTCAGCAATCTGTGAGGTATGTGTCATGATCCTTGCTCCAGAGGATGAAGAAATGGAGACTCAGGGAGGGAAGGGTCCAGCCAGAGGCAACTCAGACCACACCGCCTTCCTGCATGATGGCTCACTGCCTGGCCCCTGGGGCCACCACCACGAAGTCCTCAGTCAGTTTGCCCTCTTCACCCTCATTTCTGCATCACCTTCTCTGCTACGCCTTAAGTGCCTTGGGGACACAGTTCACATGCTTTTGGTTCCACACCCACCTGGCCTGGCAAACACTGGGTGTCCAAATGGTTGCGGTGATCAGAACGCATTGTGCCCTAACTGCTTAAGCGTCTAAATTCCTACTTTCTTTGGATCAGTTGTTCTCAAGTTCGTGTTAACCAGTGAGAATGCCAACGAAACTGGGGCACAAAAGGGCATTATTTGACAAGAGATCTAGAAGGGAGTTCTGAGTCTTTCTGGTCCACAGACGCAGTGTCCCCAACCTGTAAAGGCAAAGTGCTCAACAAGGAAACTCAGAAGAGAAATTGTAGTTGATATTTTTTAATCCTTGATTATACGTCAGACACAGTGCTAAGTGCTTTATAGGTATCTGCTAAATATTTATCTTCTAAACGTCTCCTAGAGCTGGTATTATATTCCTCACTTTATGAACAAGGAAACAGGTCCAGGAAGAAAATAGAGCTTAAATGTTCTCACCACAGTAAATGAATGATAACTATGTGATGGGCGGAGGTGGTGACTAATACTATGGCAGTAATCATTTTGCAATTTATAAATATATAAAAACAATACATTGTACACCTTCAACTTACACAATGTTATGTCTCAATTATATCTCAATAAAACTGGGGTGGGGGAGAATAGAGTCTAGACTCTCACATATATGGTGAATTGATTTTCAACAACGATCCCAAGACAAGTCAATGTGGAAGGTCTTTTCAACAAGTGGTATCTACCTCACGTACTTACATGCAAATATCCCAAAGTTCTGCACATTGGATCCAGCGATAAATAAAAATGATAAGACATCATTACCAATTGATATTTATTCTAGGAATACAATGGTACAAATCAATTCATGTAATTTTCCACTTTAACAGAAAAGAGAGAACAATTAAGATTACGTCACAGATGAGACTATCCTTTGATAAAACTCAATGCACATTCATGAGACAACTTTTAATGAAGGAAAGAAGCAATCTTCTTCGATCTTATTTTTTTTTAATTTAAATATAGCAAGCATTATTCTTAATGGTAAAATATTGAAAGTTTTTCCCATGAAATGGGGAACTGGATGAGACTGCCTGTTATTATCAACTCTATTCCATATCGTATCGGTGATCCCAGCCAGAGCAATAGGAAAGAAACAGAAATGAAAGGCTTAAAGATTGAGAGGAGAAATGAAATCCCTCTTTATTCACTGGTGACATGATTGTGTGTGTAGAAGATCCAAAAGAGCCTATAAATTATTAGTGTTGATATTTCAGTTTAACGATGTCACCGGATATAAGGCCAAGATACAAAGATTTATTTTATTTCTGTATACCAGCAATGAATAAATAGAAATTAAAATTTAATAATTTAAAATAAAATTTAAGAAAGTACAATAGTATAAAACACTTCAAATACCTACAAATCAATCTAATAAACAATGAGAACATTCATCACACCAAAAACTAGAAAATAATGTTTAGAATCAGAAGTGAAAAGATGGGCTATTTAAAAATTGTGGTAGAACAGTGGCAACATACACGTAAAACAAGAAAGATCAGATTCCTACCTAACAAACTGCACAAAAATAATTTCTAGGTTGATTAAAGACCTAACAAGGAAAAATAAAACTTTTTAAACTGTACAATACGTGATAGGAAGATATCATATAACCCCAGGGTGGACTCTCTATGTTAAACAAGACACAAAAGCACCATTCATAAAATAAAAGGTTAATAAATGTGATTAGATTAAACTTTAAAACAGCTACAGAGCAAAAAATATCCCACACACTATTGACACGCAAGATACATCCCGGTAGAAAAGAGAATTTTCATTTTGTATAATCACAAAATATTAGTAAACAGAATATATCTTTATTTGGTTTACCAAAAAAGATAAACAAATAACACTATAGGGGGAAAATGGCCTAAGAAATGAATAGGTAATTCACAAAAGAGAAAAATAAATGGCCAATGAACATATGTAAAGATGCACAATCTCGCTAGTAATCAGGAAAATGCAAATTAAACCCACAAAGAGATATCATTTTACACCCATCAGATTGGAAAATATTAAGCCATCTGACAATGCCAATTGTTGGCAAGGACTCACTCACGGCTGGGGGTGGGGAGGGTGTAAATCTGAACAACCATTTGCGGGAGCAACTTGGCAATTCCTAGTAGAGATTAAGATACGCATATCCTTGCACCTAGAAATTTTACTTCTAAGTATATACCTTGAAAACTCCCGCATATGTGCACCAGGAGATGTGCACAAAAATTGGAAACAGCCTACATGTCCATCAGTGGAAAGAAGAATAAATTAATGTTGGTATATTTATACAATGGAATACCATATAGAAATTAAAATGAATGAACTAGAATTACATATATCAACATGTATAAACCTTTGAAAAAACATAAAATGTATTTAAAAATAAAAGTTGTGGAATGATACATATGGCATAATACGATGGATATAAATCTAAGAATATGCAAAACAATACCATGTATTATTTATGGACACATATGTAGTAAAAATATTTTTAAAACATGATAAACACCAAGTTTGGGATGGGACTATATTTCTGGCTCAGGAAGCAAATGAATGAGATTGTGAAGAGTAATACATATGGAGCCAACTGTTTTTGTATTATTTTATCTCTTAAAAGGAAAATGAAAGGTCTGAAACAAATATAGCAAAATGTCAAGATTTACCAAAGCTGGGTAGGGGGTACATAAATATTTGTTATATTAGCCTAGTGGTGTGCTGGTAAATGTTTAACAACTAGCTTTCCCAGAGAAAACCTTGATTTGTGGTGTTGGCCAATTTTCATGGTGTAAATACTCCCACCATGGCCAACTTCAAGCCCTCAATGTGATTTTGCTGATTACAAATTTGGGAAGAGATGCACCCAGTAGGTTCTTAATGAGTCAGAAGGAATGGACTCCAGCATCCTGCTGTACTAGCCTCTGCTAAGAAAATAAAAAATCAATAAAAATAAATAAAAGTAAAGCATTGTAAATTTAAAAACACACATGCATATGGAAAGAAGTCAGAGTGTAAGTGTTCTGTAAAACAGGGGGGCGGTGGACCCCTGTGCTTCCTTCCCCTGCCCCCACCATGAAGGCCACAGAGACACCATCCTGTAGACCACTAGCCTAGACAATCCCTGATGTGCTGGGATTTGCTAATAACTCACCTCCTTTGTTGATAGTGACACTTCCTTGCTCAGCAAGCAAGCAAGGAGGCATCTGGAGAGGTGGCTACATAGGCACCTGCAAGTGGACCCACAAGACTTAAGGCACAGGCAGGCTTGTGACCTAGAGGAAATCGTACGCCTGTATTCCAAAGCCAGAGAGAAATAAATGGCCAGGACCAGCCTCCCCTCTCAGTGCTCAAACTCCCAGGAGTGGCTCATGTTTCTCCACTGAGAATTGTTCAGGATGGCAAGAGACATAGAATGTTGGAAATAAAAATAGCCTTTAGGAACCATTTGGTCATCTCTCTTCAAACTGTGCTCTCTGGCAGACTGGTATTCTTTGCAGGTGCCTTGGGGAGAACCAATATCCCCCACTCCCTCTCCATCCACAGCAGCCCCTCTCTTATCTGACTTGAGTGTAAGCCTTTCTCATAAGGAGTTCATCTGAGCATCTGGTTCTATTGCTTCACAGCCAGAAACGGTACGGAAGCTGCTGAAGAGTTCATCCAAGTCACACATTTTGGCTTGTGTCCAGGTGCTTGGAAACGGACATCCCAGGAGAGTAAGGGATGTTCCCCAAGTCACACAGATGACAGGGTCAGAATTCAAACCCCTGTGTCCTGACTGCTGGCCCAAGTCTTCCCACCCACCCCCACTGTCATTGGGGACATAAGGCCCATCCATCTCTCCTTCTGCCTCATTGGGCGGAAGACCATGACGACCAGCAAGAAGAGAGAAGATGTAGGAGATGATGCAGAAGCAAAGCAATTCACAAGAATCAACCCAGAAAAGATGCTACTTTTCTGCCTGATTTGTCCTAACGGTGGCCCTGCCTCCCTGGCCAAAGTCCCAAGATAAGACAGGGGACTCTTCCCAAGCATTTTCCCTTGAGCTTCTGGAGAAGAACACAGAGAAGAGAAAAACATGGTCCTCCTTCAGCAGAGCAGGCAAAGCCAGGCTTTTGCACCCCAGTTTGAGCACCAGAACCACCACATACCAGCCCTGTGGCCAGACGCAAGATGGCTAACCTCTCTAAGATTCAGTCTCCTCATTTATTCATGGCCCAGAGAGGATGATTATAGAGGTCAAGTGATGTCACCAACACCAAGCCTGTAGCACAGAGACTCACCCTACAGTAAACGTCCCCAAAGACATTTATCCTCCTGCTCTGACCCACAAAACACTCACTGTGAGAGATAGGACATGCTCAGAGATAACTATGATACATTTATGGAGCACCAGCTCTGTGTGAGGCTGTTCACGAAGCTCCTTTTGAACACCTCTAATCCTGGCAACATTCCTGTGAGGCAGGAGTTGTGACACCCATTTTAAAGATAAGAAAACTGAGGCTTAACTGACATCTTTAAATCAAGCTCAATGCATTGATCTAGTGGGAGAAGCAAGATTCCAACACAAGTGCATCAGACCACAGGATTCATCCTTTTGGCTGGTCTACCAGATGCCTCCCATCCCCTGCATTGGTGCCACGCTGCACTGGTACCATCTTGTAGGATGAATGGGAAGGCAAGACCTGCTAGATGGGGAGAGCAGTGTCCACAAAGGCAAAAGACAAGCCAGGGATGGGCCACCTGGGAAGAAGTCTGGCAATAGACTTACATTCCAATGTGGTCACTTGAGTTTCCGTGTACTTCTTGATCCACAGCATGCCAGGTGGGGCAAAAGAAACACTGACAGTGTCTTGAGATGGGAAACAATACACTTAGGCTCCAAACGTATGGGCCTGGAACCACACTGCCTGGCTTCAAAGCTTAACTCTGTCACTGAGTGTCCCTAGGCAAGGTGCTCAACTACTTTGTGCCTCAGTTTACCCAGCTGTAAAATGAGATTGATAATAGTACCTAATAATATTATTACCTAATTTCAATGCCTGCACAGAGTAAGCTTTCAACAATTGTTAGCCATTTCTATGATTGTTGCCAATATCATTCCTATCCTGACATACTATACTTCTCGGCAGTCCTGATTATTGACCTGTTAGATTAATTTATCCCAAAAGTCAAATACCTTGGGAACTTGTACACTGAGAATTTCAACATCTCAGAATCATTAAATATCAGACTCCTAGAATTATAGAACCTTCAAACCTAAGAATAAAAATACAGTTAAAGCCAATAAAATTTACAACATAAATTTCCCATAAATGCTGCCCTCCTCCTCTCTCTTTGGGGGGATTGGAGCTATTATTTTGTCACCTGGATCTTTGACTTTTCTCCCCAGAAATATATGTATTATTATTATTTTTTTGTTTCAAGGAGAAGCATTTATGTTCTTTTTTCCCCCTCCCCTTTTCTTTTTGCTCTCTCTCCCTCTCTCTCTCTCCAATATGATGTGATGGGTAAAATATCAAGTGCAATAAGTCAAAATTTCTGACAGAAATAATAGAGCCCGCATCCATTTCCAGCCATTCTCTCAGTGATAACAATTAAGCCCCGGACAGTTTGAACTTTTTACAAAGAATTAATGATGCATGTGAACACGGGGGGAGAACAATTGCTAATAATTTATGAAGTCTTCACCAGCTCAAAGTAGTAAGTTTGGTAAAGTGAAGGGTGGGGGGAAGCTTTGAAAGGTAAACACTTTGAAAAGCCATTCTGAGGATCTGCCCTGTCAATTGAGAATTTACTACATTCCATTAAACAACCTAAAATAACTTCTATGGTAATCACCCTTCAGATACAGGCGCCGGTGCCGACAAAGGTATTATTAAGTTAAATTACCCTAAAAGTGTTGGATTGACAGAAAGGTTCAGTCAATGGTTTGGAAAGCCGGGGTCCCTAAATGACACCAGCAAACAGATACTGATGTTCTGAGGCTGGAGAACCTGGCTCTACCAGACCTGGAGCTAACAGGATTTCAATTTGAGCTTTTAAATATTTCATACTCCCCCTGCACATCTCAGGAGGAGGGCTGTGGGATTCACAGACGTGGAACTCCTTGCCTTGCCTTTCCGGCCAGAATTTGAAAGGTAGCTCTGAGTGGAAATAAACAAAGAGACATATGGTGAGGAGGCTTTGTCTCTTTGAGGGGAAATGGGAGTGGTGAAGGGGAACTCAGCAGCTGAGTCTGATGGGGGGACGGAGTCACGAGTCTCAATTTATAGAAAAAGGAAATGAGGTCTCTTACCCAAAGCCACCCAGCAGGACTGTGGCATCACTAGAATGTAGAACACTCCATTTCATGATGACAAGGGCTGCCCCTCTTGATTTTGATGGCTCCCAGAGTCAAGCCTAGTTTGCCCCTTGTGGGACCCCCTGAACATTTCCAAATAAATTCTATTAATACATAACATGCCTGGAGAAAGGTGAACAAGTCTTAGTGTGTAGTTCAATGAATTTTTCCAAACAAAATGTGTATATAACCAGCACTGGGCTCAAGACACACAACATTCTCCCCTACACCATTCCCAATTCCCAGTAAATTCTCATGTTCCCAGGCCACTACCCTCACCAAAGAATAACCACCCTCCTAACCCCTTACACATAGATTACTTTGCCCAGCTTTGAAACTTGACACAGGTAGACTCCCATGCTATGTATTCCTTTGGGTCTGCCTCCTTTCACTCAAAATCATGTTTGTGGATCATCCATGTTTTTATAAGTCTTTGTGGTTTGTTCACAGTCATGGTTTCTTAGTTTTATACTGTGTGACGGTACCACAATTTATTTTGCCATGCTTCCATTGTGAGGATTTGGGTTCTTTCTTGTTGAGACTAATACAAATTTTTCTGCTATAAATATTCTTTTGCAAGTTTGTTAGTGCCCATGTGTATATATTTCTGCTGGATTTATATCAATAAGTGGAATTACTGGGTCACAGGATATGCATAAGTTTGGCTTTAGTAGATGATGGTAAACAGATTTTCCAAACTATTATTATCAACTTAGTTTCCCACAAGCAATATAAAATAGTTCCACATACTCCACATTCTCACCAAGACTGGGTATTTCCTAGCCTTTTAAATATTTTAACTATCCTGGTGTGTGAGCAGTGGTTTCACATTGTGATTTTAATATGCAATTTTTCTGTGGACTCCTGAAACTGAGCAGGTGAACTTATCGGTCATTTTGATATCCATTTTGATGAAGTGCCTGTTCAAGTCTTTTGCCCATTTCTCGGTAGGATTACCTGCCTTTCTTATCTTGACTGTGAGAGTCCTTTATATAGTTTAGACATAAAAGATTTGTTACATGTTTCAGATATCTTCTATCACTCTATTTCTTGCCTTTTACTCTCTTAATGGTGCCTTTCCATGAACAAACATTCTCAATTTTAATCTTAAGTTTAATGTGATTTGTCTATTTTTGGCCCCCACAAATATGTGTTGTGTGAAGGAACACTAATGAGACCAAATCCAAGTTGGCTTGGCAGCCTGACTATTCTTTCTTTTAATAGAACATTATTTTGTGGATTTTTCAAGTTTATTTATTTATTTTGAGAGAGAGAGAGAGAACGTGTGCATGTGTGTGACTGGGAAGGGGCAGAGAGAGGGAGAGAGAGAATCCTAAGCAGGCTCCACACTGTCAGTGCAGAGTCCATGTCGGGGTTTGATTCTACAAATTGTGACATCATGACCTGAGCCAAAATCAAGAATCAGATGCCCAACTGACTGAGCCACCCAGGCGCCCCATGACTATTCTTATTTCACATGCCTAAAATGAGGACATCCAATAGTAGAAGGTCCATCTAAAAGAATTTCCTAGGGGAGCCTGGGTGGCTCAGTCAGTTGGGCATCCAACTTTTGGTTTCCGCTTAGGTCATGATCTCAAGGTGCATGGGATAGAGACCCTCATTGGGCTCTACACTGACAGTGCTTAGCCTCCTTGAGATTCTCTCTCCCCTCTCTCTCTTCCCCTCTTCCCATGCTCACAGTCTCTCTCTCTCTCTCTCTCTCTCTCTCTCTCTCTCTCAAAATAAATACACTTTAAAAGAATTTCCTAGATAAACAGTGATATTTTACATATAGCCAAGTGCTGCCTCCATGCAAGTATTCATTCAGTCAACACAACTTTCGAGAGAGAGGGAGAGAGAGAGCACATGTGTGAGCAGGGGAGAGGGGCAGAGGGAAAGAGAGAGAGAATCTTAAACAGGTTCCATGCTCAGTGTAGAGCCCAATGCAGGGCTTAATCTCAGAACTGTGAGATCACAACCTGGTTGACACATGTTTTTAAGGGCCAACTCTGAGCCAGACTCCGACCTCGGCACTGGAGATATGACAGCAATGAGCAAGAAAACCAAGTCCTTGTTGTCAAGGAGCTTAAATTTTAGTAGGGGGCAGAGACCATGCACATGTTAAATGGTAGGTGGGATTAGGGATGTATTACTAAGCGCTAAAAGGAAAAATCGAAAGGGCAATAATGGTGGGTGACTGGGGAGGAGTCAGAGAGACCTCTCTGAGGTAATGGTTGAGCTAGAAACTTAATGATAGGAAAGAACTTGCCTTGTAAAGCCTTAGAAAGGAGAAGGCTCCAGGAAAAAAACATGTGAAGGCCTTAAGTGTTTAAGGGTCTCAGAGGAAGGAAGTATGGCTCATACATATTAGGTGGGTGAGGTGGAGGAGATCTGGTTGGGTTGTGAAGGGCCATGGTCATAAGTTGAAACTTCAGGGAAAAATTATATCAGATTTTCCATTTAAATTACGGATCTGGCTTCTGAGTGGAGGATAGATCATAGCAGAGTGAAAAGCATGCTGGGAGACCATTAGGAAGCCATGACAGCAGTGTGGAAGGGGGTGAGGGTGCCCCGGTATGGTTTCAGATGGGGTTGCAAGCAGAGACTACCATGATTCTTGGGGGCTGGAAAGGAGTTGAGAGAGTAAGGCATCCATGCCCCTGCAGGCATGCGGCTCACATTCAAGCCTCCTCAAGACAGAATCTGCAAAGACAGTAATGTTTCCTATGGTTGTAAAAACCTTTCCCAGAAGAAGATCCATGTGTCTTCCTAAAACCATAGCTTCTCAGAAGTGGAGGGGTTCCAGGGGTCCCCTAGTACAATCTCCACTCTTCTCCTCTGTTTGCCTTCAGAACATCCCCAGCAAGGAACTAGCCAGGTTACACTTGAATATCCCCATGACAGGGGAGCACTGCACAATCATCTTTGACTGGGCTAAACTCCCTAATATTTCCATCTTAATTTGACTCTCCAGAAAAAAAGAAAGAAAGGAAAAATGTGTCTGGACCACTCATGTTGCCTAAGATAGCCTGTTCTCCCTTCTGAGCCTAACAGAAAATTTCTCCACGATTTTAACTTCAGTTCCTTACCTGAGTATCCTGCACAATATTGGGCATCAAGCCACACGACACACAACAGAATGCGCAGGACGTGTCTTTAGCACATCAGTGAAGTCAGCCGTGCACAGTACCTGGCAAAGTGTAACTTCCCTCTGCATGGTGGTTGTTATTGCTTTTGTGGTCACTGTTATTATTTTCATTGTTATTGGTCTCAGGAACAATAGTATTGTGCTATTAAAGCTTGTTTTGTTTGGAGATCTGCCCCATGTGCTCATTTGAGTGTCTCCAGGTATCAGACAACAGGACAGATGACATTTGTTCTTATACTTGTGTCACTTTGCACCTGCTACTCTTTCTACTTCCAACACCCTTCCCCTCCTTCATTCTCTTGTAAAGTCACATTAACCACTCAAGATTTGGCCCAGGTACCACCTTCTCTGTAAAACCCTCTTCATACCTCTTTCTCTCCCTCTCTTCCTCTCTCTCTCTCTCTCTCTCTCTCTCACACACACACACACACACACACACACACACAGCAGGAAGATGCTATGCATCTTCCCCTGTCTCAACTCATCTCATCCTCACAAATATCCTAGAATGCAGGTGTTACTGTTATCCCATTTTATAGACAGGAAGACTGAGGCTGGAGAGGGGAAGTGACTCCTTGCCAAATTAGCTGTTGGTCCTGAAAGTCAATGTCATTTCCTCAGGAAAGCTGGTCCTGGCCAATGCTTCACAGAGGTCAGACCCTGCCCCAGGGAAACCCGTGGCTCCTTGACATTACACTGAGCCCAGCTTGTAAAGATGTCTTCATTTGTTCCAGTATTCGATGATGTCCATCTTCCCCCTTGAGACTTCCAGCCCAGTGGGGTCAGGGACTCAATCTGCCTGCATCATTTTTATATTCCCAGAGCATGATAAGCAGCGGGTGCCCAAAAATAATTGAGGAAAAATAGAAAGGAGGACAGGGAGGAAGTCCACATAAAAACAACAAAGGGCAGTAACAGGTTCTCCTAGGGAGCATTGTCCATTGTGTAATTCTGGAACTGCATGGGGAAAAGGACCCTGGGCTCTGATGCCTTCCCCCCAGAGGAAGTGAGGCCCTCCATGATCTTCTCTACTTGCAATAAGCCTTTTTCTGCCCACATAGGTTCTTTTGGGCCCACAGAGCCCCCTGATCTAAGAAGGCCTGTTCTCTGCCACCTGTGTGCCTTCCCCTTCATTCTTAACCAAACTAAGCTGTCTTGGCCCCATGCCTCCCTGCTGGGAGCTGGAGAAGCAATTAATCCTGCAGGGCCCCCCACTGCTATTGGAAACAGGAAACTCCTGGAAGCCTGACAGCTGTGCATGTTGGCAGAGAGGGCCCACCCAGGCTGCTCTAAATACAGGCTGACCTGGCAAGGAGCTCAGGAGGGGGTGCCCTCCTGGGGCAAGGAGTGAAAAGACAACTCTAGGAGAACATTCATCTTCCCTCTTCCCACAACTGTCTAGTGAGGACTTCTAAGAGGGGATCAGTCACCTGAAGCCACAGTGAATCAGACACTAGCCCATCGAGAATTCCAAAGACCAGGGGATAAGGCATGGCTTGATCTCTAACATGCTGTGTCACTATGTGACCTTAGGCAACTCACTTCAACTCTCTGAATCTGGGTATCTGAATCTCTGTATCTCATTTCCATCCCAAACTTGGAGTGCCACCAGCTAAAGGAGACTGGAGTCTCTACCTACCTTCTGGTGCACAGTTAACCATCTTAATGTTTGGATGGATGGATGGATGGATGTGTGGATGGATGAATAGATAGGCAAATCTCACTAAACATGATGCACATCTTCTTGGTGACATCATGAATATATATTCCCAGTCTTGAGAGCTAGCAGGCATGGATTTCTGGTTGCAAAGTGTCAGGTACTGGGTTCTAGGAGAAATGTCCTAGAATCCATGGAATCAGATCACTGTGTCCCACCACACCACCAACCTCGATGGATTCTGTCACCACTTTCCAGAATGTATTGGGCCATCCTCCTTAGGAAATTCCAATCAGCCCCTGTGGGTCCTGATGCAGTTCTTACCTGCACCTAAATGTCCTCCCTCTGCACAGAATCCTAAAAGGTTGGAGATAAAGAGATCTCAAGGATTATTGAATCGAACCCACTTGCGTAACAATAACGACCACAACAATTTAAAAAGCTCTAACTTCTAAGTATTGTGTTCATTATTTCACACATGGGGTTGCATTTACTCACAGTTCTCCGAGACGCAAGACCCTTTCTATACATAATACATACACACATTCTATCTATAATTCTCAATTAAAAGTATTAAACGTACTAGATACTTTCAAATTATTTTTCATGGTGACATAAAGCTCTCATGAAGGCCAAAATGTAAGCATCCTTTTTCTAGGCTTAATCTACTCCTGTGCTTTTCTGGGACCCCAAACATGCACTTAGTCCTTCTTTGAGGTGATTCAGCACTGCCTGCAGATAGGGAATATTATTGTCACTTTAGAGACAAAGAATCGTAAGTGCAGAAAGATGAGAACGAAAGCCCTGCAGTTAGCAAGTGGTAGAACCAACGTTCGAACCCAGATCTGTCAGATTCCAAAACTCCCACCTCCTCTTTAACAAAACCTCCATCTTCAATGGGGAGATCAAGACCTAGCAAGGGCAGATGGCTTGCCCAGGGTCACACATGTAGTCCAGAACCCAGGTTAAGATGCCTTCTCTTGGCTTCTTCCATCAGCCAGATTCCAAAGCCATGTGTTCAAAGATTCTGCCAGACCCCTTCCTCCCCAGTGTGGCAACTCTGTTTCCAGCCATGGCAGAGCCCTGGGTGCACTGTGACCATGAGCAACATAAAACGGGTGAAAATATTTCCATTAGATTTTTTCCTTTTGATGGGTGAGAATTTTCCAGGTCTGGGCACCTTTGAAATCTCCCAATGTCAGCCATCATCAGCTGGAACTGGCACCTCTGGTAATAAATTGAGAATGTCACATCTCCCAAACTGCATTATTACCGTTTATAATTTTGATTGTTCATTTGCATACGAAAATTAGTCCTGTGACATGCGTGAATTTTATTTTATTCTTGAACTAATTATAAACAAGAATGCCACATTATTTACATAACTAATTATTGTTCCTTATGTTCCCCTGTTTTTAAATGGGGGGCCTGTTCTCCATTGGTTAACTACGCAGATGAAAAATCCAAGAACATTTCTAAAGTTTAGGAACTTGCTCTATTTGCATCAAATACAAATTCCTTTGAATGAGAGATAATATGCTTTCCATTTTAATAGGCCTAAATTAGGTTGATCTTAATTTATAGTTAATTTGAATGAATAATTCCTGTCTACCTGAGTCTGTTTTTTCAGCAGCTCATTGTAAATGTTTATTAACCCATAAATCTTCTGCCTTCCTTTAGGAGGTGATTTTAAGGGCCCCCCAAACTAGAAAGACTATGCTGCAGAGGGGGGGGGAAAAGTCACACAAGCAATTAAGAAACCCTGGTACAAGTCCCTGTGCTGTTAGCTACATGCTGTGTGCCTTTAGGCAAACACCTAACCCTCTCTGGGCCTCAGGTTTCTTAATCCTTAAATGAGTGGGTTGAATTAGATGGCTGCTAAGATTCTGACCCTCTTCAACATTATGGGGGGGGCGGGGGGAGGCAGAAAGTTCTAGGTATCTTCTTCATCTTGCCTTCGATGAACATGCTCCCTCAATCTCTCTTTTGATTAAGATTTTAAATCTGTCTCCACTCATGGGGAACTGACCCATTTTATTGGCCCATATAAAAGAAGGGGAGAAGTTTCTACCAAGAAGAAGATTGGAGGGGCTGCCAGGCTAATGGTTGTGTTCAAGGCACTGAACCTTTGGGCAGACAGGGGTTGGGCAGACCACACTGCTGGGGCTCTGCAGAGGCTCCTTCTAGCTGACAATCATACCCAAAGGCATGAACCACACTGCCGCGTCTATAGGGGAAAAGACCTCTGGAGTCTGAAAGACCTGGATTTCAACCTCTGTTTTGTCTCTTCCTCTGAAAGATGACTTCACGTGTCTGAGACTCCGTGTGTCAAATGAGAATCACAATCCTCCCCAGTTCCAGGGAATTGCTGGAGGATCAAACAAGAGAGTAACATGCAAATTGTCTGGGACCTAAACCGGTGCTCAAAGCTAAATCCTGGTCTTTCCTGCTCACTATTTGACCTCTGGAGGTGAGAAAGAAGAAAATAATGATATACGGATTGAGTGCTTCTTCTTCAGATTTGGCCCAAGAGTCCCTACTTCAAGGAAGCACTCTCTGACCTCCCAAATGAGGTCGGACGCGTCACGGGAGCCTCTCAGGGATCCATGCACCACCCTTCATGGCAGTGATCACAATCACAATGTCACATTTCTGTGTGTGATGTCTGTCTTGACCATCACCACCGCCATCCAGCAGAGATGGACACCATGTCTTTTTTTATCTCTATCACATCTCTCAAGGGCTAGTCTCTAGCCAGTTCTCAATAAGTATTCGACCGATTAACGACCAAGCATTTGCCCTAGTTGGCCAACATAATCTTCACAAGATGGGCTCTGTTACTGTCATACCAACTTCACAGATGAGGAAACTGAGGCTCAAAAGGAAAAATCCCAGCTCAAGGTTACAGGCCGACTAAGTGGTGGACTTTGGGTTTCAACACTGACCTGAAGAAGTTCAGTCTCTTAGACTATTGTTCACCCGTCACCCAGAGATGAGACAAAATGGAGGGCCAGTAAGGCCGGGCTGAGTGGGTCCTTCCTCCGGAAGTCATCCAAAGTTAGTCTCTCGGTGCGTCTCCTGAAAAGGGTGCTGGCTGGTCTTTGAGGCACTCTCCAGGCAGAGGGGCCCCGTGCAGAACCCAAGAAAAAGAAAGGCAGGCTAAGCACCACTGACATTGGGTGGCATTTCTCCATAACTAGTAGCGAAAGGTCTATCACCCTTCACAAGAGGTATAGCCACAATGCCAACAGCCCAACCCTCCTGAGGCGTCGACCTGCCTCTGACCACCCCACTTTTGCTTTTAGATTTCCCCTATAGAAAAAGATTCTCCCCAGAGCAGGCAAATCATATCAATTCTTAAATTAACTCCATTCACTGAATCCTTGCTTCTGATGCTGTGTTGGGTATTGAGGACAAGGGGATAAATAAACACGACACAATATTAAAAGCCCACTGTTTAGATGGGGGAGTTTAGATGCTCAAGATAACCTTCTCCCAGACCCAAATATTCCCAGGACCCTGCAGCTCTCCCCCACCTTGCTGCTGAAGCCACTGCACCCGACCCATCGTGTCAGACATGGCCCCGGCTTCAGCTAACACTTCCTCCAGAGCATCTGTTACAACAGGGGCAGAGAAGGAAACTAATTCCCCTTCACCTCATCCCAGATTCTGGGATTCTTTTTGGCCCGAGGCAGGAAAAAAAAAAAAAAAGAGCAGACTCTTGGGACGGAGAACTTAGACTGTAGGCAGCCATGTTTGTACCACATGACCCCTGACCTTCCCTCGCCAGAGCTGATTGGACCGAGGATAGTCACCTGATGGAAAGGCGGGCAATCCATAGGCCTGTGAACCCAGCTCTGTGCCAGGCATCTGTATCCTCTAAGACCCGCGGCCCCTGGGACGTTTGGTTGTTTCAAGTCAACACTTGATTATGTCTGCCGTGTGCGAGGTCTGCCCTGCTGGGGAAAATTTTTAGATCGTGTGCATTTTGTAGTGGGCTGCAAAAACAGGAACTGCGTCCATGCACTTCGCCACGCCATGTTGAAGAGTCTTTGTACTGTGATTCTGAGCTTGGTTCTGTGTGACTAGCTTTGGCCATCGGGACGTTAGCAAATCGGGATGCTAGCTTGTTGGAGGATGGGGCTGAGCCACCATCTCAGAGGGGGCCAGCCTAGGACAGCACACAGCCCACGAGCGAGCGAGCCCAGCAAAGACCAGAAGGAACCCCCAGCCTAGCCCAGGCAGCCTGAGCCCTAAACATTATTCCTATAAACCGCTGATGCTTGGGTTGGTTCACAGCATTATTTTTTCCAGCCTTATTGAGGTACATATAATTGACATATAACATTGTGTGAGTTTAAGGTGTGCGACATGTTGATTTAAATAGATGTATATTGCAAAGTAATTACCTCCATAGCGTTAGCTAATCCCTCTGTCCCATCACATAATTACCATTTCTTTTTTGTGGTGAAAACACTTAAGATCTACTCTCTTAGCAACTCTCAAGTATATAATACAGTATTACTAACTCTAATCACCACGCTGTACATTAGATCCCCGGAATATTTTCAATTTTATACCCGGAAGTTTGTACCCTTTGACTGACACTTCCCCATTGCCCCCAATCCCTAACCCCTGGTAACCATCATTCTTCTCTCTATTTCTGTGACTTTGGCTTTTTCAGATTCTGTATGTGAGAGACATCAGACAGTATTTGTCTTTCTCCGTCTGACTTGTTTCACTTGGCATAATGCCCTCAAGGTTTATCCATATTGCAAATGACAGGATTACCTTCTTATGGTTGAATGATATTCCTGTGTGTGTGTGTGTGTGTGTGTGTGTGTGTGTGTGACAACTTCTTCATCCATCTATCTATCGATGGACACTCAAGTCTTCTCCATGACTTGGTTATTGTGAGTAACACAGCAATGACCAGGGGAGTGCAGATATCTCCACAAGATGCCATATTCCTTTTCTTTGGATAAATTCTCAAAAGTGGAATTGCTGGATCCTAAAGTAGTTTTGTTTTTGTTTTTGTTTTTGTTTTTGTTTTTGTTTTTGTTTTTGTTTTTGTTTTGAAGAGCCTCCATGCTGTTTCCAGAGTGGCTGCACCAGTTTGCATCCCCACCAACTGTGCATGGGGTCCGCTTTTCTCCACATCCTCGTCAACACTTGTTGCTTGTGTTTTTGGTGTTAGGCATTCTGACAGGGACCAGGTGACATCTCATTGTCATTTTGATTTGCATTTCTCTGATGATTAGCTGTACCGAGCACCTTTTCATGCACTCTGCCTGGGCATTTTTTTTTAAGTAGGCTTCACGCCCAGTACAGAGCCCAATGCCGGGCTTGAACTCACGACCCTGATATCAAGACCTGAGCTGAGATCAAGAAGGGCTTAACTGAATGAGCCACCCAGGCGCCCCTTCCCCGGCATTATTGTATCAGTCTATAACCAATACAAATGTGTATATCATTTTACACTTCGCCCAACAACTTCTTGCAAATCATTTCATCGGGGCCTCCATTCCTCACCTATTGAAAAAAGACAAATTACTTTCTCTAGTTCACACAATTAGAAAAGAAAGGGAGCCCTTGCTCCCATATTCACTCATTCCTTTACTGCCCAGCCACACTCCCACATGCAATAAATGGTCAGTATGTGCCATACCGACTACATACCAAGCATCGTTCTCAACGTTGAGTTTTCAAGAGGAAAAAATAAAAGCCAAAAGGCATAAATTCCTGCTGTCATTGAGCTTAAATTCAATTTTCCTTTTAAAATCCGTTCATTCGTTCATCATCTGCTCCCTGAGCACTTACTGTGTGTCTGGCACTGTATAGGCAAGTGAGGTCAGTCCTTTGTACTCAAGGATCTGAGAATCTCAGCATTTGGGTTACTGCCTGTCACACCCGCCAGACTGGACTTCTGGACATGGGAATAACAGCCACGAACTCCAAACAGGTCACAAATGCATACTTGAAACGTGTTTGGTTGAGGCGGAAGTGGAAATTAAATCCTCGTTTTCTTGGCCTGGGAGGGACTTTGCATTGACACAATTATCCTTCTGCTCAGTTTGAAATATTTGTTCAAACATTTATTTCTGTAATTGAGCAGAGAGTGCTGAACAGAGCTTCAAACAAAAGGGTCTCCGTGCGCTGGACTCTGTGACCTCTCCCCCGAGTCCATTCAATGATCAGACAAGGGCAAATATGGCCGTCAATTGGGTGTTTTAGGTAGAGACACGGTTGTCCAAGCGGTCACGGAACTCAGCGACCCCAATACCAATGACTGTGGTCTGCGGTTTAGTGAATGATGTATCCTTTGTTTTTCTAAGTTGTATTACCTGTTCATTATTCAAAAAGGTTGGAAGTTGGAAGGGGCCATGACTGGAATGAACAGCAACTCTCACTTCATGCAGACAACCTTTCTAGAACGTTCCTCAGAGATGAGGGCCATCTGAGCTTCTCAAAAGCGTCCACCAATACGGGGCTCCGCGCCTTATAAAGACATGGCACCCAAAAGCCGTGCCTTGGTAGAGACCCCCATGAGGAAAGAAATTCATCAGCTCAGCTGAGGGGGCGAGGGTGAGGGTGAGGACTTGGCCCCCGATGGCCCTGTGGTTTCCTTGGCCCCTTGAACGCTGGTGAGACAGGAAGGAAGGACAGGGAAGGGAGGGAGGGAGGGAAAGAAAGAGACAGAGAGAGACGCTATCGGAGAAACACTGCTGTTTTGACGTGGTTTCCAAGTAATTGCAGTTACCAAGAAAGAAAATTGTTTTCCTTGCAGAAGTCAAGAGAGCATTTCCTTCCCCTTCACCTCCCCCATCGCTGTGTTTGCGCACACAAGGCTGTCAGCCTGTGGTTTTGTTATGTTCACATTTCTGTGTTGAGACACGGCTCTACACGGGCGTCGGGTGAAAGAGAATGTCCAGGTTCCCGGCATTGGTGACTAAGGGAGGCTGCTTCGAGTCTCCACAGTAGGGCTTAGACCATGGCCATCTGCCACACTGCCGCGACCAGCTGGAAAATAAATAAAACCGGGCAAGTGGGAGAACTGGGTCCTGATCCTCATTCTGCGTTCACAGGCTATGTGACCCTGGGCAAGCACCTTTCCCTCTCTGGCTCTCAGGCATCCTACCTTCAAAGTGAGGAAATGAATCCAAATGGATTCTGAGGCCGTCCATCCCTTTGCTGACATGCTGACATCCCTCAAGCCAGTTTCTTTTCTCAAGGAGTGAAATAAATGACCACATTGCTCACTCAAAATGGCCAAAAAAGAATTTCTCCACTTTTAAGCAACTACAGGACCAAGCAGCAGAAATTCAAGAATGTGAGATCCTCAGTGTAAGAAATATACTTTTTCCCCCACAAGGCAAGCCGCTGACCATCCAGAACCTTCTGTGTTCACCACTGTACTTAATCACTCTGCATAGCAACTGTAGGAGGTAAGTATCATTGCTATCCTCAGTTTGCAGATGAGAAAACTAAAGCCCAAGGAGATAAAGTGACTTGTTCAAGGTCACCCAGAGGAACAGGGATGCTAACCCCTAGCTGTTTGAGTCCAAATTATTTCCACTATCCTTGGCTGCCACTTGAGTGTCATTGCGAACATACAACCTGCCCTGACAGTCCCCAATGACCTCAGGGAAAATGCCCGGGCTCTTCTTTCCCCTCTAAAGTGGCCCTTTCTCAGGGCACCTGGGTGGCTCAGTCAGTTAAGCATCCAACTCTTGATTTTGTGAGATCAAGTCCCACATGAGGCTCTGCACTGATATCCGGAGGCTGCTTGAGATTCTCTCTCTCTCTCTCTCTCTCTCTCCACCCCT
Organism: Panthera tigris; assembly: GCF_018350195.1. Lineage (NCBI taxonomy): Eukaryota > Metazoa > Chordata > Mammalia > Carnivora > Felidae > Panthera > Panthera tigris. The sequence continues at coordinate 25,900,535 of NC_056671.1, forward strand.
CCCCAACCCTCAAAAAAAAAATAAAGCCTCCACCAACTAGTTTTGTTTTGTTTTGTTTTGTTTTCAGAAATACAGGTGATGCCAAGCTCCAGCTCTGAGCAGAGAGACCTCAGGCTGGCTTTTAATTAGGAGGCCCCTGATTGTTTGTTGTGACTTTAGTAACAAGCATCCTGAGCCCTGGGGAAATCATTAAACAGGCACAAAGGCAACCAGACTTGTTCAGGACTCATGCTAGAGGACAGAGAAGAAGGAGGAGGGGTGATGTCCCTTCTCGAGGAGTGTCCTGCTGCTTCCACGCCCAGATAGAAAACAAACAGGACCAGACTCTGGTCAAGGAGGGAAGCCGCTGTGTCGTTTCTGCCCCTGCTCCCCCCGCTCAGTGCTCCCTACAAGGGGAGGCAAAACCACTCTGTCTTCTGTCCATTTCTGCCCAGCTGGGGAACGGTCCCAGAGCCTAGGTCTTTGAGCTGGAAGGGACGTGGAGGCCACCCACTATCCCCCAAGTCTGTGTCACCTCTGGACAGCTCTAAATATGAGACGTAGTTTTCTGTGGTCGAGACTAGTCCCGTGACCCTGCAACTTGAACCTCATTTGTCTTAAGTATTCTTCTCTCTTTAGACATTCATCGAGCACATATTCACTGAAGTTTATGTTTGGTGTTAGATGAGCTAGATGCTGGGGGCATAATGGTGATCGGGAACAGTCCTCATCGTCAGTGGGGACACTGACATATCCCACAGTATCCAAGTCTAATCGTTGCCAGGTTTAACACATACAGTTTCCTTAATTGTTTCTTTGGAGACATGATTTTGGCCACTCACCAATTTGTCATCTCAAAGTTACAAACCTGATACTTAGGTCAGTCCCCCGGGGAGACATGATCATGTCCCACGTTACACACACCCCACACCCAAACTCACACGTTTACAAACTCGACCATTCAAAAGACAGTTATTGAGCACCTACCAGGTACCAAGGGGCCAACTGTGAATAAAAACAGGCATTGGCTTTGCTTCCCTGGAGCTTTCAGGCTGCACAGAATAAGAGGCATTCGTCAAACAGGCATGAGAATAAATACAGTAGTGCCTTTGGAGCCATGGGTGATGTGGAAATGAGCAGGTGCCGTGAAGGAAGGTGCAGACCCCTCAGGTGGGAACTGACCCACCTGGGAGACACAGGGGGAAGCTCCTGGAAAGAGGTGAGCTCTTCAGGCCCCATGATGTCCAAACTGAAAGAGGAATAGGGATGGTCTGTCTGAAGACTTGAAAGCTTCCAGATAGAGTGAGGTAGGTGAGGGTGGGATGGCCCCAGATGGGGTTAGAAAAGAAGCCACAGTCAGGCGGGCGCTTGTCCAAGCCAGAGTCTTGGGGATCTTCCCCAGGATCCCAGAGAGCTGCTACAAGTTAGAAGCGAGAATTGCTGTGAGCCACTTCCGGTTTGAAGGCACAGCCCAGAAGAGGCAATGGCAGAAGTGGAGGGAGGCCAGGAAGGAGACTCGTGCAGCGAGCCACAGCCCCACATCTTCATACACCCTCGCCCACCCGCACTCACCTGCCCTTTTATCACGCACACGCAGAGATTCCAGAGGAAACAGGCAGACAAAAAAAGGAGGCGGCTGGAGTGTGCACGATAGGGCATGGTTGGGGTTGGTATGGGCGGAGCTGGGAGACCTTATGGCTAACCTTCCTGTTTGGTCCCTCGACCTCAGCTCCCTCACCTAAAAAATGGAGGCTTGAGAATTAAGAATAACACGTGCATGGGACTCTGGAAAGTCTCTTTGGGTAAGGACTCTGTGGGTGAGGTTTCCATTCCCTATAGAATAAACATTGTGAAAGGTAATGAGTCGCCCATCACTAGAGGCCTTCAAGCACAAGGTGGGCAACGACAGCGTTAGGGAACTGAAATGGGGAGAATGAGGGTAAATAGTTATTCAGTCCCGACTATCTGCCAGTTATTGGGACAAATGTCTGTATGCCTTATTAACCACTTTTAACAAAAATGTGAAGTCAGAATTTTTAGCCCCCTTTGGCAGATGAGAAAACTAAGGCTTGCCCGAGGTCACTCCGCTAGGAATGAAGAAAGCTAGCATGTTTCGGATGCTTACCGCGTGCCAGAGACTAGGCTAAGTGCTTTACAGGTGTTATACTGTGTCATCTCCCAGAAATGCTCGGAAGCACGCTGTCCCTATTTTATGGATGAGAAAACTGAGGCCAGGGCAGATTAGAAGGTCACCCAGTGTCATACAGTGAGGAAGTGAGAGTGTCCGCATTCTACCCCCAGAGCCCTGATTCCGACACTAAATTCCCTCTAGAAACATCAGGTCTCACTTTCAAAGTCAATTCTGGCTGACCTTGAAATGCATCCTCTTGGCTCCTGCCCCTGCGGAGTCCCCTGGGCCCCCTGGCGATCTGGAAATTCCCTTCCGGAAGCCAGAAGTCTGAAATCAAGGTGTCTTCAGGACCACGCTCCCTCCAAAGGCTCTACTGGAAGGATCCACTCCAGGCCTCTCTCCAAGATTCTGGCAGGTTCCTTGGCTTGTGGAAGCATTGTTCCAGTCTTCACATGGAGCTCTCCCCAGATGTGCGTCTGTCTCCACCTCTCCCCTTTCTGTAAGAACACCAGATGTATCGGATGAGGGGCCCACCCTACTCCAGCATGACCTCATCTTTACCAATTACATCTGGAAGGACCCCGTTTCTGATGTCCCCTTCTGGGGCACGGAGCGCTGGGACTTCAACATAGGAATTTGGGCTGGGGGTGGGAAGACGCAATTCAACCCCATGTGTCCCCCACGCCATGTGTCTCTGCCTGTTGAGAGCAGGTGGGCGGTGAGGCTCTAATGGACCCTGGACGACTGCTGGTGCCACGTCCCCTCCCTCCATTCTGCACTACCTCCCAGCCCCACCCCTCTGTGCTGAGCCCAGGGCTCTGTTTTGGGTCCTGCTGTCATCCTGTATTAGCCACAGCCTGGGGCCTGGCTGCCTCTGCAGCGGAGCAGCCAGGAAGCAGGGAGGAAGCCCCCATCCCTTCCAGGAGAGGCGGGTGAATATTTCATACGGTGCAAGAGAGTGGAATTGCGTACAGCCACCTCCTGCAAACTCAACATGACAACTCATAATGGGACGATATCAGTACAAATCCAGCCTCGCGGCAGCCCGGACCCTCCTGATAATTCCTCACATATTGTGCTCACGTTACTGTAAATACAATCCCTAACTCAGGCTTCCATCATAACCGGCCGATCGGAGGGAATCACCCCATTTCTGCAGCTGAGAAGATTGAGGCCCGCAGAAGGCAACTGGCCCGCAGTCACGCAGTGGGGGAGCGGTGGCCCCCTCGGGCAAGAGCCAAGGAAGCGTAGAAGGAATGAGTAGGGCTGGTCCCTGGTGCTCCTTCGGGGAAGAGTGGGGAGCAAGACAGAGAGGTCTAGAGGGTCAAGGCCTGGTGCGGCGGGGGGGGGTGTTAGGGGATGGGTGCCGTATAGGTGTGGTAGACCAAGAAAGAGCTAAGTGCTGGGGTACAAGCAAGAAAGAAATGGATCCCAAGGAAGTCACTGGGATCGCTGGACACGGGCAAGAGGTGAATCAGGCATCAGGAGTGGGGCACTGGACTGTGACAAAGAGAAATTCCCAAGCCAGAGGGAGAAGGCTTTCATGCTTCCTCCTGATTGGCTCATCAGGAGGAGGGCCCTGTCAGTGTGTGGGACAGTAAGGAACATTCAGTCCCTGGAACAGAGACTGAGCTTCAGGGAAGTCTCCAGTTTCGGCGGAAAATCCATAGCTTCACAAGGAACCAAGACTGGAGCCTGGACGCGGGAAGCAGGAGAGCGTGTTGGTTTCTTCTCCTTTTGTCCCCCACCCTGAGTCCATTCTTCTTCCTTCCCTGCTCTGCTCTGAGTCCCAAGACGCTGACTCTCGGGAGCCAATCACCCAGTCTTCTGGCTTGGGATGAGATAACGACTCCAGAGTCAACGGTGGGGAAGTACCAGATACCAAAAGGCCAGTGGGGATCTCAGAGGGACTTCTTGAGGATGAAGCCATCACAGAGGAAAGAGAGGCTGAAAAATAAATGCCTGTGCTTCATTAAGGCATCTGGATTCAGCCATGCCTAAAGGCCTACTTCTAGAGTTTTCAATGAGATGATCCAACATAGTTCCTTCTTCCCTTTAAAAGCTACACCCCGCCTCCGAAGGAGTCCAGACTGGCTCGGGTGATCTTGCAGCGAGCAATTCACTTGTAATGGAACTGACCATGGTTTGAATCACGGCTCTACATGACCTTGGGCAAAATACCCCATTCTCCAAGTCTATTGTTTCACACCTGCAATGTCCCAGGATGAAGAACAAAATAGAACAATACCTATAAAAGCACCTAGATCCTATTAGATACACCCAATAAATGAGTCTGCCTCCAACTGTCTCCCCTTTCTGTGTCCCCAGTGGAGCCAGGCACTGATGAGCTCATACGTGCCCACGGTGCCCACGAGACAACCGCACAGTCTTCTACTGTCATGTTCTCCTCCGCGCCTTGGAACCCTAGTGAAAAACTCTCATCCTGTGTGATCTGGAGCACGCGGCATGACTTCCCTGAGCCTCAGATGCCTCAAACGTATAGTGAAGATATGAATATGACTTCCCACGTGCCGTGAAACTGAGTTCACACACGTAAAGTGTTCGAACAGGGTCTGGGACATGAGAAATGCTCAGTACATGGCTGGTTATTTTGGTGGTGGTGGTGGTTTTAATCATAATAAGTCTCGTGATTGTGGACCCCCGGCTGTGGTCTCATGTATACACCATCTCACGCGGACCTCGATAACACAACCCTGTGAGGCTGGTGACGATGGCCCGACAGCCCCGAAGGGCGACAGCTCAGGGAAGCTGAGCTGCTTACCTGAGTCGTGGGGCTGGGGTTCGAGCGTGAGAGCCCCACCCCAAGATCGATGTGTCTAAGGACTACACTCCCCAGGATGGCGTCCCCACCCACGTTCCGCCAGCCACCATCCTGAACTTAGAAAGGCATCTTTTTGGCGCTCCACGAGTGCAAGCCGTCCAGAGAATGTTCCCGAGTTTGCTTCTCCAGCCACCCCCTTTTGCAAGCACGCTTTCTGCTCGTGTGAATGAAACCCACTAAATGGTATGGCATCTGCTCTAATTATAGGCTCCCCAGCCTGTGCCAAGAGGAAGTTGGTTGATGTACACTTGAGTAGATTTCAAATCAGATTTTGTGAGTCCCCAGCATGAGGGAAGGAGGCCAAGTTCTCCTCCAGAAGAAAATAACGGGAAATGCCAGCATCATGTGAGTGTTCTGGGCTCCTTTCCTGCGGGAGCAGGTGACGCCTTCTGCTCCCCAGGTTACAGAGCCCTTTCCCCAGCTGTTTTTACTCATCTCTGGCCTTTTCCAGGAGCTGGGAAGCGGTGGGGAACTAACGGGAGAAGCAATGGCAGGTGCTGGGCTGGAGGATTATGTAGCAAAATGGCAACAAGACTTTGCAGTCAGAGGAAACCGGATTCGTGCACGGCGCTGCGTCGTCTCAGCTTCCACGGCCTCTCGGAGTCTGAAACTCATTATCTACCAAATGGGGTGGCGGCGCTGGCCCGCAAGACACTCCAAGGGTCTGAGTCGCACTGTTTCTTCCACGGTCATCCAATTTATATGGGCAGCCCACTTTGCAGCGCACTGCGCCAGTTACCGTCGCGAAGAAGATGCCGCCCTGGGCTCCTTGGAGCCCCCGGTCCGGCCAGGAGCAGGCTGCTGGTGCGCCTCCTTAACACACACTGTGAGGAAAGAAAAAGAGGGGTCCGCGGGAGGAGGGGTGCTGCTCCAGAACTGGCGCTTCAGGGAGGACTTCCTGGAGGAGGCACACGTAGGCTACAATCTCAAAGGTGACTGGAATCAAGAAAGGATGAGAGAAGGAGTGATCTCCAGGTGGGAAGAGCCATGTGAGGACCCAGAAAGGGGACGACACGGCACGTTCCAGAAACGTCAATTAGCATGGCCACAAACTGGGAGGGGAATGGCCAAAATACAGAAATGTTTTGTTGTCGTTTTTTTTTTTTTATCATGGAATTCCATAGAGCCAGTCAAGACAAACATTAACAAAGAATACTGTATAACATGGGGGTTGTTCAGGAGAGACTGGGTGAGTTGCAATTGATATTGCTACATGAGTCCTAATGATGTAAAAATAATAATAATAATAATAATAATAATAATAATAATAATATACGTGTGAATGTGTTTTAAAAGAGTCCGGAAAGATATACATAAAAATGAGAACAGTAATTATCTCCAAAGGATGGGATTATGGATGGGTTTTCTTTCTTTTTTTTTTTTTAATTTCCCAATTTACTGCAATGAGCATGCATTGCATTTGTAATCAGAATATAGTTCTTTAAATAGTAGGAATGTTATTAATATAGATAGCGATATATAGATGCAGATCTAATAAGCCTTGCTGCAAGGATTATGCCTGATAATCGTGCAGAGCCTTTCAGAGCCGCACGGTGGGCACCCCTTGCATGGGCACCCGGGGGCACCTGCCAAATTGGCCAGAGCCCCCTCGGTGCCCATCCTACACTTCGTGCGGTGACCATCAGGGGCTGAGGCCGCTTGAGCTCCAGCCCAACAGGGCTCAGTCCGGTGGGGACACGGGCAGAAGCGTGGATGACGCCAGTGACAGCGTGGCCAGAGCTCAGCACCCAGAGGGAGAGCAGTCCACCCAGCTTTGAGGTCCAGAGAGGTGAAACCACATGTCTAATGTGTGTCATAGTGGGGACTCATCACTTTTCTTGACATGAAACCAATCCAAGGTGGGGGAAGAAACTATTTTAAGGCAATGAAAGGGGCTTATAGGCTCATGTAGCACAAAAGTCTAAGGGAGCAACATCAGGCATGGCTGGATCCAGGCACTTGGTGATCTGTCTTTCTCCATCTCTCGGTGTGCTTTGTTGGTGATAGTTTTACTCTCAGGCAAACTCTCCCTCAGGGAGGCAAGATGACCAGAAACAGTCTGGATATACCCCAACCTCCGCAGCAACCCCAACAGAAACCCAACTATCATTGGACCAGCTTGGATTTGTGTGACCTTCCAACCCGCTCTCTGTGGAAGGATTGCCCAGGCCAGGGTGGCAAGCCCACCCCTTAGGCTGGGAGGAGCCCCGGGTGTAGGAGGGGACCATTCCCACCAAGCAAGAACAAGAATCTGCCATCAAAACCCACAGAGTGGAATGGAGCCACCGAGAGGCAGTGTCCCACTCTGCAGGGGTTTGACCCGGCGCCGTCTCACTCACAGCCTGTGTGTTAACCAGTTTGCTCCAGTCCCTCTATTTTGATTGCCTCTTTCTAATTCCCTGGCCCTGGGCTGACCCCTCTCAGAGTCCCCTCTCGCAGCCCTCTGAACGGAGCTCTGGTACTTAACAGTCATGCCAAGCCAGTGATGGATGGCGGCTGTCACGAGGGCTCTTCAAAGGGGACGGGCAGCGGCCGGCCCGGAAATGACTCTTCAGTAGGGATGAAACCCAAATGGAAACACACACACAGTGGGGCCACCTCAGCCTCTTGCGGATGCTCTCCTTTGGCCCCGTGTCCCCGTTTCCAATTTGTACCCCAGGCCTGGAGGCAAAGCACAATGTCCCAGGCTACTCGAGGAGACAGAAATCTTAGCAGAAATTGAATCACGTGACTATCCTAGCAGCCAAATCACTGTTTGTCCCTTTCTGTTCTCAGAATGCCAGCCCTCGAAGATGCTCCAGGCGGCTTCTCACCCCACCTTCCCATCGAGCAGGGAAGGCCCAGAGAGGGCAAGTTCCTGTGCAAAGATTGCATAGCCAGGGGGTGGCGGTGGAGCTAGGATTGGAAAGGAAACTGAGCTGATATTAACTGCGTTAAAATAAAAGGAAAGAGAGCTGATATTAACTGCCTACCTACTGTGTGCCAGGCCCGTGCAGAGGGCTTTAGCCAGGCTTTCGCTGTTCGTGCAAACAACAGGGTAAAACTTTAAGGACAAACCCTCTGGGTGTGTAAGGCAGGAAAGAACCCGAGTTCTATACCGTGGCCCAGCTCTGCGGCACGTCCCTGGTGGAATCATCTCTGGTTCTGGGACTCAGTGTCTCCATTTAGAAAACAAAGCCGATGGCTCCAAGGGTATTTCCATCTCAGCATCCCAGATTGTGTGGTAGAGGCCATCCCGGGGGGTTGGGAAGGGCCCTCTTTCTAGCCATGACAGCCAGAGCTGGGGTCACAAGTTGCCTGTGTGAGCAGCAGTGGCATTGAAGGAGGGCAGCGTTAACTAGGAGGATAAAGTCCTAACCGTGGATGGAGCCCCTCTTGACGCAACTCCTGCCACCCCTCCATCCGCAACGCCTCCTGCCCCGCACCGGCTAGCATACCTGGTCACTTGGAAACACTCGAGCTGCTGGGAACAAACCCCCTCTCCTTCACCTCCAGGCCACCTCCAGGTCCCTTCCGCCTGGGACCCCTTCCTCCCCAAGCGCACTCCCTTGCTAACTCCTACTCATGCTCACTTCCTTCTAGGTCACCCCCCTCGCCCTTACCCCACCCCCCAAATTAGTTTAGGATAATCCCCCCATCACATCCCCACACCCTCTATTCCCCATCAGAGCACTTTTTACCGATTTTGCTGTCTCATGCAGACCTATTTATCCCACCAGATTGTCCGTGCCTCGAGGTCAAGACCGCGTTGAGTCATGGCTGGATCCCTGATGCCCAGAACCAGGCCTGGCACACAGGGTGCACAGAAGAATGAACCCCAACGAAACTGGAGCGGTATTGGGGATCCCAAGGGTTTGGGGGGAGATGAGGTCCCAGAAGGCCCCTCTGAGCACCAAACAGCAGGGTGCCTTGGCTTCCCAGTTTCCAGGACTCCTGTCCCCCAGCTACACATATTGTCAGTAGTAATAATAGCAATATCAGTCACAGGGATTGTATTTCAAGCTGGGAGTCTCTGGACAGGAGACCCGTCAGCATGCTCCCGAACCATCGCGGAAGCCTCCTCCCGGCCTCCCAGAGTCCGCCCTCGTCCTCCTTCTCCTCACTGCAGCCAGAGCGATCCTTCAAGAAGGCAGACGAGACCACGCCCCTCCTCTGGACACAACCCTCCAGAGTCCCCCGTCCCACCAAAAGCCCAAGCCCTTTGAAACTCCCCACGAGCCTGTCGCAGGTTGGGAGCTCAGCCAGGATGGTCCTTTCTCACACAATCTGGAATGTGGAGAAGGAAGAAACTCTGGGGTCATCGATTCCATCTTGTAAAAGGAGAAACTAAGATGTATCTAAGCTTGCACACTTGGGATGGAAGCTGGGGTAAGGGGAGGGGAGGGGAGGGGAGGGGAGGGGAGGGGAGGGGAGGGGAGGGAAAGGAAGATATCTGGCCAGAAGAGAAGCCAGGCACGGATGCGGGCCCCTGGGGACCTGGGAGTGAGGTGGATCATTGGAGGTGGCCACATCAGGTGGAAATGGCCAGGCCCTTAAACCCCTGCTGTTGTCAGTCAATGGATGTGGATGGTGAGGACAGCAAGGTCGCTCTCTGCAGCTGAGCCACCCGTGATGAGGGTGACAGCTGAGAGCCACAAGCCAATGACAACATATTGGGTCACTGTGGCCACAAAGCCTTCCCCTGAGGAGAGTCCTAACAAAGTCTCCGCTCAGCCCGCCTCCCATTACCTCTCTGAGCTCAGTTCTCCTCCCCTACTCCGCCCACCCTCACCTCCTCCTTCCTCAAACATGACCACACCTTCCTACCTCAGGGCCTTTGCTCTTGCTTGTCTCTCCTCCTTGAGGGCTTTCCCCCGGCTCTGTCCATGCCTCGTTCCCTCACTGTCTTGAGGACTCTGCTCCAATGTCCCCTTATCAGAGCACCCTCCCTTGACACCCCCTCAATTAAAAAGCAGCTCCCTACTCCTCCCACACCCCCTGCCTCTCCCCCCACTGCTGCCATCAACATACTGTATAATCCTCGCTGTTATCTTCTGTGTCCCTCCGTTTGAACGTAAGGCCCCAGGACGTCCTGTCCGAAGCACTGCGTCTACCCAGCCCCAAGCCCAGATCCTGTACTTTGTAGGCACTCAGTAAATATCTGTGGGCTAAATCAATAAGCTCCCAGTTCTTCACTCACAGTGCAAGAGCCCCTGACTTTAATGGCTTCCCCATTTATCAGCTCTTGACAAGGCTCCAGGCTTAAGCACCCCAACATGCTCATGACGTCTCTGCTGTAGCTGTTACTTGAATTCTCATGAGCCCCATTTTGCAGAGGAGGCCACTGAGGCTAAGACAGTGAAGTGTCTCGCCCAAGGGCATGCACCAGGGAGCAGCCGGGCCATTGCAAGCAGCAGGGACTGTCAGACTCCTTCCGACAAAGGGTAGGTGTGCAGTCTGACACTCAGGCATCCGGCCGCCCCTTGGCTCGTCTTCCTATTCCACGGTCAAGTCTGCAATTGCTCTCTGACTGTAATAGTGTTTATTAACTTCCCCCTGAGCTCATTACTGAGCAGCTACCTCATCACCTGCCACCTGCACTCAGAGCTGGGAGTGACTGTTCCCAGCCCATAACGAGCCCCAACATCTGCCCCAACTGCAGTCACAGAATCAGCCTCCAGCTTTACCCAGAAGTTCAAGAGCAAGGGTGCGGAGCTGGCCCTTCCTCCGCCCCCACCCCCCGCCACCACTTTGGCGCCATAAGTCAAGCAAGACTCCATCTGAGTCACCCAAATCTCTCTGTCCCATCAGCCATCCCTGCTCCAGTCCCACATATATCTTGACACTGTGACAAAATCACTGCTACCTGGAACTCATCCTCAGCACAGCCGAAGAGTGTGCCCTTTGGGAACTTTCTGTGACAACGTGGTCAACTGTCAGACAGATGTGAGCTTTGCCGTCGACTCACTCTGTGCTCTTGCGGGAGCTGGCCGACCTCTCCGAGCCTCGGTTTTCCCATCTCTGTAATGGGCATGATTATTCCCTCTACAAATGTTTGCTGTGTGAGTTACATAAAATAACGGATGTGTTGAGCCCAAGACAATGTCTGGTGAGAGCTCAACCATTCAGGGCTGACTTCTCCCTTACACACACCAGGCAGCGTGTGTAGGGACCACAATCCTTTCAGGGGACCATGACGATGTTTTCATTTCTTCTAAAATTGAGATCAACTTTTGAATATAATCCAGCCTGAATTAAATTCCTCTTTATAGCAACGCAGTCATAAAATAGATTTTTAAATTATTTGTTTGTTTTCTTCTTTTGAGAGAGAGCATGCAGGGGAGGGGCAGAGAAAGAGGAAGAGAGAGAATCCCAAGCAGGCTCCATGCTGTCAGTGCAGAGCCCGACACGGGGCTCAATCCAGTGAACTGTGAGATCATGACCTGAGCTCAAACCAAGAGTCCGACGATCAACTGACTGAGCCACCCAGCGCCCCCAGGTTTTAATTACTTTCTAACGGAGGAAGGGACCCACAAAACCAAAAACGCCCCGGGCCCAGGAACGCCATGGTACAGCCCTGTTCCCTTCTATTGGGAGCCAGAGGCAAGCAAGGTCTAGACACAGGCTGGAACCCAGAGAGGGCATTTCATCATCTTGACCTGCAGCTCTGATCATCTGATGCATCTCAAGGCTTTGAGAGTCACATGGTCAGTCAACAACCAAGTCCTTTTGCAGCCAAACCCATTGTTTTATTCTTGCAACAAATACTTGATTTGTCTGAGCGCTGACTCTGAACCAGGCACGGTCTGGGCTCAAATACCAATGTGGGCACCTGCTAGAGCTCCATGAACTTGGGAACCTTACCTTACCTCTGTGTGCCATCAATAAAGTGGGAGACGCGAGGTTGCCCAAGTTCAGACAATTAATCCGGGTAAAGTTTTGAGAAGATGGCACCGCACGTAATAAGCACTCCATAATGATCGCCCCAGTCAGCACCCTGGACACGGTCCCTGCCCCGATTCAGCCCGCCATACACAATTCATTAACGAGCACGTTAATGAATGCGTTGGCCTTTGTGGTCATTAGTGCTGTGAAGGCAATGAAAAGAGGTGAGCTGGACAATAACCGGGAGGCTTCTTACTCGGAGCAGCCCAGGGAGACTTGGCTAAGGCAGTGCCATTTAAGCAGAGCCCTGGAGCACCAAGGAGGCAGCCCTGGGAGGGCCAGAGACAGCTCATTCAGAGGCCTTGGGGAGGAGCTCCAGGGAAACCAGCGTGATCAAGCCTACAACAGCCCCATCACTGCTCCTAACCTACACAGAGGACAAGTCCTCCCCTGGTCTATTGCACTTAAAACTTGGGGCACTCCCTGGAGGCAGGCGTGGGAATTACCCCCGTTTTACAGATGAGGCCCCTGAGACCCAGAGAGGGGATGAATGGGCCTCCTTTGCAACCAGACACAGTGGAAAACGTCCAGAATACAGGGGACTCGGAGCGTCGCCCCAACAATGGCTCCAGCGAGCTTTGTGAGCTCAGTAAGGTCACCAGCCTCTCTCACTGTCCAGGTTTCGAGGAGGGTGATAGTCCTTCCCCCCAAACATATCTGGGAGGAAACCCGTTATTTTCCACCATCGGGCGTATTCTTACGGACCCCAAAAGCAGTCCCCACCCCCACTCCAGTGCTGGGAATTTCCCTTGAAGACCCGAGGCCATTCTACCAACCAGGATGTTTCTCTGTGTTCGAACGGAATGTCCACATTCTCTCTCCTTCCCGTTCCTTTCACCAGTCAGGAGGGATCTTGTCAAAACCGAAGTGTTACCTCATGCTTGAGCCTCTTCCATGCTTCCCACTGCTCCTGAGACACAGACCAATTCCTGCCCATGGCCTCAAAGTCATGTGTGATCTGGGATCTGCCAACCTCCCTCCTCCCCCTCTACACTCCTCCCTGCTCTTGGACTCCCCGTGACCCTGCTGCCACAGGGCCTTTGCACCAGTTCCTTCTGCCTGGAATCTTGCCACATGCCTCATAACCCACTCACTGGGTCCCTGATGAAATGTCACCTCCTCAGAGAGGTCTTCCCTGATTTCCCCAACTACAGAGAATCCCTGTCTCACTGGTCCCCTTCTTAACTTTGCTTTTCTTCATAACACTCACCACTACATAACATATGGTCTCCTCGTTTAGTGTCTGCCCCTCAGTAGCTGGGGGGGAACAAGGAGATGACTACAGTACATTAAGACTCGCTCTGGTCTCCAAGCCAGGGGTGTTGCTTTGGTGGCTGGGTCTGTCTTTCTCTATCCAAATGGATTGCTGCGGATAGTGATTCTCTGAGAACATATATACCCTCATAGCTTCTTAAAAAGTTGAGCTCAGATTTACCAGGGCAGGGTCTCTTATTTTATAGGTGGGGAAACTGAGGCTCAGAGAGTTTGAGTGACTTGTATAAGGTCACTCAGGAATTCTAGAACCAGGGCAGGCCCTTGTGGCCACAGCCATATGTGCTCGTTTCCAGGGCTGAGTGGGAGAGCCTATCTACTTATGATATTGGCCCAGCTTGATTTCTGAGTTCAAACTTCCCCATTCTCGTGGCCTGAATACTGGCCCCCCAAAGATTCTCACATCCTAATCCCCAGAACCTGTGAGTGTATCACCTTATGCGGCAAAAGGGACTTTGCGGGTGTGATTAAATTAAAGGTCTTGAGATGGGGAGATTATCCTGGATTATCCAAGTGGGACCAATACAATCGTAAGAGTTCTTGTAACAGGGATACAGGAGGGTCAAGCGGAGGGTCAGGTAGGAGGGGGGAGGTGTGGTCAGGCAGACAGAAAGAGAGAGACAGAGACAGACACCGAAAGATGCTATGTTGCTGGCTCTGAAGATAAAGGAGGGGATCAGGAGCCCAGGAGTACAGATGGCTTCTAGAAGCTGAAAAAGACAAGGAAACTCATTCTACCCTGGAGCCTCTGGAAACAACGCAGCCCTGCTGAACCGTGGATTTTAGGACTTTTGACCTACATGGGAAGGAAAGAGAGGGGTATTAGAGCAGCCCCCACCAGCATTGACCTTCCATCTAAGGCCACAGCCACCCCTAGGAAACCAGGTGATAGACCTTCACACCTGCCTCTCCTCTGCTCTCTGATCTCCTGCCAGGATCTTCACTGGCTGAACCCAGCCAAGCCCATAGGGCACGGGAACCTGCTGACGCATCCATGCAGGTCAAGGCAGGATGCTAAAGATTGAGATCAGTCTGGAGGTTCAAAAAAGATGTATTCCCGCATAGACCGCCCCCTCCAGCAACACACACACACACACACACACACACACACACACTTCCAGGGTGAAATCAGTCACTGGCTCCCACAAGTTAAGGTCCAAACTCCCAGGATGCCCCAGCCCCTCTCCCATCTACACCTGTCCCCACCCCAGCCCTGCTCCAGTACCCCCTCCATCTTCCCCGCAAGCCCTAAGCCACTTCTCGGGCTTCCCAAAATCACCAGGCCCTTTCACATCCCTGCGCCTTTTCCCAGGCTGTTCCCACCACTTGGAATAACCTCTCCACACCCACAACCCGGGCAAAAGCCACAGGGCAGGGAGGCACTGCAGAGTCTGGAAACCTGGGGTCCAGTTCTGTGTCTGCCACTTCCTTGCTGCACCACCTGGGGAAAGCTGACTCATCCGGCAGAGCCCCCTTGTCTCACCTGTAAAACGGGAAGAATGAGAAAGTCTACATCATGAAGTTTCAACGAGGTCCAAATGAAATCATGCTTGGAAAGAGGATCACTTGAATCATGAGGTAGGCATTTTTAAGAGGCAAATGGTTTGGGGCACCTGGGTGGCTCAGTCGTTGAGCGTCCGACTGTTGATTTCAGCTCAGGTCATGATCCCAGGGTCATGGGATCGAGCCCTGCATTGGGCTCCATGAGAGGCACAGAGCCTGCTTAGGATTCAATCCCTCTCCCTCTGTCCCTCGCTCCTGCTCCTCTCTCTCTTTCTTTCTCTCTCTCAAAAAAAAAAAGGGGGGGGGGGGCAAATGGTTTACAATGCCATTCCTGACCATCTGTCCCCCTAAGGATCAGGACCCTACATTTCTTTGAGCCTCATTGAGCCTTGTGTGGACAACTCTAGGAGCCTCTGGAATGCTTCGCTGTTCATCTCCTTCAAGGCCCTGTGACCTCCAAGAGAGAAGGACCTGAGAGGGTTCATATCTACATCTTCCACGTCCTGGGTATGGCAGATGCCCGGCAAATACTGAATGAATGAATGAATGAATGAGAATGAATGAACGAACCAATGTTGGAACCATCTGAAATAGACAAGCCTGGCCGCCCCTCCACCTGAATAAAGGTTGCATTACCTCCACCCCGCTCTGAACCACAAAATCGGGCCTCGGGTGACTTCTCAAGGAAGCTGGGGCCAAGGTCACTGCAGGGAGAGAGGGTAATAAGGGAAGCACCGGGGCTGGAGGGGGGCGGGGTGGCAAGCCCAGGCTCATTGGAAATGCAGAGAGAATCCGAGCAGCGGCCGCCTTCTCTGGCAGGGAGCACGCGGGAAAAGACAAGAAAAATGAAGCTGCCACAACCTCATTTTCCGAGGCCTGCAAGCCAGCCAGGAAATAGCTATTATTCCATCGCACTGTCGGTATTAAGTTATTTCCTTCACTAAATACGGGAATGTTCATGAATATCTATTGAGTCCCAGGTACAGACACCTCCTGGCTCTGAGGCTCAGTCACTCTGCCTTTACATTCCTGCAACAACACCCCTCAATCTTGCTCTGAAGTGAAAGACAATAGTATTTTAAATTGGTTAATAAATCTCGGGATTGATGCTCCTCGAAGGCCCGGGAACTTCGTCTCTATTACTCGAATAAAAGGGATCACATTTTAACCACTGCCGGGCTAGGAATTTGGGAGAGTGACCCAAGCCAGCTGCTCCCTGGGGAGACGGGGAAATGGAGGTTTCAGGACCCAGGGTCAGGCGGAGCCCTTTTGACAGCCGGGAAATACTCATTTGCTGGCCAATTGGGGCCAGGTGGACATCTCAGGCCCCTCTGGTTTTGATGGCTTTGTGTTGGGCCAGTTCCCCTGGATTCAAATAAAAGGGACGTACGAACAAAGCTCCAGGGAGGATGTGGGTGTCTGGCATCCTTTTAAAAAGCACCCAAGTGAAAATAAGGACGGGGAAGAGGAGGACGCGTCAATCATGCTGTTTGGAAAATAATTCCAAGTGTTGATTTTTTTACACCACCTTCCTCATGAGCACGGGTGACCTTGGGCCTCCCCCTTGGGGTGGAGAAAGCTTTTACAAGCCCAGCGGAAGGGAAATGGAAAGAGGGACTGAAATGTCTCCCGTTTGTAACGTTTCTTGCCACCTGCTATATGTCCTTCCCCTCATCCACCCCCACACCCGCCCTAGGAGGTGAAGAGTCCAGATGGCGCCCCCAGGCAAGAAGATCCATGGGTCTGAACCATCCCCGTAGCCCCCAGAGAAGCAGCTCAGGAAACAGTGGAAACACTGGCTGCTGTCCAACACCCCCCAATTTGCAGATGTAACAACTGAGGCTCAGAGCAGGCGAACTGAGCCGGGTGCTAGGGATACAGGTGGGGACAAAACGCAGAGAACGGCCGCTCTGATGAAGTTCACCATCTCGGAGGGGAGGAGGCAGAGAGCGCCTGAGTTGATAAAGAGACCAGCAGGACCACCCCCGCAATACCCAGCTGCCGAGCAGGAAATGAAGCTGGACAACGGGGTCAGGTGGGCCACGGGAGTGGGGCCGCTCCTAGCCCCAGCTGCACCCCCGGAAGGCAAGGGAGTTTGAAGCACCTCTCAGACCCAAGGAGGTCTTCCAGGGCGGGAATTATACCTGACTTGAGACCCCGGTGCCTGCACAAGACCTGGCTCACAGGTGATGCTCAGTGTTTCAGGACAGATGAGTGGAGGGTTGTCATTTGCTAATAATGTCCTCATTATGGGGCGCCTGGGTGGCTCAGTCGGTTGGGCGTCCGACTTCGGCTCAGGTCATGCTCTCACGGTTCATGGGTTTGAGCCCCGCGTCGGGCTCTGCTGACAGCTCGGAGCCTGGAACCTGCTTCCGATTCTGTCTCTCTCTCTCTCTCTCTCTCTCTCTCTCTCTCTCTCTCTCGGCCCCTCCCCCCGCCCCCACGTGCTCCGTCTCTTCCTGTCTCTCAAAAATAAACAAACATTAAAAAAAAATTTTTTTTAAATAATGTCCTCATTATTCCCTGTGGTCCCTTTATCAGGGTTTCCCCGGACATCTTGCTCTGGGCTTGCTGATTATTTCAAGTCAATAACCTACTAATTCCAGTTAGTGTGAGACCCAGGCCACGGGGCATCAGGCCCTAACCAGGTCTCGGTCCCGGGTCCCTCTGTCCCGGTCTCTCTGCTGAACTTGAGCCCTCACAGCAGCCCTCTAAGGGCCAACTGGGGTCACTGCGTCCACGCCAGCCTCACACCCTGCAGGTTGTCCCTTGTGCTCATGCCTCTGCACACACCGTTTCCCCTCCCGGAGTGGCTTCCCCTTCCGCTGTCACCCCGTTCCCTGTTCAGCACCTCCTTCACCCTGGGAGCTCCCACTCAAATGTCAAAACTCAGATCAGGAGCGGCCTCCTCCAGGAAGCCTTCCCAGATCCCCAGGGAGTGTTTGGTGCCTCCTCTAGGCTCCCCCATTGCAACACTTACCGTGGGCCATAATCGTCTGTTTCTAGGTCTGTTTCTTGCCCTCAAAATGAAACAATGGGAATGTCTCCTATTCAGTTCTACCCCAGCACCCAGCAGAAGACCCAACATCGAGCTGCCAGGAATAATTATAAGTGAAACTCCATCTGTTCATCCCTCATGGTAGACTGAGGGCAAAAAAGGCCCCAATTCTCTGCCCTTCCTGAATCCACAGCCCTTGCAATGTGACTTTGAAGTTCTTCCCATGGAAGGACGGAGGCTTCTCCCCACCTCTAGCGTGGGGACCGGCCACGTGGTTTGCTTTGGCCGATAGCGTGTGGCAGAAGTGACGTTATGCCAGTCCTGAGCTTGGGTCCTATGAAGTCCTGCAGCCTCCACTCTCTCCTTAGAACCCTGCCAGTCAGCAGGCAAGCAAGTCCAGGCTAGCCTGATGGAAGGCACCAGATGACATGTGGCCCGATCGCTTCCAGCACCCCCCGTCAGCTGCCCGTCAACCGCAGAACATGAGAGTGATATCATCTTAGATCAGCCAGCTTCCAACCAACCCACCAGCTTGCCTGAGCAAGCCCAGCCGGGATCAGCCGAGCCTGATGGCGAACAGAACCATCCAGGTAACCTCTGAGAAAACAAAAACTGGAACGCCTGGGTGGCTCAGTCCGTTGAGCGTCCGACTTTGGCTCAGGTCATGATCTCACGGTTGATGAATTCGAGCCCCGCATCGAGCTCTGTGCTGACAGCTCAGAGCCTGGAGCCTGCTTCCGATTCTGTGTCTCCCTCTCTCGCTGCCTCTCCCCCACTCGTGCTCTGTCTCTCTCTGTCTCAAAAATAAATATAAACATTAAAAAAAAAGAAAACAAAAACAAACCCCCCAAAAGTTAACTGGTATACGCTTCTGAGACTATGTTGTTGCTTATTACACAGCAGAAATGTGCCAGTGGATAACTGATACATTCTTTGAACAGCTTTTCTTCTGGTCCTGGCAGGAGGAGAGCAGCATCACCAACTTCCCCGGGACATTTTCTCCTGACCACAGGATCCGGAATATCAGGGGCTCTTCGAGATGTGTCAAAGCACAAATCCTACAGCAGTCTCCAAGAAGCAGGTGGAAAGTGACCCCCCGGCTGACCAAGTGACCCGTCGTCACCAGTGGGAAGGAAGAGCCAAACCCTGAGGCACTTCCAGAAAATCTCAGAGTCTGGCAAAGGCCTTGGCCAGAACGCTGAACTCCGTCTGGGGAATAAAGCCAGACACATCACTCTTTTGGACAAGCAATTTTTTTTTTTTTTTTTGCGTAATTGACAATTCTTGGCATATTCTCCCCTTCTCTGCACACAGATTTCCTTTCACTCAGGCACGTAGCAGACACTCCGAGGTGACTTCCCTTGAAACGAGAATGCCGAAAAGACCTCTGGCTTCCTACCCTTAAATATTCCACTCGTTATAAATTCCCCGAGGAGTCTTCTCAGCTCCAAATATCAGGGGAACAGAAAGGGAGAGAAAGGGGAGAAAAAAAAAAACCACTTCTCAGAACAGTTCTTTGTACTGGAGAATCTTTGGTTTATATTAAAATATTCTCATCTCCCCATAATTTATGAGCAGTCCTGGCACTAAGAGGGTTCGCTTTGTCCCTGATTCTCCGTTCTAGAAATAAAACTAACAGTGTCAGAGCGGACGTCTCCAAGAGGGAGGGAGTGAGGGGCCAGAAACTTCCAGAGTGTTTGATTTGAGCGATCTGAGAAAGGCTCAGCAGACCCATTTCCTGACCCCTCTTGTCAGGGAGGAGACCCATCAGCAGGCACCTCCCCATCCATGATCTCATTTGCTTTTCAGAAGAGTCCTACCTGGCTAATATAATTAGTATCATGCCCCTTTCTCAGAGGAAGAAAGCAAGACTCCTAAGGATGAAGTGTTTTCTCAAGAGACAGAGCTGGTCAAATAAGGATCTAAAATTTAAACTTAGATGGGGTGACACCTTACTGCTCTTAGCAAACCCACCATAACAACTGGGAAAGAACTGATCAGGGAGGCCTGCCTGGAAGAGACAGGACTGAAACTCATTCTTAGAGCTGCTAGAGTCCCAGCGAGCTGTGTTTTCTGGGGGCAGAGATGTCCCCTAACCTCATACACTCAATTCTCTATAAGACCCTGAAGGGGGAACGATCTCCAATCCATCCAACATTATTTTTTTCAATACATGGATCTGATATTTCCTCCCTTATATGGGAATCTCTGCTGTCCCCAATTCTGTGCTAAGCAAAATTGAATCGCCTGAGCATGGTTCTTAATAATTTGTCCCAAACCACATTTTCAGCTGTGCACCTCATTACCAAAAGCACCACCACCCCCCCAACACACACAGAGATACCCCCAAAGATACCCCGTATATGCAACAATACCTCTGGACACATACTTGTTCCTCTACATCTCTCATGGTATTCCCACCACTTCCTACAATACTTTTCTCCGCCTAGCGAACTCCTAAGTGAAAGGCTCCCTCAGAGCCCAAGTCAAATGCCCCCTTGGCCAAGAAACTTTTGCTTCATCCCTTCATTTCCACAGTTCTTTGTACATGTCTTGGTAAGAACCAGTACAGTACTAATCAGCTCATGGTGTGATGCTTGTTCCCCGTATAGAGAGTGAGCTTTGCAGGTGGGAACCTCAGATGCTGGTTGGGATGAAGAAGTGAATGAGTGGAAGGAAGGAAGGAGGGAAGGAAGGAAGGAAGGAAGGAAGGAAGGAAGGAAGGAAGGAAAGAAAGATGGGTGGATGGATGGATGGATGGATGGAAGGAAGGATGAGAGGATGGAAGGAAGGAAGGATGGGAGGATGGAAGGAAGGAAGGAAGGGTGGGTGGGTGGATGGATGGAAGGATGGAAGGAAGGATGAGAGGATGGAAGGAAGGAAGGATGGGAGGAAGGAAGGAAGGAAGGAAGGAAGGAAGGAAGGAAGGAAGGATAGATGGATGGCTGGATGGGTGGATGGATGGATGGATGGATGGATAGATGGATGGTTGGGTGGGTGGATGAATGGATGGATGGGTGGATGGATGGATAGATGGATGGTTGGATGGGTGGATGAATGGATGGATGGATGGATGGATGGATGGATGGATGGATGGATAGATGGATGGTTGGATGGGTGGATGAATGGATGGATGGGTGGATGGGTGGATGGATGGATGGAAGGATGGATGGATGGATGGATGGATGGATGGATGGAAGGATGAGAGGATGGAAGGAAGGAAGGATGGGAGGATGGAAGGAAGGAAGGAAGGGTGGGTGGATGGATGGATGGATGGAAGGAAGGATGAGAGGATGGAAGGAAGGAAAGATGGAAGGAAGGAAGGAAGGAAGGAAGGAAGGAAGGAAGGAAGGATAGATGGATGGCTGGATGGATGGATAGATGGCTGGCTGGATGGGTGGATGAATGGATGGATGGATGGATGGATGGATGGATGGATGGATGGATAGATGGATGGTTGGATGGGTGGATGAATGGATGGATGGGTGGATGGATGGATAGATGGATGGTTGGATGGGTGGATGAATGGATGGATGGGTGGATGGATGGATAGATGGATGGTTGGATGGGTGGATGAATGGATGGATGGGTGGATGGATGGATGGAAGGATGGATGGATGGAAGGAAGGATGGAAGGAAGGAAGGAAGGAAGGAAGGAAGGAAGGAAGGAAGGATAGATGGATGGCTGGATGGGTGGATGAATGGATGGATGGATGGATGGATGGATGGATGGATAGATGGATGGTTGGATGGGTGGATGAATGGATGGATGGGTGGATGGATGGATAGATGAATGGTTGGATGGGTGGATGAATGGATGGATGGGTGGATGGATGGATGGAAGGATGGATGGAAGGATGGATGGATGGAAGGAAGGATGGAAGGAAGGAAGGAAGGAAGGGTGGATGGATGGATAGATGGATGGCTGGATGGGTGGATGAATGGATGGATGGATGGATGGATGGATGGATGGATGGATGGATAGATGGATGGTTGGATGGGTGGATGAATGGATGGATGGGTGGATGGATGGATAGATGGATGGTTGGATGGGTGGATGAATGGATGGATGGACGGATGGATGGATGGATGGATAGATGGATGGCTGGATGGGTGGATGAATGGATGGATGGGTGGATGGATGGATGGAAGGATGGATGGATGGATGGATGGATGGATGGAAGGATGGATGGAAGGATGGATGGGTGGAAGGATGGATGGAAGGATGAGTGAATTAAGGTAGGCTTTCAGGAGATGCCTGTTGGGTGAACCCCAGCGTCTGTCACACACACACAATAAACACATCTACCTCAAGACCCACGCATAGCTGGTGCTCAGTTAGTACCTTTGATGGGTGCACAGGACATCAGTCTTCTCACTTAAAACTGCTGTTGTGGAAGGGAATAAAATAAACACACAACAAAAATAAGGCCTGCCACATAGTCTGACCCCTCCGCAGCCCCACTGGAGGGAAATAGAGTTGTGGCTTCTTTGAGTGCCCGGCTCTGCCTCTTACTCACTCTGAGACCCAGATAAATCTTTTTCTGACAGGAGACCCATCTCACCTAATATCCTCCATGAGAGTCGGAATCAGGGGTTTTCAGACCCAAAGCCTGAGCTGAGGCCAGAGAGAGAAAGTTGCTG
The DNA here is from genome assembly GCF_018350195.1 of Panthera tigris. Classification (NCBI taxonomy): domain Eukaryota; kingdom Metazoa; phylum Chordata; class Mammalia; order Carnivora; family Felidae; genus Panthera; species Panthera tigris. The sequence goes on from NC_056671.1 coordinate 25,922,828, forward strand.
AAGAAATAAAATGGCAGCCTGGAAATCAAGCACAATGGTGTGCATCTTTCCTCCCAAACGTCCAGCTCTGGGGAGTCTTGTGCAAATAAGGTATGTGGGCTTTGAAGACCTCAATCCTGTCCCGATGTTGTCATTCCTTCCCTGGGGACCACAGTTCAGCCTCTTAGTCCATCTGGGCCTCAGTTTTCTCATCCACAAATGGGAAGAGGGAGAAACCAGCCACTCCTTGGCAGGCTTCATGCATCAGGAAACATGCTCTCTGCTCAGTGTCTGGTTTAATCCCATGACAAGGGGAGGGCAGAAACCACCATCAGACTCCAGAAGATTGAGGCTCACAGAAGGGAGGTAAGTTGCTCAAGGCCACACAACCAAGAATTGCAAAAGCAGGAAATCTGTACCAGGTCATGTGACTTTGGAACACACGATCTCTAAAGTGCTTCTAGGACATGGTGCAGACTATGACCCTTTGCCTTTACAAGGCCACTGGCCCTCAGGGACCCCAGAGAAACCAGGGCAGGGAGCCAGCACAGGCCCACCCACTCCTTTTTCTTTTTTAATGCTTATTTACTTTTGAGACAGAGAGAGACAGAGCACGAACAGGGGAGGGGCAGAGACAGAGGGAGACACAATCCAAAGCAGGCTCCAGGCTCCGGAGCCGTCAGCACAGAGCGTCATGCAGGGTTCGAACCCACAAACCACGAGATCATGACCTGAGCCAAAGTCGGACGCTCAACCGACTGAGCCACCCAGGCACTCCCAAGGCCCACCCACCTCTGACAGGCACGGCTGGGAAATCAGGCAGCTCCACCGTGGCTCCCAGCTGCCCAGAAGTGAGAGCATGAGGGTTGATCAGGAGAGCCAGGATTAAGAGAGGACGTCAGTCACTGCCCAGGCTTGGCCGTCAAGAACCCAGGTGTGGAGTCAAGCCCTGTGTTTACATCTGGCTGTGACTCGTCCCAGCTGTGTAATTTGGGGCAATAACTTCCCTTCTCTGGGCTCAGTTTTCTCATCTACACAAGGGGGACAAACAGCCCAGGGCCTGGCACATAAAAAGCAATAGTGTTATTATGACATGACATCTTAGCTAAAGGCACAGGTGTAATGTATGCTAGAAGAGACGAGGGAAATTGAGTGACAGAGAACAGGAGAACTACCCACCCGCTCTGACTTCCAAACCTCTGTCTCTCTCTGCAGCTACGCTGTCCCGTACGGTGGCCATGAGCTGCATGAAATGTGCCTTGTCTGAATTAAACTGAGCTGTTAAGAGGGCATGTAAAAGCCCTTAGAATAAAAACAAAGGTTAAAAATCTCATTAGTGATCATTCATATTGATCCCATATTGCAATGATAATGTTGATACATAGGTTAAATAAAATACATTACCAAAGCTAATTTCACCCGTTCCTTTTTCCTCCTTTTAGTGGGGCCACTAGAAAATCTAAAATTACATTTGTGGCTCACACCTGTGGCACACATTACATTTCTGTTAGGTCGCGCTGCTTCGGATAGCGAAAAACAAATTGTCTACCTTTTGGAACTCCATCCGGAGTTCAGCTACTTCCTGGCTGTGTGCACTTGGCCAAGCTGCTTGCCCTCTCTGAGCCTTAGTTTCCCCATCTGTAAAATGAGGACAATCCTTGGAGGAGATTTGGTGAGCGCCAAGTCATTCTATTTGCAGTGTCCCTCACTTACTTGAGGGATGTGAGCTGGGCCCCGGGAGGACACTCACCCCAGCAGGAAGCGGGCGAAGGATTTCCTGGCCAAGGCTTAAAGGCTCTCCACCTCGGGCAAGATCTCAGACCCATCCCTAGAATTGTAACCACCTCACAGTCTGGCTCCTGGAGTGGGGTGAGGCATTCCCAGTGTGGTCGATTTTGCAAAATAGGACCAAAGATTGTTCCCATCACTATGAACACGCCCCGCCTGGACCTCGAGTGTCCGAGGACCCCCTGGCTCCCCTGCCCAGTGCCCACCCCTTGTTCACAAAGCTGTGGAAATAAGGAGACAGGGGCACCCGGGTGGTTCAGTCGGTTAAGTTCGGGTTGATTTCAGCTCAGGTCTGTGGGTTCGAGCCCCACATCGGGCTCTGTGCTGACAGTGCGGAGCCTGCTTGGGATTCTCTCTCTCCTTCCCTCTCTGTCCCTCCCCTGCTCGCATGCTGTCTCTCTCTCTCTCAAAATGAATAAATAAACATATATATAAGAAATAAGGAGACAGATGAGAGAAGCAAGACCCAGCCTAGCCCTCCCTGGATTCCACTCCTGGCTTTTTGTCACAGGGGTGCATGCCCTGTCCTGGCCCAGGTTGTAGGGGCCGGAGAACAGCCAGGGGTTGACTGGAGGCAGAAAGGCAAGTCACCTGCTTGCTTTGCATCCCTGAGAGCTGAGGACACCTGCTGTCCACCCTGCCAGGGAGGGGAGGAGGCTGAATGTTCCCCGGGAGGGTGGAAATTTGCCACCCTGATTAAGGAGCACAAGGGTGGTGATACCCCAAGGATACACCTGCTAAGGAGTAGAAAAACTATGACAGACACTGGGTTACTCTTTATCTCACATTCCCACCTGCTGCCTGCTCGCCCAGACCGAGTTGCAGGATGGGAGACTGGACACTGAGCCCTGAGCTCAGCGCCCCGCCCAGCTCGCTGGGTGCCCTGTGTGATCCCAAGCAGGCGCGCTCCACTCTCTAGGACCCAGCAATTTTTTTTAAATGTTTATTTATTTTTGAGAGGAAAAGAGAGAGACAGAGCACGAGTGGGGGTGGGGCAGAAGCAGGCTCCAGGCTCCGAGCTGTCAGCACAGAGCCCGACGTGGGGCTCGATCTCACGAACCCGCGAGAGGATGACCCGAGCCGAAGTCGGACTCTTAACAGACTGAGCCACCCAGGCGCCCCCATGGGACTCCTCGAATCTTTAAAAACCACTCCCCTGTACATCAGACAGATGGTGAGATTTTGAATGAGGCAGGCACTAACATTTACTGGCTGGTAACTTTGTGTAAGTGGTACCTTATATCTCTCCAAGCCTCGATGCCGCCATTTGAGAGACGAGGATGTTAATACTATCTGCCCACGGGGGGTGGAAGGGAGGGGAGGGTGGGTGATGGGCATGGAGGAGGGCATCTGTTGGGATGAGCACCAGGTGTTGTATGGAAACCAATTTGACAATAAATTTCATATTAATTTTTTTTTTTAACATTTATTTATTTTTGGGACAGAGAGAGACAGAGCATGAACCAGGGAGGGGCAGAGAGAGATGGAGACACAGAATCGGAAGCAGGCTCCAGGCTCTGAGCCATCAGCCCAGAGCCCGACTCGGGGCTCGAATTCACGGACCGTGAGATCGTGACCTGAGCCGAAGTCGGACGCTTAACTGACTGAGCCACCCAGGCGCCCCATAAATTTCATATTAAAAAAAATACTATGTGCCTTACAATGCGATTTACAATTCGACAGTGTAATTGTTTTAACAAAGTGCTTAGCACAGGGTCTGGAGCTCAGCAAATATTCATGAAGTGGTCATTGTCAGTGGCCAGCTGGTAAGCCAGCTTCTGGGGGTGTCTGGGAGGAGGGGCCCTGATGCATCGCACGGCCAATTTCCACGGTGCTAATGTTTCCATCATGACTGCTTTCAAGCCAGTGGTTCAACAACCGGCTTACAAAATTTCTGAATCTTTAACAATCCGTTCGAGTGAACTGGTGCACACCGCCTTCAACTCCACAAGGGCCATCTACTCTTGCTCTTAGTAGTATTTTTGTTATTCAACCAAGCAGCTTTGTTTTGGGGTTTTCCTTTAGTAAATCTACATGAGACTTCACTTTCAACCCTGGGTTCTGCAAGGCTAAAAATAGTCTGAAAGCCATCAAAGCAAAGGATCTGGTAAAGTCCCCTCCAGCTTGAAATAACATCCCAGGGGGCCTGTGCCCAAGCCTACCTCCTCGGAGACCATTCCCCAGACTCCCTCCAAGGCACAGAACCTTGCCCCATGCCTTTTTCCCTCAGAGTCCCACACTGGGCAAGTCAGAAAATACTCACCAAGTGAGAGGTACGAAAGGACCGAGAAACAAGATTCTCTCCCGACATTCTAGCTGTGTGGCCCCAGACAAATCGTTCGACGTCTCTGAGCCTCATCTAGTTCACAGAGCCACTGAGAGGGCTTTTTAACGGGATAATGTATGTGGAGCATTTGTGAAGTGCACGCGCCTCAATCAAATGTAACTATTATTAAGAATACTACTAATGGGGGGCGCCTGGGTGGCTCAGTCAGTTGAGCGTCCGACTTCGGCTCGGGTCACGATCTTGCGGTTTGTGAGTTCGAGCCCCGCGTCGGGCTCTGTGCTGACAGCTCAGAGCCTGGAGCCTGTTTCGGATTCTGTGTCTCCCTCTCTCCCTGCCCCTTCCCCGCTCATGCTCTGTCTCTTTCTGTCGCTCAGAAATGAATAAACATTTAAAAAAAAATTTTTTTTTAAAGAAGAATACTACTAATGGGGCACCTGGGTGGCTCAGTCGGTTAAGCATCAGACTCGATCTCAGTTCAGTTCTTGATCTCAGGGTTGTGAGTTCAACCCCTGCATTGAGCTCCATGCTGGACATTAAGCCTACTTAAAAAAAAAAAAAAAATATATATATATATATATATATATATATATGTATATATATATATATATATATATATGTATATATATGTGTATATATATGAAGTGGTCATTGTCAGTGGCCAGCTGGTAAGCCAGCTTCTGGGGGTGTCTGGGAGGAGGGGCCCTGATGCATCGCATGGCCAATTTCCACGGTGCTAATGTTTCCATCATACATATATATATATATATATATATATATATATATAACCACTAATACAACCACCAGGTCTGGGCCCCTGCCCCCTGTAGAGGGTCTCCTACAATTTGTACACCCCAGAGCTGAGCCTCCCCACCTGCTCCCTTCCCCAGGCCCTCACTTCCACCCCCACCCCAGGATTCATTTATTTATCCCCTTCCAAACCCTCCAAGTCCATCAAACTGTGGAGCGGTTGGATAGATTTTTTAATTAATTGATGCAGAATCAATGGAGAAGTGATTGTTTTGGCCCTGGCGGGGTGGGGAGCCATCCTGACTGTGCGAAATAAATGAATGACTCTGGGCAGAGCGGTGGGGAGGAGGGGTGGGGCCTGCACTGAGCTATGATTGGTACTGAGACCCGGGACGCCCACCACCTGCTGTGAGAGGCAAGACAGAGAAGTAAAATGTGGTCAACATGTCCCCTCGGAGTCCAGGAGATCAGAGCTCAGCCCCGGACACCCCCACTAGGCAGCTCGATGGCCTCCCAGGGCTGCTGTAAGGATTCAATCCTGACACGTGCTAACGGCAGCATGGATGGCCCTTGAAGGCATCACGCGAAGTGACATAAGCCAGACACCGAAGGGCAAATAGTGTATGATTCCATTTCTATATGTACCTGCAATGCGCGAATTCATAGACACAGGAAGTAGAACAGGGGTTCCAGGAGGGAATGGGGAGTCACTGCTTAGCGGTCAGAGTTCTGTCAGCACGATGAAGAAGTTCTGGAAATAGAAAGTGGTGATGGTTGCACCACACAATGAATGGACTTCATGTCCCTGCACGACGCACCTAAATGTGGCTGAAATATTTTATGCAACCTATTTTACCACAGCTAAAAAAAAAAGAAGAAGAAAAGTAAGGTATGCGGGGTGCTTGACGCTGCTTGGCTTCTAGAAAGTGCCCACTGAATATACGTTATAGGAGCCCCTGGGTGGCTCAATCAGTTAAGTGTCCGACACTTGGTTTCGGCTCAGGTCATGATCTCATGATTCGTGAGTTCAAGCCCCACATCGGGCTCTGTGCTGACAGTGTGGAGCCTACTTGGGATTCTCTCTCTCTCCCCCTCTCTCTGCCCTTCCCCCTGCGCTCTCTCTCTCTCTCTCAAAATAAACATTTAAAAAAAATTTAATAACAAAAAATAATCTGGGGCACCTGGGTGGCTCAGTCGGTTAAGCCTCTGACCTCAGCTCAGGTCATGATCTCGCGGTTCATGAGTTTGAGCCCCGCGTCAGGCTGTGCACTGATAGCTCAGAGCCTGGAGCCTGCTTCGGATTCTGTGTCTCCCTCTCTCTCTCTGCCCGTCCCCCACTCATGCTCTGTCTCTCTCTCTCTCAAAAATAAACATTAAATTTTTAAAAAATAATAAATATACATTACAATTGTGATTATTATTATATTTATTGTATTATTAATAATATATTTCATGTTCGTATTACTATTATTCTTTTAAAATCACTGCGGTGAAGTGATATATTCATGTAGACTGTAAAATATGACCAAATATTCTTCCCATCCCTATACGCACACCTTTCTGAAGGGACTTGGCAGCTTCCATCAAGAGACGGGGTCCATTTCCCACCCCGGGAATCTGGGCTGGGCCACGTGACTGCTCTGGGCAACACATTTAGCTTCCCGTGGTTGCTCAAGGTTTGTAAATTACCGCAAACTCAGTGGCTTAAAACGACACATTCTGTCCTCTTACGCATTTCTCAGACGTCAGAAGTCTCAAGGTGAACCTTAAGGACAGAAGCCAAAGGGTTGGCGGGGCTGGTTCCTGCTGAAGGTCCAGGAGATCAGAGCTCAGTCCCAGACACCCCCACTAGGCAGCTCGGTGGCCGCCTAGGGAGAACCTATGTCTGCCTTTTTCAGCTTCCGGCAGCCACCTGTATTCCTTGGCGTGTGGCCTCTCCCTCCCTCCTCAAAGGCTGTCGTTCGAATCTCTGCTTCCAACATCACATGACTTTCTTGTCTTCTGTAGGACCCCTCTGCTTCCTTCTTATAAAGACCCCCATGATTTAGGATAATCCTCCCCATCTCAAGGTCCTGAGCTTAATCACATCTGCAGAGTCCCTTCTGCAGATAATAAGGTAACAGTTTCATAAACTCCAGGGATGCAGACTGGACATCTGAGGAGGGAGTAGGGACGTAAATTCAGTCGACAACAACTGACGAGACTTAACTAAATGTGATGCAGGGAGAAGCTTGAGAAAAGCTTGGGCTGTAGGGTTAGCCTCCCCTTGCTGGATAGCCCTTTGGCCACCAACAGTGCAAGCTCAAACTTGCCTTCTGGAAAATGAGAGACTCGTGGCTGCATTACCCCGGTCACCCCAGCCAGCGGCCAACCAGCCCGCAATGGTGGAGCCTCCCTGCCCCCGGCAGCCAATGGCCACCAGCTCCTGTGGGAGCCCAGAGAGGACCAGCAGAAGAACCTCCCAGTAGAGCTCAAATGGCCAACTCACAGGATCCTGAGTTAAATAAGCCATTCTTGGGGTGCCTGGGTGGCTCAGTCAGTTAAGCGTCCAACTCGATCTCAGCTCGGGTCTTGATCCCAGGGTCATGAGTTCAAGCCCCGCCTTGGGCTCCATGCCAGAAGTGAAGCCTACTTTAATAAATAAATAAACAAACAAATAAATACAGTCGGTTAAGCATCTGACTCTTGATTTCGGCTCAGGTCATGCCCTCACGGTTCATGAGTTCGAGTCCCACATCGGGCTCCGTGCTGACAGCACAGGGCCTGTTTGGGATTCTCTCTCTCCCTCTCTCCCTGTACTCCTCCCCTGTTCACGCTCTCTCTCAAAATAAATAAATAAAATTTTATAATAAATAAGTAAATAAGCCATTCTTGGTTTAAGCCACTGAGTTTCATACTTTATTAAACAGCAAAAGCTCACTGAATCACCAGACAACCATTGAGAAAGTGAGAGAAGGGAACATTTACCGAACACCTAACTGTGCACAAGGCACATTTCTCACGTGATCACGTTGAAGTTGCACAAATGCCTCGTGTTAGGCATTAATTGTACCCATATTACCGATGAGGAAACTGAGGCTCAGACAGGGGAAGCAATTGGCTCAAGAACACATGGCTACTAGGAGTTTGGGGAGCCAGGTGTCAACCTCAGACCTGCCCGAGCCCCAAGCCACGGGTCTTCCTTCCAAAAGCCCCACCCCTGCCAAATCAACACGTTCATCTGCACGGCCGGCTTGTTCTTCCCGCTCACCCTTCCAACAGCTGCTACCACCTGCCCAAGCACTGCCCAGCCAGCCGCCCTGCCATCCGGTGGTTATTTATGGAGACAGGAAAGCAAAGCAGTTAAGCATTCATACACTGGTACATCAGAGTCAAATTCCAGCTCTGCCTCTCCCTGGCTGTGTGACCTAGAGCAAACTAGCTCCCCTCTCTGAGCCTCAGCTCCCTTGTCAGTAACATGGGGAACCCAACAATGCCTGCTACTTTCTGCAAGTGAAACGAGGAGAGTTGTGGAAAGCACTGAGCACAGACACTAGCATGTAGTGCGTGCCCAGTAAATGCTCGCTGTTCCGATAACTGACATTATTCTTGGAAGCCGGCGCTGGAGCGGTGCTTCGGCAGACCAAGAAGATGCCAGGCTCTACCCCAACCGAGCAGGGCCTCCTACCAACTGGTTTCCATAGTGCTGACCATTTCAGGACCTGCCTCCTTCACCCTCCGGACAAACAAGAGACACCACAAAGCAATGAAAAGAAGAGCCAATCCTGACTCAGGACACCAGCTCCCCCCCCCCCACCCCAAACCCACTCTGTGTGGCTTCCCTGATCGGGGCCTCAGTTTCCCCATCTCTGTCATGAGGGGACAGCCTTCTGGACATTTCTTCTCTTCTTATCATTCTTCCTGCATCCAAGGAGCTCAGCGCTCTCTGCCCTTCAGGCAAATCTGACGTCAGAACAGGCTCCCCAACGCACACATTCAGTGCCAAGCTGGTTTTGATAATCCAAGGAACGCTGTTATTTCTTGATGTGGTCCGCCACCCCCTTCCGCAGCCCATGGTAAATTTGCATTGGGGGTTGGATTCAGAAAGAGAAAAAAAAAAGAAAGAAAGAAAGAAAGAAAGAGGGCTGTCTTTGAAGTGAATGATATGAATTATTTCGACCTAACTTACTAATTAAGACCTCATTAGCAGCCCAAATTTGTGATAGATCAGCAGAGGACTTGGCACAATGGTTTAATTTAATGATTTCTTGCATTACTTTGTTAATCATCTTTAGTCTGATTTAATTTATGCCAATGTGACTGTCCTAATTTCTAATTAAGGCATTGATGGCAGGGACGGCCGCCATAGCATAAGAATTTCAATCAAGGCTGATACAAAAGCAGATATTCGTTTTTAAGGCCTATGAGGTGGCAATTTGCTAAGCGGACTGCTTATTGTTTGATTCCTTCCCCTCCCACCACCCCCCCCCCCGCCCACCCCCCAAAGGTTGGGGAGGGTCTGGTCTTTGCCTGGGGCAGATGGTTTCTCACTAATCACAGACCGTTACAATCATCGATTTTTTTTTTAAGGCTGTGAAAAAGACCTTGGAGATTAACTAGACCAGCCTGCTCATTTCACACATGAGGCAACAGGGGCCAGAGAGGGTGAGGGGCTTGCTCAAGGTCACACAGCACTGCCAGACTCTCCTTCAAGACCACCCACTGGCAGACCCCAGGCGGCAGGTGGCAGCTTCTGAAGGAAATACAATTGCCTGGGATTTGGGTCAGTGAGTTGAAATTGGCATAATAACTCCGATAACTCCCAGTCCTTAAACACCAGGCTCCGAGCCAGAAAATTCCCTGCACCTTTTTCTCAAATCCACAAACCACCCCTCCACGTGGGTATTATAACTGCTGCCCTCTTGTTTTACAGCTGAGGAAACAGAGGCTCAGAGAGTCCGCCCAGGCTCCCAGAGCAAAGAAGTGGGATTTGAACCCAGGTTTGTCTGATCCCCACGTCTGCACACTTACCTATTACTGCTCTGGCTGCCTCTCCAGGTTACCACCTGAGGGATTCATAGAATTTGTATTCAGATGACAGCTAATGTCTTTTTAGGGTTTACAATGTGTCAGGCACTGTGCTAAGCCTTTCACGTGAGAATCTCTCATTTGGTCCTTATAACATCCTATGAAGAAGGCATCATTCTTATGTCCAATTATACGTGGAGAAGCCAAGGAACAGAGAGGTTACGTGAACTACCCAAGGTTGCACAGCAAGATGGGAAGAGCTAAACCGTTCCCTCCTCCCTCTTCCTAACTCCAAAACTTCCTACACCTCACCTATCTCCTGAACTTGGCTGAGCTGGAATGTCTGGGCTTTGCCTACCCAGGGCACTCGAATATGCCTTGGGGCTTCTTTCATAGGGACAAAAACAGCCCCAGCCATGGGAAGAGCCAAGGATTCCCAGGTTTGCATCGTAGTTCGTGCCACCAATTTGCATCTCCTGTCTCCTCCCCTGGCCTCAGTTTCCTCATCTGAAAAATGAGGGGACTGGATTGGAGTCACCAGGGGTTAGCAAAAACAAGAAAAACAAAAAACCCTCACGGCTGCACCCCACCCCAGACCTGAAGAATCTGAATCTCTGGAGACAAGGTCCATGACTCCTGATGGCAACGAGCAGGCTTGGCGATTCTGATCCAGCCTAATGTGGGGGAACCGCCACCGGACTCGATGATTCATGCTGGCCCTCCAACCCTGATGTGATGATAAATGCCCTCTTGACATTGCTACTCAAACCATTCCTTCCCATGACCTCCTCCCCAGCACTGTAAATGGTACCCAGATGCTCAGATCAAACACTGGAAGCGTCCTTGGTTCCTCTCTCCCCGTCTCTAGGTATCTAATCCATCAGGGTATCCTGTCAGCTAGACCTCTACATACATCCTGAAGCTTCGACTTCTCTCCTCCCCCCTGTCCTGCCCTTAATGACTGCACCCGCCTCCTGCCTGTGTCCCCACGGCCAGCCTGGCCCCCTGCAGTCCCCCCCAGCACCCTAGTGACCTTGGCAAAATATAAATCTGACCATCTCCCCACCCCACCCCCCACCGCCCCTCCTGAGTCTAACAACCCCGGGGTATTCATCACTCAGTGAATTAGACCCATACTCCCTTTCTTGGACTGGGAGGCCCTTCGTAAGCTGGGGATCCCCACTTGTCCATTCCCCCCTCCTAGCTCCAGTCCCACCAACTCTCACTCCATCCTTTCAACAGGCCAAGTCCACTCTAACTTCGAGCCTTGGCACCTGCTGATCCTTCCACCTGGAGGTCACTGCCTCAGGTTGTTTGACCTGCCTATCTCCTTCTTGCCCTTGTCCCCAACTTTCCCATCTAAAGGAGCCTCACCCAGGGCATACCCCACCCCAACAGCCTGCATTATTCCCTTCAGAGCAGGGACCAGCACCCGAAATTATCTCATTTCTTCTTTCGTCCGTTGTCTCCCCCTGCAACGTGCCATAATTAGAAATACATATTTGGTCTTTGTTCCCAGCTCCTGGCACAGAGCTCCTAAAACCCTTGGAATTTTGTGAGTGATGGGAGTGTCTTTTGTTATTCATAAGCCCCTTTCAACCCTACCTGAGTGTATGCTAATGAGGTGACTTTGGGGAAGCCCTGGGGGGGAGGGGGAGGGGGTGCTGGTTGCCCGGGGGACAAATCACGTGATTAGAAGGTTGGCACTTTTGGTCCCACCCCCAACCTCTGAGGAGGGGAGAAGGGCTGGAGGTGGAGTTCAATCACCAATGGTCAATGATTTAATCAATTGTGCCTAAGTAGCGAAGCTTTCCATGAAAAACTCTCAAGAGTGGGGTTCTGAGAGCTTCCAGGTCGCTGAACAGGTCACCAGCAAATAGGTGCTAGGAGGGTGGTGAGCCCAGAGAAGGCATGGGGTCTCTGCCTCCCTCTTCCCGTGCCTGGCCCCATGATTCTCCTCCACTTAGCTGTTCGTGAGTTGTATCCTTTATAACAAACAGATAGTATAAGTAAAGTGCTTTCCTGCATTCTGCGTTCTCTAGAAAATTATCAAACGTGAGGAAGGGGGCTCATGGGAAGCCCAGACGTACAGCTGGTCAATCAGAAACGCGGGGACTTAGGATGGGTGTTTGGACCCGGGGCCAGTCTTGTGGCACTGAGCCCTTCACCAGTGGAGTCTGCCCTAGCCCCACATAGTTCATATTAGAGCTGAATGATAGGACTCCCAGTTGGTGTCCAGACAGAAAACTGGTGGGAGTAGGAAAAAACCCACACATGGGGGGGTCAGAGGTGCTGCGAGTGATAGGAAAAAAAACAACAACGCTGTTTTTTCCTTTGGTCGGTATGTGCTGCGGAGGCAGAGAAAGAGGCTTTTCTTTTTCATTTTACCCCCACTAGAATGTCACCTCCACGGAAGCAGGGTCCCACCTTTCTGGTGCACCACAGTGCCCCCACGGAGCAGCACACGACACAGGGTGTGCACCCAGAAGTACTCAACAGATGAACAAATGAAGAGAGGGTCACATGAATGACATCATGCTCCTGGAAATACAGTGATCCAAACTCCAGTCCTTGGGAATGTCCTAGAAGCAAAACCCTTCAGGAAGGATATCCTGGGGACCTTTCGTGCACAGCACAGCCTCAGACCACAATGAGAACCGACCCCGACCCAGACTCCCCTGTGCCCTTGAGCGCAATCCTGGAGAATTAAAAAGTTTCAAAGAAAGTGCATCTGCTAATGTGCAACATTTATGTTAGTCAATATAGATTTATTTAATGCAATAAATGACATAATTGGACTTTTATTTCCATAATATATTTTTCCAAGATAACTAATATTTTGAGGACCCGTGGCCTACTGATGTCTCCTGAACGAACATATTTCCTGTATTATTACTCTTGTATAAAACTGACATTTAAACAGTTTAATAAATGAGCTGATGTTTGACTTGTATCAGTTTCAATACATTCCGGGATATTAATAAAATATATTTCATAAGCCAGCTCAATAGACCATGCCGTAAAAATTCAATGATTTATTAGCGATACACTTGCTATTAGTTGGGACAGATACTCAAAATGCCATTAGGGTTAAAATAATAATCAATCAAACTAATTAGACCCTATTTTTCATATGCAAATATAATTAAGCATACATTTCTCCGTAACTTTAAAGAGAATTATGGAAGCTCAGTCTTGTATGAAGAGCCCCTCACTTGAGTTAATGAAATGACAGTGTCTCAAGTTGGATATGCAAACAAAATTGATGAACCATTCTAGGCTTTGAGGATCAGAGGGAGCTGGGATGGGAGGGAAAGGGCTAGGGAAGAACCACCCTGCATACCTCAGTCTTTTCTTCCCATCGCTGATGATCAGGGGAAAGTTTCAAGACTCAGTGAAGGCAAGGATGATAGATCCAATATGGTGCCATGGGCAAGAACATGGACTCTGAGCCCACATTGCTGTGTTCAAATCTTCACTTCACCAAAAGGGTAGACGGACGTTAGGCAAGTTAACCTCCCTCTGTGCCTCAGTTTCTCCCTCTGTACAATGGGAGTGATGACAAAAGTAGCAGTGTAGACCTTGGGGTTTGCTGGAGGGAGTCCGTGTGCACCTAGCCCATAGCAAGCGCTCAATAAACATTAGCTGTTTTCAACTGGGAAGCAGTTCATTTGCCCCCCCAGCTTCCTCTGCAAGACCTCTCAGCCACTCGCTGGCTGGGTGACCCTGGGAAAATCTACTGCCCTCTCTCTGAACATTCAGAGAGTTGTTCTAGATGATTCAGAAGGTCAGCGCTAACAGTTGAGAAGGTTGAAGAATGATCATCCTTAACCATTCTTTCTGCCTCTGGGTCCAATGCACAAAACCTAGTTGCGTCCTAGGAAAGGAGTCAAAATGGTGGAAGAAACCAGAACTAAGCCAGGGCAGAAAGCCATGGCATCCAGGACTGGTATCTTCAAAGAAACCCATATTGGGGAGCAAGACAGAAATCTAGACTGGCCAGATGCTTGGTGTATTCATTAAGGCCAGGGTCTACAAATACTTTCTATAAAGGTCCAGATAGTAAATAGTTTAGACTTTATAGACCATACAGTCTCTACCCCAACTACTCAACTCTGCTGCTACAGCATGAAAGCAGCCAGAGACTGTGTTTCAACAAAACTTAATTTGCAGACATGATGTAACAAACAAACCCAAAAGCGTGCAATGGCTCAACGATGGCGGCTGTCTGTTTCTAGCTCTTGCAAAGTCCAGGGAAGACAGTTGCGGTCGGGCAACTCTCCAGGGTGACTTCCCTCCAAGAGATAGCAGAGACCCAGGTACTTGCTGTATCGTGGCTCCCTCCACCCTCAGCGCGGGATGTCTAGCTCCCTGAGTTCCATCAGTGGCAAAGGAAAGAGCATGAAGGGTCACGCCTGGGAGGGTCCGGCTGTGAAGTACATCGCTCCGCTCACATTTGACGGATGCTTGGTCTTATGGTCGTGCCAACTGTGAGGGAGGCTGGGGGAGGGGTCTGAGCTGTGTGACCTGGAGGAGGAGCAAACAGATTTGGGGAGCAGCTAACAACGTCTTCCACAGAAGGGAGAAGCTCCACTTGTCAGGGTGTGTAGCGAGATTCGGTCACCTTCCCCATTCTGTCTTTTCATGTAAGGTTGGCCATCTTGACGAAGAGTGTAATTATGCTCTTGGAGGTACTTCCCCCAAGACTTCCAGGGTCACCTGCCCATCCCCTGTCCTCCACATTCCCTCCCCATCTTTATCCCTAACAACCTTCCCCGCTTCATCTGTCTCTCCTCCTAGGCAGGCTCTTTCATTCCTGAGGACAGGGTCAAGTCTGTGGCTCACCCCTGCATCTGTCTTCACCTTGGCCACAGGGGAGATGCTTGATAAAAATTAATTAATCCCCGAATAGACGAATCTAGGCTGAGTTATAATGATCGAGCACGTAAAGGTGGGTTTAAATAACAGAACCAAAAATAATTAAAAGGAGCAAAGAAATGGATGTGGCATATCCCTGGGAGAAAGCCCAAGAAAGTCAGAAAGAGACCAGGCAAAAAGAAAATCTGGAAAGTTCAAGAGAGCCCAGAGCCAAATGTAGCCCCCAGCTGTGGCCACTCAGCCCTAAAGAATATGAAAAAAGGTGTGTGTGCGTGTGCACCTGCACGTGTGTGTGTGTGTGTGTGTGTGTGTGTGTGTGTGTTGGGTTATGCTGATCTCTTTGTCTGAGACAAGAGCTCATGAGTCAGGCTCTAACTTGGTCTGGCTTTCCAGCCCTTCCTTTCCTCCTCAGGTTAGAACACGCAGGGGGCCCTGGAGAGGAGAAAGGTAATTATGCCCAATGGGTAGAGAGCAAACTCAGCATTTTTAGCAAAAAGGCTGTGGGCCCGCCAAGGGACATCTGTGGCCAGAAGCCTGGCTTCAGCCACAAAACGTATTTGCAGTCTTAGTAAGAAAGAGGGATGAAGTGGCTGGGGCCTTCTGCAGCACCAGCCTTTTTTAAAAAATCATTTCAAAATTAAATTAAATGCTATTAAATTAGCAAAAATGCCAGGGGAGCCTGGGGAGCAGGTCGCTCAGATAAATGGCCCAGGCTGGGCACCTTAAAATCACAGAGATGTCAGATGCCGGGGCCAGAATCCGGATGACCCAGGGAGTTTTCCCAAAAGCACAGAGCAGGGCACAGCTCTCACCGAGAACGGGGCTCCACAGGTCTGCAGCCCGGCTTTGTCTCTTAGGAAAGCCCCGGGAGGTGATTCTGACACCACACACACACACACACACACCCCAGTTACAAAGCAGGGATGGACAGCAGCACCTTCATTTTGCAGAGAAGGGAGGGCAGTGACTTGCCAGGTTCTCCCAGCAAGTTACAGGAGACCACAGAGGGGAACCGGAGGCTTCTCAGTCCCAGGACGCTGTCCTTTCCCAAGAAAGGAGATTCGGGAGGATTCCAAGGAAGGAGAAGGGAGGTCTCGGGCAGGAGCAGCTTTGCCTTCCTCTGACCCCCGCTGATGCATTCAGAGGGTGTTCCGGGGGCTATGGGCCCAGCACGCAGGACCCAGTGGTGGCCAAGTCCCAGCCTGTAACATACGAGATGATTTCAGCTACTGATAAATGCTGCGATGGCAAGGAGCAGGTGAAGAGACACTGACAAGAGGGCGCTCACTTTAGCAAAGGCAGTCCTGTGGCTGCTTTGAGGCGGTGACATTTGACCGCAGATGTGAACGATGAATAAGGAAATCCAAGGATGAGGAACAAGGGGTACCACGGGAATGTCTAGTGGGAAGGGGCAGGTCAGTAACCTTGGGGTAGGGGGTCCCCCGGGAGGCGTCCCTGCAGAAAGCAATCTCTGAGCTAAGAACAAAAGGACAGGGCAGAGTCCATCAGGGAAAGATGGGATGGGGGGAGGTTCCATTCATTCATTCAACATTGTAGCAAATCCCTAAAGGGAACCAGGAATTTCAGTAAAGCTGGGTTTCTCCATCTCACCACTATGGACATTTGGGGCCAGACCATTCTTTTTTTTTTTTTTTTTTCTTAAGTGTATGTATTTATTTTGAGAGAGACAGAGACAGCTCGAGTAGGGGAGGGGCAGAGAGAGAGGGAGAGGGAGAGAATCCCAAGCAGGCTTCCCGCTGCCAGCGCAGAATCCGACTCAGGGCTTGAACCCACGAAGCCGTGAGGTCACGACCTGAGCGGACACCAAGAGGCGGACACTTAACCGACAGAGCCACCCAGGCGCCCCAGGGGCCGGGCCATTCTTTGTGGTGGGGGCCGTCCTGTGCCTTGTAGGATTCAGTTGGGGCCATCCCAGACCTCAGGGACCAGATGCCAGTGGCACTTGCCAATTTCATCAACCAAAACTGCCTCCAGACATGGCCATATGTTCGCTGCCCCCAGCAGTGGTTAGAACCACTGTCCTGGGGGCGCCTGGGTGGCTCAATCGGTTAAGCGTCCGACTTCAGCTCAGGTCAGGATCTCGCCATTCCTGAGTTCGAGCCCCGCGTTGGGCTCTGTGCTGACAGCTCGGGGCCTGGATGGATCCTGCTTCAGATTCTGTGTCTCCTTCTCTCTCTGCCGCTCCCTCCCTCCCTCTCTCTCAAAAATAAAGAAACATTAAAAAAAAATTTTAAAGAACCACTGTACTGAAGTGTAATGAGAAAGAGAATAGTAATATAATATAATACAATATAATATAATAAATATAATTCTTCAGAGGAGGTGGAGCTTTGGGAGGAACATACCTAATTCAGACCCTAAAATACTCCCGGCTCAGGAGTCTGTGTGGTGCATTTCTGCAAACCCAAGCACCTCAACTTGGGCAGAATCATCTGTGGACATTTAACACCTGAATGGGGAGACCGGGTGGAGAAGTCTGGGATGCAGGGTGGTGGGGGGAGCTAAGGGAGGGGCACGTGGAAGGTGATCCTGTCTCCTCCCACCCGGGTTGAAAACCACCTCTCCCAGCTGGGTCCCAGTGGGTCTGCCCACCCGGTTCAGGAAAGGGTTAACCAGAGATGTTTATTTATGAACTTGGCCTATTACTGTAGCATAATTTGAATACAGTGCCTATGAGGTTTTTTATTGCCGGCTATAATTTCATTTTTAAAGCTTCCCCTATGCCATACTTTAAAAATGATATCTCAAACAAGAAATAAATTCTGTTTTGCAGCTGTGTTAACTATATTTACCCATGGGACACACTATTTTGTCCTTGACACAAATCCCCGGGGATTTCACTGAGAATTGCTTTGGCAGCTCTTTCGCTCTCTCCCCACGCAGGGAGAGCATTGCTGCTATTCTCTGGGACACCCCACAGAGCCTCAACTGCAGCCCCAAGAGGTCTGAGTCTCCCGGGGGCAGAGAAGGAGCTGAGAAGCTTCCAGCCTGAGAGGGGCCTCAGCCCCTCCGCAGCAGGCCGCGCGGACGCGGTGACACCCGGGGCCCTTCCAAGCCTTTGGACTATAAAATTAGGGCATTGGGCAGAACAGTCACCACTGCGAGCCGACCCCCTCCTCACCCCTCCTTGGCAACAGCCGGAACCCTGCAGAATCTCTCCCCCTTCCTCCCCTGCTCTCCTGGAGTCTGTGATGGCGTTTACATAATTTCCGCGTCTGTAGAAGGATGGCGCAGGATCCTAAGTCGCTGGCTTCCATAATTTTCAAGCTTTTTTTCATTTTTTCCTCAAAATGAAAAAAAAAAAAAATATGGCAGGGCCCAACTGACAGTCACAACAGCTTACATTTATTGAGCGCTTACTCTTCGCCAGGTACCCTGCTAAGACCGGATGGAAGCGCGGATGTCAAGTGATATTGACAGCAGCCTTGGTGTGTGCGTGACACGCCCCCATTTCGCCGATGAGGAGACTGAGGCTCGGAAAGTCCGAGGGAGTGTCCACCCCGGTGAGTCCAGAGGGGTCAGGAGAAGAGGTGTCGAGAGCTACTCTCCCCCGCCCCACACCGCAAGGGGGCGCGCTCACATTGGCCCGTGAGATGAGCTCCTGCTTCCCGGTAAGTCCAGAAGCAATGTTGTCGTCGAAGAGGGAAAGGTGTGGGTGGACACAGGGCAGCCTGCTGGGTGCGACACCCCAGGGCAGATGAGGAGCCAGGGGTGCAGGGAGCAGGAGAAGAAAGGGAGGCCAGAGGCTGTCAGACAGATCCTCACACAGCAGCAATCCTTCTGAGCACCTCCGCGTTGCAAAAACACAAAAACTCCAGGTTTGATGCTGGGCAGCCCAGAGCTCAAGTACTGACTCTTGGTTCTCGGTTGTTGGTTCTACAAAACCATTTCCGGCTCTGTGACCCAGGCAAGAGGCACCACTTCCCTGCAACCCTGCTTCCCCATCCTTAAAATGGGGACATTGCCACCTTCATTCACACTACCTATGATTTATTATCGTTTACTGAACACCTAGTGCTTTGATGGACATAGAGTCTGGCTCTGGAAAGACCAAGAGAGGAAGACAGAAAGAGAAAGAAACCAGGGCAGCAGAGGAAACATCAGGTGAGAGGTGTGCTGGCAAGAAATTAAAAAGACCTGTGTTCCAGGGGCGCCTGGGTGGCCCGGCTGGCTATGCGTCCGACTCTTGGTTCCGGCTCAGGTCATGATCTCCCAGTTTCACGGGTTCAAGCCCCACATTGGGCTCTGCGCTGAGAGTGTGGAGCCTGCTTGGGATTCTCTCGCTCTCTGCCCCTCCCCCACATACACTGTCTCTGTGTCTCTCAAAATCAATAAATAAACTTTAAAAAAAAAAAAAAGACTTGTGTTCCAATCTGTAACTTGTCATTTGCTTGTTAGTTACGAGAGCCTGGAAGACTTAGAATCTGGAGAAGAACACGGTCTTTGAAATGTTCAGACCTTAGCTCCACCATTTGTGGCTTCCTGTCTCGAATCTCAGTCTCCCTTTGGGGAAAATGGAAATAATCACGCCTGTCTCACAGGAAGGTTAGACGAAAGGGTAGGCAATAATCTCGCACTCCATTGCCAAGAGCATGACACCCAGGGGCCAGTGCTGGCCCCGACAGGAGGAGAGAGCCATGCAGACAGAGAACCATCCTCAGTCTTCCCAGACATCTGTGGGAGTAAATGATCGCTGTTTTAGGCCACCAGGTTTGGGGCTGTTTTGTTACGCAGCATCGCTGAGTCCATAGCTAACTAATACAGTAGAATTCAACCCCTAAAAGTAATGTCTATAAAGTCATAGAAATGGCTACTATTTTTTTTAATATTTACTTATTTGGGGGGAGAGTACAGGTGGGGGGGGAAGCAGAGAGAGGGGGACAGAGGATCCAAAGTGGGCTCTGTGCTGACAGGCTGACAGCAGTGAACGCGATGTGGGGCTCGAACTCGTGGACTGCAAGGTCATGACCTGAGCCGAAGTTGGACGCTCAACCGACTGAGCCACCCAGGTGCCCCTGGCTACTATTTTTTGAGCACAACTGTGTGCCAGGCACTGTCTTAAACACCTTGCATGTTTGGGGCGCCTGGGTGGCTCAGTCGGTTGAGCGTCCGACTTCGGCTCAGGTCACGATCTCACGGTCCCTGAGTTCGAGCCCCGCGTTGGGCTCTGTGCTGACAGCTCAAAGCCTGGAGCCTGCTTCCGATTCTGTGTCTCCCTCTCTCTCTGACCCTCCCCCGTTCATGCTCTGTCTCTCTCTGTCTCAAAAATAAATAAACGTTAAAAAAAATTTAAAAAAAAAAAAAACACCTTGCATGTTTTACCTTATTGGATTTCCATTAACAACCACAGGAGGGAGGCATATCATTACCACCATTTTCCCAAGGAGCTAAGGCTCAGAGAGGTGGGATCACTTGCCCAAGGGCACACAGCCGGGAAAAAGTCAAATTTTGGACCCCCCCCCCCCCCCACCTTGAACTACTGAGCCACGAGAATCTCCAGGCTGTCAGGGTTTGAGCCCGGTGCCCAGCACTGAGTTAGGGAGACATGAAGGGATGGTCTCTGTGCCTCAGGAAGGCACCAGGGGCAGACCAGCTGGGTCTGGCCAACCAGGACCCTGAATGCAGGCAGACCCTTGCCTGCTCCGTGCCCCTACCAGAGCCTCCCCCCTCCAACAGCAGCCATTCAAGCTGAACACCTCCCTTGCAGCCCTCTGGCGTCAACCCTATAAATATTAAACCAGCGGTAATTAGGGGAAATCAGCCCATCACCGCGCTCGGGAGCCCTGCCACGTCTCCCCACCAGGCCCAGGCTGCCTTTGACTAGGGAGCTTTGTTTCTTTTAATTTGGGGACCTCATACAAGGCATGTGTCAGGCACCGGGACATCAAGCTCATCCCCTGTGAACCAAGGCCCCGCTGGCGGAGCCCCACCCCCTCGGGGCCTTGCGGGTTCTGCCAACAAGCAGCAGAGAGGCTCTGCACAGAAGGGGGGGTACCGCAGGGCTCCTGTCAAGGCCCAAGACCCCTCGGGGGACCCACATCGTTTTTGTGGATCGTGTGGCGTCAGGCACTGGTGTCACGGCTTTGCGGGACTGATGGCGCATGATGCATGGCGACAGGTGTCACATCAGAAAACACAGCTCCCCGCGCGCTCAGGTGGGACCACAGGCCCCAGGGGCTCTGAGAAAACCAAAGATAGGGAATGTCCAGCCAAGAGGCCTGGGAGCACAAGAAACCACCAAGGCCACCCATCCCCCTCTCTTGGGAAGCCAGCCGCCAAACTTCCCACCAGGCCTCATGGAATCGGGGTAAGTGAGAGGTCGTCGGGACGGTGGCCCAACCCACACATATTCGTGAAGGATCATGGCTTCCGTGGGCTGCGTGGCTCTCCACCCAACACACAGCAACAATCCCCCTCCATGGGCCTCACATCTCGCATAACTGATCCTGCCCAATCCTGGCAACATCTTTCCTCGGAAGATGGTAACATTGGCCCCTTATACAGATGGGGAAAGTGAGGCACACGAGGCCGTAAGGCATAGCAGCCGCAGGCATCAGCTCTGGAATCACAGAGAACTGGATCTCAGTCCTGACTCTGACCATCCCTAGCTGTGTGACCTCAGGAAACTTACCTGACCTCTCTGAGCCTCAGATTCCTCGTCTGTAAAAAAAGGTATTAAAAAAAAAAAAAAAACCTACCCCTTGAGGGTTTTTTTTTTAAAGTTTATTTATTTTTGAGACAGAGAGAGATAGAGCATGAATGGGGGAGGGTCAGAGAGAGAGAGGGAGACACAGAATCAGAAACGGGCCCCGGGCTCTGAGCTGTCAGCACAGAGCCCGAAGCAGGGCTCGAACTCACGGACCGTGAGATCGTGACCTGAGCCGAAGTCGGACGCTTAACCGACAGAGCCACCCAGGCGCCCCGGTTGAGGGTTTAATGGGATCAGACATGTGGAGTGTGTGAGGCAGAAACTGATACATCGCAAGCACAGAGCAACTGTTGTAATTATTTTTACCAAAAACCACACGACTCAGAAGGGTTGGGGGGTGAAATTCAAAGCCAGGTCAGTTTCATTTGGAACCTGTGACATGTCCCCTGCCTCTTCACACCCACCCAGCACCCCGGCGGGCCCCCAACTAGTCCCCAACACAATTTCTCTTTCCCAACATGGCCACTCACCACCCAGCCTACCAGCACCAGGGGACAATCACAGCCTCCGTATTCACAGACGAGGGTACTATTGGCCAGGTTTCCACACAGGCACCCAACAGGGCAGACGGACTCACTCCCATTTTGCAGCTGGGGGGACTGAGACCCAGGAAGGTAAGGTAAAGGCACAGTCCCACAGCCCATGACTACAACCCAGGTCTCTGGTTTTTAAAAAATTTCCTTCAGCCTCTTGACCAGCTTAGAGTTCACACAGCAATTGGACGTGTTAACTTGATCCGTTACATCCTCCCAGCAATAACACGAAGACAGGTGTGAGGCCCATTTCCTGCATGGGGAAACTGAGGCTCCGGCTGGACACCTGCCCCACCCAGGATCTCAGAGCCAGTCAGAAGCAGGATGGAGACTGGAATCTGGCATTCCCATCCCCCAGCCTCCCCTCACCCTCCGGGCAGGAGGCAGCCCCTGCCAGGGTGCGGTGTGACGGGGCGCCTGCATGGGCCCCATCAAACCAGCCCGACCCCAAATGACACTGTCCTGAAAACAAAGCGCCTGCTGCACCCAGCCCGTGGCCCTGCAGGCGCGCGCCCACAGTGGCGGCCCAGACAGACCCACCTTGTCCGCGTCCGCGTCCCCGCGGAGGAAGGAAAGCAAACCTCAGACCCGACAGAGCCCCCACGAGTGGCAGATATTAATTGGTGCAATTAGGCAGGCCTTTCCCAAGGCCGTAGAAGCTGCAGCATCAATAATTAGACTCAGATTGGAATTCCTTGGGCTCTGCGTGTAAACAGGACACTCTTTCTGCAGTTGCGGTAAATGATTTGTTCAAGGGGGGGAAACATTTACTGTAATGTGAAAGGAGCAATTGACTGTATTAGTAGTGGATGGAAGTCTGCCTTCTGCCCAGGCTCAAGGAAAGAAGCTTTCGGACACAGGGTCCCCCCGTCATTGGGGTGGCCTGGTTTTGGAGTCCGAAAAACCCCGACCTGGCCTCTGGTCGTAACTCTCCTACTTATGTGCTGTGTGACCTTAGACAAGCAACACAAGGTCTCTGAGCCCTCCTTTCCTCATCGGAAAGGTAGGGATGATACCAGCACACGCCCATAAGGCAGAGAAGGAGATCAGACGAGCCAAGCATCCAGAAAGCGCTCAATAAAAATGAGCTGCTGTCATCATTGTTATTAGTAATGATACTAAGTATCGTCACCTTTGAAACATCCCTGGGGGCCAGAGGAGCTCACAGTCCACTACCCGTCTGCCAAAGGAATACACCAAAACAAAACAGACGAAAAACTATACCCCACCCAGCAACAGTTGATGAAGCGTCGACTGTTTATAGGGCTGAATCCGACAACCCTGCTCTCAGGATGCTGAGTCTTTGGTGAAGACAGACACAGAAACAGATAACGGCCAAAACCTCACCTTGGACAGCACTTCGCAGTTTACATAGCATGCCTACCTCCTTCGTCCCCAGATCTCAGGTAACACTGGAAAGGTGATGCGATCAATGCCCACTCCGTTGATGAGAAATCTGAGCTGGGACGTCACTTGCCCAGGAGCACACGGCCAGGAAGAGACAGAGCTAGGGTTTGAACTCAGATCCAGCTGCCCCGTTAGCCATCACAACCCCTCGGCAAATTGCCTCCAGGGAAGGAGGTCGTGGACACCGATCAGGATAATCCATCACCTGGAAAGGAGTCTGCTGTGGGGCCTCACGACCGGGCACAGGGTTGGCTGACCCCGTCCTGAGGCCCCTCCAAATGCAGAGATGACCTTGCCCCTCCATCCTCCTCCTTCTTGCCACGACCCCCACGGCAGTTCTCCCCCAGGACTGTCATATGCCTCATGGGTGCCCACTCTGCGTGCTCTTGCTTGGGGGCCTCATCCCTTCTGGGGCACCCATCTCGGATCCCGGGAGCAGCCCTCTGAGACAGAGCACTGAGTTGGAGGTCAGGCAGTTGGGTTTTGGTCCTTCATCCGTCTCGGACCAGCTGGGTGGCTTGGCCCAAGTCATGGCACATAGCCTCAGTTGCCGTATCTGTCAAATGGGGATGAAGACGGGGCTATCGAGGGTGAAAACGGGAGCTCCACCGGGGCAGGGAGACGACTTGTGTCCATCACTGCATTCCTGGCACATAGGAGACCCTCCTATGGACACTCAAGTATGGAACAAAGGAAAGACGGAAGGCGGGAGGGAGGGGCAGGAAGAGAAGACGGAGGAGGGACAGAGGGAGGTGGGGAGCGAATCTTTTCCATCCTTCAAACCCGACTCTATCCACTCATATGTGGAACTTGAGAAACTTAACAGAAGACCATGGGGGAAGGGAAGGGGAAAAAATAGTTACAGACAGAGAGGGAGGGAGGCAAACCATAGGAGACTCTTGAATGCAGAGAACAAACTAAGGGTTGATGGGGGGTGGGGGAGAGGGGAAAGTGGGTGCTGGGCATTGAGGGGGGCATCTGATCACGGGAATCTACCCCCAAAACCAACACACTGTATGTTAGCCAACTTGACAATAAATTATATTTAAAAAAAAAAAAAAAACCGACTCTATAGCCAGCATCTGTGAAGTTCCCAGGGTCTTTCCAAAGTAGCAGGGGGAGGAGGCGTGAAATAATGTTTAAATCTGAGCCTGTGGCCTCCTTATCAATAGCACCCAGGTTCCCAGTGGACAGGCTGCTTCCCTCGGGGCCTCGTCCTCCTCATCTGTGGGCAGGGATGGGAGTCACAGTCCTGCCTTGCCATGGGCATGGTAAACCGAGGCTAGCTGGTCTCTAAAAGCACTCCGCGCCTGACCAATAAGCATGTGCTACTTGTTACGTTACCACCCTCCCCACCAGCTTGCTCACCTCGTACAGGTTAAAATCACGGGCTCTGAACCCCTGCTCTTTCCATACTAGCCGCAGGGACCTTTCTCCCCCTCCGTGGGGCCTCAGTGTCTGCATCTGTAAAATGGGCCTGAAGGTAGTTCCAACCTCCCAGGGTGGTGGTGTGGTCTGGAGTGAATTAATGCAGATACTCTGCACTGGGTGAGGCCAAGCCTGGATTTTCGTTCCTGCTCCTCCCTCCCACAGACGTTCAAGGTGCCCCTACTCGGCACCGGGCCCTCTGCTAAGCGCTGGGGATACAGCAACGAGTAGAATCACCCGGGCCCTGCCTTCCTGGAACTGATACCCCGTCACTCTTTCCTGGATGTTTCTCTCCCCCAGGGAGCTCCAGGGGAGGAAAGAGGAAGGTTTCCTCCAGATTTTAAAGTCCAGAATTGGGGGGGACGCCTGGGGGAAAACTGGTCAAAAGGTCAACTTGTGCCTCAAGGCAACAGGCAAGAGGCGATGAGCTTCCCATCACAGAGATGTGCCTCATCACAGAGATGTGCGTGCAGAGGGAGGTGTGGGCAGCCCCCCGGCCAGGATTCCGACGCTGGGAGAGAAAGGGCTAGGTGGCTGTGGGGTCCCCTGCAGTCAGAGGAGTGTGACGTGGGGTCAGGATGCTGTGAACAGTCCCTCGGCCCTCCTGCCCCAGCTGGGCTCTGGGGAGACAGGGAGGTAGTGAAGCCAGTACCCCACCTTGGTCCCCCGCCACTGTCCGGGCACATGGCCCTGTTCACCTGTGGGTCTGCAGAGTGCAGTGGCGGGGGGGGGGGGGGGGGGGGTTGGATTCAGACCAGGGCCCTCAGGCCCAGAACCCAGGCTATTCCCAGGCCCAGGCCGCCTCCCAGGGAGACAGCACAGGAGCCCTGTGTGCTGGGAGAGCCAGCTGTGGGCCCGGGAGGAGGGAGGAGGGAGGGGAGGAAGGAGAGATGGGGGAAGGAAAGGGGAGGAGAAGGGGGAGGAAGGGGGAAGGGGAAAAGAAGGAGAAGGAGGAGGGAGGGGAGGATAGGAAAAGAAGGAGGAAGCAGGAGGGGAGGAGGGAGGAGAGAGGAGGGAGGAGGGAGGGGGTGAGAGGCAGCAGGGAGGATATTTTAGTGCCCCATGAAAACCTGAATAAATAGTGTCTAACCTTTCCTGCTCCCACCGCCTTATCTCAATATCCCATTTAATAGCGCTTTGAGGCCCCACTAAAAGAATACGAGGGCTGTTATATCTGCTCTAAGTCACTGTTACTACGGGCCTGGCTGTCGGCTGCGGCAACACCCGCCCTCGGGGATCCCGGCTTCCCCGTTCCTGATGGCAAGTGTGGGTCCTGTTCTTCTAGAGAGGCCTGGTGCCCCTCGCCCGAGACCCACCAAGGCATGGAGACGATGCCAGGCAGTGGGGCCCCGCCAGTGACACCCGCTTTATCGCCCCAGGTCTGCTGTAACCGAGTCCCACAGCCGGGT
The DNA here is from genome assembly GCF_018350195.1 of Panthera tigris. Lineage (NCBI taxonomy): Eukaryota > Metazoa > Chordata > Mammalia > Carnivora > Felidae > Panthera > Panthera tigris. The sequence continues at coordinate 25,949,021 of NC_056671.1, forward strand.
AGCTTCCATCGGAGAAATGTATCGTCCGCGGTCCTGGAGGGCAGAAGTCCCGATGCGTTTGTGTGTGTGTGTGTGTGTGTGTGTGTGTGTGTGTGCGTGCGCGCGCATGCGTGGTGTGCGTCTGAGCCGTGTGCAAGCGGCTGCATCCCTGGAGTTATACGTCTGCGTGCGCTTTTGTGTGCCCGTGTATACATCGGCCTGTCTGAGCGGAGAAGCGCCCGTGACTGGGTCTACCCGGGGCCTGAGGCACGCGTGTGGCTGCATCCCTGTGCTTCTGTGAGCCCCGCGGGGAGCACGCGTGGCCACCGTGTGCAAGGTCCAGCGCTGGGGTAAATGAGGCCTTTTCCGCCCCCGGCTGCACCCAGGGCCTGCAGGCGGCTGCGCTAATAAGACTGCTTTCCCCGAGGCGGTGGCTGCCCGGAGCAGGTCGGGGACTCGGAGCCTTGGGGCTGGGCTCCCAGGCCCTTCGCCGAGGCTGCTTCGTCAGCAGGACGGTGGCCCGCCATGACCCGGTGCCCTCCGGCAGCCCAGGGCCGGCACAGCCCCAGAGTGACCCCTGGGGACACCTGCCTCTCTCCAGGCTCCCCCCAAGTCGTCCCTGGGAGACTTCCCCCGCAGTCCTGAAAGGGCCCTGAGAGGGACCCGGGCCCCCTCGCCTATACCAGACCCCTCTCATCCAGGCTCTGACCAGCCTTGAACACGGCCTGTCGAGGCCTCAGTCTCCCCATCTGGAAAATGGAGCAAGAAGCGGACCTGAGGCCAAGGCTAGATGGGCCACCTCCCTCAAAGCTCAGGGTAAGGCAGGTGGGTGTGGATGCGACAGGGAGGAGAGGATCTCATCTCTCAGTGAGGTCTTAAGGGTGAACTGAAAATGCCCCATAGATGCTCATTACAGCCCCGAGCCAGGCTAACGATCACCCTCATAACAGCTGTGATGATGGCCGCTTCCATCTACGACTCTCACGAAGGGCTAGGAAGGTGCCGTGGTGGCTGCTATTATTACCATTGTTGTCTGTCTGCCACCTTACCCGGGACCCACAGCTGCCCCACCACCCATCTCCCTACTCCAGGGAGCTGCCTGCCGGGAGCCCTGCCCCCAACCCCCTCACCAGGGCTTAATTAGGTCTCTTAGAAGGCAGAGCCGGCTCAGGGCCCGCGGGGAGCTTGGGGCAGAGGAAGCTGTAAGGAAGGGAGGGGGTGGCCACAGACGGAGACCTGGGTTGCGCTGGGGGTCTCCTCCCTCACTATCCACCACTGGGGCCTCTCTGCAGCAAAGGCTGGGCCGGGGCGAGCCTGATACACGTACCCTGCTCTGCAAGCTCATTCTTTAGCCCCGAGCAAAAGCGCCACCAAGCTTCATCAATCCGAACAGTGCTGCGATTAATTCCTCAGCGTCAGGCACGCCTGCGCCCCATCTGGGCTCTGCCCATTCCCAGTTTTGTGACCTTGAGCTACTCACTTTCCCTGTCTGAGACTCTGGTGCCTGGCCTTGAAAATAAGGACGATAGGGGTGCCGGAGTGGCTCGGTCGGGTAAGCGTCCGACTTCGGCTCGGGTCACGATCTCGAAGTTTGTGGGTTCGAGCCCCGCGTCGGGCTCTGTGCCGACAGCTCGGAGCCTGGAGCCTGCTTCGGATTCTGTGCCTCCCTCTCTCTCTCTGCCCCTCCCCCACTCGTGCTCTGTCTCTCTGTGTCTCTCAAAAACAAATAAAAACGTTAAAAAAATATTAGAAAATAAGGGTGATAATCGTGCCCGTCTGGTCCCAGGTGGCTGCGAGGACTGAGTAGTAAAATAGAAGCAAAGGGCTTAACGCAGCGCCTGGCCCCCCGTTAATTCGCCTTTTGTGTCTGCTACACCATCATCATCAGTCAGGATGGGACAGGTGATGCTGTGATGATAAGTAACCCCCAAATCTTCACAAGTCCATCTCATGCTGGCACCAGTGGTCACGCTGACACGAGGCTGGGGGCTCTCACTACCGTCAGTCGGGGACTCGGGTTGATGGGGCTAAGTCCCCATCTTAAATGCTACCTGTGGCCGCACTAGGGAGAAGAGAAATCCTGAGAGTTTCCAATCAGCCGCTCGGTGCCCCAGCCTACAAAGGAACGTGCCCTCGATTCTTGGGCCAGAACTCATCACATGGCCCTGTCACCCACAAGGGACCCAGAACAATAAATTGTAAGACAATATGATGGAGCGCGCGGGTGGCTCAGTCGGTTGAGCGCCCAACTCTTGATTTCTCTGGCTCAGGTCATGATCCTGGAGTCGTGGGATTGAGCCCCGTGTCAGGCTTTGCACTGAGCATGGAGCCTGCTTGGGGTTCTCTCTCTCTCTCTCTCTCTCTCCCTCTGCCTTTCTCCCCCACTCACTCTCTCTCAAAAAAAAAAAAAAAATGTAAGACAATATGTAATAACAAGGGTCATTTAGAATCCTAAAACCTCACACATAGAAAGACGGTTGGGATCATCCAGTGTTCAGACTGGGAGTGCAGGACCCAGAGAAGGAAAGAGACTTATCCAAGCTCACACAGCAAACTGACTTCAGAACTGGGGACTCCAACTCAGGTTCCCCTGACTTCCTGGCCAGGATGTTCTTGTTCACCCCACAGCATCAACCTCCATCCCAGTGGCACCAATGTATCCATTCAATTCTGACCAACGAAAAGTCTCCTGGGAGGAATCTGGAAAAGATTTTGTCACCCTTTTAAAAGAGTCAGAGGAGGGGCGCCTGGGTGACTCAGTCAGTTAACTGTCCAACTTCAGCTCAGCTCATGATCTCACGGTTTGTGGGTTCAAGGCCTTCGTCGGGCTCTGTGCTGGCAGCTCAGAGCCTGGAGCATGCTTTGGATTCTGTGTCTCCCTCACTCTCTGCTCCTCCCCCACCCATGCTCTCTCTCTCTCTTTCTCTCTCTCTCTCTCTCTCTCTCTCTCAAAGATAAATAAACATTAAAAAAAAAACAGTTAAAAGGGTCAGAGGAATGGAAAGCCTCTCTGCTAGCTTTGGATGCTGTTGCATGAGGAGGCACCACAGCAGCCGTTTTGTGACCATGAGGAGATACCACTGAGAACAAAAGCCCACACTTAGAAAAGCAGAGTGAACATATAGAAAGAATTTGGGTCTTTGGTATGTCACTGAGCCCCTGAATTAACCTACCTCTGGACTTCTTGTTACCCCAGACACTAACCTGTCCTTATCATTTAAATCATTTTGCTTTGGGTGTTCAGACGCTGGCAGCCTGGGGCATCCTCACAGGCAGAGCCTCAGGCTTCCACCCCGCCTCACTCCACGCTTTTCTCCTACCTGTTGCAAGACTCCTACTCCAAGCTTTAGCTTCAGCATCCCTCCCTCCTGGTTCCCTGAATCTCCCCCTCAACCTAGAGCAAGCCCCACCTTTGAAAACCACGTCTCTCTCCCTCAAAGCACTTTATCCCAGTTTGTAATCACACTCTCGTTGGTGTGATTCTTTGATTTACACCTCCCTTCTCCGCTAGAAATACAAGCCCCGTGGGGGCAAAGAACACCCCGTTTGGACCCCATCTTAATCATCGGTGACCAGCACGGTGCTGTCCACAGTCAGCACTCAGCGTGCATCAAACGAATGAAGTGTTCTGCATGTACTTGCTCATTCACTTATTCTTTTATTCCCAAACATCCACCAAGTAAGCTTCAGGAAGCCGAGGATCGTTTGGCCCCAGAGGCCAGGAGCGGTGTCTGCCCCTGGGGTAAGCACTCAAATATTTGTTGAGTAAATTTTGCAAGTGAATCAGACTCCCTTTACGCGCAAGGAGTCGGGCGAAGGCTTACCTGAGCCTTGGAAGGGAGAAAGCCAGTGGGCACTGCGACATCCAGGGTGGCAGAGATGTGGCGTCCACACAGCCTTTCCTCATCCTCCCCGAGTCATAACACTGCCACCACTCCGTTGGAAGAAGGCAGACGGAAAGCATTGCTCACCCTTAACCGACGTCAGCGTTGCCCCCGGTGGCCGGGCTGTGAGCCCCTTGAGGGCAGGGCCGGTTTCTGCAGAAGCATCTCACCCGGGTGGATGAGGCCCCGGTCCTGCAGGGGAGCTGAGTTCCCAGCGCACCTCACGCCAGATGGCTCTCCTGGGCCCTGCATCCATCATGGCAGTTGGTTCTGGGGAAAACAGAAGCGACGCTTGAGAGATGGATGTCATTGGCAAATGGGCTGTGATGATCATGCGTCTCCATTTTCCCCTTAATATACGTGATGAATAAACTTAATTACACGGAAAATTGCTGCCATTGAAGAATGTGGCGCGTGTGGCTTTCTGGTGTTGCGTAGTGTTTCCTGGCTCAGCTGATGGTCCCGGGTTTCTAGAAAGGGAGGCAGAGTCCCCATCACTGCCTCCGGGATCAGTCTTCATGAGGAGGAAGTCAGGCTCAAGGAAGGGGGAGGCCAACACCTGATGCGGTGACAGCGTGTCAGTTCTGAAAGGCAGTGTAAATTTCACCCAACCACCCATTTTACAGATGAGGATAATAGAGTCCCAGAGGGAAGGATGTGATGACTCGAATCAGGGCCAGGGACTAAGCATGGTATCTTCTTCTCCACGTCCCGTATGTCAGTCTGATCCGAGAGACACATAAGGCAAATCCGGATTTGTTCCGATGTCTTCAAAAGCAGACATTAGGGAAACTGCCCCATGCCAAGAGCTTACTTCCTAGTGGTCAAGATTGTGAGCACCATGCCAGCAGAGAAGCAGTGCCTCAGCAAAAGTTAGCTGTCATTTGTGTTGTTTTTGTTGAAATTATTGTGACAAATTGAATGCATTTTATAAAAGCAGTTTGCCCAAAATGGAAGAAAGAAAGAGAAACAGTCAGGACCCGAGAGGCAGGAAATCTAAGTGTTGGTATAGCCTGTTACTAACTAGCCCTGTGCAATTTAGCAAAGCCACACCCATCTCTGAGCCTCAGTTTCCTGTCCTGTAAAATGAACATAAGAATCTCATGGGGAACCTGGGTGGCTCAGTCGGTTAAGCGTCTGACTTCAGCTTGGGTCGTGATCTCACTGCTCGTGAGGTCAAGCCCCACGTCGGGCTCTTGTGCTGACAGCTCAGAGCCTGGAGCCTGCTTCCGATTCTGTGTCTCATTCTCTACCTGCCCCTTCCCTACTTGTGCTCTGTCTCTGTCTCTGTCTCTCTCTCAAAAACAAATAAATGTAAAAAAAAATTTTTTCAAGAATCTTTTTGGTTAGCCATCAGTGGGTTGTTGGAAGCTCAGGTAAGGTAATGAATGTCTGAGCTGCACAAACTTGTAAGAGGTCATATGATACTTTTAAAGGGAGACTTCTGCACCGTGTCACTGACGGTCAGTCGTTGACGGAACAGAAGCTCAGGCAAGTGTCCTGTGGTCTTCCAGTCCCTGCTGAGAGCAAGTCAAGCCTGCCTGAAGCCAGCTAGCTGGGGTGGGACAGGAGGCAGGGAATCGTAATAGCTGATGTCTGTGTACAACGTTCATCATTATTCAATAGATAATCCACTCTATTATCAGGCGGGGGGAGCTGGTGTGGGAAACCTCTCTTAGTTTCACAGTTTGCAAAGACGCAGAAATACCTGATTTCCCACCTTCACCTGTGCGTCCTCCCTCAGAAACACACCGTGCAATGGATGAACAGATAAAGCAGTGTGGTCCAACACACAATGGAGTATTATCCGGCCATAAAAAGGAAGGAAATTCTGACACCTGCTGTGACACGGATGAACCTTGAGGACGTGATGCCCAGTGACATAAGCTGGGCACCAAAGGGCAGATAGTGTTTGATTCTGCTTACATGAGATTCCTAGCATAGGCAAAGTCATAGAGAGAAAAAGTAGCACCAAGGGTCCCAGGGGCTGGGGGTGGGGACAGAGGGATGGGGAGTTAGCATTTAATGGGAACAGAGTTTCAGTTTGGGGAGATGACAAGGCTCTGGAGACAGATGGTGGTGACTTGCACAATATCGTAAATGTACTTACTGCTGCTGAAATGTATGCTTAGAAGGGGTTAAAATGGGCGGGGGGGCCTGGGTGGCTCAGTCGGTTAAGTGTCCGACTTCAACTCTGGTCACGATTTCATGGTTCATGAGTTCAAGCCCTGCGTCGGACTCTGTGCTGACAGCTCAGAGCCCGGAACCTGCTTCAGATCCTGTGTCTCCCTCTCTCTCTCTTCTCCCCCTCCCCCACTCATGCTCTGTCTCTCAAAAACTGAATAAACATTTCAAAGTTGTTTTAGGAAATGGTTAAAATGGTAAATGTTATGCATAAAGAAAGAAAACTTGGGAAACAGTCCACTGTGCTCCTCTGGGCTATGCGTATATTATAAATACTCAGACGCTCATCTGTTCCTTCCTTCCTTCCTTCCTTCATTCATTCCCCAAATATTTATTAAGCACCAACAACATGCGAGACACGGTTCCAAGCCTGGGGGATACAGAGGCGAAAAACACAGACAAAGACCCCTGCTGGCCCAGAGGTGACGGGAACGCAGGGGCCACACAGTAAACAAGTAAATGCATTAATAAACAAGATAATTATAGACAGTGATGAGCTAGGAAGGATAAAACCCGGGCGATGTGCTGGGGGGAGGCAGGGAGGGAGGCTTCCTACTTTAGAGAGCAAGGTCTAGACTGGGCTCCCTGCGGGACGGCAGATCCCCCGAGGCCTGCAAGAATCCGCCGGGCAACCAGCCGGGAGGGCAGCAAGTCCTAATATGTCACAGACACCGCTGCATAGAATATACTTGTATCCCTGACTCCCTCCCTCCCACCTGCCCCGGCCTTTCTGGCCCCAGCCCTGCTCCAGGACGTGGCCCCTAGATGGACGTGGACATTGCTAAGACTCAGGGCCTTTCCGTAAGCATGTTCCAAGCCCCTTCCCCACCAGAAAGTGCTTCCACATGTCTCACCTTCCTCCCTCCTGCTGCAGACACCGCTATTGGACCTTTAGGAAGACAGAGACGCTTCTAGGGACGTGGCCCTCGTGCTGACTCTCCCAGCCACCGCGTCCCCTACAGTCTCTGACAGTGTCACCCGAGACCCAGAGGGGGAAGAGAAGAGCCCGATTGCCAAGCAGTGGCCCGCGGTGGGAGGCACCAGCGAGCTGGGAGCTGCAGCTCGTTAGCAGTAATAAAATTAAGTCCCAAGCTGGGGCTGGTCCATTAGTGCCTTCAGATCCTCCAAAGGCAGTGGTTTCCTTAATGAAAGGTTCTCTATTACGAAATTGGGTTTCCATCCATCTCCATTATGGGGGGTAGTTTACCTGCTAATATACACACCACGCACACTCCCTGGCAGGGGGTGTCGGCCACCAGAAGGTGCAGAATGGCTTTCCAGGCACCGGGGACGCTGACGCACGGCCTGTCCCCGCTGCCACCGCAGACAGAGCTTCCAATCCTCCTGGGGCCGGCTGTGTGCCAGTGTCTAGGGGACAAGAGAGAACTCAGACTTCTTGGGATGGGGCAAACTCAGGCCAAGACGGGGGGGTCCGTCCGCCCAGGCTGGCTTGCAGAAAGGACGACTCCCAGTAGAGCAACCGAGAGATGGAATTTCTATCCCTGCCTGATCAGAAGTGCTCGGGGGGCCCAGGCTCCAGCTTTTCCGATCGTGCGACCTCTGCTGTTTCCTATTGGCCACCGGTCACCTTCGGCAGCTCCTACCGATCCCACCTTCAAGAGGCTCTGGGGATCCGTCCCCTTCTGGTCACCTCCACCATGGCCCGTCCAGATCAGAGGAGGAAGAAGGTCGATCGTATAGACCGGGAGGGCAGGGGGCTGGAGGGGCGGGGGGCAGGGAGAACGGACTGACCCCAGGGAAAATTTGCAGATGCATCCTTTCCCCATTATCTTTACCACCAAACCGCCCATCCTGGGAGATGCCCTGAGATGGGGAGAGAAAATGGTTTCATTCCCATAGGTCTGGGAAACTGGGGCCAGTTCGTTTTGCCTGCAGCAAAGACACCTGTCGGAATGCTCACTTCTGTGACACATTTGATCACGGATCTGAGCTAAGGTGATTTTGAAAGAAGTTTCTCTTATTTTCAGTCCTAAGTCGAGAAGTCCCTTGTTTGTCTCCTCATGCCCCCCGGCAAGGTAGGGGAGGGTGGTAGGGAGAGCAGCACCCCCCGGAAGTTTGCCAGGAGGGGCGACACGGGGCTATGTACAGCTATACAACGATCCCATGCAGTGCGTATTAGGATGACCCCCATCGCGCAGACAGGGAAACAGAGGTTAACATGACTCACGGATGTCTGTGTGACTAGGAAAGCCCAAATACTCCCCCTGCGCCCCCACCATCACAGCCTCTTCTGGGAACCAAGGGGTTAACCTCTCCCTCCTGTTTGCCCAGATTCAAGTTCATTACGCTGACTAATTGCTTCAAAGTCAGTGATTCCACCATGGCTAATGGAAAATGTATCTGCGAGTAATAGATTAATTGGCCACTTGCGATCAGCCCTCAACTAGAAGATCCCCCGGCTGCCGGACCCACCCAGCCAGTCCTGCCGGGGCCGGGGAAGGGGGGAACCAGAAGCTGAACTCTGAGGGGCTTGGGGGGCACCTGGAGTCTCACTGACCATCGCCCTGAGAAAAGGCAGCCAGCCAGTTCCGTCCCTAAGGAGACACGTTCTGCATCCTCTTCAAATCATTAAAATGCAAGCGTGCTAACTTGAAAAGAATGGAAATCTTATCAGCATAATGAGCCACCAAATATCGGAACAGCAGCACACCGGCTTCCCCCTACCCCAGAAGGAGACAGGGTGGGGGGGGTAGCTTTTCTCAGAAGGTTTAAAGTCATTAATTATACAGTAACAGCTACCAGTTTGCACGCTAGCTCTGAGCCGCCCGCCGCGTTTACCATTACTCATTTCATTCTAGCAACAGCCCATGAGGCAGGTCCTATCACCATCCTCATTTACAGACGGGAATCAGAGCTCAGAGAGAGGCAGCGGCCCACGCAGGGTCACACAGCCAGAAAGTGGAAGTGGCCTCGGGGAGACCTCAGGTCTGTGTGGCTCCAAAACCCGGTCTTTGATTCTCTGTTCCAGGGGTCAGCAAAATGAGAGGCCATGCATCCGCCGAATCCGGCCCGTGGCCTGTGTTTGCCAACAGAGTTTTATTGGAACACAGCCGGGCCCATATTCGATGACATATTGTCCTCAGGCGCAACAGCTGAGTCGGTAGCTAAGATCACATAGCCCACAAAACCTGAAATGCCTATCGCCTGCCTCTCTGCAGGAAAAGTTTGCAGACCACTGTCAGACCAAGTTACCCTCCCCGGCACAAAACGTGCACCTTAATGAAATGAGGGACAGGGGACAATGGAAGAAGAGGTCGTTGGTGAACCTGGAGATTCCAAGAGAGACGCCAGTGTCCCAGATATACTGCTTCCCCAGATTGTAAGGGAGGTGTCCGTGAGTTTGGGGGTGGGACGCAGAGAGGGGAGTTTAGTGCTGGCGAGAAGTGCTTATCAGGCACACAGTAGGCGCTCAATAGATGCACAGTAGATGAATGAATGAAGAACACAGCCCGCTTTGCAGAATTCGTGTCTTTGCCTGCCCGGTACATGAGGCAATGCTCCACCCCCCTGCTGCCCACTCCCCTGCAGAGTTTTACTGGCTGAATGAGTCGCGGGAGAGGCTGTAAAAACATGAGGGCTCTTTCCTTTAAGCCTCCCCTCTAAGTCACCCCGAAGCATTTCCTTGATCGATTTGCTCTTCTCCTCCTTGTAGGAGCCCTCCCCAGGGAACTGTTTGCAGAAAGGAATAGGCCAGTTTGCATTTAGTCACCTTTACCTGACCCAGGAGATAAATCTCTCTCGGTTTGGTTTTTCCGCAGGGGGGAAAGGGGGTGGGAGCCTGGGAGGCCCTGGTGCCGCACCTCACAAATGCCAGAGACCTCGCTAATGCGGATGCTGATTATTCCAAATGGAAGCTGATCCGAGGAGGGCGAGGGCGGGGAGGCGGCTGACACTCCCGGGGAAAAAGCAGGTTTCTCTGAGAAAAGAGGGTTTGTAAAGGCAGGATTGCAAAGGCGCTTTGGGCTGCTTCAGAAGCATCACGCCTCCCTCTGGGGACTCCAGGACACCAATGGGGGGCCCCACGAGGGGGCCACTAACAGGGGCACCGTGGGCGCGCGGAAAGGGGGGCCACTGAGTGGGAGGGGCTTCCAGCGGACCAGTCCAGAGGCGCATGCGCAGCCTATCCTAGAGGCCACGTGCTTGTGGCACAGGCCCCGAGTTCAAGCCCTAGCGGCTTTCCAACCCAGCAATGGCTTCGTTTCTGAGCCCCAGTTTCTCTCCTTGTAAAATGGACACGATACTGACCTCAGAGATGCTGACCTAATGAAATATTCTCTCTTTTTTTGTTTATTTGTTTTAAGAGAAAGAGAGTACACAAGCCGGGGAGGGACGGGGACGGGGAGGGAGAGAGACAGAATCCCAAGCAGGCTCCGGGCTGTTAGCGCAGAGCCCCGTGCGGGGCTCGATCTAACCAACCGTGAGATCATGATCTGAGATGAAATCAAGAGTCGGATGCTTAACCGACCGAGCCACCCAGGTGCCCCCTTATAAAATGGTCTTGGGGATTCAATGAGCGTCTGCATTTAAAGGAAGGGTTTTAGCATGTGGCCAACTCTCAATAAAGGTGGCTATGCCTACCGCAGTTAGTATTATTATCGTCATCGTTGTTGTTGTTATCTGACTGAGGCAGAAAAGCAGAAGCCCGTTGCTCCCACGCCCACCCTCACTAGACCTTCTCCCACCAGCACACGTGGGTGCTGTGTAGCCACCTGTCCCCAGCTTCTGCATCCGCTAGAGAAAAAAAGGCGTCTTGTTTGGGGGTCAAATGTCCGTACACAGAAGAAAACCACTGGCTTCCCAAAGCCATGGATTTTTGTGCCCAGAGATCCTTCATTAATAAATTTCCTTCCACCCTTCAGGGACCCTCTCCTTGCTAGGTTTCCCTGGGCTCAGCGCAGACCCTTTCAGATGCTGCAAAGTCAGTCTTTCTCTGCCCCTCCCCATGGAGGACAACAGGCAAGTGGCCATGCTTGACCCAAAGAAGCCATCACAAGGAGATGGTGTAGGTCCCTCGCCCAGCCCTGGCGAGGAGGCATGTGTTAAAGGCTGGATCCGGGAGCCTCGCCCTCCCACTGAAGCACAGCAGTGAAAGACCCAACCTCAGACAGACCGCCTTCCCAGTCAGATCTGTCTCTTCCTCGCCCACCCGGTGGGTGAATCTCCGTAAGCCTCAGTTTCCTCATCAGTAGGATGGGAATACTATCGCATCAGCCTCACGGGATTATCATGAGGTTGACAGAGATAATAATACACGACAAAGCTCTTCACTCGGAGCCCAACACACTGTCCACGCTCTGTAAAGGATGGATATTTTTTTTTTTAACGTTTATTTATTTTTGAAACAGAGTGAGACAGAGCATGAATGGGGGGGGGGGGGCGGGTCAGAGAGAGGGAGACACAGAATCTGAAACAGGCTCTAGGCTCTGAGCTGTCAGCACAGAGCCCGACACGGGGCTCGAACTCACGGACCGCGAGATCATGACCGGAGCCGAAGTCGGACGCTCAACCGACTGAGCACCCCCAGGCGCCCCATGGATATTATTATTTTTTAATTTCTTTGTATTTAAGGGTGGATATCATTATCGAGAAAGAGCCCCTGACTGAAGGTCGGACACCAGAGCTTTTAACCTCAGTTTGGCCGCTAGCCAATGACCTTGGGCACGTCCCTACCGCTCTCTGGGCCTCAGTATACCCCTCCTGCTCTGCAGAGGCCGCCTCCCCTCTGGGGGGTCCACCACGCAGTGGCACACTCCGTCCTTACCCCCTATCTGCGCTGAGTCTGAGCATCTTTGCTCCTGAATCTCCGCAAATTCTATGAATAGCATAACTGCCTGTTTGTTACGTCTTTTTTTTTTTCTTTCCAGGAGCAGAAACCAGGGTTTGCCAAGCCAGGGTTCACCCCATCCGTGTCCGCTGCTTCTTTGAAACACGCACACACACACACACACCTTGGCAGACTAGCCCTCTCCAGCCGCCTTCATCTTCCCCGCCCCCACCCATGTTCATCCCGAAGTCCTTGTTAGAATATCCCCCCCGGGACCGGCAGGTGGGAAATGTCATTTTGGAGCCATTACTAGAGCTCCAAGGTGCTTAGCAGCCATCAACACCAATTCCAGCTTCCGTCCAGCGATGGGGGGGGGCGGGGGGGCGCCTGGAGCAGCTCTGGGACTCTGGCAAGGGGACCTGTGTCGGCCACCCCACGCGGCGGGGCACCACCCACCCTCGGGGGGCAGGCAGGGAGGGCTGTCTGGGGGCCAGGGCCCCCCCACCACTCAGTGTCCTCAGATTTCCCTGCCACGGCTGATTTGAATAATTCAGCGATGCCCGGTCTCCTGGGCACTATTGTCTTCAGTGAAGGCAAATCAGTCGCCTGCTCGGCCTGTTAAGAGGGCCCCTGCCTGCTGCCTTTTTCTGTAAATCAGGATTAATGAGATGGTGAGGGGAAGCGCCGAGCCCTGGGCAGAGACGCGGGCAGCCAGCTCTGCGGGAGCAGCGGGCCTCAGAAGCAGCTCCCGCCTCAATGTCCTCGGGCAGTCTTCTGTGGGAGTCATCAACCTGTCGATAACTAGCTATCACCCAGCCTGCCAGACCCCTCCTCGGCCTGGCCCCTCGCCGGCCCCCAGGGCTGGGGGGCTGGGGCAGGGAGAGGAGAGAAAGCAAGACAGAGAAGCCTGCTGCAAGCAACTCGGCCCCTGCCCCTTGCCGCCCGCCAGGCCAGGGTGGTTCCAGGGGCTGGGTTCCTTCCCGCCGGCTCTGTGCCCAAGAACGCAGGAGACGGAGATTCTCCCAGCCCAGGGCTGGCAGATCGCCCAGCAGGCTCCACAATCAAGTGCTCCCTTGCCTGGCTTTTTGACAGCTGTCACTCACCCAGGGCGCAAGGGACATTGTCCTTGTGCCTCTCATTGGCGGTGCCTTCCTCTTCCTCCTCCCGCCTTGCGGTGGCTAAACAGGTGGCCTGTGGTTACCCCGCTTATGCGCTGTGTGACCTCGGGCAAGTCTTTTAGCCTTTCTGGGCCTCCACTGCCCCATCTGGAAAGTGATGCTAGAAACATGTACTCGCGGGGGCCCCTGGGTGGCTCAGTCAGTTCAGCGTCCAAATTCCGCTCAGATCATGATCTCAGGGTTCGTGAGTTCAAGTCCCACACTGGGCTCTGCGCAGAGAGTGGGGATTCTTTGTGTCCCTCTCTCTCTGCCCATTCCCTGTTTACACACAGTCTCTCTCTCTCTCTCTCTTTCTCTCTCAAAAATAAACATCAGGGGTCCCTGTGTGGCTCAGTCGGTTAAGCATCCAACTTTGGCTCAGGTCATGATCTCCCGGTCCGTGAGTTCGAGCTCCACATCGGGCTCTGTGTTGACAGCTCGGAGCCTGGAGCCTGCTTCAGATTCGGATTCGGTGTCTCCTTCTCTCTCTGCCCCTCCCCCACTCATGCTCTGTCTCTCTCTCTCAAAAATAAACATTAAAAAACATCTTTAATGAATAAATAAAGAAATGAACATTAAAATTTTTTTTTAAAAAACATGTACTCTCCCCACATCTTTATCATTGAGAACTCCAGAACCGTGCTACCCAAAGTGTGGTTTGCAGCCCATAGTGAGGTAGGTACAAAGAAAGGGAGTGAGTGAAACTTCTGTAGTCATTTTGACAGATAGCAATTCTATGCCTGTTGAATGTAAATGATAAAAAAAGCAGAGGCCTGGATTTTGGATGCATTTTAATCTTTTATTTCCTAGTTCTACAATTCATTTTTTACTGTATTTTGCCAAAACGTCATTCTGCAATGCAACGGGAATTAAGGAAAATATACTGGCCCCTCAGTGCAGGTAGCTTAAAAAACAATGTTCTAGACAAACCTGAACATCACATCAAATTTCAAATCCCATGGAGATCTTGTTAAAACAGGGATCCCGATGGCAGTGGGCCAGGTGGCCTGACTTCAGTAGGGTGGGACCTGAGAGTCTGCATTTTCAGCAAGGGCTCAGTGGTGAATCCCCAACAAGGGATTCTGGTGGTGCTGGTCCAGGGGCCACACTGGTGAGAGGAGAGTGTGGAGCACCCCCTGCGGTGCCTTATCCCTTTCCTGACCTAATTTCATTCCCTGTGGCACCCCTGTACCCAGAGATGCTGCCTCCTGATCTTCCCACGGCTCTGTGCTCGCGACGGCCTCCAGATACAGTCTGGAACACAGCCTTCTATTGTTCTTCTGTCTGCAAGGCTTTGAGATGATGCGTGTCCATCCTGGGCACGGTAGCAGGTGGTCAGCACTCCACCCATGCCAGCTCTTTCGACTGTTGTGCCTCCTCCCTCCTCCCTGTAGCAACTCCTTAAGACACAGGTGTATCTGTTAGCTGTGGCTGTGTAACAAACCATCCCAAGCACTAGTGGCTTAAACCAATACACTTTTATCCGTTGCTGCCCATGAGTTTATGAGTCAGCTGGCTCTTTCGCTTTTCTGGGTCTGTCCTGGCAGATACTGGCTGGCTCACTTATGCATCTGCACTGACCCAGGTGCTAGGTGTTTTAGAACGACCTCAGCGGGGACAGCCCGTGTCTGGTCCGGGTGGCATCTCATTCACCAGCAGACTTGCCTGAGCTTCTCCTTATGGGGATCGGAGAACAGAGTGAACAAAGCCTCTTGGAACGTAGGCTCGGGACTGGCCTCCCACCTTCTAGCGACCAAAATAAGTCAAATGGACAGCCCAGAATCAAGAGGTGTGGGGGGGGAAAAAAAACACCTCGAGATGGGAGGAGATGTAAAATCGCACTGCAAAGGACATGAGTACAAAGGCAAGGGAAGATGGTGGGCCATTTTTATAGGCTTATCATTATCCCTCTGTCTAGATGAGGAAACTGAGGGTCAGGGAAGTTCAGAGACTTGCCCGAGGTCAGACAGCAGCTATAAAGGGACAGAGCTGAGCTTTGCTTGATGTTGGAAACTGTGCTCTTAACCTCTCTTCCAGATTCTTCTCTGTGTGGAAAAAGGGGGGGGGGGTGGAATACATTTTGGTAACTCAATTCACCAAAGGAAGAGAATTTTCAAATATTTTGACATCTCCAAGTGGAGGTTTTTGCCTGCTCTGGCTCCTGGGCCACCCCTGCCCTGTAATCACAGGACTTTTTTCCATTACCTGCTCTCCCCTTTCCTCCTGGGCCCTGAAGCTGCGGGCAATTTATCTTTCCCTCTTTTTTTAATGGCCTCTTTAACACGAGGGTTTTCTAACAAGACAAACTGAAGGGCTCCGGTGTCTGTCAGAGCTTGTGCATGTGCACAGGAAGGGGTGCAGCAAGGAGCAAGAGGGGGCCTGGAGGAGACAAACGCACAGGCTGAGTGGTCCCCAAATTCCAGAACTGAGTGGGGGGAGTCTGTCTCTTCACCACCCTATTTTCCCATTTGCAGAAAAGGGCAGCCTTGTCCCAAAAATCTAGCATCTCTTGTCCTGGCTTCCCCAGATTCCCAGCATCCTGAAAAGGCCATGGAAACCCTTTGGAATGGGTCACAGCAAAACAGGTAAATCTAGGAACTCAGGCAGTCTAGAAATAGGAGTTTACTTTTCTGCAGCTGAGTTTAACTTCTATGCAAGCCTGTGTTACACGAGGTGGCAGAAATGTAAGCCTAGTCCAGTTAGGGTCCTCTGCCCCCTTTCTCTGGAATCGTGTCTAAATTCCCAAGAGTTTAGCTGGCTTATGCCAGCTCGAATGCATCAGTTGTGACTTACTGCCTAACAAATTACCCCCCAAACGTAGTGGCTTAAGATGTTAATAAACATTGGGGCGCCTGGCTGGCTCAGTCGGTTGAGCGGCCGACTTCGGCTCAGGTCATGATCTCGCGGTTCGTGAGTTCGAGCCCCGCGTCGGGCTCTGGGCTGACAGCTCAGAGCCTGGAGCCTGCTTCAGAATCTGCGTCTCCTTCTCTCTCTGCTCCTCCCCCCTCCCCCCCTCGCCCCTCTCTCACTCTCAAAAATAAATAAACATTAAAAAATTGTTTAAATGACAATAAACATTGATTAGGTCATGTGGTTTCTATACGTCGGAAATGCGTGAGCTGGGGGAGGGTCCAGCTCCAGGATCTCAGGAGGGTGCAGTCAGATATAATAAGCTGGGCCTGCAGGCTCCTCTGAAGGCTTGACTGGGGCTGGAGGCTTTGTTTCTAATGGGGCCCACTCACGAGGCTGATATGTTGGCCCCGGCTGTTGGCGGGCATCTCCTGTCTTTCTACACAGGCCTCTCCACAGAGCTCTTTGGGGTCCCCCCAACATGGCTTCCCTCAAAGCTAGGGATCCAAGAGAATGAGGTGGAAGCTGCAAAGCCCTTTGTGCCCTCACCTCAGAGGTCACCTGTCCTGCACAATACTGATGACACAGACAGTCCTGACTGAATGAAGGAGGAGGCTGTAGGAGGGGCTGTATTCCAGGAGGGAACAGTCGCTGGGCGCCATCTTGGAGACCGGCCACCCATGGGGTGTCAGGAATGAGGGTCATCTGGTTCTTTGCAGTGTAATTACCCCCGGCTTCTGTGGAGATGCCCTCGCTCACGTGTGGCCCGTGGTACCTTACAGACACCCTACTTCCCTCCTGACCTCAAGCCCTCTCTGTCCTTTCTCGGGATATATGTGTGTTCCCTTCACTCCCCACCTGACTCTGCTCCACAGTCCAGGGAGTCTCTCCTGGTTTTAGATACAGGGTTTTACATTTTCCAAATCCTTTGTCATATGCCCAGTCCTTGGCCAGCTTTTAAAATTCAAAAGCCAAGAATTCGATTCTTCCTTATCTGCGTTCTGCTGTGTCACCCTTTCCCAAAGGCAATGAATGTTGCATGGCCTGGCTGCTGCCTGAAAGACGAGACTGGCCACAGGACATAAATAAATGCACAGAATTTTAACAAGAAAAGAGAGAGAGAACTTCAGTTAATATTTCAAAATATTTTCCCTATTACACTGTAAAGCACCGTGTGAATGGAAGTTGTCTGTGGCCTCTCTGTTGATTCGCACTGATGACCCTGGAAGAAATTTCTAATACATCCCCATTTTATAGATGAAGAAACAAAGGGTCAAAGAGGTCGGATGGCTTGTTAGGCCCATATCTGGGGTTTGTTGGTAGATGTGAGACTCAACCCCAGGTCAATACTCTTGCTACTGTCCCTGTGTCCTCTGGGTCCCTGCGTTCCTTCTCTCCCCTCTGAAACCTGCGGACTTCAAGATTTTCCCCCAGCCACTGAAAAGGCATAGTACTGGGGCATGGTGACCTTTCTCGGGCATCTTGACAAGAGAAAAGGGTCCTCGTTTTCAAATGTTTTTTTTTAACTTTTTTTTTTAAGTTTATTTATTTGAGAAAGACAGAGACAGCATGAGTGGGGAGGGGCAGAGAGAGAGAGAGAGAGAGGGAGAGAGAGAATCCCAAGCAGGCTCTGTACCACCAGCACAGAGCCTGATGTGGGGCTCAGACCCAGGAAGCCTCGAGATCATGACCTGAGCCAAAACCAAGAGTCAGACACTTAACCGGCTGAGCCACCCAGGTCCCCCCAAGAAAAGGGTCCTCTTAAGCTAAAGAGCAGGTCCTTGAATGGTGGGATTTTAGGCACAAGTGAGAGAAACCGAAGGGTCACTGGATCAATCAAGTGTTCTGGAAATTATGCAGTCAGTGATCTCATGCTTCAACCTACAAGTGAGTTTCACCTTTGGGATGAGGAGAATCTAATCCGGGAGGGTGAGATAAACAGACGGACTTACAGACAGGAGCAGAAGTGGAAAAAAACAACACCCACCCTCTTGCAACAACAACAACAAAAACCCTCCAAGGAGCATCGGCTTCTGAAGTTGATGCTGACTCTAGGTTATTAAGTTTGAAATCCTAATGAAGAACAGATGGGAAATGGAAGAAAACCAAAGATCAAAATATGCTTTCCATATTTCATGCTAAATGAAAAAATTGTCAGGAGCCATCGATTGTCTTTTGCGAGGTGTCACATGCACGGTGTGGGATTTCCGGGGTGGCAGACGGTGTTTCCGCTCACGGATCCAGGTGTGGCCGCCACAGGCCGACTAGGGCAGAAACTGGTACGTATGTCGTCACTTGAAGAGGAAGGCAGTCACCCCAGCAGCCCCCCTGGAGTCTGAGGGTCGGCCACATGAGCGTAAAAGGCACAGATTTGGGGCGCGTGCACATCTGGGTTTAAATTCTGGATCTGCCATTACTTGTGTCATTTCAGGCAACTTACCGGACTTCTCTATGGGCTTCAGTTTCCTCCTCTTATGAAGATCTTTTGTGATTTCAGCCAATGAATGTAGAGTAACGGTCTTACGGTGATTACTAAAAAAAAGAAGAAGAAGAAGAAAAGAAAAGATGGCGGTTACAGCAGAAATGGTACCAGGTGTTCACGAAATGCTGTTCCTTATTCACTCTTCCAGGACACACAGGAAGCTACCCTTCCCGGCCCCCTTGCAGGCGGGTGGGATCACGCGACTGGTTCTGTGAGTGCAGGGGACGAGCATCCCTTCCGAGCTGATGCAGTTCAGGAGGGGACCTCAGGCTGCAATGCAGAAGCAGAGATGGAAGGAGCCTGGATCCCTGAGTCACCGCGTGGACCACAGTGGCCCAGACCCACAGTGGACGTTACAGAGGTGAACAATAAAGTTTGCTTCCAGGTTTGGGCTTTTCTTTTCTTTTTTAATGCTTGTTTATTTTTGAAAGACAGAGTATGAGCAGGGGAGGGGCAGAAAGAGAGGGAGACACAGAATCCGAAGCAGGCTCCAGGCTCCGAGCTGTCAGCACAGAGCCCGATGCAGGGCTCGAACTCACAAACTGGGAGATCATGACCTAAGCCGAAGTTGGACGCTTCACCAACTGAACCACCCAGGCGCCCCAATCAGCTCCCACCTTTAACCACCTGGCATCAGTCTCCTGGCCTCATACTGGCGCCTCAAACCTGATGGCAGGTGTGAATGCTTTGGTTTCGACCGGGGACTTAAGTCCACATCTCTGTCGGCGTCTCCCATTTCCCCCCCATCACACTCCCTTCCTTGGGGCCCCGCCTTGGGATGGACCAGCGCCTCCCAAGAGGGACTTGGACGCGTTGACTCACAAAACTTCATTCTTGGAATAATTGAGCCGGAAAGTCCACATCCCAGGATCATCGTGTCTAAAAAATCAAAGAAAGGCAAAATCAAAGCACTACAGAAGTTGAGGATGGCTTGCTACAGAATCAAAGAATACTAAAAACCATCGAATCATAAAAAACCACAGAACTATAGATCCCAGCTGAGCCGAAGCAGAATTTTGGTATGTTGGCTCCGCTCTACCCTCAGGCAGCTATTTGCATAGTTGCTCTGCGTGAAGGCTGTGGGCCGGAGAAGGGGCAAGATCCGTGCTTGGGATCCAGAAAGACGGACAAGTAAAGGTGCTTTCTGACTCATCCTGTTCCCATCACCCCAGCAGAGGGTCTCTGCCATCCTCGTAAGACACACTTGCCTCTTGACAAAGAATCTCTACTTAACCAAGCTCCAGCTGGGCTCCTCCGAGCCCCCTTCTCAAACTAGACTTTGACCTTGGCCCCCATTCTGGCATAGCCCAGCTGAGGTTAGAATCCTGCTAAGTCACTTTAGGGGGACTCCTCCAGCCGTGATATCCGATCACCCCGCCTGTTCAGTCAACGGCAAGAATCCTGTTCGGTCAACAGCAAGAAACCCCCCAACCCTTGATGTCTTCTTTTAGGAACTGTCCACCCACCACCCCTTACCCCCTACCCTGCTCCTTGGCTGAAAAATCCCAACGTGTTCCCGTTGTACTTTGTGTTCATCTCTCACCGCTACCCTCACTCCCCAATAAACTCTTCCTTACCATTTTAACAAGGGTCAGAAGATTTTTTTTCTTTGGCCCGTGGTTCACTGCGATACAGTGACAGTCAAACTTTGTGCGTGTGGCATAGCGGTTCAGAGAAAACCCAACACACAAAACGGGCAGGGTGGCTGGGCTTGAAAGTAGGAACTGAGCTTGAAATCTTTCGGCGCGCCTCATACTGCGCCCCCTTTTGGTAGACCGCTCATTCCGTGGGGACCCCAAGCGTCGCGGGGAAACCACTGAGGAGGTGTAGCCACCACGCGACAGGGATCCAGGTGCTGGCATCCCAGCTCCCAACACGGCTCCTGGAGACGGTATTCTGACTTCTTGCCAACAGAGTTCAGGTTCAGGTCCCCACGCGCCCCCTCGCCCCCGCCTCCTCCCGCCACTCCCGTGGGAAGTGTTCACGTGAGATTGGGAAAGCAGGAGGTGCGGCAAGCAGCTGAGACCGTCAGTAATGGCCTGCGATGGCCGAACACCCTGCCTTCCCAAACACTACAGCAACTCTCCCACCGCCTACCCAGTTCCTAAGCATCAAGTGCCCTGTGTTAAAACTCTGCCTGCTTGAAATACCTACAAGAGGTTCTGATTTCCTGACGCACTAGAACAGAGTCAGGAAAGAGAGAAGGAGAGAAAGGAAGAGGGAGAGAGAGAGGCAGAGGAGGAGGGGGGAGGGAGAAGGAAGGAAGGAAGGAAGGAAGGAAGGAAGGACAAAGGAGGGAGGGAGGGAGGGAGGATCATCCCCCGCCTTATTTTTAGCTAAAATACTAGACATAAAGAGAGAGACTACAGGAATGGGTTCATCTTTCCTTCCCCCTTTCAAAAAAACTCTTACTTGCTGCAGAGAAGTAAGCCCTTCAGCATTTTGCCCGTGGCCTCCCATTTCTGATCTGTAAAATGGGTGCATAGCCGCTACCCTCCTTACTCTGCTAAAGACCTTCGGCTATGACCTTCCACCACGACCTTGCCACTTTTCAACCTGTGGAGCTCTGGACAAGGCAGTTCACTTCTCTGAGCCTCAGTCTTTCCACCTGCGAGACGGACAGCACACTCCTTCCCCCTTGAGGACACGAAGTAGGCACAGGGGAGGCGAAAGGTCTCCGCAGCCCACAGCAGGCTGTGCTGATGTGAGCCATGCTTATCCCAGGATTCTGAAGGCTCTCCTTCTGGGGACTCAAGATAATTGCAAAGCACACCCAAGCTTGGCTCTCCTCTTATCCTCATAACGCCCCTTCTAAGTTGGCCATCCTTCCTGCACGCCTGCAATTCAAACAGGCCTCCAGACTTGGCATCGACACCCCCCTGGTAGGTAACTGCTCTGCCCATGATGAGCCTCAGTTTTCCTCATCTGTAAAATGGGGCCCAATCATCTCTCTCCTGCAAAGTTGCTGCAGTGTGCTTGCTGGCACACAGTAAGTGCTCACGTAATTTCTTCTTATCTCCCTGGGACAGTGAGGGGACGGCGGGGGGGGGGGGGGGCGGGGTCCGGGAAGACCTCAGTCCTTGCCCATGGCTACATAAAACTTGACTGGGGCACCTGGGTCTTGAACCCAGAGCTTCCGAGGCCCACTCCCAGGCTCTCTGACCGCAGGGGGAGGTATTGCCCTGCATTCAGGCCGGGTGTCCCTGGGAAATACCTCCACTGTAATTCCTCGAGCTGGAGACAAATATTAAAATTGCTGACAGCTTGCTCACCACGGTGCCGATTTGTAACAAAATATTGATGAATCAGGAGCCAGGCCCAGTGCTGGCTGTGGGTACAAGTGCCCGGAATATTCATGAGCGCTGTGGCCATTCCTGAGGCACCATTCCCCCTTTACAGAGCGATAATTCTACTGCAAGGCACTTGGTCCGCCAAGGTTTTCAGAGGCTGCCACACGTCCCAGCCCGGACAGGCGCCCCTCCTCCCTAGAACTAGACACCCCGGCCTCTGGTGCATGGGGACACCATAGGACAGGGAAAGAATCCCACCGACATCTTCCCCGTCCCGCCGGAGCTCCAGAGAGAGGTGCACAGCTTCTCACACAAGCCAACTGAAGAAAGCAACATTTTGCTAACCCCCCCCACCTCCAAGGCCTGACCTGGACATTTTGGGAACCGGGGACATTTTTCTCGATAAATATCTTCTCCCTAGAGCCAGACAGCCTGCCTGTCCTTGCGCCCCTGGAAAAGCTTGTCCCTCGGCTGATCTGAGTCGCCCTGTGCTTTTCTGGTTAAACATTTATACGGCAGCTTTTGTGGATAAATAGATCCATACATGTGTCTGCATGATTAGGATTAAATATTAAGAAGATGCACAGGCAGGGATCTGGTCGGCCTGAATGAAATGAAACCTGGGGCACAAATGTGGAATCTGAGTGGGACTGAAGGGCCACTAATTAAGAGCATTGAGGTTGACCCATGGCCAGACGGGTCCCAGGCTGCCCCAGCAGAGAGTGGCCTTAATGACACTGACTGGCCGTGGTCTTTTCTCTTATGTCATCCTTTTGTCTCTTTCTCCTCCTTTCCCCCTTCTTTCTCCTCCCTCAAAGGCAAAGCTCACTCGGGCAGCCTTCTCTACGCTGCACCACTGCAGATTGGTTTGCCTTTTAAAATTTTATTCGATGAGGTTTTACAAGCCGCCGTGCTCGACGTGGTGCAAATCGAGGAATATGTCAGGGGCCTGGCAGAGACTGGAATTGAAATGATTCTAATTATGCGTGATAATTTCTGCATTCTAACATAAAACAATGTTACCCACCCCACCCCACCCCCAAAAAATCCCATTACAATGGTTAAAAGACAAATCGTGTATCAAGTCCCTTCCTTTATTACTTTATTAGACAATTTACAAGGCAACATTTTGAACACTGGGATCGCGCGATGGCCCAAGGCGATCCAACTGTAAGCTGCACTAAGAAAAGGGAGTTCATCTCTTGTCATTAGTCAGAAAGTCAAATGCAATCACGGGGACTCCAATTGGCTTGTCAAATTAGCCACTGTTTCAAATCATGAGCATGGCGGAGCATTGCAGACACGGAGAGGAGGCCCCCAGCTCTGGAAAGAAGTGTTTAACTGCCACCCAAGATGTTTTAGATCGCCTCCTCCCAGCAGCATCCAGCTGTCCCAGATCCCTTTCCTGAAGGCGGGATTCTACCATCATTCCCGTTGGCCTTGGTCATGTGGCTCATTCTGGCCAATGAGACAAGGGCAGAAGTGACTCTTAAGGAGCTGACTCTTTAAGACACGGTGCAGGCTTCTCTGAATCTCTGTTTCCGCTGCCTCCAGACAGACCAGCCACGTGCCAGAGAGAGGTGGCTCCAGTGACCTGAGTCGCGGGCAAAAACCATTTGAAGCAGGAGCCGCAGCCAATGTGGAGTGTGATGTACATGATGGTGGTGAAACGTGAGTGAGTGAAAAATTAACCTTTCTTTTTTGAAAGGGTGACCGACTGTCCTGCTTCCCCGAGGCTTGAGGGTGTTGCGGTTTTCAAACGGGGACAGTCCCAAGCGGATGACCTTGATTTATCTGGGACTGATGGATTTCCTGAGATGTGGACTTTGAGTGCTGAAATCAAGAAACGCCTGGGAATGCCTAAGCCTGTAGCCATCCGAGCCTGGTGACAGCCTGCTGGCACCTCGATCTGGGGCTTCCAGCCACCGAGGCGACGGATGGCTGCTGTTTAAGCCCTGCCCGCCCCCTGCCCGGTCTATGGCATTTTGTCACGGTAGCCCGGACAGACCGAGACACTGGTACACCCTGACTTTACGGACGAGGAAACCAAAGTTCAGAGAGTCCAAGAGACTTGATCGAGGGAGCCTGGCGTGAGGGCAGGATGGAGGTTTTGAAGCCAAATGAGTCAGGGGTTTCCTCCTCGCTGTGATGGTTAATTTCATGCATCAGCTCCAGTGGGCTAAGGGATGCCCAGATACCTGCCATAACATGTCTTCTGGGCACGTCTGTGAGGGGGTTTCCAGGAGAGATCAGCATTTGTACTGACAGACTGAGTAACATCACCCTCACCGGTGTGGGTGGGCCTCTTCCAATCCGTTGAGGGACTGAATAGAACAAAAAGGTAGACGAAGGGCAAAGTCTCTCTCTCTCTCTCATCATCTATCTATCTATCATCTATCTATTATCTATGTATCTATCATCTATTATCTATCTATCATCTATCTATTATCTATCTATCTATCATCTATCTATCATCTATCTATTAACTATCATCTATCTATTGTCTATCATATATCTATTATCCATCTATCATCTATTATCTATCATCTATCTGTCTATCTATCTATCATCTACCTATTATCTATCTATCATCTATCTATTATCTATCTATCATCTATCTATTATCCATCTATCATCTATCTATTATCCATCTATCATCTATTATCTATCATCTATCTATTTATCTATCATCTATCTATCTATCTATCTATCTATCACCTATTATCTATCTATCATTTATCTATTTATCATCTATTATCTATCTATCTATCATCTATCTATCTACCTATCTATCATCTATCTCCTATTGGTTCTGTCTCTCTAGAAAACCCTGATACACCAGCTCTGCTGATTCCTGGCTGTGCTCCCTTGGGCGAGTATCACAGGTCCGTCCTCAGCAAGGAGAACCTGCAAGATGCTCAGGAGGAGGTGATCTTGGGACCCAAACCCATGGAAGAGAGAAGGAAGCAGCAACGGAAGAGGTAGAAGCTGAGCCGTGATGAAGGTCCAGCCAGGGTCTCGGCAGACCCCGTGCGCAGTTCTGGAGCTCAGTGGCCCTTCAAGGCTGTCTCAAGTCGGGACATGGTCCTTATCCTTCGTCATCTACCAAGCATATGATGCCTACTGTTCTCCGAAGGGAGTGACCGTGGGTGTGGCAGCACCCAAGGTCCTGGCAGCAAAGAAATAAATCCTTTCTTTCCAGGGCGCCTGGGTGGCTCAATCGGTTGAGCGTCCGACTCTTGATTTCAGCTCGTCATGATCTCACAGTTCATTAGATCGAGCCCCACGTCAGGCTCCAGGCTGACAGCGTGGAGCCTGCTTGGGATTCTCTCTCCCTCTCTTTCTGCCTCTCTCTCAACTAATAAATAAACATTTAAAAAATCCTTTCTTTCCAAAAGCAGATCTGGGCTGTGCATCACGGCATCCAATATGGCAAGTTACATAAACTGTCTGAACCTCAGCCCTCAGCTGCAAAATGGGGCATGGAGTTGCTAACACTAGGCAAATAATCTGTTGATACTTAACGATGTGCCAGGCCCTAAGGTTAAGAGCTTTACTGACATGCCTTTCAGCCCACAGGGATGTTTGAGGATGGCATGAGTTAAAAACAGGTACACGCTTAGAACAGCCCCTGGTACACAGTAAGCGATATATTGTCATAATTACTATTCGTATTAAATACCCCACCCTTCCATCTCTTTACTGGTCTCTATGGTTACGTTCCTACCTGTTCCCCTCATGATAGCCAAAGGGATCTCTCCAGAAAGGCCAATACTGCTAGGTTACTCCTCTGCTCTAAACCCTTCCATAGATCCCTATTACCTTCTAGATAATGCCTTCTAGATATTACCTTCTGGATAATCCTTCCCATGATTTCCAAGGTTCTTGCTCACCTCTGCCCCTCCACTCCTCATACTCTCCAACCCCATGCCCATGCATTTACAGTCTTTCCATAAAACCTTATACTTCTGAGGCTTTGCACTCCAAAGCAAGGCTACCCCACCTGCCTGGAATGCCCACCTGTTCCTCTCCCCCACTGGGTAAATTCCAACCTCTTTCTCAAGACTCACTCCAGCATCACCTCCTTCAGGAAGCCCTCCTGGCACCCCCCAGGCAGGTCAGACAGCCGCCAGGGCTCCCACTGACCCCTAAGCTTGTTCCAGTCATGCTACCTGGATTCTGATTATCCCTGCACGGGACTGCCTGTCCCATGAACACTGAGTCCCATGAGGCTGAGTCAGCAAGAGTATTTTTGGATCCCAGAAGAACTTTTCTTTTCCAAATCTCTGAATCCCCAACCCATTTCTGGGGAGGGGAGGGGGACAGCACACAGTAGGTAGTCAGTAAAGTCTCACTAGATGAATAAAAATTCAGCCTAGCCCCTTATAGGATAAGCGTGGGAACTAAGACTCATTTCTCCATGTCTCCATGGAACCTTCCTAGAAATTCAATTTGAAACCCCTGAAAATTGGCTGCAAATTTACTAACCCCTAGAGATGTAGATGAGCGAAACCAGGCAAATGGCTTCTATTGTCATCGGTAACGGCTGTTGTGTTTTGAATAAGCATTTTTATAACTGCACACCGGGCCATGGGCTCCGAAGACTTGGAAGCAAGTAGGTCCGCCTTCCAGGGCCGCTCCCGGCCCTTTGCTGGCTGTGTGACCCTGGGGGAGTCACTACCCTGCTCGGGGCCTCAGATTCTTCCCCTGGGGACACGGAGGTGAGCTGAGCCCCGAGACACAGACAAACAAACCAACCAAGCGAGCATTCTTTCTGCAGCTCTTGAGTTCATCCATCGGAGACTTCTGTTTACAGCTGAGAATGTCTTCGTGGGTCAGTTCCTAACTCCGGCACCTGACATTCAGCGTTATTACCATCAGTCCCCCCACTTTCCTTCTAGACTCAGCCCCCCGCTGTGCGCCCCCTTCAGGTCCAGAGACACCTCACCTCCTACCACCCTCAATCCACACCCGTTGAGGGCCCCGCTTCTAGATACTAGTTCTCCTCCACCCCCACCCCCACCCTGCCTCTCTCCCTCATGGGCCAAGTATACAGTTGGTGCTCAAAAACACCGCACAACGTGTATTTCATTGCAGCCCAATTATGGATTGAATTACGTCCCTCCCACCCTTGGTACCTGTGAGTGGGATCTTATTTGGAAATAGGGTGTATGCAGATGATCAAGTTAAGCATTGGGGTGGGCTCTAATCCAGGATGACTGTGCCTCATAAAAGGGGAAATTTGGACACAGAGACAGGCATGCACAGCAGGGAGGCGGGAAGATGATGTTAATGATGTAAAGGTACGGGGACATCTACAAGCTGGGGAACACCCATGGCCACCAGAAGCCAGGAGGGAGCAATGCGCCAGGCCAGGCCACGCGGATGACATCAACCCACCCAGCCAGCACGGACGGGAAGAAGGAGCACCGGAGCCGGGCTCTGGGCCTCGCTCTGTAGGCACTAGCCGTGTGTCCTTGGATAAGTCCCTCTCCCTCTGAGCCACAGTGCCCCTGCTATAGACTGAACGTTTGTGGGTCTGGGTCCCCCCAGAATTCATCTGTTGAAGCCCTAATCCCCAGCGTGATGGTATTTGGAGGTGGTGAGGTCATGAGGGTGGCACCCCCATGAAAGGGATTAGTGGTCCTTACAAAAAGAGCCATTAGAGAGACGATCGTTCTCTCCACCACGTGAGGACCCAGCAGGAAGGCCGCCGACTGTAAGCCAGGAAGCGGGCCCTCATGTGATATCTGAGCCGCAGGCACCTTGACCTTGGACTTCCCAGCTTCCAGGACTGTAACCCGGTCGACGGTATTTGTTACAGCCGCCTAGGCTAAGACAGTCACCATCTGCCAAACGTGTTGGGTGAACTGTAGAACTGGAGAGGGCCCTCTGCACTCCAGGACTGAGCAATTCTACTGCATGTGTGCCCACTGTATACAAGACACTTGGCTAGTTACAAATACACTCATCCGCCTCTTCACGGGTCCCCCAAGCACCCACTTTGCACCAGGCACTGCGCCAGTGGGAGAGAGGATGCTCATCAGGACAGATGAAGCCCTTGTCCTGGGAGGCACTCACAATACAGGGTTTCACAGACGGGCGTCCTGCCTTTGCATCACCACATGCCCGAGGGGTGGGCAGGGATTGGCTCACGCCCCTGGGGGCTGCGCGGCCGCTGGAGAGGCCAGGTCTGTGGTTCCCAAAAGGGAGACACATATAAGGGGACGTCTGGGTGGCTCAGTCGGTTAAGCATCCCGACTTCAGCTCAGGTCACGATCTCATGGTCCGTGGGTTCGAGACCCACGTCGGGCTCTGTGCTGACAGCTTGCCCCGGGCCCAGCTCTGTGGGATTCTCACGCTCTCTTCTCTCCCTGCCCTCCCCGACACGAGCTTTCTCTCTCTTTCTCGAAATAAATAGATACACCATCTTGAAAAAAGGAAGCACATAGGTTTGTAGTAAAGACTCTGGGCTTGGAGGGCCAAGGCCAAGGTTCTAGGAGAGCCCACTTGTACTCCCAATAGTGTGACTTCAGCTTCCTTAGCTGGAAAATGGGTTCACGGCTATCCCTGCCTCACGGGGTCAGGGAGCACGACATGGGATTTAACACATGTGCAGTCCTCGGATCAGGGCCCAGCTGCAGACAGTGGTCAGGAAGCAGTGGCCACTCTTTCTCGACCTCCATGGCCACGGAGACAGACTGAGGCCAAGAGGTGATGCTGCCAGGCAGCCCTGGCCTTATCACAGGCTGGAGTGAGTCAGCTGCCTCCTGTCCCCTTGTTAATTTCTGCTCCGCTCCTTCGCTGACCGATACAGAAACTGAGGCAAGGGGACAGAACGACTTGCCCAAAGTTATTTAGTGAGTGGGGGCCCAAAGGGAACTGGATTCTGTGGCTCTCAGCCAGAGCGCATCCTCTCCCACCCCACCCCACCTGATGACCCCATCCCCCCTCCGCCTCCCTCCCTCCTCTCCCTCTCCCCCTCCTCCTCCCTCCCTCCTCCCCCTCTTCCCCTCCTCCTCCCTCCCTCCTCTCCTCTCCCCCTCCTCCTCCCTCCCTCCTCTCCCTCTCCCCCTCCGCCTCCCTCCCTCCTCTCCCTCTCCCCCTCTGCCTCCCTCCCTCCTCTCCCTCTCCCCCTCCTCCTCCCTCCCTCCTCTCCCTCTCCCCCTCCTCCTCCCTCCCTCCTCTCCCTCTCCCCCACCTCACCTCCCTCCTCTCCCTCTCCCCCTCCACCTCCTTCCCTCCTCTCCCTCTCCCCCTTCTTCCCTCCCTCCTCTCCCTCTCCCCCTCCTCTTCTTCTCCCTCAAGTGGCCTGCCTGTAGTCACACGGCTGGAAAAGGCTAAACCTTGATCCCTCTGGCTCCTGCCCAAGCGGGCTGAGTGTTTTTGCCATCGGCACGCCATGACCCCCACCCACACCCCCACTGGAAAATGAAGCCTGGTCATCACCAATCTCTCACCATCGGCAACACACTGCTGCTGTAGTTGCATTAACGTCTCGAGTCCTCATGAAAACACCACAAAGCATTACCCCATTTGACAGAGAAGGAAACTGAGGCTCAAAGGGGCCAAGTCCCTTCAACCAGCAAGGAAGCTATGGGGCCACATTCGAACTCAGGGCCTGGCCCTCCTTGCCCCCACCATCGCCCTGTGTCCAGAGCGTCTCCGCATGAAGCCACGGGCACCATGCTATCTGGCACAGTCCTGGACGCTGGTGCCCTCACGCCAAGGACAGCCACGGCCCGGGGAGGTGTCCAGTGGGCTGAACATAAAAAATGCCACTCTCCTCTCTGAAGAGACAACACTGATTCATCCCTCCAGCAGGCATTAACTGAGCGCCTGCTAGGAGCCAGGCCCTGGAGATCGTAGAGAGAAGCAGGAGCCAGGAACGGAAATTTCCGGAAGGACGCAAGGGAGCTAGGAGGCGGCACCAAGGAGAAATGGATGATGCTCCCCCAGGGGGGTGGACGTGGGCCTGCCTGTCCGTCTGTCCGTCTGTCCGTCTGGAGGGGCGGATGCAGCCCAGCTCTCCCCAGGACTCTCCACGGTGCAGACCGGCTTTAGGACAGGGGGCCGGCGGGCCAGCCGGAGGGACTAACCGGGCGACCGCGTGGGGCACGGAGAGCTGTGACCCGGGGTCTTCTCATCTCCAGCGGCTCTGCTGTCTGTGATTGCCCTGCCGCCTGCGGCCTCTGGGCCCGAATCAATTTTCTCCACCTCCATCTACCTGCAGACAGCGCCCTGGGCTTCCCACAGCCCTGGAAATACCAGCTCCAGCCTGCGCCCGGGGGGTCCAGGAGGCAGGGCACGGCCTGACCAGCACCCCCAAGTCCCAAGTGTGAATCCCCAGCCTGCGCCTGCTGCAAAGCACTCATCCGAATTGTCGCTAATCACAGAGATCACCTCAACTACCAGGCACTCGGGGAGGGTCAGGTCTCCACTGAGCACCTCCCTGGCTGAGCTCTGGCTGCATCTGAGCTCTCGTTTTATCCTCAAGCAGCCCTGGAGGCAGGAACCAGTATCCCCATTGGACAGATGAAGAGATTGAGGGTCAGAGAGTAACTGATATCTCTGGATCCAGCCCAGGGCTGGGTGGCTCCAAAGCGTCTCCTCCTTCCTAGGGAGCAGGGGAGGCGCATGTGGGCAGGGGCCCTCCGGAGATCCATGAAGAGAAGACCCATTGTCCGGGAACTTCCCAGGGCGATGCCTGAAGCTTCTTGGGTCCAGAGACCAGGAGCCCTTCTTAAAAAAGAAAAAAAAAGTTACTTATTTATTTTGAGAGACAGAGTGAGTACAAGTCGGGGAGGGACAGAGAGGAGGAAAGGAGAGAACAAATCCCAGACACGGGGCTTGATCCCACGAACCGTAAGATTATGACCTGAGCCGAAATCGATAGTCAGACACTTAACTGGCTGAGCCACCCAGGCCCCCCCAGAAGCCCTTCTTTGTGTTGGCTTTTCAAGACGGGGCTGGGGGATCCCCAACGAGTGTCTTCGCCTCTCTGAGCCTCAGCGGTGCCATCATCGGTAACACAGGGGTGTCCTCACGGGGTGTCCCTCACAGAACCCGCATCAGACAGCATGGCTGTGGGACCCGGGGCAGGCCCAGAGGCCGCCACATCTAAATCAGAGCCACCGCCTCCCTCCGCCTCACCGTCTACTGGCTTCTGGTCTGCTCTGTTCCCTGGCAGTTCTCAGCAGCACAGAGGGAAACCACGCTTTGTGTTCAGGCTCCAGAGACAAGTTCATTGGGACCGAGGCTCCGGGACTCCCAGCCGTGTGCCCTGATCCTCGGCACCCAGGTGCTACGTGTCTCCGTGGCCACAGCCCTGCACCGTGCAGGGGGCGTGGGGAGCCGGAGGCTCTCCCGGTGGAAGCTACACGCCATGGTCATCACAGTTCTGCTTACAAAGCACCCCCTGCATTCACGCATTGCGTTTAATATCGCAGCAACCTCGTGGGCAGGTATGACAATCTCCCTTGCGCAGGTGAGTAACCTGAGACTCAAAAGCATTGAATGGCCCACCCGAGTCCCCGAAGAAAGACAGCAAGAGCCCGGCCAGGCCTGAAACCCAAATTCCTTTGACTCCAAGGTCATTGTTCTTCCGCAGCTCCATGCCCTCCCCAGCCTGAGATGACCGACAATCCCCACCAGCTCCTCCTAAAATCCCCATGGGAGGTCAAGCGCCCCTCCAGACTCACACAGAGCTGGGTTCTGAGTCTCAATAACCAACATTGAAAGCACAAGCAAGGAAAGGAAAAATAGACATTGGACCTCCACCAAAATTTAAAACGTTTTGTGCTGCAAACAATACCCTCAAGGAAGTGAGAAGGCAACTCACAAAATGAGAGAAAATATCTGCACCTCATGTATCAGATAAGGCATTTGTATCCAGAATTTATAAAGAACCCTTATGACTCAATAACAGACAACTAGGGTGCCGGGTGGCTCAGTCAGTTAAACATCCGACTTCGGCTCAGGTCATGATCTCGCGGTTTGTGAGTTCAAGCCCCACATCGGGCTCTGTGCTGACAGCTTGGAGCCTGGAGCCTGGAGCCTGCTTCGGATTCTGTGTCTCTCTCTCTGCCCCTCCCCTGCTTGCTCTCTCTCTCTCTCTCTCTCAAAAATAAACATTTTTAAAACTTTTAAAAATAATAACAAGCAACCAATTTTTTTTATAGCTGGGTAAAAGATCTGAATAGACATCCCCCAACCCAAAGAAGCTACGCGAATGGCCAAGAAGCACATGGAAAGACGCTTGACATCATTAGCCTTCAGGGAAATGCAAATCAAAATCACAATGAGATAGCACTTGACTAGAGTCAGTCGGACGGGTAACAAGTGCTGGCTAGAATGCAGGAAAATCAAAGTCCTCCTGCACTGCTGGAAGGGGCAGCAGAAAGATGCAGGGGCTTGGAAAACCGTCTGGCGGTTCCTACACTGTGACACAGGATGTGACCGAATGTCTCAGCAATTTCACTCCTAGGTAGCTACCAAAGGGGCTTCGAAACACATTTCCACACAAAAACTCCACAAATGTTCAGAGCGGTGCTACCCCCAGCAGTCAAAAAGTGGAAACCAGTGCCCGGGGGGCTCAATTATGTCCTGAGCCAGAATCAAGAATCGGTTAAGCATCGGATCCTTAACCGATTCTTCATTCTGGCTCAGGCCAGAATCCTGTGGTTCAAGAGATCGAGCCCCGTATCGGGCTCTGTGCTCATAGCACAGACCCTGTTTGGGATTCTCTCTCTGTCTCCCTCTGCGCCCTCCCTAAATAAATAAACAAACAAACAAAGAAACAAGCATTTTGGGGAAACAACCCACATGCCCATCAGCAGACAGATAAACAAATGTGGCACATCCATACAATGGAATATTATTCAGCCATAAAAAGGAATGAAGTACAGACACATGCTGCAATAGAGACGAACCTTGAAGACACTCTGTTAAGTGAAATAAGCCTGTCACAAAAGGTCACATAGTGGATGAGTCATTTACACGAAATGCCCAGAACAGGCAAATCTACAGACAGAAATAGATCAGCTGTTACCAAG
Organism: Panthera tigris; assembly: GCF_018350195.1. Lineage (NCBI taxonomy): Eukaryota > Metazoa > Chordata > Mammalia > Carnivora > Felidae > Panthera > Panthera tigris. Next base: position 25,981,686 of record NC_056671.1, read on the forward strand.
AGCTAGGGGGAGAGGGGAGCTGGGGTGCCTGCTAACAGGTAGGGGGTATTTTCAGAGTAATTAAAATGTTCTAAAATAGGACTGTGCCCATAGCTACACAAGGCTGTGACTAGACTTAAAAAAAACAAACAAACATGGAACTGTACATTTCAAATACACGTGAATGTGATGTATGTGAATTACATCTCAATAAAGCTGGGGGGGGGGGACAAAAAAAAAAAAAAAAACATCTCTGGCAAACCCCAGAGCCACGTGACCCTAGAAGGAAGACTTTCCAGTTCCAGACCTCAGTTTCCCCTTCTGCAAAGTGGGCCAATAAACCGCACCGCTTTGCATGCAGACCAAGAAGGCAGAGGCTGGAGCCCCTCACACAGTAGGCGCTCACCCTGTACAAGGCTCCTTTCCCCAGCGTGGGAGGCCACCCGGGTCACCCGGGGCAGGGTGCTCCGCCACCAGAGGCCCAGCCTGGCCCCGGCTGCGGGACGGAGTGGACAGAAGAGGATGCTCATCGCCCATGACATAATTTAGATGGATGGCTCGGGCCATCCGTCAGGCTGGGAGCGGGCAGCCCGGGAAGAGGCCGTGGGGGAGCCCATTACGGTACACGTGTTAACAGCGCTTCCTTTGTACCGACAGCCGCGCGGGCGCGGGCAAGGGCCGCTCCCCGCATTGTCTGCGCGCCGCGGCCGCGCGGTGATGAATGGGCCGCGCGCGCCCGGCCGCCCCCGCCGCCTCCCTGGTACCGCGGGCGGAGGGCGACACCGCGTGGCCGCGCCAGGAACTGCGGACCGCGGGCCATCGTTCAGTGCTCAAAAACTCTCAGTTTAGCACACAGCCTGGCACACGGTAGGTCCTCACGAAATCCAGACGGTGATTATCATTGCCTTTATTTTCAGGGGGAAAAAAACGAACACAACCAAGGTCAGACACCGCCAGATAAAACAGAAGGATATGAGGATATTCTATGATGTTTGAATTTCAGAGAAACAGCAAATAATTTTTTGGAGTGTAAGTATATCCCAAATATCTCATGACACATGTTTTTAAAAACTCGTTCGTGGCTGGGGCACCTGGGTGGCTCAGTCGGTTAAGCATCCCACTCTTGATCTCAGCTCAGGTCTCGATCTCAAGGTCCTGAGTTCAAGCCTGGTGTTATGCTCAGGGCTGAAAATGGAGCCTACCTAAAAAAAAAAAAAAAAAAAAAAAAAAGTTTACATTTATTTATTCTTGAGAGACAGAGAAAGACAGAGTGTGAGCAACAGAGGGGCAGAGAGAGAGGGAGACACAAAATCCGAAGCAGCAAAATCTGAGCTGTCAGCACAGAGCCCGATGCGGGGCTCCAACCCATGAACCGTGAGATTATGACGTGAGCCAAAGTCGGATGCTGAAAATGAGGAAAGCGACGGCCTGTCCCTATATCTGTATAACCACACCAACAGGATTTGTGTGCAGATTAAAGGAGATGATATGTGTGAAAGGATTTAAAGAGAATCAAGGTCACGGCCGATGAGACTTCAAAGTTCTTACGTTCACACTCGATTTGCAGACTTGAGAGAAGGCATAGCCAAGCGTAATAGAGGAGTCCACCAGCCACGAGGTGGAATGTGAGTCAGCCAGACAACTCCCTTCGTGCCTTTGCACACGCTGTGCCCTGCACCTAGACCCCCCTTCCTCCCCAGACTAGGTCCTATCCGTCCTCTGGGCCTCAGCCTACTGAAGGTTCTCTCGGACTCCCTCCTTCCATATTCATTATCCCCCTCACATGCTTCCCTGGAACACTGATTGTTTTCATCTCAGCCTCCCACCTCCACTCTGTCTTCCACCTAAGGGGGAGCCAGCCTCTTGTTCCTCTACGCCTAGCCCAGCACATAGTAGGTAGTCAGCTCATATCTGTTGAGTGGGTCGATGTGTGCACAGTAGGTCAAAGCTCAGAAATTATTACCTTCTACCTTGTCGCTTGGCAAGAACCCAAATGTAAGCGCGTGACGGTGGGGATGGGGTCTGCCCTGGCCCCCTCGCGGGAGCCCCCAGCATCCAGCAGGCACCTGAAAAGACGTGTTGAATTAACCCGGACTGCTAACGTTACTGAACACGCCGTGCGTACGGCCCTGGGCCAAACGCTTTTCTCCACTATTCGCCCATCACAATAAGCCAGTGATGTCGAGGCTATTATTGTGCCCATTCTACAGATGAGGAAGCTGAGGCACAGTGAAGGGACGTAAACCCACCTGCCGAAGAAGACACCCCTGTACGTGGAAGGGCCTCACCTCAAGCAGGGCAGCCGGCTCTGGTGCCCACCTCCACAATGCCTCCGCTCAGGGGTCTTGGATGGGACAGGCGTGGGCATGCACCCCGGCTCCAACCTTCTCCAGCAAGTGACCCCAGCAAACCTCTTCCCCTCTCTGGATCTCCATTCCTTCCATTTCTAAGTGGAGCGAATGAAATGACCGACCCCGCAGGGTGGTGGCAAAGAAGAGGAAGCAGCCGTGGGAAAGGCACTCAGCAGGTAACTGATGCATTTGGCTCACTGCGTGGTGGCGTCCCTGGTGGTCACCAAAGCCGTGGTGAAAAGAGCAGAGAGCAAGCTCTTAGCGTTGCCTACGTGCCCAACTTGTGGGGCAAAAGAGCATTCTGAAGCTCCTAATGCCTCCTGGAGGCAGAAAAATAGTTGGAGAGGTTTCTATTAAGATTTTCTGCAGAAATTGGTGCCCCTGGCAGACCATGGGGCAGGGAAGTGACTGTGAGGTGCCTGGACGCCCCGTCCCCAGGTGAAGCCTGGGGGACAGGAGACAGGAGACAGGCAGGGAACTTTGCAGGGTGCCAACCAAGCCTCCTTCCCAGCCGTCTGGTCACCAGGTCCCACACCCAGGCCAGCAGGGGTAGGATGGAATGGGGGGGTTGCTTGGGGGGCTTTGAGGCATAGGGAGAGGACATCCTGTCTGAATCAGGATTCTCTCTGCCCCAGATCCTGCCCCACCAGCAGCCAAGCTCTGCCGATTTGCTCTTCTCGCCGAAAGTGTCACGGTTTCCTGCCTCATCTGCTTATTAAACAGATTTCTACTGGGTGTCTGCTCTGGGCTGACACTGGCCGTTCTTGGCACCGAGAATTTGGTGATGAACAAGTAGACATGGGCAAATGGAGGTGCTTTCCCCCTCGCCGAGCTCATAGTCTGGGGCAGGGAAGAGGCAACAGGTCATCAAAGCAGAGTGATGGGCAAAGTCCAGGGGGCTGGGAGTCCCCAGAGGAAGCACCTGACCGACCTGGGGGATCAAGGAAAACCTCCTGGAGGAGGTGACATTTAAGCTGAGCCAGAAAGAATGCGTGGGATGAGTCATACTGGGGAGAGAGGCTGAATGCTCCAGAGAGAAGAAATCATGAGCCAAAGGTGTCAGAGGGAGGAGACTGAACATCCGGGGGGGGGGGGGGGGAACGGGGGATGAAGTGAGCATGTGGCAGCACAGGGGGTGATGGGTCCGCTGAGGTGAGCAGGGCCGGACCGATCGTGACCTTGAAGCCATGGTGAGAATTTATGGGTTTTGCTGGGGTGCTAGGGAACCATAGAGGGTTTTACACATGTGGAGAGGCACAGCCAGATTTCCCACAGCCTTAAATACAAACCCCTCTGCCTTCCCCCTCCCCGACCAGAGTACTAAACGGGATGCCAGTTGTCCATGGGAAGCACCTTCCTTCCACCGTGACCGCGCCCTCCAGATGGCCCAAGGACACGTCAGCGAATGGATATGCGGGGTTCCTCCATCATGGCAGGCCACGGCCTTGAGGCCACCCCACCCCGGCAGAGGGGTCTCCTACTCCATTCCTGCTCTCAGGAAGCCAAGGTTTCCACACTACTCCAAATATGTCCCCTACTCAGACCTCTGCCCACCTTCCCAGGAAGGGACGCTAGCTCCTGGGGGTATGCCTGGGACTGCAGCTGGAGCCAGTGAACCCAGAGCACAGAGCCGCAGGTCTTTCCCTCAAGGTCACCTTAGACTTTCACCCACTCTGGGCCTCAGTTTCCCCAGCTACACTGAGGTGACCCCTAACTCTCAGTAGTAATGACTCTCCCACCACGCCCACTCCAGGTCAAGAATCTGGCAGGAACATCAAAAACCATGGTTACCAGGCACATCCACTTAGCTCCAGGCACGTGACGTAGAAATGTCCACCCTTGTTTTATGGTAGTCACTTGCCCAGCCAGCTAGAGGCAACCAGATGAAAAACAGCCCCCAGGTCGCTAACACTTAGCAGGGACCCAGTACCTTTACATCAGTCAGATCGCATCCTTACAGCCACCCTGTGGATTATTAACCCGTTTTCTAGGAGAGGAAACGGAGGTTCAGAGAGACAGAGAGAGAAACTTGTGCAAGGTCACACAGCAAGTTAGAGGAAGGGCTAGAGCTCCAACCTAGTCCCCTGGCATGTTTTTAGAGGAGCTGGAAGAAATTTCTAGAGGGGAGAGGAGGACAGACAGGACTCCCACCCAGACCAGTCTCCATCCCGTGGTGGGAGGGCTCCCTTCACTTTGCCCACAAGGCAGAAGCCAGTCATTCCCTGCTTTAAGGGGGGATTTCCCCTCCAGCTCCTGCCCCGCCCCCAGAAGCTACCCCCCCCTTCCCCCAGCCGTCCCCCTCCCCCTCTCCCACTCGCCAGCACAAAGAGTTGCCAAGGTAACCGCATTGCCAAAGACTTCCCTCTTTGTCTGGGGCCAGGGGAGGAAATTCATAAGCCAAGTCTCTGCTCGCTGACCCCTGATGACCCCCACAGGGCAGTTGGGCCCTGGATCATCCCTGCAAGGCCCTCGCACCCCACCCCACCCATTTCAGCAAATGATAGCTTAGTGGCAACTCCCGGTCACAAACTCTAGGTCTCAAGGTACAAGAGGCCGGTGGCTGCGGTGAGGTGTTGGGGGGATAACGTCTGGAAAACACGCGGCTGGCAATCGCGCAGGAGGGGACACAAGGCAGGACGACACTATATGCTTGACACTGGGTGCCCATGTTAATACCTACTATGCGCCTGGCACGGTAAAGTGCCCCAAGTCACATCGAGAGTACTGAGCAGAGCGCCTACTAAGCGCTTGGGGCTTTGCTGGACACTGAAGGGGCACAGACGACGGCCCCCAGTATGTGCTTCCCTCTGCGCGAGGATGATGGAGAAGCGGTGAGCAATGAGGTGGGTTGAGAAGTCCTCGTGGAGAGGCAGGCATTTGCGCCAAGCCTTGAACATCCAATTTGGACACACAACGGATGGAGAAGTTGGACAACAGGAAGTTGATACTCTCTGAGCAACAGCTATGCACCGGGCAGGTCAGGCAGGCCCCTTGCTTTAAGCAGAAAAGTCAAGATGTAAAGTCAGGCCCATCTGATTCCAGTGGCCTTTCCTCTGCTATGGTGTCTGATGATGTCCTGGATGGTACTTCTCTGAATGAAGGAGGCGGGGGCAGGGCGCCCACCAGCCCCAGCTGAACTTGGAGCCTGAGGAGGAAATACACCTTTGTTATTTTATGCTCATGGGAGTTGATCCACCCCAATTAAGATCTCAGGGCTGTGTTACCACAGCGGATCCCAGCCCATTCTGTTACGGGGGATAGTCCGAACCAAAATCCTGGGTCTGACTCTCATTGGCTAGATTGGGTCATCGCCGAACCAATCACTGTAGGCAGAGGGCAGGAGTGTTCGATTGGCTCAGGCCTGGGTGGTGCCCACCTCCAGCCGCGAGGAAGGGGCCGTCAGCCCCATTCAAACTGGGAAGACTAGGCCTGGCGGAGGACTCGGTGAGACGAATGGGGTGCTGTTACCGGAAAAGGGAACAGCTGCTGCATAAGGCAAAACCACCAGGTCTCCACTCCTGGGGTCCCGTGGTAAGACGCTGTGCAGGAGGTTCCCGCACTGAACGCAGGCCGAGGCCTCAGGCCCCTTTGTAGGCGGAGGCCTTACAAGCCTCTGAGATTTGCCGGGAAGGAGATGCTACTGAGGCCTGCTGGGCCATGTTGCTTCTCTCCTAGGTCTCAGGAAGTCCTTCGGTTGCCGGCGCGGGTGGCCGGTCTTCCCCAGGGAGGGTCTGGGGGACTCGGCCGAGGTAGGGAAGCCGGGTCGGTGGGAACGGCCTGCCCAAAGCAGCAGTCTAGACGAAGCTGTGCACGGCTCTTCCGAAAGCCCAGATGTTTTCCCTCCCTGGCTCTCCTTACATGGCTCCCGACCAATTACTACCAGCATTTACTGAGCACCCGCTGGGAACCAGGCCCTGTAACGGGAGCTCCATAGACCTCACTGCGTCACAAAGACCCTCACAAGCACGCATTAGAGTGCTATTTCATAATCCAAACGAGCAGACGGACGCTCAGAAATAACATGGCCTACCCAAGGTCGCACAACTCGAAACGGAGCTCCCAGTCTTTAGCCATCCATTCTGTAAAAACAAAACAAAACAAAACAAAAACTGAGAAATAATCGGGCAATGCAAACAGGTAAAAAATAAAAGAGGAAATTCTCCTGAACTGGTCACACCCATTCCCGCTGGTCTACAAAGGAAGCAGCATTAACTCTTGGTTGAACATGTCCACCCGGACGTCTTTCCACACTCAGCCAATATGCTTGAGTGTGTATTATGTGCCCAGCATGTGCAAGGACGTTACAGATGGTTTTCAGACAGAGGGAGTCTCGGGGTGTAGAAATTGCAATCAGTCTAGCTTTTCATCATCTTAATTAGTCAGGGTATGGGGGTGGATGAGGCCTCTTCCCACTCCAAATTTCCCAACAATCTCCCATCTCACCCAGAGGAAAGCCAAAGTCCCGACAGTCCAGAGGCCCTGCCTGATCTGGCCCTTGGCCGTCTCCAACCTCAGCCGGCCATCCTGTCATCATGCCCCTGGCTCTGTTCCAGCCGTAATTCATTGTTTCTTAAACACTCGCGAACACACTGCCTCAGGACCTTTGCACCTGCTGCCTCTGAAATATCTCTCTCCCAGATACCTGAAGGGCTCACATCCTCACCCGCTTTAGGTCTATACACAAATGCCCCTTTACCTTAATTAAATTTGACTCCTCTCACCCCAAACACTCTACACCCCCTTTCTTTTCTTTTTCCTCATAGCATCTAGTCCCCTCTGACATACTATAAAAATCTATTTCTTTTAACATTTTTTTTTATTTTTAAGTAATCTCTACACCCAACGTGGGGCTCAGACTCACACCCCAAGATCAAGAGTCGCATGCTTGGGCTTTCAACAATAGCCAGATTATGGAAAGAGCCTAAATGTCCATCAACTGACGAAGGGATAAAGAAGACGTGGTTGGTATATACATTGGAATACTACTTGGCAATGAGAAAGAATGAAATCCTGCCATCTGCAGCAACGTGGATGGAACTGGAAGGTATTACGCTGAGTGAAATAAGTCAGGCAGAGAAAGACAGATACCATATGTTTTCACTCCTGTGTGGATCCTGAGAAACTTAACAGAAGACCGGGGGGAGGGGAAGGGGGGGGACATTACAGAGAGGGAAGGAGGCAAACCGTAAGAGACTCTTAAATACTGAGAACAAACTGAGGGTTGATGGGGGGTGGGGGAGAGGGGAAAGTGGGCGATGGGCATTGAGGAGGGCACCTGTGGGGAGGAGCACTGGGTGTGGTATGGAGACCAATCTGACAAGAAATTATATTTAAGGAAAAAAAAGCCAATGGAAAATGAAAATAATTCAACATACGTATTAAAAAAAAAAAAAGAGTCACATGCTCTACAGACTGAACCAGTCAGGCGCCCCAAAATTCTTAATTATCTTACCTTTGTCCACTCACTTACTAGTCCACAATTAAACCCCGGAACCTTCGAACATTGCCTGGCACACAGTGGGCTCTTAATGAAAGCTCGTTGGCTGGGGCGCCTGGGTGGCCCAGTTGGTTAAGCGTCCCGCTTCAGGTCAGGCCATAATCTCATAGTGCACGAGTCTGAGCCCCATGTCGGGCTCTGCACTGACAGCTCAGATTTGGATTCTGTGGCTCCCTCTCTCTCTGCCCCTCCTCACTCATTCTCTCTCTCTGTCTCTCTCAAAAAGAAAGAAACATTAAAAAAAATTTTTTTTTAATTAAAAAAGACTTGCTGGCTGGGTACATTAACGAGAAGAGGCAACAAGACTCAGACGTGCCTGAACATTTTTTAGAACTCTGAACCTCTTTTTGGAGCCAGGACTCAGCTGGGACATCTAAAAGGACAGCGTACAAGGGCAGGTGGAGGGCGGCAGGGGGATCTTCCCCCAAAGCCATTTTCTGCAAATACCCCGTCCCAACTCAGCCAAAGGTTGTGAGGTGAAGCCCCAAATCCAAAGGACCTCAAGTCAGAAATCCTCAACCCTGATGTACCAGGAACAGGGTTCTAGAAATTCAGAAACCCAAAGCAGGAGCCACCTTGCGGGGACAGCGTAGTCCCAGGCAGCTGCCTCTGCTGCAGGCCGTTTCCCCAGGTGTGATTTATGCCTCTGGCTGAACTTTATTTTCTACTTTTTGGATTCTGCTCTGGAATTTTTTTCTCCTTGGCCTTTTCCTGGGTCAATGCAGTCCTGATATTTGATTTACTGTTAACAGTATTGACTGCATAGGATTGAGCCAAGAAATGGAAGAAATTGCTTTTTCTTTCTTTCTATCTCCTCGTTGACAACTCAGTCTTAGGGCCGGGGTGGCCAAGCTTGGCGAATGCGAAAGAGGGCAAAGGGAGGGAGGGGGGGTTCCGTGCCTCCGCGGCTGGAAGGCTACCCTGGGAAGGAAATTAGCGAGGGGTCGTCAGCCAAAGAGCGTCCCACGCCTGCCTCTCGTCCAAAATTTTTCCCTCCTAAACAAGACAAAGGCTTGGAGAGGAGGCGGTGGGAGCAGGCCCACCTTGGATTGAAGCTGCGTGGCTGTGGGCAAGTCACTGTGGTCCTGTGTGGTCTCTCTTCTGCCCAAATACACAAACAAGCACTCACCCTAGTCCACAAAAAGGGTCTGGGAAGCCTGAACGTTTTTGAGGATATTTATTTATTGTGGTAAAATATACATAACATAAAATTCACCACTTTAAGTATTTTTTTTAATTTGAGAGAGAGAGAGCGCGGAGGAGGGGCAGAAGGAGAGAGAATCCCAAGTGGGTTCCATGCTCAGCACAGAACCCCACACGGGGCTCCATCCCATGACCCTGGGATCATGACCTGAGCGGAAATCAAGAGTCAGAGTGTCAAATAAACATTAAAAAAAAAAGTGGGGGGGGGGGCGCCTGGGTGGCTCGGTCGGTTGAGCGTCCGACTTCGGTATTTGTCCTTTTATGAGTGGCTTATTTCACTTAGCCTAACGCCCTCAAGGTTCATCCACGTTGCGGCAGGTGCCAGAATGTCCTTGCTCTTGAGGACGAACGACGTCCTACAGTACAGATAGATCACATTTTGTTTTCCCATCCATCTGTGGGTGGACGCTTACGAATCATATGGCCATGAGCATGGATGTAGCCTAGAGATTTTTGAGATGTTGTAATGACAGCCCCCTCCTCTCCCAAACGAGGGTTTGCTTGCAGCCATTCCTTACTGCTCGCAGTAAAGTGCTCTCACAATTACTCTCCTGGACCGCATATGGAGTCAGGCTCAGGAAATACCACAATGAGGGAGACAGACACTGCCCTGCCGTCGCGGGGCTCACAGTCTGCTGGAGACGAAATATAAATCAACACACAGCCAAGTACACACATCGTTACAAACTGTGATAAGGGGGCCGGGGGGGGGGGGGGAGAGGGAGCTGGGAAAGAGACGACAGAGAGGGTCCTGCTTTACCTGAGCCGGAAGGATGCTCTCAGAAGGAAGATCCAGGATAAGCTCATTTTCCACGTAAGAGGAGAACAAAGATCATCGGAACAATGGCGAGGAATTTCTGTCGTCCCCACACTCGGGGAGCTGCGGGTACAGGGATACAGTGATTTCTGGCAGGCAGCCTGCCGGATGCCTCAGACCAGCTCATGAGATCCAGGGGTTGCGTTTTCAGGAACCTTGTGAGCCGGCTGTGGAATGCAGCTATCATTAAAAGTCAAATTACATAAACTTGCAATCAAACGAAACACATTAAAAATCGTTCAAAACTCACCACTTCCTAACTACTTGACCACGTTTTATTATCATCCTCCGCTCTTAGAGTTGTTTACACCCATCGCACCCCTCTGGCAGAACCGCATATAATGGGACCTGCGCATCTCCCCCGGCCCGCTGTCAAAGGCATCATGTTGGTGACTTGAAATCAGCCGCACTGGGAGCATTAACACCACAGATCTTGGCAAATGCTCTAAACTGGGGCTTGATTTGTTATTGTTTTGTTGCTTGTCTCGAGGTAAGAAAGGGACGTGCCAAGTGTTAATAAAGTAGATTTAACGCAAAAGGTATGAGGTGCCCATGGCCGCTCTTTTGCGAACAGGCACAAAGAAGTTGCTGTCCGCACTGAGGAGCAGGTGGCGTTCCAACGCAGGCCTTTGTTGTGCTGTTTTGTCTTCCTCGCTAACGTAAACAAAAACACCAACCAAGATTCACATCAGAACAACACATGTTAAATGTTAAACATATACCAGCGTGCAACTGAGTCATTACCGTGACTTCCACATTTAAAAATCAAGAACTGTAGGGGCGCCTGGGTGGCTTAGTCGGTTGAGCGTCCGACTTCGCTCAGGCCGTGGACTCGCGGTTCGTGGGTTCGAGCCCCGCGTCGGGCTCTGTGCTCACAGCCGGGAGCCGGGAGCCTGCTTCAGATTCTGTGTCTCTCTCTCTGCTCCTCCCCCGCACACTCTGTCTCTCCCTCTTTCTCAAATAAATAAACATTAAAAGAAATTTAAAAATCAGGGCGCCTGGATGAGTCACTCCGTTGAGCGTCCAACTTCGGCTCAGGTCATGATCTCACGGTCAGTGAGTTCGAGCCCCGCACCGGGCTGTTTGTGCTGACAGTGCAGAGCCTGGAGCCTGCTTCGGAGTCTGTGTCTCCCTCTCTCTTTTTGCCCCTCCCCCGCTCTCTGTCTCTCTCAAAAATAAATAAACATTAATTTTTTTTTAATTTAAAAGTCAAGAACTGTGGCTATCATACGTTTTGAAAACTATTTTCGGACATGGAAAAAACATTTAAGGAAAGGTGGCTTACCCGTTCAAATTAGCGAGCCATTCACATGGTGTATGAAGACACTGGAACAGGGCATCTGACACCAGAGCTAGTCCAGCAAACTCCAGTAGCATGATATGTACCAACTGATTGATAGAAGGGTGGAGTAATGGATTCCAGCTCTGTCACTAATGTAATCACGAGCTCAGGCAATTTTCTGAGCCCCAGGTTTCTGCTCTATACAATGAGGATAAGATGCTTTCCTTGACTATATCCCAGAGAGGTACAGGGATCAGATACAGCAGGAGTGATTGGGATTCATTTGCATGTAAGTAGGAGACACTCAACATAAACGTAAACTAGCTTAATGGGAAAAGGGGAGAGTCATTCGTTCTCAAAATTAGTTGGGATATTGGGGCAGCTCAAGATTCAAAAGAAAAGCTCTCGTTTTTCCCTTTTGCCTCATCTCACGAAGGTGGCTACACGCTCTCCTTCTGCAGATGCACCTTCCCCCTTCTCCGTCGGGCTGGTACCTGCCCTACAAACCTCAGTGGAGAAGCAGCAGCTCCCTCCTACCAAGCCCACATAGCGATCCCAGGGAAGGGCTCTGATTGGCCCGGCTTGGGTCATGTGCTGCCTGTTGCACCAATCACCGTCGCCACAGAGATTGGATGCTGCGTTGGGTCTTACCTGGGTCTTGGGACCACTTCTGCAGCCAGGGCAAGCCGGATCTGCTTCCAGAGAGCTTTCTAGGCAGACAAAGTTCGGCAATCCGCTCCAGGAGGTTGGATGTGCGCCGGAAAGATGAGACCAACAAGTGTGAAGGATTGTTGAGGATGATCATCCTCAGAAGAGAGGGAGGAGGTTGTCTGGATCTCACACACGGACTGAACATTTAGCAAACATATCTTTTCACACTGCAAAATTGATCCTGTAGCTCCAGGCTGGAAACCTGCAAGGTCGTCATGATCTGGGCTTGCCCACATCTCGGGGCTCATTTTGGGCCTTCTCCTGCTCTCACAGTGCCGCCGCCCCCGGCCCCACCCTCCGGCTTCTCTGTTTCACACTGTCTCTCCCTTTCCTTCCTCAAGGTCTTTCACACATGTTTCCTCTGCCTGGACTACTCTTCCCCTAACTCCTTAACCCCAATCAATCTTTCTAATCTACTTCCCCCATGAACACCCTGGACAATAGAGGCGTATTTGTCTTGTTCACAGTACATCCCGCGGCTGAGCGCAGGGCAAGGCACAAAGTAGATAGTCAACAAACACTTCTGAAATGAATAAATAAATGACTGTTTATTATTCTAAGAGGAGAAAAGTCACGACTTCCTGCCCTTACACACAGATTCATTCATTCTTCCCTTCTGGCAATACTGTGCCGCGGGCTAGGAGACAGAACAATAAACAAGGAATTATTCTTGCCTTCAAGAAGATCCTGGTTTCATGGGAAAAGATGGTGGAGAGCCACAGAGTTGGCACAGAAGGAGCACGGGGTGGGTGAGGGGCAAGGGAGAGGAGGCAAACACTTTGCGGAGAAGGGGAAGCCCAAAATCAGAAGTGATAGATAAATAGAAATTAGGTGGTGAAGGTAGGCAAACCCAGGGGGCGGCACTGAGATGGGGAGGTGAGGTTATTCCAGGCAGAAGGAACAGTAATGCAAAGATCTGCAGGCTAAGAGGAGAAGCGATGTGTAGTCAGAGAGAGAGAGAGAGAGAACACCAGCCCACATATTATGGGGGAATGTGTGTGAGGATCCAGGAGGCTGACTCCAGAGAGGCAAACCCAGAATGGCTTTTAAGGCATTGTAAGGAGACTGTGCTCGATCCAAATAGGGCCACAAGACCTCACTGAAGTATATTAATCAGGGATGTGACTTGGCCACATTGTGTATTAGAAAGAACTCTTCAGCCGGCCCATCACCTTGGGGACACAAGCTAAGAGTATCAGTTTAAAGGGTTCAATTTAGATGGATTAATGACTCCATGGTAGGGGCAGCTGGGCAGGTCTGACAGTTTCCCACCTTTTGAAGTCGATATTGTAATCCCTGATTCTTGGAACCCTCCTCCCCTAGGTTCCCAGAAACATAGACTCATACAAATGGAGAAACCCTGCCTCATAGGCCCAGGCAAAGGGGGGCACAGCCCCTCAGTCTCGCAGAGGCCAGAAGAATATAAGGTGGAACTCTAGAATCACAGCATTGCAAAGGCTTGGAATCCCAGAATTACGAACCAATAACATCAATCTTGGCCAGCTCAGGACGACTCCGTGGCCTTAGGCAGCCCAAACCCTTAAGAAATGACACATGATTCTTCTCGGGGAGGCGGCCTTGGTCTCCCTAAACCTCCTTCATACGGGGCCCAGTGGGTTATCTTGTTCCCCCCCGCTGCATGGCTGCTTCCTTGAAGCCCCCCACCCTACACCCCGGTGGGCTATACTCAGGCACCCTCTGGCCCAGACCCCACTCCTCCCTGCAGAGAACAGAAATATTTTCTTAGCTAGCATTGGTCCTTAAGGATAAATGCTGTGTTTTCTTTCTTTTTTTTTTTTCATCCCCACCTCGGAGGGTGCCAGAGTTCAACTCAATTTTCTCAGATTAAATAAAATTTCAAAGTGTCAGTCCCCAGCAAACGACAAGTTGGAAGGTGGTTGATTTTCCTAACCCGATCGCCAGTCCAATTACAATTTTTAATCTATATGTAGATAATGGTGAACAAAACCCCATAGAAATGTCAAGAGTGAGGAGGTTATTAGCTTAGTTTTAATTACTGTCGATCATTCTTAGCAACTGGAGAGACCCGGCAAATTGGGGAACGGTGGCCTTCCTCCAGAAGAGTTCAGCCGGGCCCCTGGGCTGCTCTTCTGCGAAGCCAGCCCCGCAAGGAGGCTGTCGTGGCGCCGGGTCAACGCCACGAGTTCCTGCCCAGACAGGCCCGTGAACTTGGACTCAGGCGGAATCAGGCCGCACCAGCTGATGCGATGTGACCACAGACCTTCCCCCTAGAGCGTTTCTTAAGGCTGCAAGCCTCATCCGGGCGCTCCCAACCTCTTTGTGTCGAAAACCTTCCCAGGGGTTATCTTTTGTCTTGATGATAAAAGTAACACGGGCTCCTTTAGAAGGATGTTTGAGAAATTGAAAAAGACGAACCATGGAGGGTAGAAAATGAACCTATGCCAGTCTCACTGCCTAAAAAAACTGTTAGTATTTTGGGTTATTTCTAGCCTTCTCAATGTGTGTGTGTATACACACGTGTAAATATACACACACACACACACACACATATATATATAATAAAACATGTGATACATACCCTATATATATATATATATAACAGATATATATACCTATATATTAAATACATGTGTATTTAATATTAAATTTCTGCAATAGGAATAAATATTTTACAGTATAATATTATAAATACAACTATAATTAAATAATAACACATAATGTAATGTTACAATTATACATACATACACAAAAATTGGAATTATACTGCATGTGGATTTTTACATCCCGCTTTATTTACTTACTTATTTTTTTACTTATCGTGATATCATAAACAGCTTCTCGTATTGTGGATGTTATTTGCAAGCATAACTTTAGTGGCTGCAGAATATTCTATACCCAGGATACAACACACATTTAACTAATCCCTCCCTTATTTTTACACATACAAGGCCAATGCATATTTTATTTTTTATTGAAAAAAATTTTAATGTTTGTTTATTTTTGAGAGAGAGAGACACAGAGCCTGAGCAGAGGAGGAGCAGAGAGAGAGAGAGAGAGAGACAGAATCCAAAGCAGGCTCCAGACTCCGAGCTGTCAGCACAGAGCCCAACGCGGGGCTCGAACTCGCAAACTGTGAGATCATGACCTGAGCCGAAATCGGATGCTTAACCGACTGAGCCACCCAGGTGCCCCCCCCATGCATATTTTAATACAGAGGCAACAACATCTTATGTTTAATGTTTAATATTGTACTCTGGTTTTTTTCACTTAATGATAAGTGGTTTTCTGTGTTATTGTGAACTCTGTGGCTGTCGTTTTAATAGATCATTCAACCTCCAGCAAGTATTTCTGAAATGGTAACCTGTGCCAAGCACCGTGCTAAGTGTTAGGAATGTAGAGATTAGAATCCTCTAAGCATTAGAATCACCTAGCATTCTTGATCTTATAAACCTTTTATTAACCTGAATATGCATTCTAATATAATACTTCTAAATCTTTCGTTACATTGAATATACATCCTAATCAAATGAGCCATTCTGTTATTGCAGATTTGGGTGGATTAACATTTCTCATATTTGTACAGAACACTGCCTAGGATATTTTGGTAGGTAAACTATTATCTCTCTTCTGAAGCATCTTCTTCTTATAAATTCCTCAGAATGCAATGAATGGGTCAAAGGTATTCACATTTTTAAGGTTCTTAGTGAGAAATCTGGTTCCTACTTAAATGAAGTTTTAAGCAAGAAACTGATCCGTGACCTAAAGCAAATACCAAAAAAAGAGTCAAAGTTAGACCCCGAAGGGGCTCTATTCTAACTCATTAGAAACAGTGCTATGTTTAATATCTGCAAGGCTATCAGAAGGATATAAGGAAAGGATAACAGCGACCCATTCACAGATAGAGATACACAATTTTTTAAACTGATCGCATTCATCATTTCATTTGTGAAACATTTTTTGGAAACTACGAAGTCACATCTTCTGAAGAGTAGGGTAAGCACCGCTCGTCGTTTGGCAAAGCGATTTCAGGTAGAAAAGGCATGAACCCACTTTTAATTGCCATCGTCGTGTGTTTGTGTTTGTTTGTGTGTTAGGAAAAAAATGCAAGTAGAGTATCAAACCCATACGCTCATGAGATCAGTTTAGAACAGAGCAAGGAAGGAATAAGAGAGGTGTGTTTAAATTCAGTTTGAAGAACGATATTAAGCGTAGAAGCATGCAGGCAGCCTGAAGACAGCAATCACTGGGTGTTCGAGAGGGCCACGGGAGATGCTGGGGAGATCAGTGTGACACAGGACAGTGATGACAAGAGACTGTTATCAAGCCTAAGCTGATGGGTACCAAAAAGCCCAAGATCTCAGGGAACTTGTATTTATTAAGTATTCACATATGACAAGGCTCTGAGAGCCAAACTTTGGACTTTCCTTCGCTCAAGAGAGTCAAAATGACATTTCAGACCTCCACAGTTGCCCATCAAACTAACCTGGGGAGATTTTTTTAAGGCACCAATGGCTGGGCCCCTTCATTAGAGCCTCTCTGCATCCATACCTCCGAGTGAGGCCTGAGCATCAGTATTTTTTTCTTTTTTTTCTTTTTTTTAATGTTTATTTATTTTTGACAGAAAGAGAGACAGAGCATGAGCGGGGGAGGCGCAGAGAGAGACGGAGACAGAATCCGAAGCAGGCTCCAGGCTCTGAGCTGTCAGCACAGAGCCTGACACAGGGCTCAAACTCACAGACCGTGAGATCATGACCTGATGAAGTCAGAAGCTCAACTGCCTGAGCCACCCAGGAGTTCCCTTTTTTTCATTTTTAAAAAGCAAATTTATTCTGTAAATTTGTTAAAGCACGAATCTGCTTGCATATGAAGAGTGAAAACAATCTGTAAAAAATAAATCGATCTAAAATATAAAATTATAGACACAAAGACAGAAGACACTTTCGAGAATTTGATAGCAGTGCCTACGAAAAATTCCCAGTGAACAGAAAATACAGGAAAAAGATTTAAGTGTGATAGAGATGGTTTTAAGACTTCCCTAGTGGATCTAACATGCAGCCAGGGTTGAAGACTCCTGGTCAAGATCGCCCTTCCTTCTGAGTGTAATCCTGTTTACAAACGGAGGCTGGAGTCCACACCCCTAGTGATCTCTCCCTCCTTTGGCATGCTAAGACTTCTTGAGCACCCTCTGCTCAAAGGATAATGAGGCTAATGGCCAATCAAGTCCTAATGAGAATTGATTCGTTTATAAGCTGCAATTATGTTGCCAGGTGCTTCCCACTTGCCAAACCCAGGAGACTCAAGGGCAAGCAGGATATGGCCTGGGGAAGGCTGGGCATGTGGGGACAGTGGAGAGGAGACAGAGAAGTTGCATCTTCGGGAGTTCAGGGTGAACTTGGGGTCCACGCACCAGTGGGATCTTGGTACCGGATCAAATAAATACCCACCGTTTAATGAGTCCAGGAAAACTCAAATCCAGATCATGTGCACCTCTGAGGATCCCATCAGAGCATGAACACCAAGGTTCTGCACCAAGGACATACTGGAAGATGGGAGGATGAGAGGGAAGGGGTGTCTGTTAGGAAAAGAAATGGAAACAGAAGCAGAGAGCACAAGGGGGTGGACCCACACACTCTCAGTTCAGCAGCCTATCAGGATCCTTCCTGAGACTCTAGGTTTCTGGGAAAATCCTTCCCCCACACTAGTATGCAAATCAGGGAAACTGGCAAGCTCATTCCTCAAGAATAGGGGTTAAGGCTTGGGAAGGCATTTGATGACACATCACCCACTCCTCTTCTTCTACAGGGGGTTCCTGCAATCTGTACTCCAAAACAATATCCAAATGGGTATCAGACTTCTACTTAACAATAACTGGACAGTCACCTGGCCCTCCTGCCCCTGGCCTCAGTGAAAAGCGGAACTAAAGGATGAGCAGGGATGTGGGGGCAAGCACTTCATTAACCGATGTGGTCTCTCTCCCCAAAATCAGTGCTTGAAGCTCATTCATCCTGAAATAGTCAGGGCTTGTCATTCTGGAGGCATGTTGTGAATATTTCTAGGCATGAGGAACATGAATGGGATGGATAAGGATGTCCTCAAGTGGGGGAGAATGGAAAAAGGTGGAATGGAAAGAACCATGTGAGCTAACAAAATGGAATGCAACACAGTGGATGGAATGCAGCACAGTGGACGCTACAAAATGGGATGGGGTGTAGTGGGATGGCATGGGATGGAAAGAATGGAATAGAATGAGAAGAACTAGAATGAAATGGACTGAGGTGGAATGACTTGGAATGGGATGAGATGGGATGAGATGGGATCTAATGGGTTACGATGGGATGGGATGGTGGAGTGGGGTTGGATGGGATGGGGTGGGACGGAATGGATGGAATGGGTTAGGGAGGATGGGATGGGATGGATATATGGAATGAGTTAGTGTGGATGGGATGGATTAGGATGGGTTAGGATGGGATGGGATGGGATGGGATGGGATGGGATGGGATGGGGTGGATGGATGGAATGGGTCAGGGTGGATGGTATGTGATGGGATGGGATGGAATGGGTTAGGGTGGATGGGATGGTATGTGATGGGATGGGATGGGATGGGATGGGGTGGATGGGGGTGAATGGGATGGGATGGGGTGGATAGGATGGGAAGGGATGAGATGAGATGGGATGGGGTGGAATGGGTTAGGGTGGATGGGATGAGATGGGATGGAATGGAATGGGTTAGGGTGGATGGGATGGGATGGGATGGGATGGATGGATGGGATGGGATGGGTTAGGGTGGATGGGATGGGATGGATGGGATGGGATGGGATGGATGGGATGGGATGGGATGGGATAGGATGGGGTGAATGGGATGGGATGGGGTGGATGGGATGGGAAGGGATGAGATGGGATGGGATGGGATAGGATGGGGTGAATGGGATGGGATGGGGTGGATGGGATGGGAAGGGATGAGATGGGATGGGATGGGATGGGGTGGAATGGGTTAGGGTGGATGGGATGGGATGGGGTGGATGGGATGGGCTTGGATGGGGTGGATGGGATTGGATAGGGTGGGTGAGGTGGGTGGGGTAGGTTGGAATGCAATGGACTAAAGTGGAGTGGAATGGAATGGAAACGAATGGAATGGAATAAAATGAAAAGGGATGGGATGGGACAGAAAGGAGAGAATGGAAAAAGTTAAGTGGAATAAAATGGGATAGGCTTCAATGGAATGGCATGGAGTGGAATTGGACGGTCCCAGATGAGACAGGATAAATGTGATGGAATGGAAAGGGTTGGACAGACTAGAAGGAGATGCCCAGTTACTTATATGGAGCCAATAAGGCAGAGGACAAGGAGTTAGGGTGTCCAGACCTATGTCCACTCACATGGAACCTTGAGCAAGGCCCATTCCCTCTCTGGCCTCAACTTACCCATGTGTAAATTGTATGTTGGGACTAAGTTACATCCAAGGGTCCACCAGCTCTGAAACCAAGGCTTTACAACAACCATGCCATCATAATTCAAAAAGTATTTGCTGGCAAGCCCTGTGTTCAGTACTCCCAGTCTAGTCAGGGAGCCAGACCATCGCACCCCAGAAAAACACAATCATAATCCAGGGTTATGTGTGTGTTGGGTCTGAGTGTCCAGTCCTCCCAGGGAGTGAATTTGAGGTCCTCCCAAATGGACAGTGGGCTAGCACCTGTGCTGGCCTGAGGCCCAGTGGTTGGACAGCTCAAGTTGAAAAGCAGGCTGTGCCCCCAACCATGGCCTGCTAAGGCCGAAAGAGACCTCAGGGTCAGCCATAGGATAGGCATTTTGGCCAGTGAAGGACAATAACCAGTAAATGCCAAGGCAGGCAGGAGCCAGTCACTCTTGGTTATTTAATTCTGAACTTAGGAGTCCAAACATAGCCCTTCATTCATCAATTCATTCACTCATTCAACATTGTGTATAGAGGTTAAGTGCCACGCTGGTTCCCAGGGATTCAACTATGAGCAAAATGGATACAATCTCTGCCCTGACAAGCTCACACTGCAGTGGGATAAACGGGGCACTAATGATGCCACAAACGACCTTATAGTTATGACTGTGTAAAGTCCTGGTGATGGAAAATAGGAGATCTCTGAGCCTCATTCTGACTAGTCTCCACATCAAATTCAATGCCCCAGCCAGACTGGACTTCCTTTGGTTCCCTGAAGGAGCACACTGTCTCTTACCTCAGGACCTTTGCACATGCTGCTCCCTTTCCCTGGAAGTCTCTCTCTCTTGATTTCCACCCCCACCCCCGACTTTTGGTTATAGGTGACAACTTAGAGGTCACCACCACTGTGGGCCAGGTATTCCCCTCCTATTCTCCTATACACCCCACGTTGAACCCCAAGACAGCATTTACCGTACTGCACAGTGATTGCCTTGTGTATTTCTGGATACTGCACTAGGCTGGGAATTTCACTAGGTTTTTACTGAATGAATGAGTCAAATCCTTATCTTTTGTTCAGTTTGTCCTGCTTGGGAGAACTCCATAAAATGAAGTGTTTCTCTACTTTTTCCTTACTATACTGCCATTCCCCCTTGATGAGAGCAGTGAAAACTGGAGAAACTCAAATCAGCTTTTCAATCATGTCTGCAGAGCTCCAAGGTCCCTCTGAGTCCGCTCCTTCATAGGCACTGGAATCCCACAGACCCCCGGGTGAGAGAAAGCCATGAGGGGTGCAGAAGTCCCGAATTCCATCTTCTGCTCTCCTCTCCACAGTAGGCTTCCATTTTGGGACTACTCCCAGTGGGTTTGCCTATGACAGATACCCAACTGGTAAGACTATGACTAAAATGAGGCCACCACATTGGGGGCATTTCCAGGTCCTTTGCGACGGACAGAAAATGGCCCCTCCAAGGATGCCAACGTCCTAATTCCCAGAACCTGTGAAAACATTACACAGCAAAAGGGAGCTCGCAAGCTCTGGTTCAATCAAGGATCTTGGGTGAGAAAGAAAAAACCATGTGGTTGGCTTTGAAAGTGATGAAGGGGTACGGGCCAAGGAATGCAGACCCACCTTTGGGAGCTTGGAAAAGTCAAGAAACCGATTCACTCCTAAAGGCTCCAGAAGGATCGCAGTCCCTCTAACACGTTGATTATAGCCTTGTAGGGCTTGGACTTCTGGCCCCTGTAATGATAAGATAATAAATTTGTGTTGTTCTAAGCCAGTAGGTTTATGGTAACTTGTTTCAGCAGTAATAGGAAACTAATGCACCCTCCTATCCTTCCACCCAGGTCTCCTGAATGCTGGGATCCAGGTAGGGAAGGTTTCACAGTGGCTCCAGAGCCCCCGGGAGGTGATGATTGCTCACACTTTGAAATTTTCTGGAACAGGGGCGCCAGGGTGGCTCAGTCAGTTAAGCGTTCAACTTTGGCTCAGGTCATGATGTCACAGCTCATGAGTTGGAGCCCCGCATCGGGCTCTGTGCTGACACCTCAGAGCCTGGAGCCTGCTTCAGATTCTGTGTCTCCCCCTCTCTCTGCCCCTCCCCTACTCGCACTCTGTCTCTCTGTCTCTCAAAAATAAATAAACTTTTAAAAATAAAAAAAAAAAAGAACTGCTCTAGAACAATCTCAAGGATCTGACTAGTTCAACTTTGCTCCGGGCTCTGATGGTCATCTTGTAGATTCTCCCCTTCCTAGAGAGTCAGTCGCATAAAGAGTAGAGCATTTACTGATGGCACCTTCTTTCCTCTTCCACTTGCCCTTCCCACACCCCAGCTGTTGTCCTCCATCATTCCTGGAAAGAGAAAGAAGCTACATGAAGACTCTGGCTTGGGCGGGGACAGTTGTTGAGTGACAGAACCCTGTGGCTGGTTGCCTGGCCGTATCTCCTTCCTTTTTCCAAAATGGCGGCCTTGACCCAACCCTCAAATGACAGGAGTTTTGAGGCGCGCACACCATAGCGAGATGAGTTATCCTCACTCTTTCCGGCCCAGCCCTGCCGCTGGCACTCCCAACGTGCTTTCCTCACTGGACAAATGGATGGATTTGTGGGTGGATGGGTCACCTAATTAATTCATTCATAGGTCAGATAGATTACCTTCCACTCCCCTCTGTGAGCCAGCCCAGACATTCCAGAACTCTGCAGCCGCGGCATGATGCCCCAGAGGAAAACAAAACCTCCCAGGCCCTGAACCGTCAGCCACTTTTCAAAGAAAGTCAAGACTCTGTCACATTTTTTTTCTTCCCTCCCAAAATTAAAATGTGCCTCCAGTATAACTTGTTATCAAAAATAGAAGCATTTTATCTATCTTTATTGCAGAACAGAGATTACATGGAGACATTCAATTTGGAGTCAATTTAAATTTCAATTGTCTGTGAAATCTAAATCAATAGGGTATAGTTCAATGACGCTTTAATAAAACAGGACATAACAGAGAAATCATTAGGAATTACATATGATAAGAGATTGGAGCAAAGCCTCCGTAATGGTGAAAGGGACATTAGAAAATCACCCCCAAGCATTCGCGAGTAAACCAACTGCCTCTTTCCCCCATGAGGCGTCTGGGAAAGCTTAATTGTGCTGTGAGCCCTGGGAATCGATCTCTGTCAGCCCAGTGATTGGGGGACAATTTACAGTGAGTGACAAAGGCAGGGGGTTTGTCTCGCCTGGAATGTGCTGATCATGTTTCTCCGTCCGGACGCCTCGAACATGGATTTCACCCGCTCCAATTCCCGATCTTTCTCTCCTCTCTTTTCACCAGTGGGGAGGGTTCCCTTCCCAAGGACGGTCCGGCCTGGGACGGGATGCTCAGAGGCAGGGAGGAGGGGAGACGGCTGAGGACAGTGAATTAATGCCCAGGCTTTGGAGAAAGACCAACAAAGAATGAATCCCAGCCCCAACCTGTGTCTTGGGCAGCTTGCTTCACTTCCCTGAGTCTCGGTTTCCTCATTTTCAACACAAGAGATGTGAATCTCCACCTCACAGGCGGGTACTTTCTTATCTCAGTAAATTTTTGTTGAGGGCCCACAGCATGGGGCACAGCAGGGCCAGGATGAAGGTGAGGCCAGTGAGATATTTGCCTTGAGTGTGAAAGGTAAGGCACCAAAAAACTCAGTACTCAAGATAAATCATATTTTGATGCAATATTTTTAAAAATCAAAAATAATGCAAAAACTCCATAAGGAACAAATTATTACAATTGTATATAAAGACGGGATCCATAAACAGTGCTAAGCCAGACTGGAGCTGGAAGGTGGAAAAAAAAAAAAAACTCTGCCCAGAGTACTGATCCTATCTTTGTGTAAAATTTTCAGACTTTCAGGGCACCTGGGTGGTTCAGTGCATTAAGTGTCCGACTTCCACTCACGTCATGATTTTGCGACTCATGAGTTTGAGCCCTGCGTCAGGCTCTGCACTGACCGGGCAGATCCTGCTTTGGATTTTATCTGTCCCCCTCTCTCTGTCCCCCTCTCTCTCTGCCCCTCTCCAACGTGTGCTCCCTCTCTCTCTCTCTCTCCCTCTCTCAAAATAAATAATCTTGAAAAAAATGTCTTTTCTTACTTCCCCTAGGCGCCTGAGTGTCTCATTGGTTAAGAGGTCGACTCTTGATTTCGGCTCAGGTCATGATCTCACAGTTCATGAGTTCGAGCCCGGCAGCGGGCCCTGTGCTGACCCTGTAGAGCCTGCTTCGGATCCTCTGTCTCCCTCTTTCCGCCCCTCCCCTCCCCCCCGCTCAAAAATGAATAAATGTTTAAAAAGCTTTTTTTTTTTCAATTTTCATACTTTCTCTCAAATTTTATGTATTAATTTTCAGCTCTCAAAAGATTGCATCGAATATTATTTATCTTGATTCCTGGGGTCTTAGGCGTCCTCCTGCATTCTGCACTTCAGAGACTCCCTCACCTGCCTCCCCCGAGTCCCAGCCCAGCAGAGCAGTGTGCAAAGTGTATTAAGTGCTGGAGAAAACAGGACAAGCTGGTCAGACCCTCACATCACCTTCCTGGAGCCCCTGGTGTAGCAAATGAGGCAGTCGAAAGCAAAGAAACCGTGCGTTGAATAATTATCAATTACCGTAAGTCTAACGGTAGAAACACAGGTAGGGCAACCACTTGCTCAGAGAATGGTCACCTAGCCCCATCTCCAAATCTCCAATCTTGAAAGCCCTTGTGATTCTCACCCGGCGAATCCTGTTGTGCCTGAAAGGGTGAACACAGAAGGTTTAGGGTGTTCAACCCTGAACCTTCCAAAGAGAGAACTTGACAGGCTTTAGGAAGTGACCTCCAAGCCCTTGAGATGTCCTCACTCATGGCAGTGCCTTTGTGTAGCGGCTACATTAACAATGAGGTTTATGGTGGGGCTTTGGACCACGCTGTATCATTTCACTTCTGGATGGGGCTGGAGACTGAGTAATTACAGTCTGCCATGTCGGCCTGAGGCCATGTGACTGACACCCAATGACACAAAGGTGTTATGACACAGAGTTGCCAGGGGAATGGCACCCGAGGCGTGCAAGTCCACTGGGTGGGGGACTTTGCTGTGATAAACCATAACCAGGACCCCAAGAGCTCTTCTGAGTTCGCTGGGTCCTTCTGGTCAAGAACTGGCAGTTCAACTCAGTGCAACGCTCTCATTGAACTTGAGGGTGGTCTTGGGGACTTCGGTCACACCTGATCACAGTTCATGATTCTGCATGTGTTTGGGCGGTCATGTGACCAGTACCACTCAACACACAGGCCACTGGCCGCACGTGGAAAGTTCGGGTTAAGATAACTCATTTTATTTTAGGGGCGCCTGGGTGGCTCAGTCGGTTGAGCGTCCGACTTCAGCTCAGGTCATGATCCGTGAGTTCCAGCCCTGTGTGTCGGGCTCTGTGCTCACAGCTCGGAGCCTGGAGCCTGCCTCGGATTCTGTGTCTCCCTATCTCTCTGTTCTTCCCCCGTTCGTTCTCTCTCTCTCTCTCTCTCTCTCTCTCAAAAATAAATAAAGATTTAAAATTTTTTTAAAAAGATAATTCATTTTTTTAACATTCATTTATTTTTGAGAGAGAGAGAGGGAGAACACAAGCAAGGGAGGGGCAGAGAGAGAGAGGGAGACACAGAATCCAAAGCAGGTTCCAGGCTCTGAGCTGTCAGCACAGAGCCCAACACAGGGCTCGAACTCACAAACTGCGAGATCATGACCTGAGCTGAAGTCGGATGCTTAACCCACTGAGCCACCCAGGATTAAGGTAATTTAAATGAAATGGCATGAAAAGTTCGGTTCCCCGGTGGCACCAGCCACATATCAGTTACAACAATCACGTGCAGCTTGTGGGTACCATCCTGAACAAGGCCATCATCCCAGAAGGTTCTGGTGGGTAACACTGGACGAAGCAGGATGGCTTCAAGAGGTCAGGGGCTCCGTGTAACATTCCAGTGGCTGTTTCCAGGTGCTCAATTATTAGTGAAAATAAGCAAAAATATATTACCAAGAGCTGATAGTTGAAAGAGCTCTGGGCTGCCCTTAGTGCTGTGTACCCTTGAGCAGACCACTTGACTTCTCTGAGCCTTGATTTTTCCTGATGCAAAGGCATGCATGCAGTCTACAGGCTCAAAGGTCACCTCGGGCCCTGATGCTCTAGGGCTGAGAGGACATCTCGAGATGAGAAATGAGGGCCCTCTCCTTCCATTAGGTGCTCGACATAACCCAGGATACCCTGGGCCAATGGTCAGGGCAGATACACAGTCAGGGACTGGAAACAACCACTGGAGCCCTTCAGACTGGAAATTCCACAAGGATATAGGCTGTCGTCTGTCTGCCGACGGCTGGATTCGAATCCTCCATTAATAAGCCAACGGCGTCCGCTTGGCCCTCAGTTGGTGACGTTGTGCTGTACTGCCGTCTCACTCACCAGTCGCCCATGCCTTGCATCGTCACTAACAGTGGTCTGGCTAGATCTCCCCCTCCCCCCCCCGCCACCGATAAAGTGAGAGCTCCTGGCTCACGTCCCACACACACTCTCAGGGCTTGCCTTGTGCTCCCTGCCTGCAAACCCCCCATCGCATGCCCCCCCAGTCCTGGATACCACGTCCCCCATCTCAGGTGCATGTCCCTTGGTCTGCATCATATTCTCATTAAATCATTTGTATGACCTCAGAAGGGTTTTCTCTGTAAAGAGCTGAGGCTCGAGTCGGCATACTTAGCTCCCCACCCCTTGAGATTTTGGGGGGGGGGGAATCCCTCATCCTTCTGGAACCTTCCTTGGCTCATCTGTAAGAAGATCTTAAGTCCTTTTCTGGATCTCCCTTTTCTGGGTATCTGTTGGAGGCCCTTCGAAACTGCTGACGTTTCCCTCATTTCTGCACCCCCCTCCCTGCATCCTGGCAACAGTGTTCCAGTCTTACCGACTGCACGTAACTCCCTGTGCTCAACATCATCGACCAACTTCCAGGCCTTGGTCCCACGGCTGTCCGCATACCTTCTCCCAAATTTCAGGAATCCACTCAAAGGCCAGTGCCCCTGGAGGAACTTTCTTTTTTTTTTTTTTTAATGTTTTATTTATTTTTGAGAGACAGAGCACGAGCATGGGAAGGGCAGAGAGAGAGGGAGACACTGAATCCAAAGCAGTTCCAAGCTGAGCTGTCAGCACAGAGCCCGATGCAGGGCTCGAACTCATGAGCTGTGAGATCATGACCTGAGCCGAAGTCGGACGCTCAACTGGCTGAGCCACCCGGGCGCCCCAGGATGAACTTTCTTGATGGCCACTCACTTCATCCACAGGTGGGACTGACCCTTCTCTCCTCTTTACCCAACCGTTCGTTGGGCCCGCTTCATACCCTGCGGCAGCTGGGATGCTTAGTTGCTTATCTCTGGTCTCTCCCTTCTAGACCATGAGCACCTTGAGAGCAGAAACTTGGGTGTTCCATCTGAGAAGCAGAGAAATAAAATCAGAAACAATTAGGAACGGGAGGCACACAGCTTTGGGCTGAATTCTGACCCTATTGCACACACATGTTGATCTTCAGAGAGTCGTTTAACATCTCCACGTTAGATTGCAGAGGCAACCACGGTTGCCCCAATTCTTTACCATCCCCTCTATTCATGCTCTTTGCCGCATGACTTTGCAATTCATCCCCCTACAGGACAGAACCCATCTCCCTTCCCCTTGACTTCGGACTCAGCCATACGAGTTGCTTCAGGTGACTGAAAGAAGAGGAACCCTCATTACGCTGGTTCCAAAAGATGCCTGGCACGCTTCAGCCCGTTCTCCTGTGCTTCTGCCTTGAGAAGAACATCTCCAGGCTGGTCCCAGGGGGTGACTGAGAGATGCGTGTTGCTGAGCTACGGCAGAATCCAGCCTCAAGAAACCAGCCCTGAGCCAACTCGCAAACATACGAGCCACGACGAAAAATGGCAGCTCTGAGCTACTGAATTTTGGGGCGGTCTGTTACGCACTCATAGCCAACTAATACACTCTCTTAGACCCAATGTCTTCATCTGAGAGATGATGATTTATGTCTTGAGGGGCTGTCAGAGGATTGGATGACATAACACGGACAAAGTATACAGCTCCATTCCTGGCTCATGATAATTGCTCAAAACTGGCAGTAATTAGGTCCGCAAAACATGAAACATGGATTTCCCAGATGCCCCAGCAATCTAACTCCTAGTTATATTTCCAAAAGAATTGAAAGCAGGGACTCAGACAGATAGTCGGACACAAACGTTCACGGCAGCCTCACACACAAGAGCCAAAAGGTGGAAACAACTCAAGGGTCCATCAGCAGATAAATGAACAAAAAAATGTGGTACGTCCATACGATGGAATACCGTTCAGCTGTAAAAAGAGAGGACGTTCTAACACATACTGCTGTGTGGATGAACCTTGAAAACATTGTGTGCAGTGAAATAAGCCAGACACAAAAGGACAGATATTGGTTTGGGGGCAGGGGTTGGGTTTTTATTTTTATTTTTAGAAAGGGAGCATGAGAGCCAAGGTGAGGGGCAGAGGGAGAAAGAGAGAGAGAGGGCGGTGGCAGGGGGGAATCTTAAGCAGGCTCCATGCTTAGGGCAGAGCCCAACTCAGGCTCAATCCCATGACCTGGGGATCGTGATCTGAGCCGAAACCAAGATTCAGACGCTCCACCGACTGAGCCAGCCAGGCACCCCAAAAGGACAGCTATGGTACAGTTGCACTTCTATGAAATATCCTGAATTCTTAGTCTGTGTTCTGTCTCGCCAGGCACCAGGAGGGAAGGAGGGGTGGGAAATCGAGGCTTCACGGATACAGAGTTTCTGTTTGGGCAGGATGAAAAATTTTGGACACAGACAGTTGCGGTGGCTGCACAACATTGTGACTGTCACTGAAGCCACTGAATTATGGGCTTAAAAATGGTTAAAATGGTAAAGTCTGTGTCACAGAGGTTTTATCACTGTAAGAGAAAAAGGGGGGCCATCATCGTCTTCCTATTCTCAGCAACTATACACAGAACAAGTGGGTCAATCATTGCGTGGACAGACACGTAACTAACCAAAGGAATGAATAAATAAATCCGTTAATGGCGCACGAGTAAAGAGACCACATAAGCTCCTCACCACGGCCACCCATTCAGAAAACACGTCACATCAGAGACATGGGATACTGGGGTCTCCAGAGTGAACTACACTGGGAGCCATAAAGTATGAAAAAAACCACACCAAGTGGAAGAGGCAACCGCTTCCGTGAGCCACGCGGGCTTACAGTCCCAGGAGGGCACAACGCGTGTCTGCAGTGATCGAGCCCAAGCGCGGGGGCCCATCAGGGGACACCAGGAGGCCCCAGCGGTGGAAAGAGACCCTCGGCTGCTGTGACGGCCCCAGGCCTGCGGGGCTCAGAACGGGCTGCAGATACAGAGGTGTTCCTGTGAGGCTGAGCACATCTGCTCCCGAAGATCTCCGTCCGTGAAAACGCAGCTGCTGGAACCAGAAATGATGACCATAAGTATTTAGCCACTTTCCAGAGCATTTGCTCACCTGCCCTGGGAAGGTGTGTGTTATTATTTCCATGAGGCGAGGAACGCAAGACTCAGACAGGTGCTGTGACAGACTGAAGGTCACACAGCAATGCAAGGGGGCAGGGAGCCAACTCCCAGGTCTTGGCTGTTTGGGCTGGAATAAGGAAGGAGGCCACAGGGGGCACGTGGGTCGCTCCGACCCCACATTCTGTGTGCTTTCAAACACATCCTAGGACAAAACCTCTGCCGGGGGGAGTACAGAATTTCTCTCTCCTCTGGGATGTCAGTTTGGGGTCTGAACCGGGGCTTTGGCTTGTTCTCGAATTTATTTGAATCCAATGCCTCTCTTTCCTGATCTGTCGGATGGAAATGAATGAGCCATCCTGAGCACCAGAAGCTGCGACTGTGGAAGTGGTTACCATGACGCCCTTCACCTAACAGGAGCTCAGTGCACAACATGAGCACCTGGTCTGCTATTTCTCTCTTCTCCGTCCCTTTCTCCACCCGCCCACCCTCTACCTCCTCCCGTCTTCTCTTTCTCCCTCCTCCTTCTGGCTTCGCTCTCACTTCTCCCTTTCTCTTGCCTCCTCAGAGCAGCACCCTACACGTCCCTCCCAATTCGCACCTTCTCCTGTCTTGTCCCCTCACACCAGCCGGCCCCGGTTCAAGGGAACCGTGTGTGGGCAGGCAGCGTTGTCCACTTTCTGGCTCTGCCTTGCCCCCTGCACTACACTTCCTTACTTTAATTTTTTTTTAACGTTTATTTACTTTTGAGAGAGAGAGAGACAGAGTGCAAGTGAGGGAGGGGCAGAGAGAGGGAGACACAGAATCCGAAGTAGGCTCCAGGGCTCCGAGCTGTCAGCACAGAGCCGGACGCGGGGCTCAAACTCACAGACCGTGAGATCATGACCTGAGCCGAAGTCGGACGCTTAACCGACTGAGCCACCCAGGAGCCCCTACATTTCCTCACTTTAGATTTGCTCTGGATAATAATTCTCCTTGCCTTGGCAAGGCTGCAAATTATCACCATCAGACTCCAAGCAAGATTAACCGTTCTCAACACTTGTTCTCTCGCATAGATTAGAGGACCCCGGGGAGATGGATGGAGCCGAATGAGGCTCTTTTAGGAGTGGCGACTGGGGGCTCTGAGGCCTGGCAGCCTGGAATGGGTTCTGCCCCTGACCCTCCCCATCCGTGTGGCTTTGGGCAAGAAGCATCATTTCTCTGAGCCTCGACCTCCAGATCTGCGCGATGGGGTAATAACAGCACCTCCTTCAGAGGGCTGTTGTGAGGACAAGGCGAGAGAGTTAGCAGGGAGCCCGCATTGGAAGAGAGCTTTTATGCCTCCTACAATGCTTAGAATGGAGGGGGAGAGGGGAGGGTCATCTCTCAGAGTCCACGACCCAGGCCTGAACCCCGCGTGCACTCCCTCCCCAAACCCTACGACCTGGGGATCGTGATCTGAGCCGAAACCAAGATTCAGACGCTCCACCGACTGAGCCAGCCAGGCACCCCAAAAGGACAGCTATGGTACAGTTGCACTTCTATGAAATATCTCGAATTCTTAGTCTGTGTTCTGTCTCGCCAGGCACCAGGAGGGAAGGAGGGGTGGGAAATCGAGGCTTCACGGATACAGAGTTTCTGTTTGGGGGGGGATGAAAAATTTTGGACACAGACAGTTGCGGTGGCTGCACAACATTGTGACTGTCACTGAAGCCACTGAATTATGGGCTGAAAAATGGTTAAAACGGTCAAGTTTATGTTACGCGTGTTTTATCATCATGTTACCATCCCCCCCAAAAAGGCGGAGGCATTATCGTCTTCCTCCGGATCCCTCCGAAGTCCCACGTATGGAAGAGCAGAGGGTCAGTGCTAAGCAGCTCTCCGGCCGGGCGAGGGTCTCCGGGCTCAGATGCTTGGGCTCATCCGGGTCATCCACTCATTCCCATCGTCCTCCCCGAGCCGCCACCTTCCGGTCTCTCCACCTCTTGGATGCGCGGCGGAGACCCAAGCCCTGAAATGGAGTGAATGGTGGCCCTCAGAGCCATCCACTCCCCCACTTAACTGACACCTGCCACTGCCTTCATGAGGGATTCTGATCCTCCTTACCAGGGATTCTGAGGCTTCTTCTCCAGCGAGCAATCGGGAAACCATCTAGGAGATCTCCTCCTGGCGTGCGCAGAGCAACCCCAAAAGGAAAGGGCCCCCCCAAAGCCTACAGTGGCTTCGTCACTCGCTCAGCGCTTGACTTGTTTAGATTTCTGAACTCTGCCAAGCAGGTGAGAGCTCACGTGCCCTTGACCCACCCACAACCCAGGTGGACAAACTAAGGGGGCGGGGCGGGGGGACATTCACAGCCCGTGAGTATTTATTCAGCGCTCACCGCGCCCCCGGCGCTGAGCTGGCCGACTTAGAAGCATAGTCGCCCCCAGACCTCACACAACCTGGAAGGCGGGGTTGCTGCTCAACCCACGGTACTGGGGGAAACTGAGGCTTGGGGTGGTGGAGCCACTCCCACCTGTGGGGAAAACCCAGAGTCACACAGCTGTGAGTAGAAGAGCCTTCATCAAGCCCAGGCCTGCCTGACTTCAAAACAGAGAGTGAGCTCCCCATTGCCGGAGGTAACCAAGAGTCTGGGTAATCACACACGCCACAGGCGTTCAGGAACCGGGAGACTCCGAGACCAATGCCCCATGAATAGGTCCCTCCTTCTGAAATAGGGCTTCTCCACCCCAGCCCTACTGCCATTTGGGACCAGATCAATCCTTGTGGTTGGGGCTGTCCTGTGCATTGTAGGATGTAGACAGCAGCCATGACCTCTACTTCCCAGATGCCAGTAGCAAACCCCTAGTCATGACAGCCCAAAATACCCCCAGACATTGCCCTGTGTCCCCTGGGAGATGGGAGGGGGAACCAAGACTCCCTCGTCTGAGGGCTGCTTGCCCTTCAGGAATTTGGGGAACAGTCAACAGACATCCATGAAGACCAGCACTGAGAGTGAAAGGCCAAGTGTTATACCCCCCGTAATGCCTTCTTGGGAGACAGTCAGGCACTGCGGCAGCCCGTTTATCATGGCAAAAATGCTGTATCTCTCACTGTCAGGGGCAGGGGAGATACCTCCGCATGTTTAGAAAATAGAGAGGGAGAGAGAGAGAGGGAAAAAAGAGAGGGAGGAGGGGAGGGTGGGAAAGGGGAGGGAGGGAGGGAGGGAGAGAGGAAACCTGTGACCCAAAAGCACAAGCATGATTTGACCGAAACGCAATAAACCCGTGCCCTTGGTACCAGACCAACCCCCAGCCAGCTCAGAGCTGCTACAACAGAACCTTGGTAAGGCTCGATGTATTTTTGCCATGATTTAACATGGAAGAATCCAGGGGTGCCTGGGTGGCTCAGTGGGTTAAGCATCCGACTTCGGCTCAGGCCATGATCATGGTCTGCGAGGTCGAGCCCCGCGTCTCGCTCTGTGCTGACAGCTCGGAGCCTGCTTCAGAATCTGTCTCTCTCTCCCTCTGCCCCTCTCCTGCTTATGAGCTCTCTCTCACTCCCTCTCTCAAAAATAAATAAATAAGCTTTTTAAAAGATTTTTTTAATATAAATAAAACAGAAGAATCTGTACACAAGAGACCTGGAAGGATCCTTAGGAGAGTGGAGGTCTGCCAGCTAAGCCTGGGTTGTATCTTGCAGGGTAAAGGGTGTTGGCCATGTGCTGAGTTCTTCCTTTTCGATCCTCCCAGATCCCCTCTCCACCCTTCGCAGCACCCCTACTCTCTGCCCTGGAGGCTGACCCGTGTGGACTTCAGTGGACTCCCTTGCCCTCTGCCTTCTGGTTGGGTTCTGCCAATGGGAGGTCTGGAAAGGAAATGAGAGGGAGGAGGAGATAGAGGTCAGGGTGCATTTTCCCCTCATTCCCACCTGTCAGAGTCTGGGGACTGGCTGCACCTTCACGGAAGGTCTGAGCTCCTGCCCTCCTCACACCTTCCGGTCTACTAGCGATGACGGTTACCCTCTGTTGCCAGACCCCAGGTACTGCCCTCTCCCCAGTGGTTTCCCTGCACCCTGCCCGCCCCTTTGTACACAATTCTCTTATTAAAACTGCCTTGAATTATCCCAATCTGTAGATGTGCTGTGTGTTTCCTGCTGGGGCCCTAAACTAACGAGCCATGTGATTCTTTGAGCAGCCAAAGTCATATGCAAAAGCCGGGTAGATAAAACAGGTTGAGGCAGACCTCTCGCATCCGTTCTAGATGCATTGGTCCAACGTCCATTGTCTGCCAGCTGACGGGTGCTGGGGGCTGAAGATCTGCTCGGGAGGGAGAGAAGCATGGCTCTTGCCTCATGGAAATTACAAGTGGCAATTTACAAGTCTTGCAAGTGGCAAATGTGGGGCCAGTGGCCTGAGCTCCCTGGCCCCTGGACGCTGATACCGTGAGACCCTAAGGACCACAGCATACAAGGTAAACACGTGCCACCCAGTTCTGGCTGTCCCCACACCTGTTTTTCAGAGGGGAAAACTGAGACCCAGTGGGAAAAAGGGACTTGTCCAATATATAGGGCCGTCAGCCTTCTTGAAGTCGATTCTACAATCGGAATCTTGCCTTCTTCGCTTCTAGTAAGAGCTGATATTTAGTGAGTTACTACTGGGTGCTACCCTTAGCTACACATGCCATCGTTTCATCCCCTAACAACCTCCTGAGGTGGGAACAATTATTATCCCTACTTTAGAGATAAGGCTCGGAGACACGAAGTGTCTCACCCAGAGTGAGGCAGCATCCAAGAGCCAGCATTGGGACCCGAACCCGAGAAGCATAGCACCAAATCCCCAGCGTCTCCCCCGGTCTCCCCCTGCTTCAGAGACGAGAGAGGGGCCGTCTTCAGAGGAGGGTCTGAGCATGTGGTTTTTCATCATCTTGTGACCATAAGGAAAATCCTCTGTGGCCGAATCAGAACAGGGAGAAGGATGGGGGAGGGGCACGGGCCCCATTTCAGAAGATTCTTGGCTGGAACAAAAACAATGCAGGATCCAGGTTCCCAGTCCAGTCCTAGCAGAGAGGTTTCAGGATTGACAAGTGAGTCTCTAAAAGTGCCCCCCCCAACTCACCCCACCTTAAAACATCTCACTCGAGGTCTCAACAGCCTCCCATGGTGCCTCCAATTCCACCATCAGAATCGCTTTGGGGGCTTCTGGGGCGGGAGGCTCAGCTGGTTAAGTATCTGACTTGGGTTCAGGTCACGATCTCGTGGTTCATGGGTTTGAGCCTCGCATCAGGCTCAGCGCTCTCAGTGCAGACCCTGCCTGGGATTCTCTCTCCCTCCCTCTCTCTCTCTGGTCCTCCCCTGCTTGCTCTCTCTGCCTCTCAAAATAAACTTAAAAAAAAAAAAGAGTCACTTTTGTACCAAACGTGACACACACTCCTCAAAGGAACACAGAGAATGGATATAAATTACCTGGATGCAGTGAGGCCTTAAGGGAAAGGAAGAAAATTAACTTTTCTTAAGCATCTACTTTGTGCTTCCCATGAAGAGAGGATTAGTAAACATTAGCTTAATATTACGTAGATTGGATCTCACAACAGGGCAATGACGTGCACCTCACTAATCTCATATTGACAAATTGGGGAGCCAAGGCTCAGAGAGGGTAGGTGATTTGCTCAAGGTCACACAGCTGATCACACGGCCGGATTGGACCTCTGCCCTGATGTCAAACCTGTCTAATGCTCCATCACACCTACTAACACCCAAGCTTGGGGAACCTAATTTAAGGCTAAGGAAAAAACCCCAAAGATGCAGGGACAGAAAGTGGAGACATGTGAGGGGCGGTCCCAGTCTTGGAGGGGAACAGGGAGCCATGACATCCCTGAGTCTGAGTCTCTCCGTGTCCTGTGACCTTGCTCAAGCTGGACCTGCTTCTTTTCAAGTACAAAAAGACAGAGCCACACCTGTCACACACACACACACACACACACACACACGCCCATTCGCTGGTGAAACTCAAGACTAGTTTTTCCAAACCCACCTTGGCCCGTCGGCTGGTTTCAACCTACCTGAATACTGTTAACAACGGGTACTTTGAGAGGAAGAGGAAGGCATATGTGATGGGTGGAGAAGGAACAGGTTCCCTTTGCCATCTCCCCTGTCCCCTCACCTGTGTCCCCGAGCAGGGCACCGGGGTGGTGGCTCTTGCCCCTCAGGATAAAGATGTGGGGAAAGAGGCAAGACAGGAGTGACCCTTCTCTCAGACTATGATCTTGGACCAGCTGCTGCTGAGCTCCATTT
The DNA here is from genome assembly GCF_018350195.1 of Panthera tigris. NCBI lineage: Eukaryota > Metazoa > Chordata > Mammalia > Carnivora > Felidae > Panthera > Panthera tigris. The sequence goes on from NC_056671.1 coordinate 26,016,723, forward strand.
CAGGGACTTGTTCCAGGAGACAGGTCATTGGGCTTAGCTGGGGTCCCAAAGAAGGGGGTTGCTGTCCCCCTGTGGTGCCCACGAGATCCCAGACCCCTCCCGGCCTGGCTGTTAGGAATGGAGGCTTATCTCTCTGAACATATCAGTTCTCACTAAGACCCCTGGATGGTCTAATTATTCTTGGCTCACGGCTGGGTTACGTAAGGAGCCCGGTTGGTATTTCTGAGGAATTAAAACATGCCCCGGCCAGGTCTCACTGGCAAGGACAATGTTATCTCTCACTATACACTTTTAACCCCAACGTCCTCACTATCCAAACCCAAACACGGTCACTGCAACTTGGATGTCCCCTTTTGGTGAGAGGGTCATCAAACAGTGTGCAAAGTTCCCCCATATGCAGGCTGTTTGCAAACAAATCACAGGACTTCTTTAAAAATTAACCTCCCCCGGGGCGCCTGGGTGGCTCCGTGGGTTGAGCGTCCAATGTTTGACTTCGGCTCAGGTCACGATCTCAGGTTCCGTGGGGTCGAGCACCATGTCGGACCCTGTGCGGACAGCGCGGAGCCTGCTTGGGATTCTTTCTCCCCCTCTCTCTCCGCCCCTCCCCTGCTTGTGCTCGCTCTCTTTCTCCAAATAAATATATAAACATTAAGAAAATAATAATTAAATTACATTATATTAACTTCCACTAGGGCGTAAATCTATGACAGCCAAAAAGAGATAAATCGGTCGGAGAAAGGTGAACAAAGAAAAAAGGCACTTGAGCTGACCTTTAAACTATAGGTAGGATTGGGTGGATGAGTGAAAAGGGGGAGGGCATGTCCAGAGAGGGAACAATCAAAGCAAACGTGTGGAGGTAAGACCAAGTTGGTTATGTGGTGGAGAGTGAGGAAGGGGACCCAGGCCCACGGAGAAAGGAAATGGCCCCGGGAGTTAAAGAAAATACATTTTAATAGCCTTAATAGAGTGGGACCAGATTATTAAAACCCTTGAAAGCTGGGCTGGCAGGGTTCATATGTGATCAGGTAGGCAGTAGGGAGCCTTAGAAGGTGTTTGAGCAGGGGAGTACTACAAGACATGGTCAATCTTCATTGTTCACGGACCTGTATTTGCGAATTCCCCTACTCAGTAAAATTAGCTTAGAGCCCCAAAATGAGTATTCACGGCTGTTGGTGGACATGTGCAGAGCAGCAGAAACTCGAGTCACCTGTTGTGAATGTTCCCAGCTGAGGCCAAACAAGGCCACGCTCTGCCTCTTTGTTTCAGCCCTCACGCTGTAAACTAGCATCATTTTTGTGGTCCGTGAAGTGTCATATTTTTTACATGTTTATGCTTCTCATTGGTGATTTTGCTGCCTTTGTTTTTTGCTGCTGTTTGCGTGATTGATTTTGGTGTTTAAAATGGCCCACAAGCATGGTGCCTGGGTGGCTCAATTAAGCGTCCGACTTCAGCTCAGGTCATGGTCTCACAACTTGTGGGTTTGAGCCCCACGTAGGACTCTGTGCTGACAGCTCAGAGTCTGGACCCTGCTTTAGATTGTGTTTTCCAATCTCTCTCTCTCTCTTTCTGCCCCTCCTCTGCTTGCTCGCTGTCTCTCTCTCAAAAATAAAAATAAACATTAAAATGGCCCACCAGAGTGGCGCCGAAATGTTGTCTGGTGTTCCTAAGTGCGCGGTGGCCGTGATGTACCTTATGGAGAAAAATACACGTGTTAAAATAAGCTTCATTCAGGCGTGAGTTACCGTGCCGTTGGCCATGAGTTCAATGTTAATGAATCAACAATATATATTAGCTCAGGTATCTTTAAACAGAAGCACACATAAAGCTAAGTTATGTATTGATCGGGTGACAAAAATGTTGCGACCAGAGGCTCTCAGGAACGTAACCTTCTATCTCCCCTAGGAACAACGGTTCAGTGTTCTCTAATTCACTGTTTGTGTCCACTTTATAGAACATAACTGTCAGGAATACCGAGAATAAATGGCACGCGTACTTTGGAACTGCATGGAGGCCACAGCCCATCAAGAGAAACCATCTCTTAGAAAGAGCATGTGCACTATGGGCGCCTGGGTGGCTCAGTCGGTTGAGCGTCCGACTTTGGCTCAGGTCATGATCTCCCGGTTCGTGAGTTCGAGCCCCTGGTTGGGCTCTGTGCTCACAGCTCAGAGCCTGGAGCCTGCTTCCGATTCTGCGTCTCCTACTCTCTCTCTCTCTCCCTCCCCTGCTCACGCTCTGTCTCTCTCTCTCTCTCTCTCTCTCTCCTCAAAAAAGAATAAATGTTAAAAAATAAAAATTAAAAAAAAAAGCATGTGCACGAGAGCCGGTGCCTGGGTTTGAATCCCAGCTCTGCCCCTTAACTAGCTGTGTGGCCTTGGGCAAGGTGCTTAGCCTCTCTGTGCCACGGTTTCTCATCTGCAAAACAGAGACGATACTTGTATCTTTGTCATGGGGCGGCTAGGAGAATGTACTCGTGTTCGCATCTGGAAAGTATTTCGAAGGCTCCCTGGCACATCGTGAACCCTCTTTGCGTGTTTTGTGCCTATCACACACATACATGAAAAAAAGGCGCAAAGAGAAAGAGAGGAAGAGAAACAGCTCTCGCTTCGCAGGGGAGGACTCTGAGCGAGGGAGAGAAGTGACTCACCTGAGTTACTGGCAGAGCTCAGCTCTTTGCGAGGACGGTGCGGGATGAGGCTCGCACCAGACAACCGCGTATGCACCTGTTGCAATGTCTCAGGCGCAGAGTGACACCAGGTGGCGGTGGCAGCAGCAGGCACAGGAGCAAACCCGCAGTGTGACCGGGGGACCCGCCAGGACCATCCCCCCCAGCCCCTCGGGAGCCTGCCCCAGCACCCCTCCGCCCACGAGCCCCCCCCCCCCACACGCCACTTCAAGCCACGGCCCGATGGCTTCCCGAGTGCTCTTCGGATGCGCCTCTCTGTCTCGCCGGTTAAGAATTACTAGGGGAGCAGTGGAGGAACAAGAAATACGGCCACGCCCAGGCAGAAACCTAATGAGAAACCGAACATGGCCAGACAGAAGCTTAACAAGAAATACTGGCCCGGGCTCCCAGGAAGAAGAGTGGGTCAGGAGCAGGCAGCGAGCTATGTCCCCCCAGGTATCGATCGCGGGGAAGGCTGCCGACCCGGGAAAGTAGATAAAGGCGAAGATATACGACAGGAGGGGCCCAGGGCTGATGAAAGGGAAAGGGAACCAGCTTAAATCAAGGGGCGAGCGCTGCAAGAGAGGGGAGATAACAGGATTTGTGTTTATGGTTAACAAGGAGAATGGGCCTGGGTGCTGGGGCCTGGGAGATGGGGGAGCCCTGGGGAGGATGGGGCAGGAGGGGCCAGAGGACGAGCGTCCGTGCTCCCGGCGAGTCCCTGATGCTTGGAGAGGAGGGCAGGGCACAGGAGCCAGGGGAAGAGCCCGAGATGGCAAAATCCCTCCTTTGTTTCCCCCTCTCCCGGGCATCACGAGTGCTCTAAGGAGCATGCATATCTGCCCTCCGGCCTCCGCCAGAACAGGGTTCAAAGCCCACGTCCATGGGCAGCACTGAATGCTCACTGGGGCCTTCCCCCGTGCCTACGGCCGCGCTAAGAACTCCCCGGGTCCTGTTGCGATCAACGCTTGCTCTGGAACCAAGGCACCGGGGGTGTTCCCATGGTGCAGATGAAGAGGCTGAGGTTCAGGGCGGCCAACGAACTGCCCCAGGAAGTGGAATGACACTGGAACTTGAACCCAGAGCCCGCTTTCTGGACCACGACTCTCCACCGACTCTGTTGCCCCTTAGCGTTTAGACCTACACCATCCCCCAGCCCACCTTGGGATTCCTGTGTCCCTGAGGCAGACAGTTCCAGGCATGCTGGCCACATCCTGTCTCAAGAACGAGCCAGGAAATTGCCCCACTTTTCTGCCTCCGGGTCTTGTCCGAGGCTGCAGAAAGAGCTCAGCTCTCCAGCAGGTGCTCCCCGGAAGTAGGAGGGGTTCACACTCCCAGGTAACCTTCACTGGGGGGGAGGAGGGGCAGGAGGTGGGAGACGAATGTCACCCCCCCCATCCCTACAAGGAACAATTCTCGCACACAGAGCTCCTCAGAGGGGGTCTTGCACGATGCAGCCCCGCTGCCCAAGGGCAACATCCAGCTCCTTAATACCCCGTATGTGGCTCTGCCTCCTTCCCCGGCTCCCTGCTCCCCACCCCCTGCTTCCTGCACCTCCTTCCCTCTCAAGCTCAGCACCCAAGCCCTGCTCTCAGGCTCCGCTTTGGGGGAGCACAGACTGAGACAGGACTCCATCTTCCGGGACAAGAAAATACAAGAAGCAGAAATTGGCTAAGCAGAGACACAGTTGGGGAGATTCTATGAGGAAGGGGTGAGTTCCCCTATCCCCCCCCCCCAGTTTACTTCTCAGCCTGAAACATTAGAACTTTGGCCAACCCCTTTCCTCCCCCTGGTCCCCTGCCTCCACCCCACCCCACCCCTGCTCAGAAAAGGACTGAGAGAAAGGCTTCTATCTTTCTTTTCTTCACCCCTGACTTGTTTCACAATCCTGCTGGCTTCCAGCAGCCACAAATCCAGTCCTCAAAGGCGAGAAACCACCTCCACTGTCAATGGGTCTCACTCTCGCTCACTTGGGCAATCTGGGCTGTGGCTCAGGGGACTCACCCTGGTTTCTGGTCTCATGCAGTATATCCCCCAAGGGCATCTTCGTGTGCAGGGGCCTGGCATCTCTAGGTTCCCAGCTGGGGCTTGGAGGTGGGTGGTGGGGGTGAGCCTTCTGACTAGCAAGGGCCATGCTTCGGAACAGGAAGGAGGGTTTGCATAGCCTTGGGAACTCCTGCAGAGTCTCCATCCATGCCCAAGACAGCTACGTGGCAGGTGGAAGGTATTGTGACTCAAGGTGACAGTGGTCAGTGCTCCCAGCTGAGATAACGGACAGATGGGGGTTTTGAAAAACAAAACAGGAGACCAGGGGGCCTGGGGGGCTCAGTTGTTTAAGCATCTGACTCTTGATCTTGGCTCAGGTCATGATCTCGAGGTTTGCGGGCTCGAGTTCGAGCCCTGCATCGAGGCTCTCTCTCTCCCCTTCTCTATGCCCCTCCCCCGCTCTCTTTCTCTTGCTCTCTCTCAAAATAAATAATCTTAAAAAAAAAAAAAAAAAACAACAGATGACCAGGGATGGCGACTTTGACATTCACCTTCCAAACTGCCACCTTGCCCCAAGAATGAATAATTTTCGGGGCGCCTGGGTGGCTCGATTGGTTAAGCGACCGACTTCGGCTCAGGTCATGATCTCGCAGTTTGTGAGTTCGAGCCCCACATCGGGCTCTGTGCAGACAGCTCAGAGCCTGGAGCCTGCTTCAGATTCTATGTCTCCCCCTCTCTCTACCCCTCCCCTGCTCATGTCTGTGTCTGTCTCTCAACAATAAATAAACACTAAAAAATTTTTTTCGAAAAAGGATTCTCTCTCTCTCTGTCTCTAAAATAAAATTTTAAAAAAAGACAAAAAAAGAATGAATAATTTTCAGTATGAATATATCCCATGCAATATTTGCAACAATATTTGCATCCCATGCAATATTTGCAACAATATTTGCATCCCATGCAATATTGCAGTGCGCTAAAAAATTATTGGTGTTTACTCGAAATTCACATTTAACCGGGCTTCCTGTGTTTTCATTTTGCTAAGTCTGACCACCCTCCCGGGAAGGCATCATTTGCAAACCTGCAAACAGCTTTGCCCGTGGCTGTCCCTTAGGTGCGCCTGGATTGCGGGAGTCGGCTGCTGCCCAGACTTCTCCAGAGGGGGAGGACAGGGATGTGGCTGGTGTCCGCACCCCCACAAGGCCTGGCCACCCGGAAGCAGAGAGGGGATGGGACAAACAGGAAACCCTGGCTGTGATGGCTGGCCCGGTTCCCCGTCGGGTCACTTGATCGTTTTCAAAAACAGTCCTGCCTCCGTGACTGCAACATGTCTGGGAGGTGGGGAATGCAGAGGTGTTATCCCAGGAACAGGAGCACAAAAGGGTCAAGGTCATCCTCTTGCAGGGTGGTGGGGGGGGTCCTTTCCCCTGGCCTGTGCTGGGTTGGCCACGGGCACCTCCAGATGCGTACCCAGGAAGTGCTGTATGTGCATGAAGTCACCTTCTTTGGCAAACACCGGGATTTGCTGAGAACTGGAGAACTTTCCCCACCCACTCAAGCATACAACGAACATTCTGATGGCGGGGAGACTTTTCGTGAGATCTCATCCAACAAGCATACAATCCGTCCACCCATCCATCAGATGTTTCCTGAGCACGTATTTTTTTTTTTAGTTTATTTATTTTGAGAGAGAGAGAGAGAGAGAGAGCAGAAGCTGGGGAGGAGCAGAGAGAGAGAGAGAGAGAGAGTCCCAAGCAGGCTCCACACTGTCAGCACAGAGCCCGACATGGGGCTCCAATTCATGAACCGTGAGATCATGACCCAAGTAGAAACCAAGAATCAGGGTGCCTGGGTGGCTCAGTCGGTTAAGCATCCGACTTCAGCTCAGGTCGTGATCTCGTGGTCCGTGAGTTCCAGCCCCGCGTCGGGCTCTGTGCTGAAAGCTCAGAGCCTGGAGCCTGTTTCAGATTCTGTGTCTCCCTCTCTCTGACCCTCCCCCGTTTATGCTCTGTCTCTCTCTGTCTCAAAAATAAATAAAGGTTAAAAAATAAATTTTAAGAAATCAAGAATCAGATGCTTAACCCACTGAGCCACCCAGGTGCCCCTGGAGCTCACCATTTAATGGAGAAAAACAGAGAAGCTAGTAGGCAACCAGATAGGTAAATAAAATAACTACAGAGTAGGACCAGTTCCTTTAAAAATTCATGTTGTATGATCCTTATTTCTCTATTATTGGATAAAGTCCTTTTTTTCATCCCCTTCTCCATTTTTGAGCTCTAAGAAGCCAGCTTTTCTGTTAGAATGCCAAATAATGAAATTCAGAGCTGGCCATCACCAAGACCAGTCTTCGCAATTAAATCGAGGAAGTCTTGGGGCACCTTGGGGTGCCTGGCCGGTTAAGCGTCTGACTCGACTTCGGCACAGGTCAGGATCTCACGGTTTGTTGGTTCGAGCACCACATCGGGCTCTGCGCTGTGAGTGTGGAGCCTGCTTGGGATTCTCTCTCTGCGCCTCCCCTGCTCACATTCTCTCTCTCTCTCTCTCTCTCTCTCTCTCTCAAAAATAAATAAACATTAAAAAAAAATTTTTTTAAAAGACAGAGGAAGTCTCAGAAAGAAAGAAAGAAAGAAAGAAAGGGGAAGTTTCCCCTCTGCAGCGACCAAGGCACAGATACCTCCCTGCGTTAGAAAACACAGTTCGAAGAACCAGATGTGAGAAGATGTGAAATTGAGAACATTCCTTGGAGCACACGGTCTGCTTTTTCCGTGCAATACGGAGGCTCACGTTATTATGTGTAACTGCCTTGAAAGCACACTGTGAACAAAACATTGGAAACATTCTTAAGGCTTTAGAAACGCTTGCCACGTCCTGCGAAAATAACATCCAAGAGGGTCGCGGCATTCTGATTGATTATCTTACCCGGTAATGGGCGGCCCTTGGAATGATGTTGCAGAGGGTATCTCTGTGTTCCCAGCGGAAGTAAGTGTAGGACTGCAAGCCAGAGGTGGGTTGTTGGCACTGTGCTCCCCCGAGATTAATGGAGGGGAAGGCCTATGACTCTGATAGATTCTTTATTTCTAACAAAAAGACTAGGAGTCTAGTTTTTTGGTTTTGTTTTTGTTTTTGTTTTTACCATTTATTTATTATTGAGAGGCAGAGCATGAGCAGGGGAGGGGCGGAGAGAGGGGGAGACACAGAATCTGAAGCAGGCTCCAGGCTCACACCTGGGAGACCTAGAGTTCAGAGCTAGAGGTCCCCTTGGCCTGAACCTGACGGGCGTCCGGGTTCACGGAAACTGTCAAAGAACCAGCCATGGTTGGCAACTATAATGCTCCTTTGGTGATGCCTGGAGCCCTGGGGGCCTGTGTTCCCCCCTCCTTCAAAGTCAGGTCCGGCTTTGCCCTTCTGCTCCCAGCTGAGTGAGTTATTTGAAAACGTCCAACGACGCCAAAGGTTGGCAGGGATGTGGAGGAACTGGAATGTTCACCTGGAGTAGGAGGGAGCTCCAAATGGCACAGCCACTTTGGAAACTGTTTTAGCCATTTCTGTGTTTTGTTTTGTTTTTTAAGAGAGAGGTGGGGAGCGGCAGGGAGAAAGGGAGAGAGAAAGAGAGAGCATCCCGAGCAGGGTCCGTGCTCAGAGCAGAGCTGGATGCGGGGCTCGATCCCACGAACCTGGGATGGTGACCAGATCCAAAACCAAAAGTCAGACGCGCCACCGACTAAGCCGAACCACCCCCCCACCCCCACCCCCAGGCACCCCAGCCATTTCTTCTTTAAAACGTTAAACACGTGCTTGCCATATGACCAGTTCATCCTGCTCCCAGGACTTCGCCTAAAAGAAATGAAAACACAGATTCTCAAAAAGCGTGGTGTGAGAATGCCCACGGCAGCTTTATTCGTGATAGGCAAAATCCAGAAACACCTCAGATTGTCCATCAACAGGAGAATGGATAAATAAACTATGGTATAGTCATATGGTGCAGCAGTAAAAGGAAATGAGTTATTGACACGTGCTACAGCACGGATAAATCTCAAAAGCATTCTGCTGAGTGAGAGAAGCCAGACGCAAAAGGGTACTTACTGTATGATTTCGTTTACGAGTTCTAGAATGGGAAAAAACCAACCTACAGTGAGAGAAACCGGATCAGTGGTCGCCTCTGGGGATGGGGACATTGCCCGGGAAGAGGCACCAGGGAAATTGCCCGGGGGTGTGGACGTGCCCTCTGTCTACAGGGATGTAGGTTACACAACCACATGCCTTTAACAAATTGACTAATTGTGTACCTAAAGACTGAGCGTTTCAGAGAAGGTAAAGTATAGCTTTTTCTTTGAAGATGTAAAAATAAATAAAAGTCGTAAGTAAATGACATTACCCCAGGCAGTCTTCTCTACCTCCTCCAGGCCAGATTAGCAGTTTATCTCAGCCTGAAAGCAGACCCAGAGATGAATGTTTACGTGCAAGTGGCTTATTTGGTGAGGAAGAAGGGAAGTGAGGCAAAGGGTAGAAGGCGGTCCCCGGGGCGTCAGGGTGGCTCAGTCGGTTAAGCGGTCAGCTCAGGTCATGAACTCACGGTTCGAGTTCAAGCCCCGCATCAGGCTCTGTGCTGACGGTACAGGTTTTATTCAGATTTCGTGGTTTTTCCACTAACGTGGACCCAGCCCAAGACAGCATGTGTCCTTAGTCTCCGGTCTGTGACTCTCTCTCCTCTTCTCTTCTTTGCACGATCCTGACACTTCCAAGTGTGAAGTGTGAAATGCAATGAAATGAACCCACAGGTCTTGGTGTCCCTGACGCTCCACGTTTGGAATGGCCAGCGCAGAGAAGGCACGCTGAGCACTTCGTGGCTGGCACCACCACAGTGGGGCTGGAGATTCAGATCTCCGCCATCGCTGTGTGACCTTGGACAAGTCACATCCCCTCTCTGGGCTTTAGACTCCTCTCCAGTGAAACCATGAAACCACATCGGCGTTTCTGAAATTGTGTGGTCCAAGCAGTCTGATGAACCTACGTACCCTAAGACCTCTGAGAAACTCCAACGCACATTGGCATATTAAAGGCTCTGAAAAGTCCCGCAGCAAAGACACCTGTCTTAATAGAGTTTAACCCAACATTTCTCAGTTGTGTGTGACCAGGGAAACTATTGTCACCTTCCCCCTATTTACCTCCAGAGAAGATTCTTTGGGAAATATGGACTTGGTGATCCATAAAGCCTGTGAATGGAGCTTCAATTTGATGGGGATGAGGGAACGAGCTCACTCCCAGAAGAAGATGTTCCTGAAGCCCAGGCTGAGAGAAATCTTGGAAGGCGCACTTCAAGGGGAAGGCTGAGTGAAGACTTGGAGGGAAGACTTCCCTGGGGCTTTCCAGCCCCTCTGAGCCAGCCCAGACCCTGAGCATGGAGGGATCCGCATACAGACGGACGCGGCGCCCTCTTTTGAAGGAGAGGTGACAACACCCATCGCAACTGGAAATGCCCGCGCCACTGAACCCAGCGATGATGCGTCCGGATCTGTCCGTACCTGAGCACAGAGGTGGTCATGTGAGCTAATCGCCGCCTCATTGCTGGAGACTAACAGAGAGAGGGACCGTCTAAGTGTGTGTGTATACAGGTGTGTTTATAGCCAAGAAGGACAGGGAGCCCCTGGGAACAGTGGTTGCTTTCAGATGGTGGAAGAGAATGATCTGGACTCAGACGTGGGAGAAACGGACTTTTCACAGGCTACCCCTCTGCGCTTCCTGAATTTTCCACCTAGGCTGGCACTACTTATTCAATGAATGGCAGTAATAATTTCTAAAAGAATGAATCGCATTTCCCAGGCAGTGGAAATAACAGTGTCTGCACATTCTCCAGACAGTGGGATGCTGTATCATATGCAGTTGTTGAAAGAAAGAGACAGAAGGAAAGAAAAGAAAGGAAGTTATTTGTGTACTAAAAAGGAAACCTCTCCAAGATATAGTGTTAAAAGTGGGGAGAAAGCAGGGTGTAGAAACGTATAGAGAGTGTTTTTTTTTTTCATAAAAATGGGAGCTAGAATAAGAGAATACAGATATATTTGCATATAAATGTATACATATACATATATATAAATAAAAGATGCTGGAAGGATATAAACAACTAAGAAACATAGTTACTTGTGGGGAAGAGTGGTGGCTTAGGAGTGAGAGGGAGATTTTTCACCTTATTCCTGCAAATACAGTCAGATATAGTCAGATGCATCACACATAAATATATTTAATATATTTTATTATATATATTTTGCCAATGACTGTACTATGTATTCAAAATTAAATAAATAAATATGAATGCAAGACAGCTATATGGACCGAAGTGTAACAAGTTTCTATATATATTGTTGCACAAAGAAGAGGCAAGCTCGTACAGCAGCGGGCACATTTTGCCTGAGTATGCGTATATGTGAGTGTATGTGTCTATGTATATGTGCGTATATATGTGTGTGTGCGTATATGTGTGTGTATTATGTGTGCATACATGTGTATGTGAAAGTCCACATTATCTCTCTGGAAGATTCCAGAAGACAATGTTGACACTGGCTTCCCCCTTTGGGGGACTAGAAGACACACAGGGATCATCCACCCTGGGCAACCATTTGAATTTTTTTTTTTAATTTTTTTTTAACGTTTATTTATTTTTGAGACAGAGAGAGGCAGAGCATGAACAGGGAGGAGCAGAGAGAGAGGGAGACACAGAATTTGAAACAGGCTCCAGGCTCCGAGCTGTCAGCACAGAGCCTGACACGGGGCTCGAACTCATGGACCGCGAGATCATGACCTGAGCCGAAGTCAGACACCTAACCGACCGAGCCACCCAGGCGCCCCCATTTGAATATTTAACACGTGCATAAAACATTTTTAAAATATTTTAAAGGCATCTGTGAAAGGGTGGTCACCGTAGAAAGATTTTCTGGGCAAAAATTAGAAGTAACTTAAGCATTTCTCCTTTGGGGCTGGTTTGTATAAATTCCAGCCCATCCAGGGCGCCTGGGTGGCTCAGTAGGTTGAGCATCCAACTCTTGATTTAGGCTCAGGTCATGATCCCAGGGTTGTGGGATTGAGCCCCATGTGGGGCTCAGTGCTGAGTGTGGAGCCTGCTTGGGACTCTCTCTCTCTCTCTCTCTATCTCTCTTTCTCCCCCTCTCTTCTTGTCCTCCGTTCACTCTCTCTCTCTATCTCTCTCTGAAATAAAAACTAAAAGATAAAAAAAATAAAGCTAAAAATATTTTTCAGCCCTTCCATACTCTTCAGATATTAAAACACTTGAAACCCTACATGGCCATTTATTTACGTTGACCTAAAGAGACGCCCACAATGTATTATTAAGTGAAGGAAAGTTTCAGAGTGAAAAATGTGGTGTCATCCAACTTGGGTGGGAAAAAAATCTGCAGACTAAGTGCACCTGTGCACGCATATCAGGTTGTGCAAACACGCATGCGGGGAATTCAAATCCCCACTCTCCCTTAGTAGCTGTGTGGACAGCGTTGGACAAGCCACTTCAAAAAAAAAAAATCACTGGGCCTCAGTCTTCTCATCTGTACAATGGATGCAACTGTTCTACCAGCCCGAAGTAACTGTTTGGTTCTTGCAGCGACAGAGCGTAGAGCCTGCCCCATAGCAAGCCCTTTGTCATTAAGAATCGTGGCGGACACATACATGTGCTAAGCGCATCCTAGAGACAGGGGGCTGGTGGTGTTCACCCCGCAGTCCACGGGGATTACCCTGGAACAGGGGATTCAAGTCAAGGCCGGAACAACCATCATTTTCTAGCATATACAGTTCCGTCCTGTTGGCAACTTTTTTACAACAAGCATGGATGACGTTATGATGAAGAGAGGAGAAAAAGCAAATGTAAATCAACTGGGTGGGGGTGGGTGGGGGGCGGAGAAGGAGGCGGCTCGCGGCGTGAGCATGCCTCAGACCCCGCACCCATAAAGCAAGAAGACAGGGCCCAAGCGGTCTCGCGGCACAGCCGCCGCTAAATCTGTCCACCTTCCTCCCGCCTGCGAGACACAGGTGCCCAGACTCAGAAATTGCATCCGGGAAGTTCAAATTTGTGGCCACGCTCTCCACTCGCTCAGAGCGCCGGGGAATTGGCCCCAGTGTCGCTGTTTATCAAGAGCCGCAGACAGAGGAGGGTCGGGGAAGGGAGGCCACCTGCCGCCGTGGCCCTGGCCTCTGGCACCGACGCAGCCTTGGGCTCGCCCTCCGCAACCTGGGCAAGAGCGCTAAGGGAAGCCGGATCTCTTGACGCGCGTCTGCGAAGGGCTTCGGCCGGTCAGCGGGGCTTTGGACCCACCAGCGGCGAGAGTCCTCGCGGCCGCCCCCAGTGAAGACCCCCCCCCCCCAGTTGACCGACCAAGAAATGGGCTTCAAAAGGAAAAGACGAGCCCGCATTCAAACGCAAGTCCGTCCGCCCCCGAAGCCCCGCCGACACCACCCAGAAGCAGGGGCGGAGGGAGGAGGGGGATCCAGGAAGTCTCAGGGAACTCCTTCATTTATTCAGCAAAAACAGAACCAGTTATTTGGCTCCCGCTCGACGCCAGGAACTGGGCTGGGCACTGGGGCACAAGCTCCCCGTTCTCAGGGAGCTCTACCAGGGGAGACAGTCGTTTATCGTGAAAACAGAGAAGGAACCAGTGCTGCAAAGGAGAGATCTGCTGAGCCGATTACTGGGATTTGACCTAATCTGGGGGAATCCAAGCAGGCTTCCCTGGGGAAGAGATGCTCGCGCTGAAATCCGAAAGATGAGCAGGAGTGATTGAGGTGAGAAGGGAAGAAAAAGGCATCCAGGCAGCCAGAAACAGCATGTGCAAAGGCCCTGTGGTAGGAAGCGCAAAAGACCCAAAGGTCCCATGTCTGGAACCCAGAGAGCAAGGGGCAATACCATGCGAGATGACGCGGAAGAGAAACAATGCAAACCCATCCAAGGAGCTGAGGTCAGAGTAAAGATTTGGTCTTTATCGTAAAGCAATGGGAAGTCTCATCGAGTTGTGAACAGGAATTGAAATGATCTGTTTGGACCTTGAAGGTGCCGCCAATCCAATGACAGTGAGAGACATACAGGCAATCACAACCAAAAAAGGCACCTTTGGCAAGGTGCGCTCAGGTAGCTGGACATTCACCTCATGCAATCTGAGGGTGTGGGGTGCTTCCTGGAGGAGGTGATATCCTAAGTGGAACATTTTTTCAACTCAACACAGAATCCTGGATCTGAAAGTTTCAAACCAGCTCCTTCCAAGACGGATGCATGCCCTTTTCAGAGATGAGGCCCAGGGACTCTGGCGACTTTGACAAAGCCACACAGCCTAATGACAGCAGGGCCAAAGACCAAAAGCCATGGGGAGGAGGGGTTCTCTGACCCCTCATCCAGTATTCCCAGCCTCCCCTTCCTGGACTGACTTCTTTTTTTTTTTTTTTAATTTTTTTTTAATGTTTATTTATTTTGGAGACAGAGAGAGACAGAGCATGAATGGGGGAGGGTCAGAGAGAGGGAGACACAGAATCTGAAACAGGCTCCAGGCTCTGAGCTGTCAGCACAGAGCCCGACGCAGGGCTCCAACTCACGACTGCGAGATCATGACCTGAGCCGAAGTCAGCCGCTTAACCGACTGAGCCACCCAGGCACCCCCTGGACTGACTTAATTTTCCCCCAAGCTTCACCGAGAGGCATGCGAGCAAAGAGGCCTGAGGCAGGCACACTTCCAGGCCAACTCTAGGGTCTCTGAGTCTCTAACCAATCTGGGGTGGGAGGTGAGACAGCAGCTGGGCACCCACATTGCTCCCCAAAGCTCCTTCTCCCAGCGAGACAGCTTCCCACAAAGCTGGCTGAATAGCCCCCCAGGGAGGCGGTTAGGTAAAAAGTACCCCAGGGAGCCTTCAGAGTAACTTTCAAGGAGGGCTGGGGCCAGTGGGAGAAGGGGTTATTGCCTCTGCTCTCTGGAGGGAAGCTGATGGAGACAAGTCAGTGAGGAGGCTGCTCAAGGGAGGGGACATTCCCAGCACTTCTCCTGCTAAGGAGAGGAAGCTCCTGATGCCTGAGGGTACAGGCAGACCCCTCCTGGGAGTGGCGGTAACAACTCCATGAAAATCAATCGATACGAACAACTAAACAGCAAATAACCCATTTTTTAAAAATAGGTTAAGGACCCGAACAGAGATTTCTCCAAAGAAGCTATGCAGATGACCAATGAGCACATCAAAAAATGCACAATGTCATTAGTCATCAGGGAAATGCAAATCAAAGCCCCAGTGAGGCACCCACACGGTGGCTAAGATCAAAAACACGGACAATGACGAGTATTGGCAAAGACGTGAGAAACTGGAGACCTCGCACGCTGCTGGTGGGAACGGGACATGGTGCAGTCACTGTGGAAAACGTTCTGGCACGCCTCAGGAAGGTCAACCTAGAGTTACCACATGAGCGAGCAATTCGTCTTGCGTGTGTGCATATACACCCGAAAGAACAAAAAAACAGGTCTTCAAACAGATATTTGTAAACCAATGTTCATAGCAGCATTACTCACAATGGCCAGAAGATGGAAACAATCCAAATATCCATCAATGGCGGAATGGATGAAGAACGTGCGGTACGTCCATTCAGCGGAATATTACTCAGCCATGAAAAGGGATGTGGTGCTGATGTGGGTTCCGACGTGGATGAACCCTGAAACCTTATGCTGTATGAAAGAAGCCAGACACACGTTGCGTGATTCCATTTATACGAAATACCCAGAATGGTCCAATGTAGGAAGACAGAAAGCTGACTAGTATGTTGCATAGGCTACAGGGGGAGGGGACAATAGGGATTGACTGCCAACGGATATGGGGTTTCCTTTTGAGATAATGAAAATATCCTAAGGCTAGACAGTGGTGGTCGCACAACATTGTGAATGTAGGCTAAACGCCACGGAGTGGTACCTTTTAAACTGGTTACAAGGATAAATTTCATGTAATGTGTATTTCCACGACAAATTTTTTGAATCTAGGGAAGTAAATAAATAAGTGAATTGGGCCTTGGCATACCACTGCCCCAAACCCTCCAGTGGCTCCGTATCACTCCCAGTGTCTGCCCTGACCCACAAAGTCCACAGGTCTTTTCCCCTCCCCACCACCTCTTCAACCCTTGCTTTCACCCCCTACTCTTACTTGGCAACTTGCTGTTCTGTAAAACACACAAGCAAGCTCCCACCTCAGGGCCTTTGCTCTTGCTGTGTCCCTCTACCTGACAAGTCAGACTGCCACTTGGCCGGCTCCATCTACTTCATATAGGCGGTGGCAGACAGACACTAAGGTGGCCCCAATTATCCCCACCTCCTGATACTCACCCCCTTGTGTGATGACCTCTCCTTGCCTATGGTCAGGACATGTGACTCGCTCCTAACCGACAGAATAATACAGTGAGGGTGCGAGTTACGTCGTATGACTCCGTAATGCCCATCTTGCTAGGTCACCCCCCTTGTTGGCTTTGATGAAGCCACTAGCCATGTTGGGGAGGCCAGTGTGGTAAAAAATTGAAGGTGGCCCCCAGCCAACAACCAGCTAAGGCACTGAGGGCAGCTTCCAAATGACAGCCAAGAGCAACAACAAAAGAAACCTGAAGAAGCCCTTGGTCCTACAGCCCACAAGGCACTGAACTCTGCCAACAACATGTGAGCTTGGGAGTTGATCCTTCCCCGGCTGAGCCTCAGATGAGACTGCAGCCTAGTCAACACCTTGACTCTGTGCCGTCGCTAGGAATGTGCCCCCAAGATGTCACTTGTGAATATCTTCTGTGTGTCCCTTCCGACACCCTCTTTGTCTTCCTCCATCCTACTGTCTGCCCTGGGAAGTTGACATCTATTGACCGCATGAGGAGTTGGGTCCCTCGCCCTCCGGCATCCTGTTGAGATCAGCCAATGGAAAGCTATGGTAGGGTTTCGGGTATCTGGTCCCTAGTTCCCTGCTTGCTACATTTGCCGGAGACTAGCTGTGTCCCTCAACCAAAGGTCCCCACTTGTGCTACGTGCCCTTTCCACACAAACTTCACTGTCCCCCAGTTCCAGTGACCACCCCCTTTCCTCATCTATTCACGACCAGCAATGGTAATCAAGTCCCTACCTTTCTAGTCTCCAGGGAGCTGCGCTATGCCTGGCGGTCTCTGGCTTCCTGTCCTTGGGTGGCAGAATACCAAGGTGGCCCCCAAGACCCCCATTTCCTGGTGAGTGCACCCCGTAAAACCCCCTCCCCTTGACCGTAGGCTTGTGACTGGGATGAGATGCCACACTGTGATTCAGCTACTCATCAGTTGACTTTGACTTCATCAAAAGGAAGATTACCCTGGGTGAGCCTGACCTAATCAGGCAATCCTCAAGAGAAGCGAGAGAGATTTGAAGCATGAAAGAATGTTCCCTGCTGGCCTTGAAGGAGCAAACATCCATGCCTGCTGCATCCATGAGCTGCATATGGAGGGAGATACGTGTCAAGGACCTGAGGGTGACCTCTAGCTGCTGAGGGCACTTCTTAGAGAACAACCAACATGAACACGGGGACTTTAGTCCCACAGCCACAAGGAACTGAGTTCTGCCAACAACCTGAATGAACCTGAAAGAGAAGCCCCAGATGAGATCACAGCCTTGGCAAGACATTGACTTTAACCTTGTGAAATCCTAAGCAGAAAATCCAGCTGCACCTGCCTGGACTACCGAACTGTGAGCTAACAGATGGGAGCTGTACAAAGCCCCTCAGTCATGGCCATTTGTTACCCAACAACAGAAAACAGACACACCAACTCTCCTCTGTAACTGGTGCCTTGATTAAGCTCCTCTTTAACTAGACTAATTTGAATGTGACACATCTCTTTCCTCTGAGGGCCCGAGAGGTACAGCATTTAACTTCTCTGTGCCTCAGTTTCCTCGGCTGTCATAGTGGATAATGGTAGCAAATCTCTTCGAGGATGCCGTGGGGTGGTGTATTTCAAGGGCCTTGCACCTGCTAAGTGTTCGCCGCGTGGAGGGAGAGATGGATGGACTGAGTCGCCTTGACCCAGGCCCCTTTCCGCAACACCCGGCAGATTCTCCCGGGTCTCGGGGCTCCTGCTCTGGGATCGCACCACCAGAAAGTCAAAGCTCCGAGTGAACGTGGGTGGTCCAGTCTCTTCCCAACTTCCAGATGCCCTAGTGCCTTTGGGATGAATATGCCACCCTTCATGCTCTAATTGTTTTGACTAGTGGGATCTTAGTGCTTCTGGGGTGTAAAGAGCCATTGTGAAAGGTTTATGCATGCTGAATTTAACCCAGTCTCCAACACAAGGGCTCGCTCCGCAGAGAAGCCTGTTTAAATAGCCTTGCACTGCTCTCTTCGATCCCCCTGGTGGCTGAAAGCAAAGGAAATGGAGAGATGAGAAACCTCCTCTTAACCAAATCTCTCAGGAGGGTTGCGACCTGGGGACCAAGTTTGTTAAGAGCAAAGCCCAGAAAACCAGCTCAGCGAAGGAGGTGAACGACACCCAACGTCCACAACTGTCGACCAAGGGTGATGCTCCGGGCTTCCCAGCTGTGACCAGGATCGGGACGCATATCAGGAGATTCAAATCTGGAAACGCTAAGGGAAAATCAACAGCTCTAAATTTAAATGTCCTTAATGTTTTATTTATTTGTTTTGAGAGAGAGAGAGAGGGAGAGAGAGAGAGAGAGAGAGGGAGAATCCCAAGCAGACCCTGCACCGTCAGCACAGAGCCCAACGTGGGGCTCAAACCCATGAACCGTGAGATCATGACCTGAGCTGAAATCAAGAGTCGGACCCTTAACCGACTGAGCCACCCAGGCGCCCCAACATCTCCAGGTTTTAAATCTCTCCTCCCCCAATATCGGCATTGCCATCAGCAGATAGGGGGTCGCGTCCCTTGTTCAGAAATAACTTTAAGAGACATTCAATTAATCAGGCTTTGTCTGAGTGATCTTGCAAGTAAAGCAGACACTATCATTGCTTCCAGGGAGAATACAGCCCAGTGGACTCAATAAAATAGTAAGACAGACATGAAAGGATCACTGAATTTATACAAGTGTGGAATTATTAAGGGAAAAAAATGTTGGTAGACTGTCTCTGAACACTGGAGCTTGTAAAAGCAGGTGTTGTAAAACAAAAACAAAAACAAAAAAAAACAAAACACACGCACACACACAGAGGTTATCGGTGTGTGTGTTCAGTTTACTTCGGTAAACTGGGTTTAATAAAATCGCATGAGTGTCTTGTTTGCAGGACTTTTCAGTGCCTTTAATGTGACAACGCACTTCTGACTCTCCAAGTCTGGCTGATTGTCTGAACACTCTGGAAAGCACCTTAAAAGTAAAATGCACCACAGACTAATGACCTATGGAATCAGAATCCCCCGACGTGGGGTTCAGGAAACTGCAATGGTGCAAAGCCTCCAGGTTGATTTTTTTTTAATGTTTATTTATTTTTGAGAGCGAGAGTGAGACAGAGTGTGAGCAGGGGAGGGCCAAAGAGAGGGAGACACAGAATGGGAAGCAGGCTCCAAGCTGTCAGCACAGAGCCTGATGTGGGGCTCAAACCCACGGACCTCGAGATCATGACCTGAGCTGAAGTTGGACGCCCAACCGACTGAGCCACCCAGGCGCCCAGCTCCAGGTTGATTTTTGATGCTCAGCTAAACTGACTTGGACACTGAAATTTTGGGCTATGGTGGACTAAATGTCCCCCCTGCCCAAAATTCATGTGTTGAAATCTAATCCCACTGTGACGATATTTGGAAATGGGGGCTTTGGGGTACAATGAGGTCATGAGGATGGAACCCTTGTGAATGGAACTAGTGCCTTTATAAGAAGAGGGCAGGGGTACCTCGTGGTTCAGTCGGTTGAGCATCCGACTTCAGCTCAGGTCATGATCTCACAGTTTGTGAGTTCGAGCCCTGTGTCGGGCTCTGCACTGACAGCTCAGATTTGGATTCTGTGGCTCCCTCTCTCTGTCCCTCCCCAACTTGCACTCTCTCAAAAATAAAGGAGAAGAAGAAGAAGAAGAAGAAGAAGAAGAAGAAGAAGAAGAAGAAGAAGAAGGGGGGGAGGAGGGAGAGGGGAAGGAGGAGGTGGAGAAGGAAGGGGAGGAGGGGGAGGAGGGGGGGCAGGTAGCCCTTTGCTCTCCCCACCATGTGCACATATGAAGAGAAGCAGGCAGTCTGAACCCAGAACTCACCAGAACCCCACCATAATAGCACCCTGATCTCAGACTCTGCAGGATTTCAAGAAGCTGACCTCCAATCTCTTGGTTGACCTCCTCCCGGGGTCCACACTGACCAAATCACTATTATCACAAATTCTTCAACATTTCTGAACCTCAGGTTCCTGGTCTGCCAACAAACGTAACAGAATAAAATCTACCTCCCAGGATGGGAAAAATGAAGCCGATGAGGTTCCCAAGCACCTAGCACTTTGTAGATCTTCTTCTTTGCTCCCCTCTGCCCAAAAGGTTTTGCTTAAGGAGTCAGGAGAAAGAGAATCGCTCTGCCACCAGCCTGCAGGGTGACACTGGGACACTTCTGGGGCTCTGAATTTGGGGGGACACTTCCGATCACAGGTAACAGACTCACTCAAGTTAACTCCAGCAAGGAAGGTAGGGAGGAAGAATGATTATTGCACAAATGGGGTGATTCAGAGAACTGGAGGGGGAAGGAAGCTAGGTCTCAGGAAAGAGCTGGAAATAGGGACCGGGGTGTGCTAGGAAAAACGAAGATGTCCCTTCTTCTGCCCTCAGCACTGTTTTTGTTTGTGGCTGTTTCCCAGTACACAGAACAGATAATGGCGGCCCACAGATCCCCTCAATACCCAAGCTGGGCTAGCAGGCCCTCTTTCCTTAAATGTAATCCCAAATTCCCCAAAAGACGTTTTCATTGGCCAGCTTGGGTTGGGCCTGCCGTTTGATCCAATCAACAGCATCCAGGGGCGGGGCCATGAGGTTTTCATTGGCCCAGCTTGGGTTGGGCCTGACGCTTGGTCCAATCAACAGCATCCAGGGGCGGGGCCATGAGGTTTTCATTGGCCCAGCTTGGGTTGGGCCTGACCCTTGGTCCAGTCAACAGCATCCACAGGTAGGGCCATGTTTTGGAAACATGGGCTTCCTGCTATAAAAATATGGATGGACAGTCCAAGACCCAGTCTCCAGAGAAGGGAAGCTGGATAGGCCCCACAGTAAGTGCCTTGCTGGGATGGCTGGCCATACTACCTGGCGTCAAAGAGTTCCCAGTTTCGGGAGAGAGTGAGAGAGAGAGAGAGACCCAGAGGCACATCCCTACTTAGAAAAGGCCGTTCCGGTGGTACGACCCAGAGAGGTCCACACAACCAGCGTTCGGCGGGAGAGGGTCCCAGAAGCGGCACTGACCGCCACCCCAAAGCCAGTCTGGGATGTGACGAGCTAATTAATCACAATTATTATTTATGGCAGTGCTAATCCACCTGCTTGTGTCACAAGACATTAGTTATTGCCAGGAATGATGAATCCCAGGATGGAGAACATGCTAAAAATATGAATCTACAAGTGAAAATGATTTTAATTGGATTTCGCCCCTGGGGTCGTGTCAGGGGCCCGCTTTCAATCAGACTTGTCCAGTCAGCAAAGCGGACCCCAGCCGTTCAAATTGAAACTGTGATTGGCTGGCAGAGGTTAATAGAAATGTTGGGGAATAAATAGGTTATTGATTGATCATAACAATCGGCTGGCTCCAGGTTTACCTCGCTGACCTCACCCACCCAGTTTTACGGCAAACTCGGTTAGCATCTAATTATAGATCACTTTTACAATACTGTGTATTAATGAGAGGATTATACAGCCGGGGCGGGGGGTGGGGGGCGGGGTGGGGGGGGAATTCTTAGTGGAGAAGTTTCCCCCTGGCAGAAAATGCAGTGATATTTCATGCCCATCTTTGGGGAATGTTGGTAAGGGGATGCGGGGGCAGCAGGGGGGTGGGGGTTGGGGAGGGGTACAGGAGGAAAAAAGTCACCCTCCCCACCACACACACACACACACACACACACCCTTGCTAGAACCTCATTCCCTCACTCAACACAGTTATGGGCGTGAGATTTGTGCAGGGAACCTGGGGACATGGTGTTCTGGCAGCCACAGGCCCCCTGCATAGCAGCTCACCCTGCCATGCAGTGGTTCTAGAACATCCATGAACAGAACGATCACTTGGCAGGTGGCTTGTTAAAAAGGCAGACTCTTGGGCCCACCCTTTGGGATTCTGATTCAGACGGGGTCTGCATTTTTTTTTCTTTTTTTTTTTAATGTTTATTTATTTATTTTTGAGAGAGAGAGCAAGCAGGGAAGGGGCAGAGAGAGAGAGAGAGAGAGAGAGAATCCCAAACAGGCTCTGCACTGTCAGTGCTGAGCCAGATGCGGGGCTCAAACCCATGAAGTGGGAAATCATGACCTGAGCCAAAATCAAGGGTCTGTCGCTTAAGCGACTGAGCCACCCAGGCGCCCCTAGAGGGCTCTGCATTTTTAACGAGCCCCCCTCCTTGGGAGTTCCGATACAGTTAGGAACCTCATTTGGAGACCCACCGGCCTGACTGGCTGGAAGGATCCACACGAGGAAACAAAAGTCAGAGCCCTCAGGGCTTGGCTGAGAGCTGGTCCCCAGTCCAGTGGGACCCAAGGAAAGCGAGGTCACGTGGAAGCCACAGGGCAAGCGGTGCTGGCACTGAGTAGATTTCCAAGCTGAGCCCAAAGAACACTTTGTCTCCAGAAAGGGTCCCTTTTAATGGGCACCAATGGTATGCACAGCACTTCCCACCACGAGACAACGGTCACTGTTTTGGCCCTTCAAGAGACTAACAACCTGGTTGGGAAAACCAATGCATGAATAATTTAAATTGCTTCCCTTAGGGGAGCAGGGGGTGGCTCAGTCTGTTAAGCGTCCAACTTCGGCTCAGGTCATGATCTCACGGTTCGTGGGTTTGAGCCCCACCTTAGGCTCGCTGCGGACAGCTCGGAGCCTGGAGCCTGCTTCCGATTCTGTGCCTCCCTCTCTCTCTCTGCCCCTCCCCTGCTCATGCTCTGTCTCTCTGTCTCTCAAAAACAAATAAATGTTATAAATACATAAATTGCTTCCCCTAATTCTAAATGTCTTCTCGCAATGCGCAAGCCCTCTCTACTGACCAGCAGCCGTCCTGTCGAACCAACCTGGCCACACTGTGCTGATGGCACGAAGGGGAAACTGAGGCTCGGTGGGGTGAAGTGACCCGCCGGAGGCCACGAGGCCGGTCCTCCCAGGCAAGAATACGAGTCTAGCATACATGCACCCTGGTGCTGCCGCCACCTTGTCAGGGGAAGCGGCCCCTCCAAGGATGAAGGGGCGGGTCAGGGGCAAGGACGTGGCTAGGATCAAAGGGTGTGACAGTGACAAATGGCTCAATCACAGCTTTTAAGACAGTGTTGAGAAGACCTCCCTCGGGCCGCTCAGCTGGGCTTCCAGAAGAAGGAGTCTATTAAGAGAGACCCTCTCCACGGAGGGGAGGGGGGCAGGTGGGTAGTGCCTTTTCAAGAAAAACAGTCCCAGGCCACTGAAAGTCACGGGCACAGGGCAGCTGAGCTGGGGTGGGGGTGGGGGTGGGGGTGGCGATCGCTGCCCAGCTATGCCTGTGCAGATTCTCGCCTGGACCCCTCCACGGCCTCCTGCCCCCCAGCCTGCTGCCCCTCCTCCCTCCCCCCCCCCCCCGCCCCTGCCTCCTGCGACCTTGCCTTATCCCTGTCTCAACACAGCAGCTCATCCCCACCTCAGGGCCCCTGCCCTTGTGGTTCCCCCTGCCTGACACTCCCTTCCCCCTGATGTCACACCACTGACTCTTTCCCAGAAGCTCAAATGCCACCTCCTGGTCTCGTCCACCCCCAGGCCACCGTGTCCCACTGCCTTGCTTTATTTCTTTCATGGCAATTCACGGACTAACGTGCTCCCTTCCGTATTTCCCGTCTGTCCCCCTCGCGGCCTTGGGGCAGGGGGGCGCGGGGAGGGATTAGGCACAGACTGGACGTGGTGGCCAGAGGGGCCTTTTCTTGGGCTTTGAGGAACAAAGAGGACAGGCCAGGAAAAGACCAGCGCAGGTCGCCAGCTGAGACCCAGCGCTCAAGATACACGCAACCGCATGCCTGGGGGTTCCCTGCTCTGTGCATCACGTATGTGTGCAGAGTCCTGTCGTGCATAAGGAACGGGGGGGCTGGCAAGGCGGCTGCCATAGCTGTCCAAGGCAGGGGTGCTGGTGCCTTGGCCGAGGAAGGCGGCAGTGCACGGCATCAACAGATATTTAGGAGGTAAAATGACAGGTGGTAGCAGGTGAGGGAAGAAGAAGGATGCTTCCTAGATCTGTCCTCTGAGCAACCAGGGACCGGACGGCAGCACTCTTCACTGAGACAGGAGATGCTGGCCGAGGACCAGGCTTGGGGGAGGGCGGGTGGGGTGGGGGTGGAGGGGCACGTCCAGGGTTCAGCTGAGAGAGAAGCAGGGGTGCTTCCTAGAAAGAACGGTTACCGGTTGCCCGTTGCCGCCCAGGGAACCTCACCTTTTAGGAGCTTAGAACCAGAATCATTTTGTTTGCTCCTGAACATGCCATTTGGGCAGGACAGTTCGTCTCTGCTCTGATCAGCTGGGGCAACCCAGATAAAGCTAAAAGATCCACCTTCATGGGGCGCCTGCGTGGCTCAGCCGGGGAAGCGTCCGACTCTCAATTTCGGCTCAGGTCGTGGTCTCACGGTTTGTGAGTTCAAGCCCCGCGTCAGGCTCTGCGCTGATGGTGTGGATTTTCTCCCTCTCTCTCTGTCCCTCCCTCTGCTCGTGTTCTGTCTCTCTCAAAATAAATGAATAAATAGTACAATAACATCCACCTGCGAGATGGTTCACAGGGCGGCTCGCGGGGGGTCCTGTGGAGGCCGTTTCTGTCACATTCAACCTGCCCCAGCAACAGTGCTCACTCTGCACCAGGAACCCCACATGCCTGGAGTCACATCACAAATACCCCGAGAAGGAAGTCCCATTCTTTCACACAGGGGGACACCGAGGCCCGGACAGGTGAAGTGACTCGGCCAAGGTGACACCGTGTCTGAGTCGACATCTAATCCCCTTTCAGAGCTCAGCCTGATTTTTCTCTACACCTCGCGCCCCACCCAGGGCCGGTCCAGACCCCAGGGGCGCTGACGTCAAAGGCAAGCCCAGGACACCCTCCAGCGCTCCCAGCCTGAGAACCGGGGAAAGCTTCGAGGAGGCTGAGGCCTGACCCCAATGCCGAAAGGTGATGTGTGGTATGAGCTCCCCGGTGGCCCTGAGATGGCTGGGAAAATGCCCCCATCGGCCTGGGGCTTCGAAGGCCATCTCCGTCCTGGGCCGGGCTGGAGGCTCCAGCACATTCTTCACATTCCAGAGCTTTTCTCCGGGAGGAGGCCTCCTTCCTGCAGGAGAGGCCCCTGGTGCTGGGCCTGGGAAGCCAGCTGTGTTTCAGCCGGACAGCATGTGGCTTTGGCCTTGTTGTGGGCACTTTGCCGGGGAGAATCTGTTTATCTGCCATGGGCCGGGTGATGCCCACAGGGGAGCTGGCCTTCACGACGGAGCTCCTGGGGTGCCCGCTTCCGGTGGGGCTCAGGGGGTGGGAAGACAAGGAGGCCGGAGCCCCAGCTGGGCTGACTGCCAGCGTGCTTGGTGACCTGGTTCAGCTGCTCCCCCATCTGATCCTCGGGCTGCTGGGCCTTCCTCCCGGATCCCGTTGGCAAGCCGCACCTGCCCAGGACAGGAGTCACCACAGGGGAGGGGTGGGGGCCCATCATGGGCCCCCATTCTGCATCCACCCTCTTACCGAATCATTACAACCTCTCTGAGAGGGAGACAGTGTTATCCCCGTTTTACAGATAAAGAAACTGAGGCTCAGAGGAGAAGCCCTAAGTCACATGGCCAGTGAAGGGTGGATCTGGTGGCTCCTGAGTCAACCTGGGCGTCATCTATTCAGAAGGCTGAACTGCCCCCTGGTTGAACCTTGACCCCTGAGTCAGTGCTGGGTGCCCAGGGTAGGGCCACAAAGCAGGCAGGCATCATCCCCACCCGTCCTTGCGGAGCTCACAGATCACAGGAAGCAGCACATGAGCAAGTGGATATGAAATCATCACAAGCTTTGGGATACCTGGGTGGCTCAGTCGGTTAAGCATCCGACTTCGGCTCAGGTCATGATCTCACGGTTTGTGAGTTCGAGCCCTGCATCGGGGTCTCTGCTGTCAGCGCAGAGCCTGCTTGGGATTCTCTCTCTCTCTCTCTTTCTCTCAAATTAAATAAGCTTTAAGAGAAAAAGAAAAGAAATCACAAGCTGTGCTTTGATGTACTGCTGTCTAAGGACAAGAACGCCCCACAAGAAGAAGGAGTAACGAGAGAGAGAAGCCAGTGTAGACGGAGCGATTGGGCCCATCTTACCAAGAGGATGGAGTCGGCATTCCGGGTACACTCGCAGCCAGGCCTCTCTCCGACAGCCGTGTCTTTGGGCTCGTCTCTTCGCCTCGCCCAGTTTCTGTGCCCTCCTACAAAAATGGGGATGGTGAAGCCAGTCTCTCAAATATTGTGAGCATTTCATGAATCAACACAGACGAACCATTTAGCAGAGAACCTCACACACAGTAAGCACTCAGAACATAGCAACGGCCACCTGCACCAACCTGGGTGGGCGAAGGCAAGGGTTCTGGAGGGCGAATGAGGACCAGGGCTCTTCCTGCTGGCGGAACCCCATGGAATACTCTAGACCTCAGGGGAAGAGCGTTCGGGGACGTCAGGTGACCAGCATGATCAAAATAAAGTGGCCCTTGTCAAGAGAAGCACGGTGAAATGGAAGCCAAAGCCGTAGTTTGCCCCTTTTGGGGAGAAGTAACCAGGTTTCCAAGAACGTGGTAGCAGAGGCGGTCTTGGTGCAACACCACCATCTGCTGGTCATATCTAGGAACTGCAGCTCTGGCTTGGCCACTTCAAGCACCTACAATAGGCTCCATCTGGGACGCTGCCTTCCAGAAACGTGTGGAAAAGCAAGGCAATAAACAAGGAATCAGACAAGTCAGCAAGGTCATTTCAGATGCGCGTACGTTTTAAGAAAGAAAAAACAAGAAATAAGCAGGTCTCGTGATAGAGCGGTGGTTCTCAAGGTGTGGTCCAGAGATCTGGGGACCCAGGGAGAAATTCATTTGTCTTTTTCATCTCCTTCCCTCGCGAGAGTATGATGGAGTTCTCCCGCGGCTGCATGACACGTGATATTGCAACAGATTGAATGCAGAAGCAGATATCAGAATCCAACAGAAGCTGTCTTCTATTAAGCCAAACATTGGAGAGATTTACCAAAAAAAGGGGGGGGGGATAATTTTCTCGCTACACTTATTTAGTTTGGGGAATAAAGTTATTTTTGTAAAGAATGTGTTACATTAGCATGCAACGAGCTATTGTTATGTTTTCAATGAATGAATGAACAAGCAAGTCTTTTTTTTTTTTTTTAAGATTTTTTTCTTAAGTAATGTCTATACCCAACGTGGGGCTCAAACTCACAACCCCCAGATCGAGTCATGCGCACTCCTGGCTGAGCCAGCCAGGCGCCCCGAAACAAATCTCTTTAAAACACCTCAGTTTCATGTCTAATATGGGCCTTATTACCATTTACCATTCTACCATATTAGAAATGAAACACCTCAGTGTTCTACCATTTACGCTGATTCCTCGTTTCCGTGACTCATTCTCGCTGCGAGGTGTTCCCTGTCCCCGGAGAGCTGGGCACGGTTTGTGACTTCAGATCTACTCGCTCCTGAACTTGTGAGTCCACAAGGGTGGATGTGATGCCTTCCTGCTTCATGGCTGTACCCTGGGCACCCAGCATTGTGCTTGGCAGAGTCGGGAGTCAAGAACTTTTTTTGTTGTTGTTTTGAAAGAGAGAGGGAGGAGGGGAGGGGCAGAGAGAGAGAATCCCAAGCAGGCTCTGTGCCGTCAGCACGGAGCCTGACTCGAGGCTCAAGCTCACAAACCGTGAGATCATGACCTGAGCCAAAATCAAGAGTCAGATGTGCCACCCAGGTGCTCCAAGGGCATTGCTTTGAATGAATGAATGAATGAATGAATGAATGAATGAAACAGGGAGCTGGGTGAGCTTTTCAAGTGGGCAGTGCCCACTCCAAGTCAGGAGCAACCATTTACTATAGGATAAGCGTACAAAGGGGTCCCAAGACCAAAATGTTTGAGAACTGAAGTGAGTAACTACAGATGAGTAGTCCAGGGGGAGATTTCTCCGGGGAGGTGACATTCAGCTGAGACCCAGGAGCCCCACAGGTGTCAACTGTGCGAAAAGCGGAGGCGGGTGGGGCGCCTGGACGGCTCGGGCAGTTGAGTTGACTCAAACCAAGACTCAAACCAAGAGTTGACTCTTGGTTTCGGCTCAGACCATGATCTCGAGGTTCGTGGGAGCGAGCCCCATGTCGGGCTCTGCACTGATAGCATGGAGCCTTCTGGGGATTCTCTCTCTCCCTCTCTCTGCCCCTTCCCTGCTTGTGCTCTCTCCCTCTCTCTCTCTCAATAAATAAATAAACATTAAATAAATAAATAAATAAATAAAACAAAATGAAAGCAAAGGGACACATATGTTCCAGGCAAAGGGAACACCCAGTGCAGAAACCCTCCGGAGGACAAGGCAGGTGTGCTAGAGGGACAGAAAGCCTGGCTTCCCAGAGTCTAGGACAGTTCCCAGTGTACAGGAAGGACCCAGTGAATGGTTTCTGGGTGAAGAGTGGGCGAAAGAGAAAGCAAAAAGGAGCTGAGGAGAGACCAGTGGGTGCCTGGAAGCTTCCAGGAGGGGTAGGAGAAAGTTGTCTTCTGGTTAGGCATCTTCTAATCCTTTGGGGGGCAGAAGAGCCTTACAGGTCCTCTCACTGGACTTGTTTCTTTTTCTTTTTTATGGTTTTTGGTTTGGTTTGGTTTGGTTTTTGTTTTTGTTTTTAGTTATGTGCTGTCGAAGCGAGCACTATGTTTCTTTATTTTTGAGAGAGAGAGTAAGCGGCAGAGGGGCAGAGACAGAGGATCTGAAGCAGACTCTGTGCTGACCACTTGGGTGCTGACAGCAGCGAGCCTGATGCGGGGCTCGAACTCCTGTACCGTGAGATCATGACCTCAACCGACTGAGCCACCCAAGTACCCCCGGACTTGTTTCTTTTACAGAAGACACTGAAGCCCAGAGAGAGAAGGCAAGTCCTTAAGATCACAGACAGGACAGCCGTGGAATTCAAACCAGAAGCCAGGACTGCAGGCACAGACAGGGACAGGGTGCTTTGATAACTCTGGGGGACGGAGGAGGTGGGGGTGTGCACATGTGTGCAAGCTCAGCCCCAGAGTGCCATCCTGGCCCCTGGCCCCCTGCTTCTGCCCCCCCCCCCATTTCAGGCTCCTCTCATCCCCGCCCCCATGTCCAGAGTTTCTACAAGACCATTGGGCTCTGCCCCTCCCCCATCCCTCATCATCCTGGGCCTCCAGTTCTGCCAATCCTGGGAGTCCCTGATTCTCCTTATGATACCGCGAGCATTGCTGTGCAGGCCAGCCTCCACCCCATGGCTCCGGCTGTGACCTCTTCCGGAGTGCCCACCCCGCCCTGCCCACCATCCGTACCCCCACCTCCTGTAGAACTGATCCGATGACCCTGAAACACTCTGCACTGCCATGGCTTGTCATCTCAACTGGTTGCTTTTCTCCATCTCTCAAGGCTTCCCTCGTGTGTCCCAAAGACAGATGGGTGATCGACTAGCAATGTCTGCCATGGTCGCTGGGATGGAGAGAAGCAATTTGCCAGGCCTTTGCCCATAGCTAAACTCCTCCCTTTTGCTCTGTCCCCAGGGAACTCTTGGCTTTCCCAGTGAAATATAAGCTCCCTGGCACTAAGGACCCAGAGTTTCTCTGAAGCACACTGCCCTAGGCAAAAATTAGGGCTATTTTCTGAAACATCCACAGTGGTGCTTGTTGCACAACAATGCGAATATATTTACTGTCACCGAATTATACACTCAGCACGGTTAAGATGACAAATTTTCTGTTGTATTTTCCCCCCATGAAAAATCAAGATAAATGTCCTTTTGATTGTCCTTTTGATTTCTAAAGTCGCAGTCTCGAGACAAGGCTGAGAACGCACTTCAGCTCCTCCAAAGTGCCCCTGGCTGCCCATCCTCCCCCCGAACCAGGCAGGCATCCCTCCTGTCTCTTAAATAGCAGCCATCCTTTGGGTGCTGTTGGTTTTTAATATCAAAATGGTACGTACACAGAAGCCACGGTCATGGGTAAAAACAAAAAGCCAAGTTCACCCTCCATTGCTGGATCCAGGTAAAACTCCGGTCTTTAATCTGTAGCAGGCTATCTACCCCCACATTCAGCAACCCCACATGGAAAACGTCTTCTCTGGTCAAAGCAAAACAACGGGTCCCTGGATAGACTCTCAGGAAGGGCCTTCGGGATCCCTTGTTGAGATGGGACCAGTACCCACTCCGGGCACCCCCTGAGCTCAGTATGCCGCTAACCCCCAGCTCATAATGTCCTGCTCCTCACAAGCTTGATGTTCAGGGGACTTCACGCCAGAGTCACCATCAGAGGGCCGGGTCGGGAGGTAAACAGACCACGCCTACTGGGGACGCATGCGCAATCGCATGCACACGCACGCACACTCGCACGCGGAATCCTGGCCTCTCACTGCCAGAGTCTCAAAGTCTCAGTCTCCAAGGTGGCCTAGTCCCTATCCTTCTGCCTACAGAAGATGTGTTACCCGCCACACCACGTTTCCTTCGCTGGAACCAGGATCAGCCTCTCAGAAGCTTACTCCACACGTGCGTGTCCCCCTTGCAGCCACACAGGACAAGTGAGGGTCTCCTGTTGACTTGCAGCCCGTGAGCACATCCCCTCGGATCCTCTCCAGGAGCCGCATACATCCCATCTGGGCTGAACTAGCCAAGCTGCCAGCCTAAAAGCCAAATGCAACTCCTCCCCTCCTGAGGTCACATCCATAGCTCCCCATTGCCCTTAGGGCAACCCCCAATCTCCTTGGCAACACGGCCTGGTACTTGTCCCATTTCCCATCTGCCTCCTGCTACATCCCCCATGAACCTTCCAGAACCTCCTCGATCCTCTCTGATTTCCCCCCAGAACTTTGCGTCTGCCATTCCTCCTACCCGGAACTCATCCCCACCACATCCAACCAGGGCTCAGCTTAGGTGCCTCCCTCTTCAGAAAGCCTGCTGGGACTGCCTACACCCCACTCTACCCCTCCCCCCCACCCCCCCACCCCCCCACCCCGGTATACACCCGCATGAAATATCCTGAAGCGGGGATGGTTTCATCAGCGCTCCTCCCCAACGCCAAGCACCGAGCCTGGCACGGACTTGGTGCACAGCATCCTTGCTTGCCTCCTGGGTGCTTCTTCCACAGCCCTGCCCCCCCCCCCCCCCCCATCACAGCGCCGGTCTCACTGCATTACACGGTAACTTCTCCAACCTCCCCAGTGAGCGATATAAGCACCGGACCGAAGGGCCCGTAGGTGGGTCCCAGGACCCAGAGCACTGCTGGGGACACGGCAGGTCCTCAGCAACAACAGATCTTTGTAGTAGAATAAAGAGAAATTCCAGAACGCCAGGTGCCTGAACTTCTTGCTTCGAGTAAAATGGGGGGAGGCGGCCACTAGAGGGCAGCAGGGAGGTGCTTCCTCCCCACTGCTGGCTCCACTAGCTTAGCTCTGAGCCCATGGCCATCAGACAGGCTCTGGGCCCCAGGCCAGTGTCCCATAACCCAAGCAACCTGCCTGCAAGTCTCAAGGCCAGCCTCTGACCCCGTGCCTGAGCTGACCCAACCCTCCAAGTCAGCCATGAGCTGCCCTCTCCCACAGAACCGGACTACCAGACCGGATCAGCAAAATGGTCCCATCTCCAACGGATGCTGGCGTTTACCCCCCACCCAGGATCCCCTGGCCCCGTGGCTCCCCTTCTCTGCTCCCAAAGGACTACCCCCCCCCCCAGCCCTGAAGCAATCCAAGCTCCTTTCCAGCCAAAATCCTATCTCAGTGCAGCTACACTGCATAAAAGACAGAAGAAGACGACCCTGGATTAATTTACACTAAGGTGTAAGTGGGTGATGGAATCTGAACCCTTCTGAATACTCACATGTAAAGCTTTATGTCCTGGCACTTCCAAAACTCTAAAGCCCCCAGATCAAGGCCTCAAGTGGAGCCCTGGCCTGGTGACCGATCATTCCATGCATAATGGCATATCCTCTGTATGGACTGCACAGGTATTTTAAAGTTCACTAGAGCTGAATCCACCCGTTTGGACTATGGCAGCTATAAGGCTATTTAAAAGAACCGAAACCCACTTGCAGATTGTTACAGGTTGGCAGGAGAGGTCCAGTGGCTAAAACCCTGGAAGGCTGATTTGCTTCTGACCCTACCCTCAGTGGGTGCCACTCCGCCATCACCTGAGCCACACCCCATCCCTAGCACCTCCTTCAGAGTCCTTCCACCTCTACTGAACTACAGATTGCTCTGACCAGCACAGACACCAAGCCCAGCACCGCTAGCTACACCTCCCCCTGGGTTAGTCAAGTTCCAAACCTGTGTTAGCCCCATCCCAGCCATGCCGACATCCAAGCTGTTAATAGTAACAGTAACAAGGAGTGTTAGACCTGTTGTTAGTCAGGAAGAAATCCACAAGCCGTTAGTTTCCGCTGAAAGGAACAGACCAGGAGGGCAGGAGTTAGTCAAGGTGAAGGAGAGGTTAATTAAGAGCCGGTCAGAGCCAGGCCAGGAGCCTGGAGCCCCCAGCCGGGCAGGGTTGGCTGTTAGTGGGTAACCCTCTCCCCCACCCACCCCCGCCGGGCAGCCAGGGCGAGGCAGGGATTAGCTGGGTGAGAGCAAGAGTTAGTGCAAAGGAGCCAGAGATTAGCCCAGAGAGACAGACCAAGGTGCCTACTGGAGGTGAGGCATAAAATCACCCCCAGGTGTGGCCCTGGCTTTAGCAGCTGGCGGGCTCTGGGGAAGGCAAGCCGGGGCAGGGGCATGGGTGGGAATATGACAGGGAGCCCGGGATGAACTTCTGGCTGGCCTGAGGGACGGCAGGACCTTGCGGGACCCTGGGGTTCACGTCTTGCTTCCCATTTCCTCTTCCTGTGAACCCCGAACCCAGGGCAGATTTGCTTTCTTCCCTGCCTTCTCAAGCTCGCTGGTGTGGACACACTCCTCGATGACTTCCGATGTGAAACAATGGCCCACATCTACCTCCGGCTGGCCCACATCCAACCCAGCTTCAGAGAGGGGAAGGGCCCCTCCAGCCAACTGCCCTTGTAGGAAAGGCCCTTTTCGCTGATCTCTTGGTCATTCCCTCTCATGCCTGGTGATAAGGTGGGCCGTCCCTCTCACTGACTTCCGGTGTGAGAAATGCCCCTCTGGCCGACTTCCCGTACTGAACGCTCTACTCAGGGATTCCCAGTGTGGGAAAGACCCCTTTCGTTGACTTCCTGTGTAGGGGAAGGCTCCGCTTCCTGACTTCCGGTGTGGGCCCCGCCCCCTTCGCTGACTTCCGACACGCACCCCCATTGACTTCCGGTGCAGGACAGTGCCTCCACCTGGTGCTTTCCGGGGGGGGAGAATTCGGTCCTCACTTCCCTCCAAAGAGGGCTACACAGGCCCCATCTCTCTGCCTGTTGGCGGGAAAAGCCCAGGACTCCGTGTTCGAGACCCACAGACCTCCACACTCACACCCCAGAAGCTTCCCTGGCCCCGCCCACTCCCAGTGGCCACCAGACGTCTGCGCAGGGAGACGCTCTCTCCTGCTCAGAGGCCAGCCTCCCATCTCCCCATGACCGCCTCCTCCCCTGGGCCACTCGCGTGGCTGAATAGGGCTGTCCCCTGCCTTAGACCTGACCCAGTGGACTCCCGAACTCCCAGCCACTTGGGGCGGCAAAGTGGGGCACCTGTCTGCAGGACCAGCCCCAGGACCTCTGCTTGCCAAAAGGAGGGGCGCCCAGAGCTCGGCAGGGCTGGGGTTAGTAAGAAGAGAAAACCAGGTTAGTAGGGGCCGGGTTAGTAAGTCAGAGCACAGCACCAGCGGACGGGGGCACCTCAGCAGACACACACAGGAGTCACTAGGAGAAAAGGAAGAACACACACAGGTCCGTTAGTCGGTTAAGGGGCGGTCGGGGTGCAGTTGAGGCCCCCCCCCCCCGGGTTAGACAGGTTAGTAATTGAACAAAAGAGCTGCCTACGGAAAGAAAGCTGAGAAGGAGGAAGAATGTGGGGAAGAGACAGGGTTCAAAGCGAAAGTCTGGCCCCAGGCAGGGGGGTCTGTGTGCAGAACTCCCCAGAGGGACCAGGGCCTAGGCAGGGGATATGATCAGTCGGGTTTTCTGGGCCCTCCACGCCCCCCGCCCCCGCCCCTTGTATATTTTTTAAACATCTGCCACGTCTCAAGAATTTTTACATTCCTGGGAATCCTCGCTGCAGCCTTTGAGGTGAAAATCAGTACTCCCATTGTGCTGCTGAGGAAAGAGGTTCAGAGAGGTGAGGTGACTTGCTCAAAATGGCTCAGCAGGAAATGGCAGAGTTGGCGAGTCCTGTTTGCATGCCCCGTCCCGGAATGCGGGTCTGCACAGAGATCCCAGGCCACTGGGCAGGGCCTTCTGGAGCGTCGTCTGCCCCCACGTCCCAGCCCCTTGGAAGGCCCATGAGCTGCCAGGTTAGTAGGGTCGGGCTGCGGGGGGTTAGTAGGGCATGCTCGGGCCTGGTTAGTGGGTTAGTTGGTTGGCAGAAGGCCAGGCACCTCGTCACACGCCACAGCGTCCCGGCCGAGCCCTGGGTTAGTAGGTTAATCACACCATGCATCACAGCCCCGGCCGCTCTGCTGCAGCTCCAGAGGCCTCCCGAGCCCCCCACCGTGCCCCCCCCCACCCCCCACCACCAGCCAGCGAGCTGGGCCTGACCAGGGCAGGGGCCCGCCTCCAAGATCCTCAGCACCACCACACTCGAGCCCATCCCGCGGACCCTGCCCCAAAGCATTTGGCTTCCCGATTTGCTTGGCCGCAGGCCTCCTCTCTCAGAACAGTCCGGTCCCCCGAAAATAGAACCTGCTCGTCCTGGCTGGAAACCCCTGCCTGGTTCTGGTCAGCCCCTTCCCAGAAGGCTGGATCCTGTCGCACTCAGGCACGCACACACCAGCGTCTTCCCAGTGGCATTAAGTCTGGAGGCACCACGTCTGGTGGACACCTCCTCCACCACCGCCAGGATGCCGGCTACCCCAGCCACCAGCCTGCCCTCCCCCCCACCCCCTCCATCTCCCGTGGGACCAAAACTACATAGAGCTCACCTGACTCCTGGAACCCAGTTCCCACTCCCCCGCCCCTCCTGTCTGCTGCCTTTCCAGCTGGTCCTACAGAGCCCCTGAGTGTGCCGAGCTATATCATCTCCTATCCCCGCTGTGGTGTCCCCATTCTGAGCCCCAAGAGCCCCAGCCTCCTGCCCCCTCAGTCTTAAACGATGCTCCATAAGAAAAGGGTTCTGTTGCCATAAACGGGGAGGACACAGAGTCCTGTCTGCCCTTGAGGACTCACAATTCCCATCAGCGCTTGCAAGGCTCTGGTAAGTCCTGCATTCTAGAAACCTGTTGCACTTGAACTCACTTTAAAAAAGAGAGACAAGGGAGAGAGAGAGCAATGGGATCTCCTAGGACTGACTTTGGGAATCTCTTCCAGGGACCTGGAACCTGTCAGCTAAGCCACATCTTTCTCATCCTTCAAGGCCCTGGTTGGTTCAGCCTTGCTGGGAAGTCTGTGCAAGTCATTCTGGCATCTTACTCCCACCCCCATCCCCCCAAGCACTCAGAACCCGTGCCTCAGTGGACTGTTCTCTGCCCCGTTCTCCGATTCTCCCAATTCCAATTGCGTGGCCGTGCAATCCTGAAGGCTTCAATCACGGCCAGAGCTTCACCTATATCCGCCCCCCCCCGCCCCCACCGCTGCAAGTGACCAGCACAGAGAAAGGCCCAGAGTAGGTGCTCAATCCTGATAAGAGGATACTCCGGGAGGCCTTCGGAGCTACTCCGAAGGCCATGCAGTGCAGCCACTTCCCCAAGCTGATTCGAGATGGATGGCAGGGGAAGGGCTAGTCAGACAGAAGTACTTCTGGGTCAGAAGATGCTGGGTTGGCACCTCCAGGGCACCAAAACTCCACAGGCCCTAAATCTAAACCCCGAAAGCAATGGGAGTGTATCGTGAGCAACCAGCCAGGAGCCCAGCCCTGGGCAGGCAGGGGCCTACGCTGAACCCTCCCCGCACGCCACCCCCCCCCCCCAGCTGAGCAGATGACTGCTGTTTCAGAGTGGACATCAGACTCGCAGAGATGAGGTCACGTGCCCAAGGTTAAGTGGCAGAGATGCAGCCTCGGGCTCCAAAGCCCAGGCTCTTCCAAGGCCCTCCTTCTCCTGGGACTCCCTCTCACTGCCCTGGTCCAGCCAGTTCCGTGTGTCCCCAAGGCACGGGGACCATCCAGCCTGGTGCCCCTTGCACTCTGTCCCTACTCCCCATTCCTCTGTTCTTTCTGCCCCCCCGCTCCCCGCCCCGTGGCGCTGGGGATGCCGGAAGGAAGATGGCTCCCGCTTTCCACATTTGCCGT
Organism: Panthera tigris; assembly: GCF_018350195.1. Lineage (NCBI taxonomy): Eukaryota > Metazoa > Chordata > Mammalia > Carnivora > Felidae > Panthera > Panthera tigris. The sequence goes on from NC_056671.1 coordinate 26,053,050, forward strand.
GACTACCTGTATGGACCGGATCGTGTCCCCCTCCCCAAATCCGTAGGTTGAAGCCATATGGCTACCCCCAGTGTAGCCATATTTGGAGATGGGGCTTTTACCAAGGACATTAAGGTTCAACGAGGCCATAAGCATGGGACCCTAATAAGACCGGCCTCCTTATAAAAAGAGGAAGTGACACCAGATCTGTCCCTCCGCCTCACTCCGCTCCCCCCCACCCACCCCGTACATGTGCACAGAGAAAAGGCCACGTGAGAAGCACATCTGTAAGCCGAGGAGAGAGGCCTCAGAAGAAGCCAACCCTGGCACCTTGATCTTGGCTTTCCAGCTGCCACAACTATAAGAAAACACATTTCTGCTGTTTGAGCCCCGCCCTGCCCAGGCTGCACTATTCTGTCACAGAGGCTCGAGCTAACACAGGCCCCCTCTCCACCCCGGGAAAAGCACTCCCAGCTTTGAAGCTTGCCTATGGAAGCCCACGGGCCGCTCCTGTGCAGGCACCAGACCGTCCCCTCCAGAGGGGCCAGAATGAGGGGAGAATGGAGAGATGCTTATGGAGGTAAGCCTTTGACGGGGGGGGGGGGGCGTGTGCGTGGGGCCCGCCCTGCCTTTGCCCCCCCAGGACAGAATGAAAGACGAGTGCAACAGCAAACAGGGGGTCTGTCATCAGGCCGGGCTGCCCCGACCCCTCAAACCTGGGGACAAGGCTGGATCCAGCCCGGTCCCTTTGGACGGTGGGAATAAGGCTCAGTTTGTCGTCTCCCTCCTGGCCTGGGCTTCCTCATCTCTTGCAAACCCTCTCCTTTCAGGATCGGGCACCTTCTGCCCCTCCAACTGCCCCCCTCCAAGACCTCAACAACACTGGGGGGAAGGCCCGGGCTCCTCCCAGACCCTGCCCGCCTCCTCCCTGCGACCGTGAGGCAGAGGAGAAGCACAGAAAAGCCTCATCCAAAAAGCACCCACAAAAATGAGAACCACTCAAGGCAAAGGACGCAAGACAGACTCCAGCTGACGGAGCCCACAAAGCTGTCTGTCCTCCCTGCAGCTCCACCCCGACGCCCATCCCTGTGTCCCTGCACCATCCTGTAGCGTCCAGCTGTGGCAAGGGTGCAGTCAGTGGGGCCCTGGCCCAGGCGGGGCTCCGGCTGGCCACCGGCAGGGCCACAGAGAGGAATCGAGTCGGCACGGGGTCGAGAAGCAGCCTCCAGGCCCAGACGGCAAGGCCCAACAGGCGGGGTCCAGGTGGGACACAGAGGGGCAGTGGGCAGCCAGGCTCCCTCACACCCCTCCCTCGGGCTGTCCTCCGGAGCTACGGCCTGTCCTCAGCCGGGCACCAGCCAGGAGGGGCCTTTATCTCAGTGGAAGGATGACGGCTATGGGGACTTGTCCAGAGTCCGAGAAAACCACCGAAGGCTGCTCCCTGCGTCACTGTGGCCAGAGTCCGGAGTCACCAGGGCTCCAAAGGGAAGACCAGGCAGGAGTCCTGGAGACGGGGCCGGGCTGAGCCACCTGGGGGAAATGCAGCGAGTTAGGACGTGAGCACGGCCTCTATCCCCCGCACCCCGCATCCCCCAACATAATCCCACATCTGAGCGGGGTGGGGGGTGCACCTTTAGAGACCCCCCCAGCCTCCCTAGACAGGGTGAGGGTAGGGGTTTTAGACACTGATGACTTTTGGGGTTTTTTTAATGTTTGTTTATTTTTGAGAGCGAGAGAGAGCAAGCAGGGGAGGGGCAGAGAGAGAGGGAGACACAGAATCCGAAGCAGGCTCCAGGCTCTGAGCTGTCAGCACAGAGCCCGACATGGGGCTCGAGCTCACGGACCATGAGATCATGACCTGAGCCAAAGTCGGAGGCTCAACCGACTGAGCCACCCAGGCACCCCGTAGACACTGTTGACTTTTAGGAGAAACTCAGGAATAGAGTTTCCCTACCCTGGCAGGACTGGCTCAGAGAACAGAAAAGCAATAGTGGGAGCCCAGAGCAAGGCCAAGGGCATCACGGGTAGAAAAAGGACAAGGGTTCAGGTGGGCAGAAAGAGCCTTCAAGGTCCCCAGGAGGCTGGGATTCCCTTTACAACATTCCACTGACAGAACTCCTGTACCACCCTCCCCCAGTACACACACACACACACACACACACACACACGCACGCACACCTCCCTGGACGGGGAGCTCACTCCCTCGCCGAGACCATGATAAAGCATGTTCTTGTGTGAAGGTCTGAGAGTAGAACCATGTCTCTGGATTCCCGGGGTCTAGCCTGGAGATGATGCTCATTCCGTGTTTGTGCTGAATGAAGGAATGTACTGAAATCTGCCATAACGCGCCCATAGTGGTCTTGATTGGGCCCCACATGCCCCCACCAAGAGCAAGCCTTCCAGCCACCCGGCTCCTGGGCCTTCTGCTCGTGAGCATGAGTGTTCTGGCCGGACCCTGGGTCTGGGGAGGGGCCTGGCTAGGTGGACAATCATCCCCCATAAAACTAACTTCAGTGCAACCTCCTTCCCCCCATGACTACCCAGGCTTACCTGGCTGCACCCAGACAACATGTTGGCAGCCCAGGCCCAGCTCCCGGCTCCTTCTCCGTGTAGATCCCATCCTGGAAGACAAAAAAGCCCACCACGCTGCAGGAGGAAACTGCACCCAGGCCCCCTCCCCACGCCCAAACTGGCCAGAACTCTCTGCTAACGAGAAGGCCCCCAGAGCCAGGGAGGCTGGGCCCAGGCACATCCCCCTTCCACCTCCCTTCCTCCCACCCCAGAATGTCCTCGGGATAAGGGGGGGGGGGCTCCTTCACCCACCTCCCTGTTCCCCAGCAACAGCAGAAGGGGACCCAGGACAAAGTAAGGCAAGGTCAGCTTGGCAACAGCTAAGTGGAGGCAGGGACCAGAGTCAGGGATCCAGAGGTCGGATTCAGCTCTGCCATCTTGTGTAGCCATGGGAAGCCTGCCCCGCTCTCTCTCTTTCTCTCTCTCTCTCTCTCTCTGAGCCTTGGGATCCTTCCAGCCCTGCGTTCACCCAGAGTGCACAATACTAACCCATAGTTTGAGGCAGTGGACAGGAAATGGGGGGCGGGGAGGGGGCTACAGCTCACCCTCAGTTATTTTTCTGCCCCCATCTGTCCCCGTCGGCCTGCTAACCCTGACCCAGAATCGTGTCCCGGGTTTTGCTCCTGGTGACAGCTAAGCTATCTTCATCAGCTGGCAGACCCGTGCCGGGAGAGTTAGGGGACCGCTCAGTGTGCGCCCAGCGCTCTCTACAGGCGCCTGAGACTCGGGACACGGGTCCAGACCCGGAGAAGAGAACATGGCCCATCATCACAGTGTCGGCCTCCCCGCCCAACTGCCAAGTAAAGGGGGCCCTGGCCAAGTCTCACAAATATGATGACAAAGGGCCGGAACTGAGAAGAGCCGCCGGGAGTCCCCAGTCTCCTTCTGACTCCTTCTGACACCAGGTCGACGGGGACTCAAGAGGAGGTCGCCAAACTCCAGCCTACAGAAGGTCCTCATGGCGGAACTGACAAAATCCTGGCTTCCGTGCCAAAAAGCGGGGTGGAAACGCCCCCGTCTGGGGCCCCATATAATGGGGACAAGGTCTTGGTCTGTGACGCGGAGGGGTTGAAAAGTGGCCTCGCCCATTTCCCTCCCACAGGATTGTGAGAGATTCTACGCTTTCGTGCACAGACCTAGAGAGGGCAGGGGGGGCAGTGGGGGGAGGGGGAGCGGCACTGGTTAAGTTGGAATACTTATCTGTCAGGCTGCTGCCCAGGGTGGTCACGAATGTTCAGGAAGAATCCGGAAATCCCCTTCTCTCTCCTCCCCTTCTCTTCCCTCTCTCCCAGGAGCTTGCTGGATGCTGTAAATAGACCCCAGGCTGCTCAAAGGAGCATCGCTTGACACAGAGGCCCTTCCCCTGGCCCCGCGGACCCTGATGTCAACATGGCAGTGAAGGTTTCAAGGGAAACTTCAGCCCCTGGGTCAAGCTGAAAGCTAGCCAGGAGGGCAGAAAGGAAGGCGAGGGCGTGAAGGTGAGATGAACCAGGTGAGACCATGGCTCCCCAACCCCACGCACCCGATGTGTGACTCAACATGAATTATCCTCAGAGGTTTAGCCAGTGCCTGGCACGCTGCGAGTGCTCCAAAAACCATTTCACCACGTACTCAAATCTTTGCCTAATGCTGATGTCCCAGAAATACGGGCCATCTCCATCCTGCGGCATGATATGCCTCCCGGGGTGGGGGTGCGTATACCCCAGGTAGGTAACACAGATCAAATCAAAATCCCATCTTGGTGGAAGGATAAACGAACGCTCGTACATTCTTATAATGAAATCTACTCATCAGTCGACAGGAACACGAGTGCTACGTACTACAAACCTTGAAAACATAACACGTTGTGAGAAAAGAGACCGCGTGCTGGTTGGCTCCATTTTTATGAAATGTCCAGAACAGACAAACTTACAGAGACAGAGAGTAGACTCGTGGTCGTCTGGAATCCAAAGTGGGACGGCAGACGTTAGTAAGGGGGTGTGGGGGAAACTTACGGGGGCAAAAGAAATAGCCCAAAACAGGTTGACATACAAGGGGCTGCTCGACTTGGTAAATTTACAAAAAATCATCGAACTGTGCACCTGAGATGAGTTCTGTGCCATTTAAGCCACGTCTCCATAAGGTCAGACCCAAAAAAGGATTGAATTACTGATCCATACAATAACAAGTATGAACTCAAAACCTCACCCTCAAAAAACCTTACCCTGAACAAAAGAAGGCCAAACACCAAAGATTCCATATTAATGGAACTTTAGAGAAAACAAGTCTAGTTTATAGGCCTAGAAAGCAGATCAGTGGTTCCCTGGGACTGGGGCTGGGGCTGGGGCTGCGAGGGGATTGACATACAGGGAAGGGACACAGGGGAACATTTTGGGGTGATGAGAATGTTCCAGATGTTGATTGTAGTGATGGTTACACAAGTGTCTACATTTGGCAAAACACATTGAGATACAGGCTTTAAATGGGTACGTTTTATTGTATGGAAATTCTAATCCAATAATGCTTGTTTTTCAATACTCCTTGAGAGGTAACCACAGAGAATAAGAATCGAGAAGAGTCCGATTCTCCTATGGTGGACCCCAGGGCCCTGGTGTGTCAGCTCCCGCTGGCCCACACAACCCCCCACTTCAAGCCAAGGTCAGGGGCCCCACCAGGGAAGCTTTGATTGCAGGGGTTGGGCCCCAGAAGATTCTAGAGGTCCCTCCTACCTCTGAGATTCTGGGGCTTTCCACACAGATGGACTTCATAGCATGAAGCCGGTGTCTATTATCCCGGGGTCACCTTGATTACTCCTTTGATGCGGTCAGGGTCATGGTAGGCACGCAGACACGTCTGGAGCCATGTGGGTGGGCAGGGAGGTGCCCCCAGCTGTCAGAGAGAGAGAGAGAGAGAGAGAGAGAGAGAGAAGGGTAGGGGAATAAATATGCACCCATAGGTATGTTGGAAAATAGATGCCAGGGTCCTGTTCTAAAAGCACAGCATTTACCAAAACTGATCTCCTCAGATCAGAAGCAAAACAGGAAACCGGGAGGTATCGTGGTACCAAACCATCGTGATGCATTGGACAAGACAAGGGCTTCCCGGCCCGGGGTTCCATCCTGCTGGGCCGCACTGGGGAAGTGCACCACCCCTCTGGGCCTGTCTTCTTATCCACAAAATGGAGATAATAATGGTGCCCACCTTACAAGGCCGCCGTGAGGATTACCTGGGACGATAAATACTTACCTATTAGCACGCATTCCATTATTTTCTTATGCTGTTAGTACTCCCTTTGCGCACACGGCTCATTAACACCATCGGTGGGTTATTTTTTCCCCCTAAACTCTGTGCCGTTCCTGGTAACGGAGTAACAGCTGCCAGGGAAATCTGCATTTGGTTGCATTTTAGGGTCCCTCTGGATTTGGGCTTTTTTTTTTTTTCCCCTGACTCTGGAATAAAATAGCTACTCAGAGAGCTGGCATACGGGAGATGTTGGCCTAAATTGCTCTGGATGAGTGAGTACCGACAAAACAGCAGGAACCTCCCAGGAACAACGAGATGTGCAGGAGACGCGCTGAGGGAAACAGAAGCGTCTGCAGAGCAGCAGAAAGCCCGGCTTCTGGACAAATGCAAGCAGGGCATACACAAAAGAGGAGCTCCGAAATTCGAATTTCAACTCTTCCTCAAACAAGGGAGCCCCTGAGCTGCTGGGGGGGGGGGGAGGGAGGGAAGAGCTAAAGAAGGAGAAAGATGATAAACTAAATGTTAGTTTCCTGCCTGCCGAAAGAATAAACTGGGTTTCACTGTCCCCATTTTACAGACGAGGAAACTGAGGTTCGGAGTCAAGTGCCTTTCTCCAACATCACCCAGCTGGGAAGGAGTGCAGTTGGATTCTCAACAGGCTTGTTGAACCCCAAAGCAGCAGAAGGCTTGCGTTCAAATACAGGGTGGGGATTATATGGGGAAAGGCCGGAGGGAGGTATGTGTGAACCGCAACACCATGGACAGCACTATTGGGGGGTACCTGGTCCACGATTGCTACACCATCTCGGGTCATTTCATTCCAGTGGCTTCAAGAGGCAACTGATTAGGCTGACATTTAGGAGAGGAGGTGGAGTAGTTATAAACACACGTTTCAGGGTCAGCCGAGACCCAGGGGCCAGTCCTGACTCTCCTTCCAACTGGCTGTGTGATCTGGAGCTCGTCGCTCCACCTCTCTGAGCCTCAAGTGCTCATCTGTCATGCCCAGTTCCCAGGCTTTTCGCGGGGTCTCCAGGAGGCAGTGCCCAGCAAGAACCCTGGTAAATGGCCACTAAATTGTCGAGGCGTTGGTTATCTACTCCATCCCTTGGAGTACACACGGACTCCGTCTCCCCCTCCCCTCCATGACTCATCCAGCTTCCACAGGGCCCCACCCGGACCACAAGGGGGGAGGGGACACCTGTTTCATCTGATCTGATCAGCCTGGAGAGGAATACAGAGACAGATGTCACTCTCAGCTGCCCTTTGCCTCTGCCCCTGTGTCTCTCTGGCTATTGTTCCACAGAGCTCCAGCTGACAGATGAGCCAGGCCTCAGAGACAAGAGGAAGGATCCCCTTGGGAACAAAGGGCTAGCCTATAAGTTATTCACCAGCCCATTGAACTTGCACAATGGACCCAGGGCTCCAGAAACACCCTCCCCCCGCCCAACTCAAACAGCCCAAGGGTCACCCAGGAGAGGAACCAACAGCCCCAATACAAATAAAAGCAAATAACTAGGTGTCAACGCAAGATTCAGGGGCCACGTAAGTGTCCCCAGCAGGTACACAGTGGGCAGACTAAGCAGTAATATCTTTATTCAACACTTACAGGCTGCAGGCACTTTTACACATACTGCTTCACAGCCTCACGACGGTCTTTTAAGGCAGGGATTCTGATTCCCACTCTACGGATGAGGGGACTGGGGCTCAGAGGAGGGAAATGGCTTCCTGGCTGAAGCTGACCTAAAAAGTTAGGTGGGGAGAAGGATTCATGCGGTGTAACTCTCAACCCCTTCTCTTTCCACCACACCACACCCTCTGGATGGGTGATAAATTCAAAGAGCATAATCCTGTCCTGAGCGGAAGCACAGATCAGATCCAGAGAAGGGGCCTTAAAAAATGAAGTTGAAAAAAAAAAAAAAAGAAGGAAAGAAAAAGAAAGGAAGGAAGGAAGGAAGGAAGGAAGGAAGGAAGGAAGGAAAGGAAAGGAAAGGAAGGAAGGAAGGAAGGAAGGAAGGAAGGAAGGAAAAGAAATGGAAACGCCTGGCGGGTCCAACAATAGAGGGTGAGTAGAACACGTTTGTCTTTTCCAACCTTCTACAATTATCATCCATTTTGTTAAACTTCTTGATTCCTTTTAAAAATCAAAAATTATAAAATTCTCGCTTTTAATGCAGGCACAGAGGGTGGTTCTTCTAAAGCTCGCGTGAGGAGTTATGGTTCCTTTGAGGGGGGGACTCTGAAGATCAGCTCTCTCCTCCGTGAAAGAGTGGGGGGACAGACCCCAAAATGCAGCAAGAAGGATGCAGGGTGCGTTTCTGAACCTTTCTCGGTGGCCAGGGTGGTCAAATAATAACAGGCAGGTGCGGAGGGGCATAGGGGATGCTACCCGTAGAATTCTTTCAACGGGAAATTAATCGGAGTCAGCTAACATGAGTTGAATGCCACCCGAAGCTAGGCACTGGTAAAGTGTCCCAGAGGAAACCATTTGCCAGGACTGCGACATGTTTCTGCGCTGAGGGGGGCGGGGGCAGGGGGGAGGGAGAGAGGTCGGGGGTACTGTTCCCTCAACCTCAACCGATGGTCTGGCCACCTGCTGGATGAGGGGGAGGAGGGGTCTGAGTAAACATCCAGATGCCCAGCCCCACCCCAGTCCTGCTGACTCATCCCCTGGCCACTTGGCACGGACATCTGCATATGTGAAGCGACGCCCCTGAAGTCTGAGAACCACTGTCCTCAGGTTTCCCTGTCATCCCCATCTCCCCCCGCCAACCCCGCCCGACCCCCACAGAACCCAGGCGATCGCTAAGCTCCCAGGTGCCCGCGTTAGCGCTCCGTCTGGGGTTGGCACCGAGAAAAACAAAGCCTCTTCCCGCACGGTTTCTCGCCTTTCTCTCCCCTCCCCTCCCCTCCCCTCCCCGCACTACGGCCTCGCTCCCCTGCCCCCTCCCCCCCAGCAGCAGGTGGGGGCGTTTTCCCCGCGGCGGCCCTGCAGTGGGTTGTGCGCGCCAGCAATCTGCGCGCGGCGGCCGCTAGTCTGGAGCCCGGGATGAGGGTAGGGAATCCAGCCGCCGCACCACCCCCCCCCCCCCCCGCCCCGCCACCGCCCCAGGCCTCTCCCTGCAGAGTCCCAGAAGCAATTTCTCCAGCCCTGGAGGACCGGAGATCTGGAGCACCCCCCTCTTGGATTTCCAGCCTGTCTAGAGGGTACTGGAGAGGAGATGTGGAAAGGGGGCTAGTGAGGGCTGAGGGCTCCCCAGACCTGTTTGGGGATTGGACATGGGCTTTTGGGCTCCTGCATACCCGGATCGCAAAATCACTGGCTGCGTGACCTTGGACGCGTACCTAACCCTCTCCGGACCTCAGCGTCCTCATCTTTAAAATGGGGTTCTCACCTGCTCGTGGGGCTGTTGTGGTAATGCGGGCAAAGCAGAGGCTGGCGTAAAGTAAGGTCGCTGTGAACTGATGTATCATCATTATCTTTGTCATTGGCATTATTCTTCTCAAGGAAGGCGGTTCTCCTGCCTTCCGCATCCCCCTGGACCCACCCAGCACGCCGCGCAGCTGGAAGCGGGGTCCCACCGATGGGGCAGGGGCGGGCTCTGGGCGGTGGGCTCGGCAGGAGTGAAGAGGGGCTCAAGCACCCCGCCCCCACCCCCAGCTCCGGGCCCCTGCGGGCTCTGTCCGAGGCTGGGCCAGTTAGCTGCTAACCTGGCGGGCCCAGAAGGTCCAGGGTCCCCTGCTCCCTGGCTGGCCGCGGGGGTGGGGGGGTGGGGAGGGTCTTTGTTCGCCCTCGGATGGGGACTGCAAGACCCCCACCCGCGCTAGATTCCCGACGCATCCTTCCTCTCGGTCCCCCAAGCCCCACCCAGGACAAGTGCGGGCGGCAGAAGCTGTTCATCCCGCAGACGAGGGGCACTTCGGGCAGCCTTTGCCATCCCCCTGAACACTGCCTGGGACCCTGGGACCCTGGGACCCTGGGACCCTGGGACCCTGGGACCCACCCTCGACCCGACCTCGGGGAATTAGGCTGTTCCCGGCGCGGGAGCAGGACGCTTAGGGAGGCAGGGCTGCGAGCGCGGGGCGGCGGCTTACCTCGGCTCCGCGGTCCTGCGGCGCGAGTGCAGAGGGCTCTTTGTGCCCGGGCTCACCGCGCAGAACTGGGGGAGCCCCTGCAAGCGCCTCCCATCGCAAACTCCTCCCCGCACTCGTCCGCAGCCTCCCTCCCTCTGGTCCCCCGAGCGCAGCCGGCGTCGTCTTTGTAGCTGCTGCAGCGCCCATGAAATTTTAATGCGGGAGCGGCTGGCGGGCGGCGGCGCCCCACCCCCGGCCCGCGCCCCGGCGCCCCGCTCGCGCCTCCCCCCCCCTCCGCCCCTGCAACCCCCCGCAGCCTTCCCCCCGCCCCCGCCCGGGGGTCCGAGCCCGCGAGGGGGGGGGGGGGGGGAGCGCGCCGCCGCCCCCGCGGCACAAAAGGGCGAGCCCGGCCTCCCGCATCGCCGCCCGCGGCGCTGCCATGGCAACGCTTGCCCGGCTGGACTCGGGCCGCCGAGCGCGCGGATGGAGAGGGGCGCGCGACCGCGGGCCCGGGAGCCAAGCCCGGAGCCCGGCGCGATCACAGGACCCGGGACGCTGGTCCTGGAGCACCAGGATGCTTCCCCCGCGTGGCCTCAGAGGATGTTTCGCAATTAACCCTGCTGAGATGGGCACGCGCTTATGGCAGAGTCAAGATTCGAACCCATGCCTCGGGCTTCCCGCCCTTGTGCGTGCCGCTACGCCCCTTGGCGTAACCGCTTTCATAGGTTTGGTCTTTTATGTTTTGAACGGCCCTCTGCTTAGTAGCTACCCTTCTGCAGAGCAGTGACGCCAGAAAGTGGTCCTAGACCCGCCGCATAAACATCACTTGGGAACTTGCTAGAAACTCAAATTCTAGGGCCTCGCCCCAGCGCTACTGGGTGGAAAACTCTGGGGTGGGGCCCAGAGATAGGTATTTTAACAAGCCTTCCGGGGGACTCTGATGCACGATCAGGCTTGGGAACCACTGTGCTGGATCATTCCAGGGATTTCTTTAGCCAGCCTGTCCTGGGTTTCAATTTCAGCTTTGTCCGTGTCCCTGAGACTCGGTTCCCTAGTCCACAAAGTGGACATAATAATGGAACCCACCTCATGGGGTTATGTGGGTTAAGTGTGAAAAGGCATAGGAAGACAAGGGATGCTTAGCACATGCCTGCCGCTTAACAAAGGCTCAAAACGTAGTTCTTACTGTGATAGGGCTCTGACATCTGCCTAATTTTTACACTTCTGTGTATATCATTTATCATCTTCATTGCTCAGATAAGGACATTAAGACCCGGAGAAGCTCTAAGAGCTGCCCACAGCCACAGTAAGGGACCCAGGCAGGATTTGAACTTACTGCTCTAAAAGGTTCTAGGTTTGGGGCGCCTGGGTGGCTCAGTGAAGGGTCCGACTTCCAGTCAGGTCAGGATCTCACCGCTCTGTGCTGACAACTTCAGAGCCTGGAGCCTGCTCCGGATTCTGTATCTCCCTCTCTCTCTCTGCCCCTTCCCCACTCACACTCTGTTTCTCCGTCTCTTAAAAATAAGTAAACATTAAAAAAAAAAAAAAGTTATAGGTTTACTGGCTGTTTTCCACATTGCGTATCTCCTTCCAGGAACCCCCGCTTCAGGAAATCTAAATCCCGTTCAACAAACCTATAGCACTTGGCCAATGTGCCCAGTGCAAAGACACTGCAGGACCCCTAAAGACCCCAGGGGAGGTCCCAGCTACCCACCCCTCCCCCAGCAGAGCTAGCCATCCTGCCCGAGAGGTGAGACTCACGTGGACCATCTAGAAAACAGGCAAGATGGGGTGTGGTCACACCACTGCCCAGAGTATTGTCATCGCCAGGTCTAGGACTTTCCCCCGGATCAACAGACCACAAACAAAATGGAAGACCGTTTTTGTTTTGTGTTTTGTGTTTTTTTAAGTATTCTCAAGCCACCTGTTTCGTAATCTGCTGTCAAAATCTCAGCCTATCATTTCCAATATCCATTTGGATAAGAAGTCAAGGCACTTTGCCTGCTCCTAGATTTTCAACACTTCTCCTTTTCCCTGGGGCTTCTTCAAGATGAGCAATATTGAGCCCGTGATCCAATTTCCGAGTCTCTTTCGTCGTAGGGATATCCTTTCAAGGAGAGCATTGCGAGAAAGGACGGGGGTGGGGGGGAGGGGGATAGGCAAAGGAAGTAATCCTGAGAAGCTACTGGGGGCTCCCTGTGAGGAGACCACGTCTAACTCCGGTGGATTCAGGGCAAGCCATAAACTGAGTAAGGAGGGGCCAGACCCCACCCCGTCCAGCAGTCACCAAAACCACCCTGAACCTGCCTGGCTGTCCTCTAACACGGCACATTTCTTTATCGTGGGTGGCCCAAACCAGCTCTCCTGGGGGTTCATTTGGTCCTTTGCCCTCTTTTTGTCCATCTCGTGAGTGCCTCTGTGGTGAGCAGAAACCCTCATTTTCCCAGGGAGGGTTAGAAACCCACGCTTGCCTTCTTCAACCTGCAAGCTCGGGTCACTCTTAACCCCCTCCTTTGGGATTCACCACTGGTTGGATAGCTAGGTCCCGCATCCTTCCTGTCCCCCCGTCGATGTACCCCGGACTCTCACCTTATCCTGTGGGGAGACCCAGGACGCAGCAGAGCACAGCCCAGGATGGCACATGTCATTCTTGTGTTGTCTTGCCAGGAATTCCAGTCTTCCAGGTGACATTTACAAAGCTAACGTGGGCCCCAAGAGCCCGCGAGCAGATAGGAACACCAGATGGAACCCCGAAGAGAAGGGTCAGTGTTCCCTCTCCTGCCTCTCTTGAAAATGGCCTGAGCCTCTTCTGATGGAGTGGTGGTTGCCTTGGCAACGGGAGGAGGCGCCCTGGTACATCTCAGGAGATCCACTTGAGAATAAACTTTGCTCCTTAAACCTGGACCAGGGAGCCCACCTGTTCCCACGAGGACATGTGCGAGCAGCATAGTCTTCCGCTCAGGACACCGCCAGGGCCCAAGATTCCCAGGGGAATTCTGACGTTGGTAATGCGGCCAGGAGAGGGGACTAGGGTTTCTCTTTATCCCTAAACGAGGGTGGCCCTGGAGGCCGGGGTTCCATTTGCACCTGGGTGCCCTGGGTACAACAGAGCACTCATGCACCCGACCGTGCCTTTTTTCTTTTTTTTTTTGAGATGAACTTCACATAATATAAAACTAACCACTTTATTTTTTTTTCTTGTAAATATTTTTTCCATCTTATTTTTTTTTCATCGTGGTAAGTGTATGCTTTAATCCCCTCCCCCCACCCACCCTCTGGGAACTATCAGTTTGTCCTCTATAGTTAAGGGTCTGCTTCTTTTTTAATTTATTTTTTGTTGATTTTAGTTTTGAGAGAGAGCGAGAGAGAGTGCACCAGAGTGGGGGAGGGGCAAGAGAGAGGGAGGACAGAGGATCCAAAGCGGGCTCTGTGCTGACAGCAGAGAGCCTGATGCGGGGCCCAAACCCACGAACGGCGAGATCATGACCTGATCCAAAGTCAGACTCTTAACCGACTGAGCCACACAGGTGCCCGAGAGTCTGTTTCTTGGTTTGTCTCTATCCCTTTTCCTTCATCTTTTTGATTTGCTGGTTTTACGTCTTAAATTCCACATGAGCGGGATCGTATGGTATTTGTCTTTCTCTGACGGGCTTGTTTTGCTTCGCACTATACTCTCTAGCTCCATCCACGTGGTTGCAAATGGCAAGATTTCATTCTTTGTTGTGGCTGAGCAACATTCCATTGTATATACCACTACTTTATCCGCCCCTTGTTTGGCTATTGTAGATGGCGCTGCAATAAACCTAGGGGTGCCTGCCTCCTTTTGAATTGCAGTTTTTGTGTTTGGGGGGTAAATATCCCACAGTGCGATTGCTGGACAGCAGGGTAGTTCTTGTTTGGGGAACGTCCATACTGTTTTCCACAGAGGCTGTGGCCATTTGCATTCCTACCAGCAGTGCGAAAGTATTCTTTTTTCTCTGCAGCCTCACCAACACACCTGTTGTTTCTTGTGTGTCTGCGTTTTAGCCTTTCTGACAGGTGTGAGGCGGTATCTCATCGTGGTTCTGATTTGTATTTCCCTGACGATGAGGGATGTTGAGCACCGTTTCGTGTGACTGTTGGCCAGCTGGATGTCTTCTTTCAAGAGATGTCTGTTCATATCTTCTGCCCATGTTTAATCAGATTATTTGGGCTTGGGGGCATTGAGTTGTATCAGTTCTTTGTATACTCTGGTTACTCACCCTTTATCAGATAACGTCATTTGCAAATATCCTCTCCCACTCAGTAAGTTGCCTTTTAGTTTTGTTGACAGTTTCCTTTGCTGTGCAGAAGCTTAGAACACTCACAATGTGCAACCACCACCTCCATCCAGTTCCAAAACCTATTCATCACCCTAAAATACCCCACCCCCACTGAGTAGTTTACTACACATCCTCTCTCCCCCCCACCCACTGGCAACCACAAATCTGCTTTCTGTCTCTATGGGTTTACCTATTCCGGTTATTTTCTTTAAGCGTATGTATGTATGTATTTTTGAGAGAGAGAGAGAGAGAGAGAGAGAGAACATGAGCAGGGGAGGGGCAAAGAGAGAGGGAGAGAATCCCAAGGACGCTCGGAGCTGTCAGCGCAGACCTGACCCCGGGGCTCAATCTCACCAACCATGACATCCTGTCCTGAGCCAAAACCAAGAGCCAGACGCTTAACCAGTGAGCCACCCAGGCGCCCCCTATTCTGGTTATTTGATATAAATGGAATCCTACAATATGTGATCTTTGAGGTCCAGCTTATCCCGCTCAGCATAATGCTTTTGGGGTCTATCCGTGCTGTAGTACGCGCCAGTATTTCATCCCTTTTCATGGCTGAATACTATTCCGTCGTGTGAATGTAGCACAGTTCGCTGCCCACTCATCCAGTTTGCACGGCTTCCGTCTTTCACAAGTGTGAACAGTGCCGCTGTGAACATGCACGTGCAAGGGTTGTTGGAGTCTCGCATCCCAATTTCGGGGGGAATACACCCCTCTGTGCCTCATTCCTTTTTACACTGTCCCCATGCACGTAGGCAGGGGTGTCCAAAGTTCGTCACAAGGTGGGCTTCTTTACCTTGTTAAGCTACTCACACAAACCCTCCACCACCACCGCCAGCACCAGCGCCCCCTTCCTGCCTGGCCACACCTGCCGTACCTCCTGAGGAACGGCTTTGGGGAAAGATTCAGTCTGCCCTCGAGCCATGTTGTTAACCAAGACTGCGGGCATCCATCATGGCATCAGGGGAGCTCCTCTCTGACAGCCGCTCCCTGAGCAAGCAACTCCCTGTCCCACCCAGATAGAAAATTCCGTTTTGACTCATCAAGGTAGCCATTCTCACCCGGGGTGAGGGGGGGTGCTCCGTGAATTCAGGGGGAGGCCTTTTGTGGCAGAGGAGAGCTGCGTTTGGGTATGTGGCTTTCACGTTCAAAAAGAACGTGCCTTTCACAAAGTCCCCACAGCCACAACATTCTCCTGCCTGCCCCCCTTGGAATCACCTTCAGATGCAATGAACTTGACCCTTTGCCTACTTTCTTGACACTGGTCCAGGTGCTTTATCCACATGGCTCCCTAATACCCTCTGAGGGAGTGTTGATATCGTGTCCATCTGATGAGGAAAGGGAGGCTCAGAGCAGGGAAGTGACTTACCCAAGGTCAGCCGGCTAGAAAGGGGGGAGGCTGAGATTCAAACCCACCACTGTCTGACTCCAAAAACAGCACTCAGAATCTCTAAAATCCCAAGTGCATTCACACGCATCCCATCCTTCCGCGGGGAGGGATCGTGCCCTCCCCACAGCCAGCTGAACAATGGCCCTGCCACCTTGCTGGGGTAGCTCTGGGGTCCCTTCACCTGCCCTGGCATGCACAGCAGCGGTTAATCTGTGCCTCGGTCCCAGAGAGACATCACTGGTTCAGGGTCGTTGCCATAGAAGACTAGAGTTTCGTGTTCTTCAGGGTCTTAACCTCTGTCCTGCCCCCCGAGGCTACCTTAATGTGTCCCCACTGGATGAGGCATGGACGGGTGTATTAGCCTGGGCTATCCAAGATCCTGAGACAGAGATTCAAGTGCAAGTAATTTATTTGGGAGCTGATCCAAGGAAGCATCAGTTAGGGACAGCGAAAGGAAGAAAGTCGGAACAGGTGCATCGATGAGCGTCTTAGTGTTGTGGCTGCGATGACGAAGTACCAGAGACGAAGTGGCTTACAAACAAGATTTCCTCTTCTCACTGTCTGGAGGCTGGAAGTGCAAGATCAAGGTGCTGTCAGGATTGCTTTCTCCTGAGGCCTCTCTCGGTGGCTGTCTTCCTGCTGAAGCCTCACGTGGTCTTTTCTCTGTGCACGGGAACCCCGTCTCTTCCTCTTCTTTTTTTTTTTTAAATATAATTTATTGTCAAATTGGTTTCCACACCACATCCAGTGCTCCTCCCAGCAGGTGCCCTCCTCAATGCCCATCACCCCCCCTCCCCTCCCTCCCATCCCCCATCAACCCTCAGTTTGTTCTCAGTATTTAAGAGTCTCTTATGGTTTGTCTAACCCTCCCTCTCTAACCTCTTTTTTTTCTTCCCCTCCCCCATGGTCTTCTGTTAAGTTTCTCAGGATCCACCTAAGAATAAAAACATATGGTATCTGTCTTTCTCTGGATAACTTATTTCACTTAGCATCACACTCTCCAGTTCTATCCACGTTGCTACAAAGGGCCATATTTCATTCTTTCTCATTGCCACGTAGTACTCCGTTGTGTATATAAACCACAATTTCTTTATCCATTCATCAGTTGATGGACATTTAGGCTCTTTCCATAATTTGGCTATTGTTGAGAGTGCTGCTATAAACATTGGGGTACAAGTGCCCCTATGCATCAGCCCTCCTGTATCCCTTGGGTAAATTCCTAGCAGTGCTGTTGCTGGGTCATAGGGTAGATCTATTTTTAATTATTTGAGGAACCTCCACACTGTTTTCCAGAGCGGCTGCACCAGTTTGCATTCCCACCAACAGTGCAAGAGGGTTCCTGTTTCTCCACATCCTCACCAGCATCCATAGTCTCCTGACTGGTTCATTTTAGCCACTCTGACCGGCGTGAGGTCCTTCCTCTTCTTATAAGGACCTCAGTCCTATTGATTACGGCCCCACTCTTCTGATCACATTTAATCTTAATGACCTCCGTAAAGGCCTCATCTCCAAGTACAGTCATGTTGAGGATTCGGGCTTCAACATACGAATTTAGGAGGGGATGAAATTCAGCCCATAACAATGAGCTGGCTGTTATGGGCAACTGGGACTCCATCCTGCTGAGGTTCTCTGGGAGCCAGAGTAGGATACACCTGAAGCATCCCGCTTGAGGTCAAGGACACCTGGGTAGCCAACCACCAACTCTTTCCTGTCATGGTTGAAGGGCGCTCCTTGCGCATCAACCCCTCGCCACCTCCAGGCGGCCATGGCAGCAGACCAAACGTGTGCCCTTGGCCAGAGAAAGTCATCAGCAGGGAGTCACTGGGGGCTGCAGTACAAAGCCACCGACTGCTATGCCTGGGCATGGCAGGTATCCAGGGGACATCCACCACAGGGGACAGTGGACCATTCATTCTCCCGTTACCCACTCACCGCACAACCCCACCCAGCAGAGCCCACACTGAGCCCCACAAACCTCCCCAGTGTGAGAAGCTTCCACCCACTATGTGCCAGCCTGGCCTAGTCTGGGGCAGAGACAAGCCACTTTGCAAAGAGACGTCATGATGACCAATGCCATAATGAAGGAAGGTCAAGGGGCTAATGGGAGTATGTATAAGTGACCCAACTAGCCTTTGAGATCGAGAAAAGGCCGATCAAGTGTCAGACACTGTCCCCGGTAATGAGAAGTGAAAATCCCAATAAGAAATTTACAAGAAGGGGCGCCTGGATGGCTCAGTCAATTGAGTGTCCGACTTCGGCTCAGGTCATGATCTCATGGTTCATGAGTTTGAGCGCCTTGTCAGGCCCTGTGCTGACAGCTCGGAGCCTGGAGCCTGCTTCAGATTCTGTGTCTCCCTCTGTCTCCGCCCCTCCCCTCTCATGCTCTGTCTCTGTCTCTCAAAAATAAATAAATGTTAAAAAAAAAATTTTTTTTTAAAGAAAATCACAAGAATAGCTATCAATCGCTATTATTTTCAGGATCTTTTCAGTTTCAAGTAGCAGAAACAAAGCTATGCCATACTGGTTTCAGGCACGGCTGTATCCGGGTGTCCAAACACTACCACCAGGCATCTGTCTTTCTCCAGCTGTCTGCAGAGGTAAGGAAGAGGCCACCAGGGACTTCCAGACCCTCTGCCAACTGACTGTCTTGCTGCCTTTCTCTGCCTTCCCCTCAGCCAAGACATGGACATTCAGGTAGACCTGAGTTCGAATTTCATCTCCGCTCTTACTTGTCACATGACTTTGGGCAAGGAACTTCACCCCTCTGGGCCTCAGTTTTCACTTCTGTAAAATGGGGATAAAATCACCTCTTCCACGGGGCTGTGGGGAGAATTCAGTGACCTCAGCCTGGAAAACGCATAGCCTAGTCATGGGCTCAGTAAATTCTGGCTCTCTCTTTCTCTCTCTCTGTTGGAAGGGCCATTAGAGACTCTCCAAGGCCTGGAGTGTCTTATTCCTGCGAAGTCATTAGAAGGGGGTCTCAGGAACTCAACAGACACCAACGCTGTCTGCAGAGCATGGAAATAACAAGTCCAGTCGACAGATGCCCTTGGCCTTTTTCATGTGTGCAAACATGCCATTGAATTGACTAAATCCAGGCGAGTATCAACCCCACAGCACATTCAGACGCGATCAGGCGCGTTCCGAGTGGTATGACCGTAGGCTCCCCCACACCACATTCAGAGCTACTTTCTTTCTCATCCTCGGGACCTGAAAGCGTACCCTTGACTTTGTGCAGCCCACGGTCTATTTTCCTTTAAGAAAGAGTCCGATGGGGCTGGCAAAGTTTGGGGCCCACTCGTATCCCCCAACCTCTTCCTACACGGTCCCCAGAGCAAGACTTGGAACCAAGGAGGCTTTGGCCAAGGTCAAGGGAGACTTCCCTGCTTCTGCACCCCGAGCTCTGAGTTCTGCCTGTGCCTGCTCAGCCTCTGCCTCTGCCCGGGGGCCTCTCCTTTGTCTCCAGCATGTGTGTGCCCCGTGGGCACGCCTGTGTGCGCCGTGTGCTGCCTCCCCAAAGCTTCTTTGTCTTGGCTTCTTTGTCTTGTCTTGTCCAGACAACAGAGAAGCGGGGCAGAGGGTGTGTTGCTTCCATCCACCCCTTCTCATTATCCATCTGCAAACAGACCCCCTCCAGACACCCCGCACCTGCTCCCCAGCCCTCCCGGCCGGCCGCCCCAGCAGGTGCTGCAACCGGCCAGCCCACGGCTGCTGCCAGAGAAAGGCACAGACCTCAGCCAGCCGCCTCCCCGCCCTCCTCTCCCTCCCCTCCCTTCCCTCCCGCCCATCTCTTTCCCTTTAAGGGCAGATGCCGGCAGAGCCAGACAAGCCCCGTGGAAGACTTACAAAGGACCCCCCCATACACCTAAGGGGAGCCATGTCCCCTCACCCCCAGATCCAGTGCACCCCCAGCCCCATCAGTATATCCTCCTGAACATTCCACTAAGTCATGCTCACTCCGCCCAACGCCACGGTGGTCTCAGCCCCCATCATCCCCTCCTGGGACATCCAGCTTCCACGGCAGGCTCCTCCAACCTGTCCCCCCTCGCCCCAGCCAGAAGACTCTTGAAATGCAAAGCTGCCCTCACCACGCCCCTGCCCCACCGGTGCCAGGATGGGAAGCAAGATCTCCAGCTTTACCCGCAAGGCTGGCCCCTGCTGCTGCCCGCATTCCGCCCTCCCCAAGCTCCTCCTCCAGCCGCCCACCCCCCGACCCAGCCCTGCCCAGCCTCAGCAGTGACGGGAAGCCTTCCCTGACCTCCGGGCGAAAGTCGAGTCCATTAGCTACACACACTCCCTGACTGACCCCAGTTTGGGATTCTATACCTTCATTTGCTTGTCTGTTGTACACACACACACACACACACACTGCCCAACCAGCCTGTGAGATTGGCGTCACCAGGGCTTGGCATAGGGTCTGACACACAGGACGCCCCCCATGCATGCCTGTCCAAAGAGGAACTAAACCTTAAAGCTTAAAACACTGTGGTTCTGGCCACTCATTTCATAGACACCCAGGCAAGGAAAATGACTCACCCGGGGGCTCTGTTCCCAGTGTGGCCAAGCTGAGGGTGTAACCGCAGTGGCTCCACAGCCCCCCTCCCCCCCCTTCTTCTGCCTTCCAAAGGTCACCTTCTCTTTCAGAAGCCAATGAAGCATTTCAAGTGCCCACCCTGACATGGCCGCAGAAACGCAGTCCCCTTTTGGGGTCTCGTCCCCCTCTCGTGAGCGGTGATTGTGTCTTCACCTCTCGCACCTGTCACTTAGGGCACCTCTACCTGTTTCCTCCCCTTTCCCGTGGGCTGTGGCCCTCTCCCCAGACACAGATGCAGTCCTCACCCCACTCTGCTTGCTCCCCATAGCGGAAGCCACACAGAGGTCTTGGGGAAGACGCTAAGGAAGCTTGGAGCAAATAATAACACTTACTAAGCATCACAGGCTTCCAGGTTCTGGCCTGATGCTAGCCAGGGATTGATGCCATTGCCAGGTTACAGACAAGGAAACTGAGGCTAAAGAAACACAGCTAGAGGGCGTCTGAACCAAGATGCAGTCCCAACAGTCTACATCCGGATCCCGGCCTCCTAAAGCCCCCTCCCCACCCCGGTCCCATTACACCTTCCCAGGCTCTCGCCGTCCCCTTCCTGACCGGCAGCCCCTGTCCGATCCTCCCTGCCTCCTGTGGCTCCTGTCTGTTCCAGACTTTCCCACCCCCGCGTGGCCATGCCGCAGCCAGTCTGCAGAACAGTACATTCTTTATTTATGAGATGCATCTTGGCTCTCTGCAAATCAGCTGGGAATGCCACGGGCGCCTGCAGACAGGAGGTGGGGAGTTCTGGAGGCCAGGAAGTCCTCCAGGAGGCAGGCAGGGGCTGGATCCCAGGCACCAGGCTCTGAAAGGGCCACCCAGTTGGCCTGCAGAGCACAGAGGGGGACTGGTGACCAAGTGACCTGTACTTTGGATCCCTGATGCATCCTGGCCTGCTATAGGCAAGCAGGGAAGAGCCCTGGGGTTGGGATGGGGGTGGAAAGGTGGGAAATAGGGTAGGCACTAATATTAACTGAGTGAGTGGCTCCTCAAACCCACATGAAACGCTACAAGGCAGAAATTCTTGTGTTCACTTTACAGGGGAGGAAACAGAAGCTTGCCCGAGGTAAGCAAGCTCTTCCTGAATGTGTAACTTTGTTTTGTCCCCCTCCCCCATCCTCCCCCCAAAAGAGGGAGCTAAGGTGGCTTAGAAAGGTCAGCATAGCCAGAAAAGTATATGTAAAATAAGATCGAAAAATGAGTCCCAGAGAAAAGAATATGGAATCAGGGATTAAGTTCCTCTTCCAAATACCTGACACACGATTCTATCCAGTGGCTAATCATCCAAGGGACTCTACGTGGGTTCTGAGCACCCTGGCAGCCTATGCAAAAAAAAAGAATGCAATTCGTTTTGTGAGTGTCCACGTTCTGCAGACCTGGCGGTGCCTGGTATCGAAAACGGAACGTCAGGATCCCTGATCTAATATCATATCCTCAATTTCCCAGAAACTGTCCCTTGCGCCCCGTCTCCATTCCCTGCTCCAGGGCCGAAAGCCGCGGTCTTTGGACAGCGACTTGGAGGGTGTGTTTCCCGCACGCTGCCACCAGGTGGCAGTGCGGCGCAGACCTTAGGAGGAGGGTTCTCCAAATGGGAGAACAGGTTCGCTCCCCCAGCAGCCTGGAGGACGGGAGGGACCTGAGAAGGCAGCCTGGTGGGGGCAGGGCTTTTTGGTTGAACTTCAAGGAAGAAATCAGGCTGCACTGCTTCTCCACGGGGGGGGGGAGAGAAGGAAAAGCCCTGGACCTTGAGGCTGGAGTCCTGGGTTGGAATCCCAGCTCTGCTCAAACCTGAGCACTGCACCTCTCTTTGCCTCAGTCTTCTCATCTGAGCAAGGGGATGAAAAATGCGTGCTGGGGGGGGGGGGAGGGTGGCGGGGAAGGGGAGAGGAGCCTGAAACGGGGATCAAGAAAGATGGGTGTCACTAAAGCCTGGAATAGCCAGAGGGACCAAGAGCTTCTGAGCTACAGGGGGTGGGGGGAAAAAGGACCCACTTTTCCAGAAAGCCCACCAAAGCCCCCCAGCTGGGGATGAACGGGGGGGGGGGGGAGGCGGGGAGGTCTTCGGGGGAGGGGGGTTTGGAGAAGTCAAAACGTTCAGGATTTTTTCGAGTGTCGATGACAGAAACCCATCCTCGAATGTCTTAAACCAAAAAAAAAAGAACAAGAACAAGAAAAGGCAGGGGGAGAGTGTGTTTTAGTCCGTGTGGTAAAAGGCACATGGGATGCCTGCATAATAGGACAGACGGTTGGACTCATTCTCTCCATTTCTGACCCCCGCTCTCCCCCACACTGGCTTTGTTGTCAGTGTGGCTTTGCTGGCAAGTCCCAAGTTTACCTCCCAGAACTTACCAAGCCCGGCACAAAGGGAGCTTCCCTTTCCAGATGCTTCCAACAAAGTTCCAGAGCTGGCTCTTCCTGGCTCCAACTGGCTCAGGTGCCCACCCCTGGCCCAGTCCTGGTGACCATTGCTGACCGGACCTGGGTCACGTTCTGGCCTCTGCGATCCGAGTGGCCCGAGCCCATTCGATGCGTAAAGGAGAAGCAGTAATTCTCTAAACTGAACCCGGGGCTCCTCCCAGAAGCTTCTGAAGGCTCCTGAAGCGTGAAAGGCCGGTTGCCATCCCTGGGGGGAAGCTGTCACCACACACGGGCCTGCCTCCCCTAGCTCTGTTGCCCGAAGATTCACGGGCGCGCAACCCGGAGAGGAAGGGCCTTCCCACCTCAGGATATCTCGCCTCCGTTAATCTTGTAATTATGGTCCCTGTAAACAGAGGCCCAGGAAGCAGGGCTGGCCACGTGCGCCACCCCGCAGTCAGGTACAGGGCTCCGCCCCCCGGGGACAGGTGGGGGGTCAGCCCACCCCTGGCGCCGGAAGCTCCGCCCCGATGGATGCGTGAGGGCCTGGCTCTGCGCCCAGATGCTTTTCTTTCTCCTTTCCGCAAAGGGCCGCGGCGCGGGCTGGGTCACTGTCACGGGCACTGCTTTGGTCCCTGTTAGTGACGAACAGGTGTTCCCTTCTCACAGGTGCGCAGAAACAAGCCTCTGTCTCCCCCCCTCCTCTCCCTTCTCCGCTCCTTTGCTCCCTCCTTCGGGAAACGTGTGTGTGTGTGTGTGTGTGTGTGTGTGTGTATGTGTGTGTGTGAGATCTTCAGCTTCTCACCCTAACCCCCCTCTAGGCCATCTCTTTCCTCTCTGGCTGACAGCTTCCACCCGAAGGGTTGTCGCAGCGTCTCTACTCCCCGGGACGTGACTCCGTGAAAGGAGCGTGCAGACCAGAGAAAGCGCTGGACGGATGGAGCAGAGGGGGCAGAGAGGGCACGAGTGATGGGTGCAAAGGACCTTGTGCCAGGTGTCCCCCCCCTCAACCCTAGCGACGGCTCTCCCCTCTCCGCGGAGAGGCAAAGAGGCCTCCCGGAAGGTCACCTTGGCTGACAAACTCCAGGATTCGGACCCGGGCGTGTGCGACTCCACGCGTATTGTCACCCTCTGCCCCACGCTCGCTTCCGGGTGACGAAGCAAGAGGGAGCAGCGACGTGGGTGGTGTTTGCTGTGTGGCTCTGGACCAGCCCCCTCCCCTCCTCTCTGCGCCCAGAGGGCGCCCGTTTGTATTCCGCTGTTCCGGACTCTGCGGTCGGTCCTGCTGGCTGACTGCGCTGCTCTGGACCATGGGTATTCTGCACCTACCACCACCTCTGGCCAAATCGTGTCAATAATTCAAGTTCCCTTTGCCTCTATAACCTAAGAAAATTGGTCTCCTGGCAAGAGATGAAAAATAATTTCATGCTCTCTTTCCTCCCCTCCCAAGCTCACCCCTGACAAATTGTCTCATTAGTGCCTGTCACTCCAGCCGTCATCTCACATCTGGGGTACCATTTTTTTGGGTTACCAGCCCCACTCTGGGCTTGGACTCCAGCTGGTTCTTCACAGGCCTGCCATCGAATTCTAATGAGCCTCCCCTATCCATTCATTCTTTCATTCATTCAGCAAATATGGTCTGCTTTGTCCCCCGGGAACCTAAGACGTTCCTATGATAGATTAGAAAGCTCCCAGTTATTCATACTAAAGTGTTAGGGGCTATACTTTCTCAACTCTATTAAGAGAGGACAGGAGCATTGCGACTTACTACTTACAAATGCCATCAGCTCTTAATCTTTCCCCCAAAGCTTACACAGTCCACGGTAAGCTCAATGCTGGTACAGGCTGGTTGGCTTTGGGGAAGTTGCTTGACCTCTCTGAGCCTATGGCCCTCAAGATTCTGATGGGTTTTAAAGGAATAATAACGATGTCAAGGAGTTGCTGTGAGATTTCAATTTTATGACACGTGAATTGAACCAACATAGTATGTATCATCGATATTATCTTTATCATCATTATGAGGAAGGCGTGCCCAAGGCAGGGGACGAGGGTGGTGATGGGAGGTGTCAAAGGAAAAGGACAGAGAGGTAGAATAATGCCAATAGTTTCCAACTGTCACAGTGTCACCTACCATACCTCGTACATGTTCTGGGGATAGGCGCGTGTCATACATCATTTCACTTCTCACAAGCAAAGAGGTGGGTCTTGTGTGTTCCCAGTTAACAGAGGAGGAAACTGAGGCCACAACCTGGTAAGCCCAAGATGCAAACCCAGGGCTGTGACGGCCGCTTCCCCAGAGGCTGGTAGTCAACCCACACCTGTCAGGGTCAGACAGCTGCCCCTCTATGGCGGACACTGCTGTAGGGGTACAGAACCCTGCATCCAGTGCCTCGCAGGGTCTCGGGGGCTCTGGGCGAGGACATATCTGGTTGGAAGATGGCGGCCAGGCCCAGCCCCCATCCCAGGCCTTAGCAAAGCCTCAGAATCTGAGACTGACTTCATTACCCTCTCTAAAATTTCCCCCTTCCTATGTCTTCCTAATGCCTATTCCCTAGGACTGACCATGAGGCCACTTCCCAGACAGCACCCCTGCATCAACAGCAGCACCCAGTTCTTCCGCAGTCCGTTTCCTAAAGCCTTGCTGAATGGCAGGACCCAAACCTGCCAACTAACTTACACTAGGTTGTGATTGACTATCGTGGCTAAGTTGAGCATTTCCCACCTGTGTTACTCAAGTCGCTCATCATGCAAGATGCTCTGCCAAAATAATAATAATAATAATAATAATAATAATAGCTGTGTGGTGGGGTGCCTGGGTGGTTCAGTCAGTTAAGCGTTCAACCCTTGATTTCTGCTTCAGTCATGATCTCATAGTTCGTGAGTTCGAGCCCTGTGCTGGGCTCTGCGCTGACAGCATGGAGCCTGCTTGGGACGCTCTCTCTCACCTCTCCCTCTGTCCCTCCCCACCTGCTCTCTCTGTCTCTCAAAAATAAATAAATAAACATTTAAAATAATAATAATAATAATAATTGTTGTGTGGTCAAATTAGTTTGGGAAAGTCTGAATACTCCATTCTCCCTTCCAGAGAGTCACAACACACGATAAACTATCGCAGGCTTGGCGAAGGGCTGCAAAACAGACACCAGTGATGCCCATGCCTTTTGGACGTCATTTTTTTCTTTTTTCAAGGAACAATGTAACAGCGTCTGCCAAATGGTCTTTGACGACTCTTAACTGGAGGACTGTGGAGGTATGGGGAGAACATCTGTGTCCCCCCCAACTCAAATTGATATCCCTTAAAAGAAGGGAATTTTGTCTGTTTCCTTCCCTGTTTGATCCTTAGAACCTACAGTAGAGTTTGGTACATTGTAGATATTTGATACATGTTTGTTGAATGAATGAATGAATGAATGAGTGATATTGGCAGTTGGACAATATCAGCAAGTCTGTGTTCTAATCCCGGCTTTGCCTCTCACGCACTGTATGTCCTTGAGCAAGTCCCTATCCCTCCCGAAGTTTCCATTTCCCTGCAGGTAAAGAAAGGATGAGACGATGTGAGAAAGTGGTCCAGGTTCATTCTTCTGCGTGACCCTGTCCAGTTTTCCCAGCACCATTTGCTGAAGAGACTGTCCTTTTTCCAGTGGATACTCTTTCCTGCTGTGTCAAAGATTAGCTGACCATACATCAGTGGGTCCATTTCTGGGTTCTCTATTCTGTTCATTGATCTATGTGTCTGTTTTTGTGCCCATGCCATACTGTCTTGATGATTACAGCTTTGTGGTATAGCTTAAAGCCCGGAATTGTGATGTCTCCAGCTTTGGTCTTTTTCTTTTTCTTTTTTTTTTTTTTAAATTTTTTAAATGTCTTTTTTTTTTTTTTTTTTGAGAGAGAGACAGAGTGTGAGCAGGGAGGGGCAGAGAGAGAGGGAGACACAGAATCCGAAGCAGGCTCCAGGTTCTGAGCCGTCAGCACAGAGCCCGATGCGGGACTTGAACCCACAGACTGACAAATCATGACCTGAGCCGAAGTCGGACGCATAACTGACTGAATCACCCAGGCACCCTTTCGGTTTTCTTTTTCAAAATTATTTTGGCTATTTGGGGTCTTTTCTGGTCCTATACAAATTTTAGGATTGTTTGTTCTAGGTCTGTGAGAAATGCTGGTGAGGGATTATACATTCTCACGGGGGCAGTAGCACCCCCAGGAAGGAAGTGAAAATGGTTCTTTGTGAGCAAACAAACAAAAACAACCTTAATTCTTTTTATATATAAAGCACAGATATGCATATAGGACATACACAGATACACATTATATTAAAATTCTGATATAGCTTTGTATTAAATTGTAATATAACTTGTGCTACAAATTTGTATTAAGTCATAATATAAAATTGGATTAAAATTTCACGGTGGGGTGACAATCAGGAAAAGAATGTCTAAGAAAGACTTTTGGAGTGGGGATAGGACAATAATGAAGAAAAGATTGTGAAACACTAGATTTGATATAGAAGGTTCCTTCCAGGTCTGACAGTTTATGAACCTTTGACTCTAGGTGAAGGGGGGGGGAGGTTGGCGGGAAATATCTAAGGGAACAGGAAACAACAAGAACCCAAAGAACCTCAACTTGTGGGGAATAAATCTGGTATTGTGGACTGAAATGCTTCTCCCCAGAATTCATACGTTCGAGTCCCAACCCCAGGGCCTCAGAAGTAACCAAATTCGGAGAAAAGGTCTTTAAAGAGGTGATTAAGTTGGGCCATTGAGGTGGAGCCCTAACCCAATAGGACTGGGTCCTTCCAAAAAAAGGAAGGGACACCGGGGCGCACGCACAGAGGAAAGGTGGGGACAGACAGGGGGCAGCCACCTGCGAGCCAAGGAAAGGGGCCTCACCAGAAACCACCTCTGATGGCACCTTGATCTTGGACATCAACCTCCAGGACAGCGAGAAATACTTATCCGTTGCTGAAGCTGCCATTTTGCAGGGCTCTGTTCTGGCAAACAGCAAGCAAGATGCCCTTGGCATGTTCGAGGAAGACTCACTGGAGGGACAGGGGGTGAGACGGGCCATGGGAGAGGCAGGTGACGGCCAGCCGGTTAACTAGAAAGATGCTGTTGTGCTGTGTTGTGTTGTGTTTTGTGTTGTTTTGTGGGGAGGAGGAGAGGAGGGTTTTGAGCAAAGGAGTGACAAGGTCCATTTTCCTTCCATTTTCTTTTTTAATTTTTTTATCTTTATTTTTTAGAGAGAGGGAGACAGAGAGAATGCAAGTTGGAAAGGGGCAGAGAGAGAGGGAGACACAGAATCTGAAACAGGCTCCAGGCTCTGGGCTGTCAGCACAGAGCCCGAGGCAGGGCTCGAACTCCAGAACTGCGAGATCATGACCTGAGCAAAGTCGGCCGCTTAACCGACTGAGCCCCCCAGGTGCCCCCCTCACCTCCCACTCTTAGCCACCTGGCATCACTCTCCGGGCCACATACTGGCGCCTCAGACCTGATGGCGGGTGTGAACGCTCTGGTTTTGACCTGGGACATGAAACTACATGGGGTGGGTGGCAGGGGAGGGGGGTGGCTTGGACCCAGTGGGGATGGTAAGAAGTGATTGGATTCTGGTACAGTTTGCAAGGACAGCCTGCAGGATTTGCAATGGATTGGATTGAGGAGTGAGAAAGAGACAGACATGTTATGGATTCCAGCTGGAACCGCGTAGCTTCCGTTTTGATGAGCTGTTTGCAATGCGCGTTTGGACGTCCACGCGGAGGTGCCCGGGAGGCAGTTGGACATTCAGGGATCAAGTTCAGACAAGAGGCGGTCGTAGAGATAAGCACCCAGGAGAGTCTTCGCCCCCCCACCCATCTCCTATCACCTGCCCCAGAGTCGTTCCTACCCATCCCAGGCCGGCAGCCCACAGGCTCCCCCGACTCTCCCAGGACGTTGTAACCCGTGGTGGGTTCATCTGAGAGTAAGGACTTCACGTGCCTTGTTTACCACTCCCCGGGGGGCCTGGCGCGCAAAGGGACCCCGACAAATGCTGGTCTGAATGAACGGGACGACCCAAAGAGGGGTTAAGAATTACCCAAGAACAAATGTTCCCAAACACATCCCTCCCCTTCCGGAGCCGGATAATGTTATCTTTTCCAGCAGGCGGCTCGGACCCCACCCTGTCCGGTCTCTGTCCGACTGACTTACAGCAAAGGAAGACACTCCGGAAAAAAGAGCCAGAGGGCTTATGACTGTTAAGGCAATCTACATAATAAAGAAACCAGGGGTGGGGAGAGAGCCGGAGAGAGTGCGGAAAGGGAGTTTATTTCTTTGTTTCAGAGACCTCCCTTAGGGGGTAGAGGACTTTAGGGTAGTATGTGAGAAGGAACAGGGTAAAGACAAAAGGGATATGAGAAATGTCGCTAGGGGAGAGAACTGGCCCCCTTCACACGTGGCTTTAAAAAACACAAACTAAGGGGGGGCGCCTGGGTGGCTCAGTCACGTGATTTCAGCTCAGGTCGGGCTCTGCACTCGCTGGGCACGGAGCCTGCTTTGGATCCTCTGTCCCTCTGTTTGGCCCTCCCCCACTGGCTGGCCGTCCCGCTCGCTCACGCTCTCTCTCTCTCTCTCTCAAAAATAAGTTAACATTAAAAAACATAAAAAATAAAACACTTGTGTACTAAGAACAATTTAGCAGGAAGATAGCAATCATCAATGTAAGTTCACCTACGGTGCCTGGCTGGCTCTGTCGGTACAGCGTGTGACTCTTTGTCTCAGGGTTGTGAGTTCAAGCCCCACGTTAGACTAACAGATTAGTTTTAAGAAAACACACACACGCACACAGACACACACGCACACACACCTAATAACAGAGTATCAACATTCTGGAAAAAAGAAAAAAAAATCAGGAAACAAAAATGGATAAAACTGAAGGGAGAAACAGATAAATCCAGGTTATTAGTAGGAGATATTAACAACCCTCTCTCAGTGATTGATAAAAATCTGAGTTAAAAAAATCAGCAAAGTGACACCTGGGTGGCTCAGTCAGGTAAGTGTCTGACTCGGGCTCAGGTCACGATCTCGAGGTTTGTGAGTTCGAGCCCCGCATCGGGCTCTGTGCTGACAGCTCAGAGCCTGGAGCCTGCTTCAGATTCTGTGTCTCGCTCTCTTGCTGTCCTTCCCCTGCTCGTGCTCTGCCCCTCTCTCTCTCTCTCAAAAATAAGCATTACATTTTTTAAAAAAAATAAAATAAAATCAGCAAAAATGTACAAAAATCTAACCCGCATTTGCCAAAAACACTAACCAACCTCAGCTTGACCTAATTGACACTGACAGAACGCTATACCCAACAACTGCAAAATTTAAACAGTTTTCAAGTATACATCCAAGTTTATCAAAAACAGACCATTTGCTGGACGATAAAATAAGTCTGGATTCATTTTAGAGTCTTGCAATCTTACATTGTTCCAATTTTAGTATGTGTACTGCCAAAGCGAGCATGAGTGTTGAAATCTTATACACTGTATTCTCTGACCACAGGGACTTGATAACAGAGCAATAACAATAAACTATCTAGAAAATCCCAAGGGGATAACATGCCTTTATTAAAGGCAAGTTCTTTATTAAAGAGCCCATGGGTCAAAGAAGAAATCACAAAGGAAAACAGAAAATACCAGACTGAATGATAATGGAGACACGTCCAGTTCAAATCTGGGGGAGCATCCAAAGCTGTGCTCATAGGGAAATTGATAGCCCTAAATGAATATATGGCGGGGGGGGCGGGGAACAGGGCCCAACATTAATGACTCAAGAGACTACCCTTAAAAGCCACAGATGTGGGGCCACCTGGGTGGCTCCGTCAGTTGAGCGTCTGACTTCGGCTAAGGTCATGATCTCGCTGTTCCCGAGTTCAAGCCCCGCGTTGGGCTCTGCGTTGACAGCTCAGAGCCTGGAGCCTGCTTTGGCTTCTGTGTCATCCTCTCTGTTTCTGCCCTTCCCCTGCTCACACTCTGTGTCTCTCTCAAAAATAAAT
Source organism: Panthera tigris (assembly GCF_018350195.1). NCBI lineage: Eukaryota > Metazoa > Chordata > Mammalia > Carnivora > Felidae > Panthera > Panthera tigris. Next base: position 26,083,534 of record NC_056671.1, read on the forward strand.
AGACATTAAAAAAAAAAAAAAAAAGAAGCTACAGATGTGGAGAATAAAGTAAACCCAAAGTAAATAGAAGCAAGGAAATACTGAAGAGAAGAGTAAAGCTGAATGAAGGAAGACGCAGGCAAATGATCAAGGGCACCAACCAAGCAAAAGACCGGTTCTTTGAAAGGATTAATAACGTCGGAAAGCACAAGATAACACTAGACCTTCTTTTTTATTACTTTTTGTTTTTCGTGCTGACTGTGCATGAACTGGCTCACATGGGTGCTGGGCTCACACGGGGCACAGGGGGAGGCAGAGGAGAGGGCACGGAAAGACCGCCACAGCCCCTCCGTCCAGACAAGCACGCGTTGGCTCCTCAGCGCCGGTCCCCCCCTGCTCACTGCTGGATCCTGCGGACGCTTTGCACCAGGAAGGTCTGGGCGTGCGAGCCCCACTCTCGGAAATGCTTGTAGTCGCCCGAGTGGTGATCACACTCCAGCACATACTGAAAGCCTCGGTAGCCGGGAAACTGGGAGCAAACCCAGCTGGGAAAGGGAAGAGGCAGACGGTTACCCTAGAGAGGCATCAGCGAGGTGAGCACACGGGGGACGAAGGGACTCGCTACAGACACATTTCAGCCATCCTGGCCTCCCTTCAGTGCCCGGAATGTGCCCTGCTCCCCCCACTACTGGGCCTTTGATCATGCTGTTCCCTCTGCCAAGAACACCATTCCAGCCATTCTTTGCCTGGCCCCCCACCAAGTTGTATTTATCCTCTGGGTCTCAGCTTGTTCTGAGGACTTGCTTTCCAAATCAGGCCACAGTCCGTTATGGGTCCTGGGTAGTTCTTGTATAATTAGACAATTATCAGATTATTTGTAAAATGTCAGCCTCCTCCACCAGCAGGTGAGCTCCTAGGTGTAGGGGTGTGTGTGCCTCGTTCATTGGGATTTCTGATTCCTAGTGCAATGCCTAGCACAGAGGAGGGGCTAATAACTATGGAGGGAGGGAGGAAGGGAGGGAAGGAAGGAAGGAAGGAAGGAAGGAAGGAAGGAAGGAAGGAGAAAAGGAGGGAATCCTATTCCTTTCCCTCCTTCCTTAGCCAGAAGCCCTTCCAAGGAAACGGGCTACGTTGTTTCAATTCATCGACCCCTACATTGTTCAGGACCGGTCAAGACTCGGTGTCTCACTTTCTGAGCTTCTCTTTCTTCTTTGGCAAGAGAGAAGTGGACCCAAGAACCACAAGAGGTTCATCCCACTCACAACAAGATCCTCTGACGCTTCCTGAGAAAACTTAAAACCAAAAACCAAAACCAAACAAACAAAAGCCCTCCCACCTTCACCCCTGCCAAGAGCCAAAGGGCGCCTAGAAGGGGGCGGTATCGTCCTCCCCAAGTGAAGACCTCACATGTCAGGCCTCACCTGCCAGCCCCTGCGGGAAAGGGTGGGAAGGGTCAGTCCGTCCTGGGCTAGATTTGGTCACCCAGCTGCTGCTGACGTGGAACACGGTGCTTGAGCCACACCTTTTTCTTTATGGCTGGACATCCCTTCTCTCCTCTTCTGGGGAGAGACCTCTGCCACCCTATGCTACCTCCCAGTCAACGTGGGAAAATGCTCATTTGGTGAAGAGCATGTGACCCTTCCTAGCCAGTTAGACCACCCACTTCCTGCAGCATGACGATTGGTTCAGAGTCGAGCACATGACCCAAATCGGCCCAATGAGAGCCTTTCTGAGAACGTTGGGTGGAATCACTGAGAAAGAGGCGCCCTTCCTGGGGCGGGCTGGGGTAAGAAGCTTCACTGTTGTCTTTGCATGGAGAGAGCTTGCCTGAGATTATAGCCCCAGTAAGACAGACAGAACAGGAAAGAGAGAGCCCTGCTGTAGCACCTGGATCCAGCCATGCCTGAAGCTAGTTACAAGGGTCAATAAATATCCTTTGGGAATAATGTCAGGTTGATACGGGAATCTACCACTTGCAACCCCACAAATTCCGCCTGATACCTCCCTGTGCCTGAGTGTCCTCCTCCGGATTGTGAGCGTCAGAGCCCCAAAGTCCCCAGCACACAGTTTTCACAAGAGGTGTCCCTGTCCCACCCAACAGCCTCTCCTTCCCCGCCAGGCAGAGCCTTGGATTCACTTACGCCCCCGAGTGGACATGGAAGGAGCCCACTTCATTGCCATCCCAGCCCATGGCCTGGAGGGAGGGGTAGTCATCGCTCAGCTCGCCTTTCCTGCCCAGAAAGTTCTCTTGCTCGAAGATGGTCAGCCTCGAGTCACGATGGTTCTGTAGGCAAGGGAAACTGTCAGGCCACCAGACACCCAGCTGAGAACCAAGGAGCCCCTGCTAAGCCCCTGCCCTTGATCCCCAACCCCATCAGCCTTCCTTGCAAACCTTTTGGAAGGGCAGTAAGGCAGCAAGCACCAGAAACCTTACAAGGGTATAGCATTTGCCTTTCCAGAAATGTACACAAAGAAAAAGAAAGGAAGGAAAGGAACGGAAAGAAGGAAAGAGAAAGAAAGAAAGAAAGAAAGAAAGAAAGAAAGAAAGAAAGAAAAGAAGGAAGGAAGGAAGGAAGGAAGGAAGGAAGGAAGGAAGGGATGATGGAGGGAGGAAAGGAAAAGAAAGAAAGAAAGAAAGAAAGAAAGAAAGAAAGAAAGAAAGAGAGGGAGGAAAGGAAAAGAAAAGAAAGAAAGAAAGAGAAAGAAATGGAGGGAGGAAGGAAAGGAAAGGAAAGAAAGAATGAAAGAAAGAAAGAAAGAAAGAAAGAGATGGAGGAAGGAAAGGAAAGAAAGAAAAAAACGAAAGGAAGAGATAGAGGAAGGAAAGGAAAGGAAAGGGAAGGGAAGGGAAGGGAAGGGAAGGAAAGGAAAGGAAAGGAAAGGAAAGGAAAGGAAAGGAAAGGAAAGGAAAGGAAAAGAAAAGAGAAAAAGAAGGATCAACCTGAATATCCCACTAGGGGATCCGGTGGTAGACGGAGGTAAGAAGAGGACTGTTGAGATCTGGGTTCAAATCCTGACTCTCCATGTACCAGCTTGGACATGGCACACAACGTTTCTCCCCTTTTGCCATACCCCTAAAATGAAGCTAATCACCTTTCCTTGTCAGGTTCGTTTGGAGGGCAAAATGAAATCGGAAGCTGTAAACTGTGTGAAATCAGGGATGGCATCTGTCACAGTCCACCATGGGTCCCTATATCGGCACAGCGCCTGGGCCATTGTGGAGTAAATACATGAGCGAATGAGTTTACTCACACCCTGAGACACTAGGGAGCCATGAACAGCGATGCTGTCAAAGAGATTTCATCACCCAGGAGGATGACTGTGATGTATTTGCCCAGGGAGAAAAGCTGGCTTCCAAGCCTGACGTTCGTTGTGTTTCCATCTTTATAACAAAGTTACGAGTGGGCCTAGATACAGAGATATAGACGATATAGGTGTATAGATACAGACACAGATGTCAGTATCGATTGGGACAGGCAGAATCTGTGGGTAACAAACAAGACCAAAGGAAGTCTCCAGCACCTTTACGACCGGGCTTCTGTCTCAGAGGTGTGGAGATGAGAGACTTTTCTTACTCTGCCATATCAGGTGTTTTCCTGAACTCTGGACGATCAATGATTTTTAAATTAATAAAAGCTGCCTTTGGAGAAAAACAATACACCTTTTCGAGCTTCGGCTGTTTGGTCTGTAAGATGGGGATAACAGTGCCCACCTCCACCCCCGACTCCATAAACAGTAGCTAAAGCATACAATCAGGAACACTGGTAAGGAATCAGGAGCAAGAAATAGAACCTTCCTCACCATCTTATCTGCCAGTATCCCCGAGTCATGAAAAGAGGGGCACCAAACACGCAGGGGCTCAAATCTTAACCAAAGTCGCCAAGGGCACAACATTTGCACCTGTCTCTGTCCAGATGTTACCCATTCTTCTTCCCCACGAAGTGGCCCCACTTCCAGATGAAGAAACTGAGGCTCAGAGAAGGGAGGGAAGCCTTGTCACACGTAAGTGACAGGAAGATGGGGGTGCCTGGGTGGCTCAGTGGGTTAAGCGTCCAATTTTGGCTCAGGTCATGATCTCACAGTCAGTGAGTTTGAGCCCCGTGTTGGGTTCTGTGCTGACAGCTCGGAGCCTGGAGCCTGCTTCGGATTCGGTGTCTCCCTCTCTCTCTGCCCCTCTCCCACTTATGCTCTCTCTCTCTCTCTCTCTCTCTCTCTCTCTCTCTCTCTCTCTCTCAAAAATAAATAAACGTTAAAAAAATTTTTTTTAAGTGACAAGAGGATGTGAACTCTGGCGTATTCTGTTCCCAAGTCCCCACTGGGACAAGGTGGTGGCGGGACTCACAGCGCAGGTCACCGGTCGGAAGGAGGTGAGCCTGTCGGCTGGGTAGGCAGTGTTGCCGCTCCAGGCATCCCAGGACGGGTACTCGCCCCGCTCCAGCACATACTGCTGCCCTTGGAAGCCAGCGTGCTCGTAGCCTACCCACCTGCAGGCAGAGGGTAGAGAGAGCAGGAGGTAAGAGACCATTCGTCCCAATGCAAGATCAGCGGTTATCATTTAGGAGCATCGAACAACGTCTAAAGGCATTTTTAGTTGTCACGCTGGGAGGAGGGAGGAGAGGGTGTCTGCAGGGAGAGGCTAGACATGCTGCGACACATCCCGAACGCAGAGGTCAGCCCCCATAACACAAGTATCTGGCTCCGGACATCCACTGTGCTCAGGTGAAGAAACCTAGTCCAGACCCTGTAGTCCACTGCCTTGCTGTGTGTCCCTCGGGTGGGGGAACTGCTCTGTGCCGGTGCCTGGCCATCTTGCATGCGGTCCTCTGGGCCGTGGAGACACGGCTTGATCACAGGCTGACCTAAGCCTTGGTGGGATTCCTTGTGATCCTCCAGGAACGCGGGGAGACAGGCAGTCTTGTGAGGAGCGGCCAAGGACCATTCCCACCCACCTCCCTTTCTTGAGAAGGCTTCCATGAGACGATTACTCTCGGGGTCCCTTGACACATGGGACTGTCCACCGCCCTCCACCCTGCAGAGTCTAGCAGCGAGCCCCAGCCGAAGCGTGGAGCGGCTCCCCAACAGCGGGGCGCCCACCACACTTGCTGTCACCCGGCCCCTTCTGGCGTCATCCGGTGGGACCTGAGACGCGGCAGCCACCATGAGGCCCTTGCTTTCGCTGTCTGCATAAGAAACAAGCTGTCGCATGTAAGTAATGAACCTGAGGTTATTGTCTCCCCACCCCCCCCGGCAAAGCCTAGCAGTTTGCTGGACACAGCCCTGGACAGGTCGCTGCTCCCATCTGACCCTCAGTTCCCCATCTGTACAAAGCAGAAGCTAGAAGAGTGTTTCCCCGGGTGTGAGGTGCATAAATACCCCAGATAACCTCCGTGGCACTCACGGGCATAGTCTAAAGTGACTCCGAATCACTTAGAACCTTGTTCTCCTTTCAAGCTACTTCCCAAACTTTTAGAAACTTCCATCTACTCTCGTAGCCACTAGCCCCAAGTAGCTAATTAAATTCACACTTCTATTAAGTTAAATTAAAATTTTGGTTTTGGGGACACCTGGGTGGCTCAGTCGGTTAAGTGTCTGACTTCAGCTCAGGTCACGATCTCACGGTCCATGAGTTTGAGCCCCGCGTCAGGCTCTGTGCTGACAGCTCAGAGCCCGGAGCCTGCTTCAGATTCTGTGTCTCCCTCTCTCTCTGCCCCTCCCCCGTCGCACCCTGTCTCTCAACAATGAATAAATGTTAAAAAATTTTTTTCAGTCCTTTAGTCGCACTGGCTCCAAATAAGTTCCCAATGGCCATATGTGGCTTTCAATTTACACAAAAGAGGGACATTTCAGACCCAACACTTGGTTCGAAAGATCTGCCCCTACAGGGCTGCCTCATCCAGTGGGCAGGCTCTGAATGAACGTTGCCTTCTGCATTTGGGCAGTGCACAACCTGCTTAACCTTATACCACTCCCCAGCACTTCAAACCCAAGGAAGGCACACCGGTACCGTTAGAGTCTGGGAAGTTAAGGCCTAGAACATTCCTTTCTAGATCCCTTCCTGTCCGCCCCCATCCCAACTCAGATCCGCGCCCTCCCCCCCCCCACCCCCAGCCCAGACTCACGCTCCACTCAGCACTTTCAAAGATCGCACAGTCTCAAAGCCAAGCTCCAGCACACTGGGGCACTCTGCCGTAAACTCATGCCTCCGGCCCTGGAAGCCCTCTTCATCCCACACCACGATCTGTGACAGAGGGAAAAGGTGAAGACCAGCCTCAATCAGAGTCCGGTGGGGGGTGAGGGATTAGGACCTCACCCCAGGACTAGGGGGCGGGGGCGGGGGCGGGGCAGGGATCGCAAACTCAGATGTCTCCGGGAGCCAGGTGGGTGAAGAGGGCGAGGGCCGCACCCTGGAAAGCACAGACCCCGCCAAGGGGTGGTCTCAGCTCAGTGCCACCTGTTTTTTGCCACCTGGAGATGCCGGCCAGATTTTCCAGTGTCTCAAGACCATCACTGTATCTGGACTCTTCTGTGGACCCTCTAGGTTTTTAAAGGCTGATGATAAATTTGGAAACAAACGCATTTTAACACAGAGGAGGCCGAAGAAACCGTGCCCAGAGACTGTGTGCAGTCACCTGTTTGCCACTGTGTAACGGTTAAATCTGGGGGCCAGAAGACCCAAGTGCGAATCGAGACCCCTGTGTGTAACCTTGGGCCAGCCCGTTCCCCTCTTTGGGCCTTGATAGCATGCTCTACAAAATGGGCTCTCATAACATGCCCCCAGCGTGAGGTGGGGATTCAGGGGAGGAGGACCGAGGGGGTCGCCCATCTCTGCGGCCCCACCCCCACTCCTCAGCACCCCGTGGGTCTGCCTACCTTCCAATGTCCTGTGGTTTTGGTGCACTGCAGGGTCATGTTGCCAGCTTCCTAGGCAAGAGAAGAACATGATAAGCTTCTGGCCCGCCCCTCCGCTGTCCCTCTGGATGCTAAAGTCCCGTTTGGGCAGGGTCGGGAGCCAGATGGCGTCCAGATGCGACGGGGCCCTCTCCTCTTCCCATCTGTGACTAACATCATCTCCCTTACTTCCATTCTACACACCATCTCACAACTCACCGTTCCGGGTCCCATTGCCTCTGAGCCCTGCTCGGTATTAATTTATCCGCTCACTATGGGAAATTCTCCGCGGCTGCCAGTGGGATGCATCACTCCAGCAAATGCCAGCGTGCTAAGTTTGAGAGAGCCCCCTCCCCGCAAGAGGACACCTGACCCAAAGAGGCGACTCTCACGGTGGCCACTGAGGCAACGGGACTGTAGGAATAATTCTGCTTTTAAATGAAGGTAGTAGGTATTGGCCGTGATGTCTGGGGCCTGACCTTGGCTAAGGTGAGGATGACCTTCAGCATGGCACAGTGACATCCCCAGGATGGGAGACCTGGCCTCCCCACCTCCCACAGTGCTCGCTCGGAACGTGGATCCCACCCTTTCTCCAAGCCCGGGACTTACCAAGACGGACCCAGAGAATATGCCAGAACATGCGGGGACCAGCCGAGGTCAGGCTCTTATAGGCAGGGAGGGGAGAGGGCCCCTGGGAGACAAAGCTCGGACTCAGCATGTGAGCCACCGAAACAAAAGCCAGTCCTGGCTGAAGTCCCAACTGAGAGGGGTCAGCAGCGTTGGCTGTAGCTGGAAGGGAGAGGGTCAGGTGGCCTCCCTCAGGGATCAGCCATGAAGAAGAGAAGAAGGGGAAGTTCTACCTTAATCAGCTCCATGAGACTCCTGATTGGAGCCGGAGAATGAGCACTGGACAAGGAGTCCAAAACCCTCACCCTTCCTAGCCGTGTGACCTGGGGCGGGTCATTTCGCCTCCATTTCTGCCTATAAAACGGGACAAGAATAAACTATATCACGGGGTTGTTGTGAGGTTATGTAACATGCCTACCACAGGGAAAACGTTCATCAAATGTCTGTACATTGCCTCCTCCCCCACCCCCCTCCTCTTCCAGTAGGGGTAATCAGGGAAGGCTTCATGTCAGAGGTGGCATTTAGCAAGACTCTGAAGGCAGGCACGAGACTCTGAAGGGTGAGGAGGATGTATACAAAGTGAGCTTCAGGGAATGCTTTTTCTAAGCAAAAGTGTAGAGGTGGGAACTTGGGAGCATATGTGCGAGGAAGAGCCAGTAGCCCAATTGAGCTGGAGTTCCAGGACCCTGAAAGAGGGAGCCCGGCACGAAGGCAGGCAGGGGCCAAGATCTCCAGGACCCACAGAGTTCAAAGAGGAGTCCAGATGGTTCTGTAGGCAGAATAAAGGAGCTGGTGGGTGTGAACGCTGCTGTGCAAATAAACCTGTCAGATATCCGGCGGGGGGGGGGGGAGGGGGTAAGATTTGCTTTGGGTAACCCGTCCCCACACTCCCACCCTCTGAGGGCTGACCCAAGAGGGGCCACTGACAGCGGAGAACAAGTGTGGCTGGAAACCAGATGGCTCTGGGTGAAATCCAGCCCTGCCTCTTAACATCTGGGTGACCTGGAGGATGTCTGATCTCAAGTTCATGGCCTACAAAATGGCAACATTAGCTCCCTCCAGGGCTGGTTAGAGGCAGCCTTATCAAATGCGTGACTCTGATGAAGGGCTATCACGAAAGATAAAAGGCCAGGGACGCAACCTCTGCGGCCAAGCAGCCTGGGTCCGCACCTCCCTTTACGGGCTGGAAAACTTGAGCGTGTGGCTTAATCTCTCTGAGCCTCAGTTTCCCCGTGTACAAAATGGGTATGAAGAATAAATTGGGCTCAGCCTAAGAGATAGGGGTAGTGTGCAGATAAGTGTGATTACCCATGAACAACACTTGCCGCTCCTGAACTGAAACACAGAAAGTATTATGCACCTCCTCACTGTCATTATCATTGCTAATAATAAAGGTGATTACTATGAAGATACCCGTACCCCCGTGTTTATTGCAGTGTTATTCACAACAGCCAACACGTGGGGGAAACCCAAGTGTCCACCAACGGATGAACGGATCAAGATGTGGCGTATAAACATGGGTATGACTTAGCCATGAGCAAGAAGAAAGTTCTGCCATTTGCAATAGACAGAGAAAGACAAATACCGTATGATATCACTTATATAACATGAGATCTGCAAAAAAAAACCCCAAAAAAACCCTCATAGAAACAGAGAGTAAAGTGGTGTTCCAGGGCTTGGCCGGTGGGGGACACAGGGAGATGTTGTTCAAAGGGGGCAACCCCCCTTGTAAGATTAAGAAGTCTGGGGACCTAGCAAGGTGATTGTACCTAATGATATTCCATCACGTACTTGGACGTTGCTAAGAGAGTAGATCCTACCTGTTCTCAAGCACAAACAAAACAAACAAAGCAGCAACACACGCCCGTGCATCAAATCAATACACTGTGCACCTTATACTTACACAAAGTTATGTGCCAATTACAGCTCAATAAAGCTGCAAAAATGACTTCCTATTAAATAATTCTTCATGGGGGGGGGGCGCCTGGGCGGCTCAGTGGGTTAGACGCCCAACTCTTGATTTCAGCTCAGGTCATGCACGATCTCAAGGTTCGTAGGTTCGAGCCCCAAGTCAGGCTCTGCCCTGACAAGGCGGAACCTGCTTGGGATTCTTTCTCCCTTCCTCTCTCTCTGCTCCTCCCCTGCTCGTGCGCTCTGTCTCAAAATAAATAAATAAACTTTGACACACACACACACACACACATATATATATATCACTATATACATGAACATATATATATATATATATATATATATATATGAAGAATTCTTCATGGAAAAGCAGGAGTACAATGCTTTCAAGAGCCTGGGTTGAAGAATTAAAAAGAAGTAACTCCCAACTCCATTTCATGGATGAGCTCCCAGGCTGAGAACGGAGAAAAGGATTTGCCTTGGTTTCCTCATCTGTAAACAGATGCATCCCAGAGACAGCCCCTCATAGTGAGGCTTGCGGGACCCAAGTCAGTGAAAAGGCTCAGGGTGTAGCCACCCAGCATGGGGGGCCATCCCCTACCTCTACCCCCACTCTTTGGCAGGGGGCCCATTGCCACGAGGGAGCATGGAACTCTCCCAGACAGCCTGGCCTTGAAGCCCAGACCTGTGGGTGGTTCCCCCCGCCCCCCGCCCCAGCCGCAGGCATCTTGGCCCCTGTTCCAGTGGCTGCCCCATCTTGTGGTTCCTGCCCCCCCTCCTAGGCCTTGGCCGAGGATGAAAGGCTGAGAGAGAGGCTGGGAAGTGAGGGGACGTTGGGTGGGGGGGGGGTGGAGGGGCAGCCGGCAGAGCTGGCCCCAAGCCAGCGTGATCTCCAGGCGGAGCTGAGTTCCGTGGGGCCTGGGTCCCTGGACCCCCCACACAGGGGGCAGGAACCCATGCTGTCACCACTACCTGGGGCCAGGGGGCCAGGCTGCGGGCTGACCCAGCTCAGTAGTCCCCCCCCCCCCAGCAGTACATGTGTTCACCCTCCGTGACCTTGGGGAAGTCACCCGTTCCGGCTGGGCCTCAGTCTCCCCGTTTGCAAAAGGAAGGAATTGGAAGATGTGACTTCTGGTGTCTGTTCCGTTTTTCTGAGTTTTTCTTGCTCTCTTTTGCCTTCTGTCTCTTCCCCTGCACCGTCCGTCTCCCCCACTGCTGCTCTGCATTTCTGTCTCCGTCTCTCTCTGTGCCTCTCCACGTCTCCCAGCCAGTCACCCTGGTTCTCTCCCTCACCCTGGTTCCCCCATTTCCCCCTGTGCCCCAGCTTGCATCATGAGCCATTGGTGGGACCATTTAGTCCCCCCCAAATTGACTGGGGGTGCCTCTGTGCCAGTGCTGGGATCCAGCAGAGGACAAGAAGGGAGTGGGGTTCGGGGCTTCCCCAAGGAAGCTTCCAGATGGCAGTCGTGTTCCTGGCCACCAGCTCTGTCCCCGGGGTCAGCTTAGGGCAGGGGGGGCAGCGGGGGGACTTCTACAGGCAGGTCACGGAAGAGTGGAGGAAGAATCTGGGCTCAATGTGGATAGAGGAACAGGACTCAGGCTTTGAACCTTCAACAGGCCTGAGCACAGCCTGACATCTATACTGAGGGCAGAAAGTCGGGCCAGAGCCGAGATCAGATGTCAGGAGAATGAAGCACACAGGCCCCCGGGGCAGCCGGTTTGGGCCGGTTCCTGCCTCCGACCTCTCTTTCAGAGAGCTGGGCTCATCTGTGAAATGGGCATTGAAAGTACCAGATAAGATGGGCTGCCCTGGGGCTTGACCAAGATGGCAGGAGTCGTGCTTTTGGCGGTGCGCTTAGGACACTGCAAACACTCAGTAGGCGGGGCTCTTGGGATCACACCCACATCTGCCTTTACAAAGCATTTTCGCACCTGCTATGCCCCCTGTCACCCAAGTATCCCACCCCCCCCTCCCGGGGCTCCTCTTTTCCCTGTCCCAGGACTGGCAGCCAGCGGGGACCCCATGGGCCCAGCACAGCTGGGTTTTTGGAGAAAGGCCTCCCGGTAGGGGCCAGGCACGGGGGCGAGGCAAAGTGGCAGCTGGCCAGGGTTTCTGCTGTGCGAGCTGGGCTCACAATGGAAACTGCTGCTCTCCACAGTAACCTAGGCGAGGTCGGGGCCCCAGGGGCCGCCCCCAGCCCAGAGCCTGCTGAGCCAGCTCCAGCTTTGTGTCACAGGGCATGGGCCCTGGTGTCTGCCAGACTATAAAATGGGGGGTCGGCCCCCAGTCACCCACTGCACCAGTCCGCCCGTCTGCCTGCCTGTCCTTTAGCAGGAAGTAGCAGGTCCCCAGGTAAGAGGGGACCCGGCAGCTGCCGAGAGCCCAAGGGGAGGGGAGGGGAGGGGAGAGGAGAGGAGAGGAGAGGAGAGGAGAGAAGAGGAGAGGAGGGAAGAGACAGAGGGAGGCAAAGAGAGCTGTAGCAGAAGAGAGAGAAAGGCGGAGTGAGAGAGAGAGGAGATAAAAATAAACAGAGAAGGACAGAGAGAAGGAGAGAGAGAGAGGGAGAGGGAGAGGGAGAGGGAGAGAGAGAGGGAGAGGGAGAGGGAGAGGGAGAGGGAGAGGGAGAGGGAGAGGGAGAGGGAGAGGGAGAGGGAGAGGGAGAGAGAGAGAGAGAGAGAGAGAACAGGAACATCTCCAGGAAGGAAGGACCCTGACTGCCAGCTCAGGGGAATGTTGATTCCCAGAGTGACATGGGGGTTGTGAGGGATGTAAGCAAGAGCCTGGAAGTCACAGATGTGGCCCAGATGTCTGGCCTGCCCAGAGTGGGCAGAGCACGGCAGAGAAACGACAACCCTCCTGGGGGAAGTAGAGGGGAGGGTCTACTTGTCCCAATTAGCTCTTTCTTACCCAAAGCCTTCAGGAACCATCCAGGGACCGGAGGGCCTTAATCTGTACTGGCAGGGGGTCCTCAGATCCCCAGAAATTGTCTCCAAAATGAAAGGGGGGCAATCACAGGGCGTTCTTCAAACACTCAAAGGCGCCCGTGACCCCAAAGCACTGAGGAGCCACAGGCATTGACCAAAGCCCTCTCCAGCCAGCGCCTACTACACTCGACCCACTCTCTCGGCTCCCTCCATTATGCCCCAGTCCCGGGCCCGTGTCTGCACCCACACACCCTTGGCGGCCAATGCCAGAGGCAGCAGGTCAACCCGGGAAGAGGTCAAGAATCCGCAGGCATTCATTCCCGGAACAGGTGTTGGTTGAGAATCTACGGCCGATGCCGCTGGGGACGGTGGGGTGGGCTCATCAGAATAAGGAAAGAGCAGAGCAGGTAATAACCCGGCGGCTGGGTCCATCTGCTTGAGGTGAGATTTGAGCCCTACCTCTTAGCAGCCGTGTGTGCTGGGGCGGGTCACTCCCCTCTCTGAGCTCAGAGGGGATGCCATGGCCCCCACTGAACCCACCGCACTGGCTCAGCATTCAGGATCACAAATGCTGGTGACGTGCGCGGGGTACCCCAAGGACCCCCAGATGGGACATCTTGTTATGAATCTGGGGAGGCGAACTGAATGGAACCAGCAGAGAAGCCTGATGAGCGGCGTGCCAGGTGGTGGGGGGCGGGGGGGGGCGGCAGGTGGCAGGAGGCCTGGGGGAAGGCACACCAAGAAAAAGCGGTCCCCAGGCAGGGGACTTAGAATGAGAGAGAGAGAGCGCACAAATGAGTTCAGAGAGGGCTGCGAACATCTTGGGGCCAGTTGGGGGGGAGGGGAATGCGAGGCTGGGACACAGCTTAAGGGCGCCATCCCTGAGTGACCCAGGCCAAAGGTTCCTTTGCAGAGGTTTGCAGGTGGGGACCATGTCTCAGGCTGTGAAGGCCTCAGCTACAGCGGCAGCGAACACAGGGCCTGATGGGAAGGGGAAAGGGGCCCCAGCGGCAGGACCGGCCCCCAGCCCCGGCCCCGCCCTGGCCCCCGCATCCGTGCCAACGACAAAAGCGGGGGACCTGCCTCTGGGCAACTACAAGGTAAGCACTCCGGGGAGCAGTGGCTGGGCTCCACCCCTGCATTTCCTCTCCCTCCTCCCCTCTCCCCTCCTCTTTCCCTCCCCCTCCCTCCTCCCCCCTCCCCCCCCTCGGAGTTTTGAGAAAGGAAGGAGGGGCAGAGGTGGGCTGGCTTAGCAGCAGGAACCACCCGCCCCCTGGGAGGTACTCTAGGAGCTGCAGGTGGCCTCAGCCCCTCCGGAAAATTCTTCGAGGCACTGAGGTCTGAAAGGGCTTCCGTAGAGCTCAACATCTAGCCTCTCCGGTTGGGGTGGGTTTAGGTTTCAAACTGGGGTGCACAGAACTGGGTTCACTACGTGCTCTCTCATGTGGTCCGCATGTGGCTGGCTTTTGTCATGCAGTTCGTTCTTTTTGATATTATTTTTTTAACGTTTTTATTCATCTTTGAGAGGAGAGAGAGACAGGGTGTGAAGGGGGGAGGGACAGAGAGAGGGAGACACAGAATCCAGAGCAGGCTCCAGGCTCTGAGCTGTCAGCACAGAACCCGATGCGGGGCTCGCACTCACGAGCTGTGACATCATGACCTGAGCCGAAGTCAGACTCCTAACCGACTGAGCCACCCAGGTACCCCTGCCTCCCTGCATTTTTATGCATTATGCCATTAAAAGAAATTCCTGTGTTTGTATTTTATGTGGTGTTAACTTCTAGAATGATGCTGTATGCAATCATTTGGGTTTTTCCCTTTTCTTTCCACCCACTCCCACGAGATCCAGAATAGTCAGCCACATTGCTGTGTGTTTCTATGGGTCACTCATTTGGGCTGCTGATGTGTCACAGTGGGACCGTCACTCCTGAAGACCATATTTGGGTGGCTGCTGGCTTTTCTCTGGCGAAAAGTGTGGCCGGGTCGTTCTTGTCCGTGTCTCCTGAGGCCCACGTGCCAGAGTTCCTCTGGGGAGGGCAAGTGGAGGCGTGCACGTGCTGGGTCAAGGGTGTGTGCACCTCCTCCTTGTGTAGCTGGGGAAACTGAGGCTCAGAGAAGGAGGACACTTGCCTCAGGTCAAGTGAACGACGAGGTTTTCCCAGCTCAGGACAACAAAATGCTGGAGGCCCAGTGAAGGGAGGGATTAGCCCAAGTTCAGCACAGAGGCCCCTACGCTGAGGCAGGTGAACTGGCAAGTGCTTTCTGAGCGTTAGCTCCATGACAGGCGCTGAGGCTGAGGCTGAGGCTGCGGGTGCACAACCAGATCAACCCCACACCCTGCCCTGGAGGAGCCTTTGGTCTTTGGAGGTTGAATAAAGGGGAGGGCGTGCGCAGAGAGAAGCCAGGAAGCAAAGCAGCAGGGACCGTGTTGGTTGTGCTGATAATGGGTTAAGCACAGTGCAGGGTCACTCAACCAAGCCCACATGGGGCAAGTGTATCAGGGAAGGCTTCCTGGAGGAGGTGACATCTGAGCCTAGAGCAGGACAGGGACCATGGATGAGCTCCAGGATGGGGACGTATATTGCAGAGGGCATTCCAGGCAGAAGGAACAGCACCGAGGCGGGAAGGAAGAGCCATCAATTCCTAAAGATGGTGCAGAGATGCTCAGTCCAGAAGTGTAAGGAAGGGAGGACAGGATAGTTGCACAGAATCTGGCTCGTGGCCCACTCTCCTATGATCCGTGTGGGTCTGCTCTTACTTATATAGATACTTAATGAAGTTTTGACCTGGGGGGTGTACCTCCCCCCTCACTCCGTACCCTTTTCCGCCCCCCCCGCCCCGGGGATGGGGGTTCCCTCCTGCAGCTGGTGGTCTTTGAGCAGGAGAACTTCCAGGGCCGGCGTGTGGAATTCTCTGGGGAGTGCTTGAACCTGGGAGACCGTGGCTTCGACCGAGTGCGCAGCCTCATTGTCATCTCGGGACCGTGAGTGTTGGCGGGGGGGAGGGCACTCCCAGGGCCACAGTAGAATAATAATAATGAAACACAGTAGCTGCCATTTCGCGAGGGGGCGGTATTATCCCCCTTCCCATTCTACAGATGAAGAAACTGAGGTTCAGAGAGATGATTTAAGTCACGATTCTGGGGGAGAAACGCTTTTTCTCTATAGAAGGAGCGAACCCTGCTTCTCCCACTGCCTCCCTCCTGGGCCTCAGGCAGCCTTACGAGAAACAGTCAGCATCCACTGAGCACACACTAGGTGCTGGACACCGACTGAGGGCTTTACCTAGATGATTGCTACATGAGGCATGGGCTGTTCTTTTTTTTTTTTTTAATGTTTTATTTATTTTTGTGAGAGAGAAAGACAGCGCGAGTGGGGGAGGGGCAGAGAGAGAGGGAGACACAGAATCCGAGGCAGGCTCCGGGCTCGGAGCTGTCAGCACGGAGCCCGACGCGGGGGGCTCAGACTCAGGAGCCGAGAGATCATGCATGACCTGAGCCAAAGTCGGACGCTTAACCGACTGAGCACCCAGGCGCCCCAAGGCAGGCGCTTTTCTCAGAGGCTCAGAGGGGTTAGGTCCCTTGGCCAAAGTCAAGCAGCGGTAAATGGCAGCTCCTGGATTCAACTCAGGTCAGTTTCATCCAGTGTTTTCATCACTTACTCCACTGCCTGCCCCTGGCTCTCCGGGCCTCTCTGGGCCTTAGTGACCCCCATGGAAAGCCTGGTGGATGCAGTGGCTATACCGGCTCCAAGCCCTGCTGAGGTCAGAGTGCAGGACAGGACCCACGTGGCTGCTTTGCCTCTTGTCCCACCAGCCCCCCCATCCCCCAAGGGGTGGGGTCAGCCTGTATACCCAGCATCGTGGGACTGCAGTACAAAAGGGCAGAGATGGGCTTTGAGGTCAGTCAGGCCTGAGTTGAAGTCCCACCTCCCCCATTCACCTGTACCGTCTCCAAACCTCAGTTTTCTCATCTCTGAAATGGAGAGAGTAATGGTCCCCACTCCCTCCATTGAATTATGCTGAAGCCTAAAAGAGCTAAGGCAGCCTGGCACTTCGTGCCTGCCCAAACATAGCGGGTGACAGTGACGACTGCTTCCCCTCCCCATTGCCCTGTGAGTGTAGCGAAATTCAGCGAAGGAGGTGCACTTCTACCTCCTGCCCCACCCCCACCCCTGGTGTGGTCAACACGGCCTCAGCCCCACCCTCAGACCCGAAGCCCAGCTGGGAACAGAAGCTACGGATGTGGCCAATTTGGGTTTTCGGGCTTTTTTTGGTGACAGTGACTCAAACCCAGAGTATTTCTCCTCCAACAAGGATGCAGCTGGTCTTCGGCTGTGCCCGACGGGGAGAGGAGAGGGGCTGTGGTCCAGCGTCCTGAGTCTGTGTCAGGACAGGCAGGGCGGTGGGAAAGGCGGTGGTAGAGGGTGAGGCGGGCGGGGGAAGGAGAGGAGGGGTGTGCCCTCAGCACAGGGGTGGGGAGAGAGGGGCATGCCTGCCTGAAACCTAGGAGCCTTCACCCTGACACCTGACACCATGCCGGGACCTTAGACGGTGACTGGGCCCCTCTGAGCCTCAGTTTCCATATCTGTAACTTAATATCCCTGCCCTACTTCTCTCCTTTCTCGTAAGGCTCCAGTGAGCCACAGGAGATGAGAAAAGATTGAAACAAATATATACGAGTCCTCATTCTTATAACGGGTCCTCACTGGGTATTATGACTCCCAGAGCGGTGACAGGGAGAGTTTGCGGGCACAAAGTCTTTCCTGATCTCAGAGAATCCCTGAGGTCCAACGCCTGAGGTACAGACGGGCAGAGTGGCAAGTTACATCAGAATCTTTCCATCAGCTCAGACCTCCTGCAGCTTTGTTCTTTCTTTAATCATAAAAGATAGTATTTGTTGAGATTTCTCTGGGCTGGACTTGGTCCATGCATTCGTTTTTCGACCCTCACAGGTAGATGCGATCTCTCCTCTCCTCTACTGGGGCTTAATGAGTTTGAGTGATTTGCCTGAAGTCACGCAGCAGATAAATGATAAATTGGGATTAGAACTTAGGTCAGTTTCCAGAGTCTATGCTCTTAATTACTACATGGCACCATCTTCCAAGGCTTCCTCCTCATCCACCCAACCATCCATTCATCATCCATCTATCTATCCATTTATCCATCCATCTGTAGATCAGCCCATCCATCCATCCATCCATCCATCCATCCATCCATCCATCCATTTTCCACTTATTCAGCCATCTGCTCCCTCTATCCATCCATCCATCAATACATCTATCTATCCACCCAGCCATCTACCCTTGTATCCATCTACTTACCTATCCAGCCACCTATCCATCCATTCAACCATCCATCCATCCATCCATCCATCCATCCATCCATCCACCCTTTTCTCATCTCCTCTAGATCAAGCAGGCTGAGGCAGATTCCCCTCCGTTCTAGGACCATAACTGCATCTTTAATTCTGTCACTCCAGGGGGCATTGGCTCATTCCCCAGACAAGGACTTGAGGCTCCAGGGGCTCATAGTGTTTCAGTCCATGGTGGTAGCCCATCCCCTACATGCCTCCCTGTCTCCTTCTGAGGAAGATCCCAGAGAGGTGATACCGATGTCAGTGTCCCCTCTTATTCCCTGAGACTCCCCGAACACATACAGAGCAAAGGCCAAGGGATCCCTTAGCCTCAACTTTCCCATCTATGAAATGGGTCCCTTAGCCTCAACTTTTTCATCAACCTCCCCCAGAACCAGGGGATCCCTTCCACACAAGCGGACTTCCCATCCTTAATCAGGAGACGCTGGCAAAGCCAATAAAAGCCCTGTGTGACTTCGGGCTTGTAATCCTTTCTTGGAGAGGACTGAAAATCTTCCAATGCACTGTCACACTGAATTGTCAGAGGGGTCTGAGAAGGCGATGCTCCTACCACTGCCCCCATACCAATTACTGGGTGTCTTCCATATTCCAGACCAGTCCTCATCCAGCGTGTGATCTGGGCCCCTGTATCAGCGTGCCCCTTGCCCCTGTGCTACCAAGACTTTGATTTGTTTAGTATATTTCATTTCAAACGACCCTTTCGAACACAATTAAATATCTGTCTAAAGAACCTTGACATCCGTTTCACACATGGAAAGCTAGTATCACTCGCTGTAAGTAAAAGGTGAAGAGTCAACACGATGGACGTAAAGAAGGGCTGTTACACCGTTTGCTTGCTCAAGGCTCTGGGTGGATGGCTGTTCTTTCCTTATCACAGAGAGAGAGAGAGAGAGAGAGAGAGAGAGAGAGAGACTAGTGAGTGTCAAAGGTTCGTCAGCACCCAGCAGAGACTTTCCCCTAGCTGTGATCAGGTTTCAAGGGAAATGTCTTCTTATGTCTTATTTTACTCCAGGGTCTTGTAGTGCTTAAGTTGTGTGTGAATCCCACAACTGGGGAAACATTTTGCTCACATAATGACACACACTGTCTCATTGAATCCTCCACCAGCCTCCAGAAAATAGGCATGGTAGAGGAAGAAACCAAGGCTCAGAGAGGTAAAGCCACTTGCCCATGGTCACACAGCCTGTAAGTGACATAGCCTAGGCTCAAACCCAAGAGCTTCTGCTAACGGTCTCTCTCCTTCTTGCCTTTGCCCCTCCCGGCCCTCGTCATTCTGTCCATCCCTCCCACATCCAGCTGGGTCGCCTTTGAGCAGTCCAACTTCCGGGGGGAGATGTTCGTCCTGGAGAAGGGCGAGTACCCACGCTGGGACACGTGGTCGAGCAGCTACCGCAGCGACAGGCTCATGTCCTTCCGGCCTGTCAAGATGGTGAGTGGCTCCTGAGCCCGTCCTGGGGGGGTCAGTGGGGAGGCAGGAGCAAAGGTCAGGTCTGATTGCAAACAAGGCAATGGGGGACGAGCAAGGGAAAGAAGGAGGAAAGGCAGGCAGGGAGGGACGATGACCAAGGGCACTGGGCCCTGACGCTCATCGATTTATAAGGTGTTCCTGGTGTGCCCAGCCCCCTCTAGGAGCCCTGGACCAATGAGACATACGAAATATGGTTTTTCCTTCCCTGCCACTTTAGAGAGGAGACTCACTACCTTAGTTGTTGGAATGAGAGACTTCAGTGTCTCCCTTGCTTCTCTTTGTGGACTGTTTCTCATCCCTGACTCCACGTTAGACCCTCCTAAGAAGTTCTGACAATCCCAGTGCCTGTTCAAAACCTCCAAGGGGCAGGTTCAAGCCTGTGTGGTAGCTGAGAAGAGGGATGTCGTAGAAGGACACCTTGAACTTCACGATGATAGGACAACATACTGAAGTAGCTCCTTTATACTATTTAGCTGAGCTAAATAGTATCACTTAAGGAAGACTCAAAGCCAAGATCGCTGGTGCGATCCCCAAGAAAGACAGTTTTTCCAGAGTAGTGTTGGTTGCGATGCTGGAACCAGCCGTGTGTTCCGTCACCAGTGTCGATCTCCAAGGGTAACCAGCTTCTGCCTCCATGATGGGAGTTTTCCCGAAGAACTTCTATGACTCTCCGTGATCCCAGCTGTTTTGGCATTGCCCCAACATATTTCTCAGAATTGGGAGCTGACTTATCAGGCTGTAATGGGCCCCTGGTAAGAATTCATAGATGTATCTCTCAATCAACGGTCCTTAAAAGGCAATCTATGTCAACAAAGCTTGTTTGGAGGGTTGACCGGCCAGGGCGTTTCTCGTAGCCTCTAGAGCTTTGCTGCCCAATACCTTAAGGAGTAGCCACATGTGGCTGTTGAGTGCTTAACTCTTGACTAGTCTGAATGGAGGTGTGCTCTCAGTGTAACATACACAAACCAGGGTTTGACCACGTAGTACAAAGATAAAAATAAGAATATCACGATCTCATTACTATTGCTACACTGTTTGCATGTCGAAATTCTAATAGGTTGGACGTATTTGCTTAACTATATAGTCTATTACTAGGGGGGACAAATCCCAGTGCCTGCACCCCACCCCAGATCCATTGCATCCGAATCTCTGCGGCCGGGTCACGGGCACTGGTATCTTTCTCATGCCCACCAGGTAGGAGGTGTTGCCGGGGCTGAGAATACCAGACCCCTCTCCCCTCTCTATCTCGGCCACTGTCCTCGTGCGGGCCACCATGGTCTCTTCCTTGGGCAGCTCCCGCTCCCTCCCCGCCCGGTTCCCTGGCTCCTTCCCAGCCCACACTCCTGGGACATTAGATGGGTGTCCAACCTGACCTACCTCCCACTTACCATCATGCATTCAACCACTATCGGTTGACCTCTGTCTGCCAGGCTCCGTTGCAGGCTCTGGGTGCACAACTCTTCACGGGACAGGCCAGGCCCCTGCCCTCACAAGAGGCCGCTACTGAAAACCCAGTCACAGAAATCAGTCTATAATCACAAAGCACGTGGCACGCACCCCGGGCTAGGAGAGCAGGAGAGGTTAGTGGGGCTCTGCTGTGGGTGGTGGCAGCCGGCCAGGGGTGGTCGAGGAAGCCAGCTCCCTGGAGGCTGAGGACCCAGTCAGCCACAAGAGGCCTGACGGGCTTTTCCGCTGCAAAGGGGGTGCCGAATTCCCTGAAGCAAGGATGAACTGGGAGCCCAGGAACTACAAGAGAGCTGGTGTGGCGGGACGGAGGGGAGAAGGGTGCAGGCTGGGTTGGGAGGAATGAATTGCGTCTCTGAGAGCCTCTGCCTCTCGCTGGCTGGGTGACGCCGATCAAGAGTCTTGACCTCTCTGAGCCTCTGCATCCCCGGCTGTAACGATAACCGTGACGGATACAGGGTTTGGTAAGCACTGAATCGTATGCTAGGCACGGTGTGGAGAGTGCTGTGTGAATTACTACGTGTAGCCCGCATGACAGTGCCATGAAACACAGGCCGTTATAGCTTCTTTTCACAGCTGAGGAGGGCCCTCCCAGGCCGGACAGTGGCAGCCCCAGGCAAGGCCCATGGCAGCCCGAGCAGACTCAGCTGTCTCTCTGTCCACACCCAGGGGGCCCCTCTATGTTACTTCTCTTCGCCCCGTTCACACTTCACATGCCTGACCCGGTCTCTCCTTCCCTAGGACTCCCAGGAGCACAAGATCTGCCTGTTTGAAGGTGCCAACTTCAAGGGCAACACCATGGAGATCCAGGAGGACGATGTGCCCAGTCTCTGGGTCTATGGCTTCTGTGACCGCGTGGGCAGCGTGAGGGTCTCCAGTGGAACGTAAGCATCTCTCCTGCCAGGCCCGTGGCTTCTGCCTTAAGCTCAGAGCTCAAAGGCGGTCCCCCTTCTAGAATACAACATCGGGTGCGTAGGAAGGCCACACGGCCCCTCCCTGGTGCTGGGGGCTGGGATTGCACCCACAGAGCATTATTCCCCTGGAGAGTGGACTCATACTCTGATGAATTACATGTCAGTGTGAACAAACCTGGCAATTGCTTGGTTAGCTGTGAATCCCACAGCTAACAGGTAGCGGTGCTGGGATCTGAACGAAAGTATTGCTGATATCAGACTGTGCATTCGCAACCACTACATGTAAATTCACTTACACACCTAGGAAACCACTATTTGAAAGGAGGCTCCTCTCTCTTCTGTGCCTCATTGCTAACCAGTCCCCAAAACCTAGTCTCATCCTTTCGATTCTGTTGTGTGAGCCCCACGTCACCACCATCGGTGGGATGTGCACTGATCTCCCTGCCACCCAAGCACACGAAGTACTTTAGGTACATTTTTCCACGTGGCCCCCTAATAACTTTCCAGAAGGGGAAACTGAGGTCTTTTAGAGAGGTGGAGTTACTGGCCAAAGCCAATAGGAAGCCCCAAGAAGGGGCAAAGCCAGGACAGAGGAGCCGCGCCCGCTTCCTGTGACCAAAGCCCATGAGGGATGGAGAACAGATTGCAGGGATGGGGGGAGCTGGTCCCGGCAGGGATCTGGGTGCCAGGCAGTGAGGCTGACCGTCTCCACCCTGTGCTCCTTACTTCCCTTCCAGCTGGGTCGGCTATCAATATCCCGGCTACCGCGGGTACCAGTACCTCCTGGAACCAGGCGAATTCCGGCACTGGAACGAGTGGGGGGCCTTCCAGCCGCAGATGCAGGCCGTGCGTCGCCTGCGTGACAGGCAGTGGCATCGTGAGGGCTGCTTCCCGGTCCTCGCCGCCGAGCCCCCCAAGTGAAGCCATCCACACTCTGCTCTTCTCCCTTGCCCCACCCCTCCCCCAGACCCGGTTTGCCCATCTTTCCCGTGCAAATAAAAGTTCCTAAAGCCAAATTGTCTCCTGGGTCTGTGCATAAATGTGAGCTTTGGGGTCCCCCATCATTGCCGGCATGTGACTTCCTCTGTCTTGATAATTACGTATACTCGTAATAAACACAACAGGCAAAAGTTCGTGACACACGTTCTCTTCATATCTCTTTTGGACTACTCTAAGTGGCTGGGAGCATAATTATTCCCATTTGACAGGTGAGGCAACTGAGGCTCAGAGAGGGAAAAATGACTTGCCCAAGGTCACACAGCCAAAAATTTGAACCCAGGCCCTCTGACTGCTGAGCTCTTAACAAATCTGTGCTTTCCAACTCTGCTCCTTCGTGCACGCTGCTCATTTCTTGCCTTCTCTGCTCGACACCTGTCTTGTTATTTACTTAATATTTTGATTTAAACAGACTTCCTATTTTGCGCTCAGAGGCATTGATTTGTAAATGAAGCTTTATTGCACCACGGGAAGTGGCGAATCAGCATCATATGCCATAGATAGAAAGCAATCGTGTAAATGTACTTTTTAAGAAGGCCAAGTATCAGACAGACACCTGCCCGCTGAAGGCTCTAAGCCTGTAGCCCCGCGCGGGCTTTGATAAAATGGGTGATTACCAAGGGTTGCGGAGAGAGATGGGAGACACACGCCACACAGAGTTTTTTCTCCCTGATATAATCAAAGAAGATTGAAAAGAGCCTTATTTTCTTGTATCCGGTGCAGGGTTACTTAATCCCGGGTCCAAGTTCCACTGAGAATCATCCCTCCTACTACAAATGGCACGTGCCTTTTGCTCTTTGAAAACCCGCGCCAGGCCATATTGACTCCCATATCCACAGTTATTATTGATTGATGTTATTAACCTTTAATCCATGCAGGAGGGTGGGCGAGGGGGGGGTGTTGCCATGGCGGAGGGGATGTTTGAGGGGACCTTGAGGGGTGGGACAGGAGCCTGCTTTGGTGGGGAAGAAGAACGATGACATTCCAGGCAGAGCAAACAGCGAGGCCTTACTACCATCCCACATGGCACCTTTGTACAAATGATAAAATGATACCTCTCTTCCTCAAGACATCTGACTGCCCTCTGCCAGAATTTCTTGGCCTACGTCTGCGACGCCCGAAGTGTGAATGCGATACCTTTGCACTGTGCCCAACTTACACAGCTGTACTTGGCAGGCCTGGGGCACCATGGGAAAGGCACAGAGGTTGAGAGAGCTTGCGGTGGGCCCAAGCAAAGCTTATTGATGTGAGAGCACTAGCTTGGCGGCTGTGTGGGCAGAAGCGGGGAGGGAGAGGGGGGTGGGTGGGTGGAAAGAAGTTGCTGAATGTGGCAGGAGATGAAGCTGGAAAGAAGGGTGGGGCCTCCTGAAACCCCACTCTGTGGTTTTGCTGAGCTTCAAAGTTGAGGCACCACCTGACTCCGAAGGTCTTTGCCCTCTGAGGCGTGCCCTCCCACTCCCTCCCATCCTCAGTCTCCCCGCCTCCACCCTCTAATGTGACCAGCATCTTCTATTAGAAGACAGGTTCTCTTGTCTTGGACTAGAAGATTCCGGGGCAGGAATCTGTAGATGCGGGTGTTTGCCCTGTCTCACTGCTAGAAGCTGCAGTGTTGGGCAAAATGCTTCCATTCCCTGGGACTCATTCTGCCCGTCCCTACGAGGGCAGCTCGACTGTCCGAACAGGCCCAAGACTCTGACGCTGGCATTCCATGGTTCCCAACTCCCACGATTCTCCAAGATTCTGTAGTTTATCTCCGAACAGCCGTGACTCTCTGATTCCCAAGCCAAGCCACACAGATTGCCGTCCTCTGTTCCTAAGGTCCGTGGGTGAAGCTCTGACACTCCACTCGGTGGAGTCACAAGAGCCGACTGTGAGACCTCGCGGACAGCAAGACGCGCGATTCGGCGAGAAAGAGAAAGAAAGAGGAACACGCTCCCCATTCAGATATGACCCAAGCTGCTCTCTGATCACTCAGAACTTGTATTTCACGCTTCTTGAGAGAACTATTTTGGGCGTAACAGGCGTTTTGTCTTGTTTTCCGTGTGCCAATCCTGTGAGTCCTACAAAAGGCGAACATAACAGAAATCCACTGGTTTAAGGAGTGACAAAGCTGACGCGTGTTCGTAATCTAGATTTTCCAGGCTGCTGTAACTCAGAGGTGTCGAAGCCCTGATTTTCTCACAGGTGTTCTACGAAAACAGGGTGCGTGGTAGCCGTGCGGTGACGCGAGCTGACGCTCGGCAAAACCGAGCAAATCGGCAAAAACGAGGCAGGCAGCGCCCCAGTAATTTATTCTATGCCTGACTTGCCGCTGTGTCCGTATATTATTTAGCTTTCGTTAACAAGCTCCTGAATCCACACACCACGTGATAAAAAGCCGGAACAAACGCAAAGGATGAGTGAGCCCAAGACAAGGCCACGTAAAAAGGTGGGGA
This sequence comes from Panthera tigris, assembly GCF_018350195.1. Lineage (NCBI taxonomy): Eukaryota > Metazoa > Chordata > Mammalia > Carnivora > Felidae > Panthera > Panthera tigris. The sequence goes on from NC_056671.1 coordinate 26,108,515, forward strand.
GGGAGGGTGACATTTAAGAGTGACCGACCTGTTGTTTCTGCCGTGGGTCCTACTTCCAACGAAACGTGAGCTTTTCACCACCTGAAACAGAATTTCAGAGCTGAAAGAGAAGTCACTGTTTTTTTGGTTTTTTGGGTTTTTTTTGCCTCGAAATGGAAACTTAGAGCGTTCGACTTTTTCAGGTGCTCACCAGAAGCACTGATGATGGGCACCATGCTGGAGGCCACCAGTGGAGCCGGACCTGGTCATGTGGCTGTCGTGCCCACAGCTTTTTTGGGGGGCTTCCCGGGGCCGGTTTGGACTCTGTGGGAGTTTGGCCCTAAATGCTGGCTTCCAAACGCAGTGCACGCTGGGATGTCATCCTGTTTCACTATTAGATCCCAGCTCATGAATCTCTGAGTCACAGGCCTTTGGGAAGACAAAGCACCTTGGTTATGGAACGCTATCTCCCGTCCACAGCAACAGGAGGCAAACCACCATCTTTGGGGCATCAGGGCACAATCAGCAGTGTGTGTGGGCGTGAGGGGCGGGGTGAGGGGGTGGAAGGGCCACCCAGGGCTGTGATCCCTTGCGTGCCGGCACCCGATGCTGATGGACTCACAGCAACCGAGTTTTGGGAAAGGTTCATTGTGCCAGGGTGTCCCAAGAAGCTTCCAGAGAGGTGAGCATCTCTTTAGAGCCTCGTTGCCATGACAGCCAGTCGCCTGGATCCGATCCCTAAGGTCAGAGTGTTTTATGAAGCTTGGGTACCGAGCTAGGAGTGCTACGCATCCTTCCAGCAGGAGGAGAAAGCCTAGCTCCCTATCCACTGTGGGGCACCTCCTGCCACCACCGTCCTGAGCCTGCATCTCAGCTCTGACATTTACAAGCCGTGGCCTGCGGTCAAGACAAATGACCTGGTGGAGCCTCTGATTCTTCATCTGTAAAATGGGAGTGATGAGGTTGTTTGTTAGGAGGAGTAAAGGATCAACTTGAATAGGTTACATACAAGGAGCTTAAAGCACAGCATTTCCCCTAATCATCATCAGTATCACCTTCTCAGATGTTGGAGCTGGAAAGAGTTTTAGAATCAACATTTTTTTTAAGTTTATTTAGAGGGGGGAGGGGCAGAGAGAGAGAGAGAGAGAGGGAGAATCCTAAGCAAGATGTGCACCGTCAGCGCAAAGCCTAGAACCCAAGAACCATGAGATCGTGACCTGAGCCAAAGTGGGATGCTTAACCGACAGAGCCACCCAGGCGCCCCTGGAATCAATGTGTTTTATGCCACATTTATTCTTCCTGCTTCTGACAAGTATTGGCTGAGGGCCTCCTAAGTGCCAGGCTTCATCTAGGTGCTGGGGAAACAGGTGGGGAGAGAAGACAGGAGAGGCCCCCTGCCTGGGTGGTCATGGATTGGAGCAGCAGACGGGAGGAGAGCTGTCATTTGGTTTCAAAGCCACATCAAATTCCTGGGCTGCATGGTCCAGTGTCCGTCTCATCAGGATCTCCTGGGGGTCAGGTAGGCTTCCTCAAGGAGGGGCAGCTAGCTTGAGATTTGAAGGGGTTCACCAAGTTGGAGGACCAAGAGGAGAAGGTCCAACCTAGAAACCAGAAGATCATCTGGTCCCCTTCTTCAGCCCCACAACTGAGATCTGCCAATCCTGTCTTCCAGATATCTCTGGAACCCAAACATCCCCTCCCTGCCTCTGGTCCCACCCTGGGTTGGCCACCTCCCCTGGAGTATTTCAACAGCCTTCAACCTGCCTTCCCTGCCTGTCATCCTCCACAGAGCAGTCAGAGGACCTCTGCAGAAAGCAAAATCAACCATGTCCTTCCCCTGCGGAACACCTTCCTGTCTTTCCATTGCTGCCGGGTGAGGTCCTGACTCCTTCCCACATTCAGCAAAGCCCCGCAGCATCCAGCCCCTGCAGACCCCTCTGATCTCCTGTCTCCCCGCCTCTCCCCACATCTGGTCCACCGCATTTCACGCAAGCCTGCATCTGGAAAGTGCTTCCTGCTGGACCTTTGTACCTGCTGGTCTCTGTGGTTGGCACACTCTTCCGTAGACCTTTACCCATGTTTCAGGCCTCAGTGTAAACACTCCTGGTCTTCCCTGCCGGGGCCAGGTTAATCCCCTCTGTCCTTCCCAATTAGAGGTGCCCACTGTATCGTGACTGCATATTGAAGGGTCTGGTTTCCCAAGTGGATGCAGGGTCCTTGTCCTCCTGTTAACTGCTGAATCCCAGTGCCCGAAACAGGGCGCTCAGGAGATGCTGTTGCTGGCCAGAATGTTATTAAACAGATGGTCCCCATTCAGATCTCTTCCCTTGATCTCCAGTTCTCTGCCCACAAAGGGGGCATTATAAAACACCCAGCAGAGTTACTATGCAGCTAATCACACAAATCCTCTGATATGTGCACAAGAAACACTATATGATATCGTTCTTAAATAACAGTCAGCTTCACGGAGACAGGGGATTTCATATCGTCAGTCCCAATACTTTCTACATGGTAGGCACTATTTATTGGACACGTGAATGAATTAATGAAGAGCTATGAATGAACGCATGGGCAAATTACCTCTTTTCTGTAGGCCTTGGTGCTGTTATCTGTAAAATGGGGGTGACAATACACCTATCACAGGATACTAAGCATCAGCACAGGGCCGGACACAGGGCTCAAACCCGTGAGCTGTGAGATCATGACCTGAGCTGAAGTGGGATTGCTTAACCAGCTGAGCCACGCCGGCGCCCCAACAGAAATTCATTTTAAATAGGCCCTATATACAGATGGTTAAAAACAACAACAACAAAGAACAAAGGTCCACGATGAATGGTAAGCCGCATCCCTTCCTTCCCTTTCCTTCAGTGAGTATGCATATAATGCAGAGATAGATCTGTTACACACCCATTTTACAGATGAAGAAACAGGCACAGAGAGGTTATATATCTTAGATGGAGCTGAGTCCCACCAGCCTAGAGTTTTATTTTACTCATCTACGCCAGGGTTTCTCAAGCTCAGCACAGCTGACATCTTAGGCTGGGGGTGGGTGGGTTGGGGACGGGGCTGTCCCGTGTTATTGCAGAATGTTTAGCAGCGCCTCGGCCTCTACCCACCAGACACCAGTACGACACCCCCATCCCCCAGTTGTGACAACCAAAAATGTCTTCAGATATTGTCAAATGTCCTTGCGGTGGGGGCAGGGCAAAGTCGCCCCCTTCTTGAGAACCCCTGACGCCTATGAATACGTATGATAGCCCCTCTCTCTTTTTCCCTTGTGTCACACACACCGGAGCATAAGTGCCCTCTGTTCAGGGCGTAGTCTTCTCTCACACCACTTCTCCGCGACCGTTCCACCCTGCTGCTTACAGACAGAAGGGTAAGCCTCTGAAACAGAGCTGTCCTGGCAGGAAGAGTGGTGAGCTGCCCGTCCTGGGGGGTAAGCCAGCACGCAGACGAGGACTTCCGGGGCGGGGTCGGCTCCCGGGGCCGCCCCGCCCCACCGCGCGGTCCGGAGGCGGACCGCAGGGGCGGCGAGCGGCCGTGGGCGGGGCCGCGCCCCGTCCCCGCCTCCACGCAACGTCACGGCGCCGCGGCCCCGCCCCCGCGCGCGGGTGCCTCCCCCTCCCCCGGCCGGGGTGGCTGGCCAGCCCAGAGTCGCTGGGCGCGCGGGGTCGCCTCGCCGCGCCTCGGCACGGTAGGTGGCCCTGGGGCGGCGCGTGGGGCCCCGGGCCGCAGCCGCCGGCAGGGGGCCGCCTGCGGGTCGGCCTCGGGCTCCGGGGAGCCCTCGGCCCGGGCGGCTTCTTCCCGGGCCCGGCGCGGCTGCTGGGGCTCCGGGGCTGGGAGCTGGGCGGGAGGCGGCGCGCGCGGCCGGTTCGAGGATCCGCAGGCGCCGGGCGTCCGGAGCGATGTCCGCGGGGTGCGGCAGAGCCTCGGCCCCCGGCCCGCGCTTCCCGCCTCGGACCCAGCGCCCGGGCGGCGCTCGGCGTCCGTGTGTGTGTGTGTGTATATGTGTGTGTGTGTGTGTGTGTTGGGGGTGGGGGGAAAGCGGCGTGTGACCGCCGTCGGGGTCCCCGACCCCTCCTCGCCTTGCGGGGACCCCCGGGAGGGCGCGTGGAAGTTAACTTGCAACGCCGTGCAGTTGCGAGGTGTGTCCAGAGTGGAGGCGTCGGGGGGCGGAAATCGTTGGTTGGGGAGGGCGCCGCCGAGAGCTTGGGGTCCGCGGAGCCCTCGTGAACTTATGGGTCCCCCGCGAAATTCGGCCAGAACACCCCACCGCCCGGCAACCTCCCCCTCGCAGTGTGAGCTGGAGGCGAGGTGCCAGATAAAGCTGGGACTGGGAGTGGCCGCGAGGGAAGAGGGGTTTGGTCACGGAGGCTGGACCTGGCAGAGTCGTTATTATTAAATGTGGGACAGAGGTCAGGTCTGGCTTTCCCACTCAAACGCACATCCCCTCGGGAGGAAGGGTGGGAGCCATCCGATGGAGTGCAGTTGTTACAAGGCACTGTGCTTATCACTTGGGGAAACTGAGGCTCAGAAAGGCATGTGCCCACGGCCCTAGTAACCTACTAGGGCCCCCAGGTAGGACGTGGCAGAGCTGAAACCTACCCTCAGGCTTCCTGACTTCATGTGTCATGTCGGGATGTTGGGGAGGGGAGCTGGCAAACTCCTACTCATCCTTCAGAAGCTTCAGGCAGCACCCTATCCTGGGGTGCCTAGCAGTCCCCAGGCATTGTGGGGGGTTCCTGTTTTGAAATCCACTGAGGTAACTTGCTCTTTCTTTCACTTACCAACCTCCTTGTAGGTCTGTGTCCTGTACTGGGCTGTGCACACCTCTCCCTACACCCCATCTCCTATCTTTTCCTTCAGCTAGGTGGCCTGATGGTTAGGCCAGGCCTCTGGAGTTAGGCAGATCTCAGTGTGACTCATCCTGGCTTAGTAGTGAGGTAGCCTGCTCGAGTCATTCTTCCTTATCCAGCCTCAGTTTCCATGACTGTGAAATTGGGTTTTTTGAGTCATTCATGAACCATTTTTACCTTACTGAATCCTAATTGTATTATTGTATTATTTACCCAGTGTATGTGCTTATATCACTGTTCTTCCAAATCGCATATGATCTCTTTACAGCAGCTTTACTGAGATACAATTCAGATTTTAAAGCATTCAGTTCACTGGTTTTTAGGATATTCGCAGAGATGTGCAACCACGACTACTACCTAATTCTAGAACATTTTCATCACCCAAAAAGAAACCTTGGACCCATCGGCAATCACCGCTCAATCCCTCCTTCCCCAGCCCCTGGCAACCACTCATCTGTTTTCCCTCTCTGGATTTCCCTGTGCTGGACATTTTATGCAAATTTTATGTAAATGGAGTCACACACAACGTGGCCTTTTGTGACTGGTGCTTTTCACTTAGAATGAGCCCGAGTTTCGTCCATGTGGTAGCATGTAGGGGTTCTGTGTTCCTTTTTTTTTTTTTTTTTTAATTTTTTTGCTATTTCATGACTTTCTGTTTTTAGGTTTTTAATTCCAATATAGTTAACGTGCAGTGTCTTATTAGTTTCAGGTGTAGTATTTGATCACCTTTTAAGGGCTGAATACTATTCCACTGTGGATATACTCTATGTTTCCACTTGGCAGCTAATGGACGTTTGCTTTCTGTCCACTTTTTGGGTGTCGTGAATAATGCTGCTGTGAACATTTGTGTACAAGTCTGTGCAGGCACATGATGTTTTCAGTGCTCTCGGGTATATCCCGAGGAGTGGAATTGCTGGGTTGCACGGTAATTCTAAACCTTTTGAAGAAGGGCCAGTTTTGCAAAGCAGCTGCCCCATTTTACAATCCCACAGGCAGCCGATGAAGGTGTGGATAATCTGGACTAAATACAGTCTCCGAAGCCATCCTAATCTTTGAAATCACTGGCTTTGATGTGCTCATTATAAATTATATTCCAATACGCGTGGAATTAAATGCCTCATTAGCAGAATGAGGAGTGTTCTGTGGGTCACGAGGAACAGCTCCGGGACCATCAGGAAACTGGTGACGAAGCCCAGCCAGCGCTTAGCCGAGGTATGTGTGCGTTTACATCGCTTCTGTGATAGTGACATAACTTGCTGAAGGCATCCTGCTGGGCCCTGTGTGGGACCGGGGGCAGTGGGGAGCCCGGGAGCTCACGGTACCCACCCCAGACCTGGGGCTGCCTATTAGGAACCTGCACACAGTGGAAAGAACTGCTCAGACCTTCCCACCCCAGGCCAACAGGACATCCCATCACAGCAAAGACCCACAGAGGCCGGGGGAAGGCTTGTCCCTCAATTGAGAAAGGGAGTCTGGTCCTGCCCGTGCTCCCCCCCCCCCGCCAGCCCCCCATAATCATTCTGAAGGTGCCCTCCCCTGGTGGCCATGTGAGGTGGGCCATCTGAGTGGCCTCAGTGAGCCACTCCTTACTTTTAAGAGATGCTCCCTGCCAGGCCTGCGACCGGCAGTCCTGAGTAGGGCAGTCGCCCTACTCGTGCCCCTCGGGACGCACAGACATCCCGTCCCTCCTCTTGGCATTGCCCCCGTGCCTGGGACCCCCACCTCTTCCCTCACGCTCTCTGGCTTCTGTGAGGTGAAGCTGCCCAGGTCAGAGCATGACGTTTTCATGGAGGAACCAAGTTTCTCGAAGGTGATCGGGTCTTCCTGATGTTCTTAAACCTGTCGTCTGCTGGCTCTGGAACTTAAGCCAGCATTCATCTGTGTGTTCTGGGCTCCCAACAAGCAGCCTTGTCCTACCCGGGCATCTGCCGTTTGGGAGGGCCATTGCGATGGGCCTCTGGCCGCTGTATCCAGCCCCAGCCCCAGCCCCTCCTGCCTTTATTCATTTGTGCATACTTCCCTCTCCTTGCCCTTTTAAAATCAAGCATTCCTGCATAGCCTGGGGAAACATGGGCCTAGGCATGCATGGGCCTCAGTGTATCCTGCTGGGCAGTGGGTGTAGACCCAGCCACAACTTAGATGTAGTGCCACCTTGGGACTGGTAAAGCCATCCAAGTGTGTTATCGACATGACTTTGTGAATTGATTTGCAGTAAGAGAGGTGGGTCAGAAGTGGCTGGTGTGAGTGATCTGAAAGCCCGGGTATGGCCCAGCTGGCTCTGGTTTGCCACGCGGCACTGCAGAAACCTGTCTGGGTAACAGCAGCTCCTGGCCTCCCCACCTGCCACCTGTTCCTGCCATCTGCAAGGTCCCCTTGCCCTCTGCAGCCACATGTTCACCCTGTCTGGGGCCGCTCAGGAGACAGTTTTGAGATCCTGCCCCCTCCCATGCCCCTTCTCTGGTCTCCTCCACCCCGGGTTGTGGCCTGAGGAGGATTCGTGGGAATGATTCCTTGAGAATAGCCCACGAGCTGGGCCAAGCCCTCGAAATCCTAGGGGAAGCGCCCATATGCCCAGGGGAGCGTCTGGGGCTGCTGCCTAGGGAGGAGTTTCATGTAATCCTGTGTGCTCAGCTGGTGGGAGGCAAGGCAGGGCAGCAGTCCCGTCTGCCAAGTGCATTCTTGCATCAACCAGACTTTCGACCAGGTTCCGGTGGCCAGCAGGCAGGCCGAGTGGTAGCACGCATGATGGAGGGCTCGGGCTTGCGTTAGAATCTGGTTATTCCACTTCGTGGCTGCATGTCTGGGTTTACTGGCTGCCTTCCCCATGCTTCAGTTTCCTTGTCTGCAGAATAGAGGTGCAGCGAGGACCTACCTCCTGGTTTGGACCAGAGGAGACCGGCGGGGGGGGGGGCGGGGGGGTGGGGCATAAAGTGCATACCTTGGTACAAGGCAAAATGTGAGGGCTCAGGGTCAGACAGGCTGGAGTCTGGAGCATGTCCCTTTGGACGCCTCAGCTTCCCCATCTGTCAAAAAGCAATAATTATAACTGATATCAGTAGAGCTCACCAGGCACGAGGCACTTTATGTGCGTCAATCAGATTTGATTCTCCCACTGGCTATATGAAATGGACAAGCCAAGGGGCGCCTAGGTGGCTCAGTCGGTTGAGCATCTGACTCTTGATTTTGGCTCAGGTCACGATCCAGGGTCATGAGATCAAGCCCCATGCCCCTGTGCACATGCCTATGTGTGTGCTCTCTCTCTCTCTCAAGTAAAAAAAAAAAAAAAAAAAAAAAAAAAAATTGAAATTAAAAAATAAAAGGACAAGCTGAGGCACAGAGAGGTGAACCAATTTGGATAAGATCCCTCAGCTAGGAAGTGGGAGAGACAGGATTTTAATCCTGAGTCTGTACTCTTAATTATCATCTCCACTTTAAAAAAATTTTTTTGTAATGTTTATTTAGTTTTGAGACAGAGAGAGACAGAGCATGAGTGTGTGAGGGGTAGAGAGAGAGAGGGAGACACAGAATCCAAAGCAGGCTCCAGGCTCCGAGCTGTCAGCACAGAGCCCGACACGGGGCTTGAACCCACAGACCATAAGATCCCGACCTGAGCCAAAGTCGGACGCTTAACCGACTGAGCCACCCAGGTGTCCCTCATCTTCACTTTCAATTACCATCTTACCCACTCCTCATACCCTATCTTAATGCCCAACAGATAGAAAACACTAAGAAGATACCAGTTATTATTACTGCATTATATATATTGTTACAAATTACTATGTATTATTATTTAAGTTTTTAAATTTATTTTTGAGAGAGCACGTGCTCCCATGAGAGTAGGGGAGGGCTAGAGAGAATCCCCAGCAGGCTCTGCACTGTCATCACAGAGCCCCATGTGGGGCTTGAACTCACAAACTGTGAGATCATGACCTGAGCCAAAATCAAGAGTCAGACACTTAACTGACCGAGACACCCAGGTGCCCCTACAAATTATTAGGTGTTACTAATACGTATTCATCCCTTTTCCTGCCCATTTGTCCACGCTCCGTCCTGGATGGCAGAACACACAGGGCTCTTGGCTTGTGTAGCCCAGATTCCTACCCCCCAACCCTCACCCCCCACCCCCACCCCCTCCCATTCCCCACGGTCTCTGGAGCAGTTGGGGCTGGGTAGAGGCCTGGAGGCATCTGAGCCCCAGCTTTGCTTCCCAGGTCACTCTGTGACATCGAGTAAGGTGTTTCCCCCCTCCGAGACTCCGTTTCCCCAGCTGTGAAATGGGCAGATTGGGCTGTAACGTGCTGGCAGTCGATGCCTGTGACCCACAGGATGGTTTTTGTGTGGCTCCCATGGTGATTCATTTTACATGGAGCCAACATTCAAATATTTTTAGAGAATAATCCAATCTCCCCACTTCTTTTGGGACCTCAGGAGCTTGGGCGAAACCGGAGTGGCCTGAAGCTCCCCCTTAAATGTCCTGGGCTCTCCTGGTCGTCATGGTGCCCACCATTCTCCATCATCACACACGTGACCTGTCTGGCCCCAAGGGCCCTCTGGCCCGGTGTGGGTCTTTGAAGACACCACGGGCTTGCCTGGGTGTCACTTGAACAGGCAGTTCCCATTGCTTTACAAGCAAAAATGTTCAACCACTGTGCCCGTGTTTTTCAAGAGTCCTTCCAGCCCTGTTTTTCTAGCACATTGGAGGTTATCCGAGGCCTCCTGTTCTGCCACTGTCGGCCTCAAGGCTCTTAACACGTGGGAGCGTGTCCTCATTCCCCACCCCCTGCGGTGGAGGGGGGGCGGGGCGGGAAAGCCCCTGTCTCTGGGCCCCAGGGTCCCACCTTACTGGTTGGGGTTCTCACAGAACCCACGGTGAGATATTTGAGGCCAGCTGAGGTCCCTGTGCTGTGAGCACTGGCGAGCCTATTTCTGCCTGTGTCCCAGCACGTCTACACCACCTGAGTGGCTCGGGGAACACCGTCCCCTACCCTTTCTCCGTCCTCACAGGGTGTCAGGGAAGCATTTGTTATTGATGATTCCATTTCCTGGAAACCGAGGCTCAGGATGGTCGAGTCACTTTCCCGAGGTCACACAGGCCTGATGGGACAGCATTGGGGTTTGAACCCAGACCTGCCCAACTCCAGAGGCCGCCCATGGGAGTCTTTCATCCATCCCATCACTGCACAGATTTCCGCTGAGTGATGCCCCCCTTCCCCCCCCCCCCACGCATCTGCAGTCACTGCGTCCCTAGCAACTGGCACTGAGCCTGGGTCATTAGAAGCACTCAGTAACTTCCTGGGAAATAGGGACGCGTGGCAGTTTCTCAGCTAGATGCTGGGGTGCAGGATTTAAGAAGCCCCTGGGTGCCCGGAGTTTACCCTCTGGTGGAGGCATCAGACGAGATAAAAAGTAAATCACACCTCCCACCTGAGGTGCCTACCTAGAAAGTTGGCAAATGACAGCCCCTGGGCCCAGTCCAGCCCCCGGCGTGTTTTTGTAAAGTTTTGTTGGAATACAACCACACTCATTTACTTACATTTCCTCTATGGCTGCCTCCGTGCTACCAGGGCAGAGTTTGGTGGTTCCGACAGAGACCCATGTGGTCCACAAAATTGAAAATATTTATTATCAGGCCCTTTGCAGAAAGTCTGGCAAGCCCTGAGCTACTCATCTCTTGGGTCCCTGTAAGTTGTGATATTTTGTAGTTTGGTGGCTGTAAGGTGATAGCAAAAATAATGATTGCCGTTAATATTTGAGTGCCTACTGAGTACTTAGCTCTTTACATGTATGTTTCTTAGCTCAACTCTTACCATAAGGGACTCCAGTACCTTCATTTTATAGGAGAGGAAATTGAGGCTTATAGGAAATTGACGTTCGGTCACTGGCCCGGAGTGTGTGGTCCAGGGAGTAGGTAAGGCCCATTGGAGCCAGGTCGCCTCATTTTTGTTTTGCAGGAGCTCCTGCCTGAAACTCACGGAGCTCAGAGGAGGTTTCATTTTGATTTTGACTGTCCGTGGCTATTAGGGTACCTCCACATCTTGTCCGTTCTCCCGTTTAGTCGACAAATAGGGGGCCACCAGGACGGTGGGGGGGGGGGAATGGTCAACCCTGTGAATTCCAGAGGAGGAGGCAGCAGGCCAGAGAGGCCACACAGGCAGCGAAGTACTTTGGGGGATGGGAGGCAGCCAGGGAAGGCTTCCTGGAGGGGGGGGGGGGTACAAATTGTGCCAGTAGGAGTTAGCTGGGTAGAGGAGGGCAGGAAATGTGTTTCGGCGGGGAGAGAACCACAGGTGCAAAAATTCAGAGGTGTGAGACCCTGTGGCCTGACAGAGTTCGTGGTCTAGCCCTTCCGGATGTTCTAGGTGCCTTTTGGGGTGGAGTGGGGGTTACCACTGGAGTTCTGCAGGGGTAGAGCCACCACACAACTGTGGCTCCTGGCTCGCACGGTTGGTGGTTAAATGATCTCAGCTCAGGTCATGATCTCACGGTTTGGGGATTTGAGCCCCCGCATCGATCTTCTGCACTGACGGTGTAGAGCCTGCTTGGATTCTCTCTCCCTCTCTCCCCCGTGCCCTCGCGTGCGCTCGCGCCTCACTCAATAAATAATTAAAAAAAAAAAAACAAAACGAGTGGAGTTACACCAGCAGCCAGTGGCACCCTGGAGAACTTGGGTTCCCCCCTGGAGAATGAGAGTTTTCCTCTCCACGTCTCCCTCTGTCTGCCCTTTGCTGACTTCCAGAAAGAGTCTCCGCGGGGTGCTAACTTCGTTTCTCTCCAGGCTCCTGTTGTTTAACGCTGAGCACACCCCCTGCTGGCCTCCCCAGGCTGGCCTCCCTGGGCGGCAGCCTCCAAGCTAGGAGGCGGAACGATTATTGCTCGCTGTGCATTTATTTTGGCAGCTTCTTTTTAATTAGGGCATGTTTTTCGTTGAAGCCGGTGGGTTCTAGTTCCCTTTGAAAATGTTCTAACAGCATTGAGCTCATTGAACAAAAATATGAAACAGGTGAGAGTAATGTGGAGGGTGGTCCCCAGCAGGTGGGAATTGGGGCAGCCCGACGGGGGGGGGGGGGGGGGGGGAGGGGGCGCTAGGCTAGCAAGTGACCTTGCCCTTAAAGTTCTCCGTGAAGGCCCCGGAGCCTTGACTGAGGGGTGGGGAAGGACTCCATTAGTTAACGGGGGTGGGGGGGGGGCACGCTCTAGGAGCTGAGGTTCCGGTTCCAGCCTGTTACCGGCCCCCCCCCTCCCATCTCGCTCCTTCTCTCTGCGCGTCTGTCTGGGTCTCTATTTTTGTCTCTCCCTGTCTCCTTCCCATCCCTCTGTTCAGATCTCCCCCTGACTGTGTCTCCCCCTTCGCTGTCTCTCTCTATCTCTGGCCGGCTGGCTCTTTCCCATCTGTCTGTCTTCTCCCTCCCCCACCGGCACTACTTCCCCCTCCACACGCGCACCCCCCTCCCCCAGCCCTTCCTTTTTCTCGTTAGAAACTCTCTGCCCCACTTCCTTTGGCTGTGAGTGACATCCTGCCCCAGAACCTTCGGAACCGAACCATCCCGGAGTCCGGGGGACTCAGCGACCACCCTTCTGGAGGCGTGGGAGGTGGTGGTGGTGTGCCACTTCCCCGCAGGGGTGTGGACAGGTGTGGAGGCCCAGGGAGGTCAGGAACCCGGCAGAGGCAGCGGCAGAGGCAGCAGCACTGGGCGGGCGGGGATTCTGAGCCCGCCCCCTACAGCAGCCCCGCCTCTGGGGCACCTAGTGCAGTGGGGGCGGGGTGGGGGGGGCGGTGCTGGGCAGGCCCTGAGACTGTGGGGTAGGGAGAGGAAGAGGAAGCCCGAGTTGGCAGCGAGGGGGTAGAGTGCGGCTCTGGGTTTGCTTTGGTGTGGGTGCTTAGCAGAGCACTGTCCCCTGCCTCTGGGGACCCCCTGAGCCGGCATACGGCAGGTGGGCAGGTGCGTGGCCCTGCAGGTCATTGCCTTCACCTTTCCTTCTGTCTCAGTGGGTGCGAACTGCCCGCGCAGGCCCCACATTGTGTTCACTCCCCTACCGGGGCACACAGTAAGCCAGCAGTGCACTTTTGTTGCCTAAGAGTTTTGGGCAGGGCAGGGGGTGGGAATAGGTATATAAGAAAATGGGCCCAGCCTCGTCCTTTCCCAGAGGCGGAGAGTGGAGGTTATTTGCTAAGGTCATGTAAACAGATCTGGAGTACAGAACAGGCCTGGGTCCCCAAGGCGGATGCACTGCGGGGAGAGCGTTTAGCTGGTGGGTGCTCAGCTGGCCCTCCGGGGGCGTCATGTGGAAACTCCCTCCTAGGAGGTGGGACACTGGAATTTGAGGCTGGCTCGCCCTCACCCATCTGCTGGGCATCTCTGCTGCCCTCCTCTCCTGCCTCCCTCCCCTCTTGAGCAGGTTTATAGCAGCGTGGCACCTTGAAGCAAGCAGCGGCTTCCCCTGGAAGCCTTGCTCCACACAGCTGGCTGCACCCCATGCCCAGAATCCCCCCATTCAGCAGGTCTGGAAGGGGCCCCAGCGTTTGCATTTCTAATGGGTTCCCAGGTGCTGCCAGTGCCGCTGGTCTGGGAACCCATTTTGGGAACCCCGGTGGTAGAGGGTAAGCATACTCTAAAAACCAAACTGGTGCAAGACCCTACTCCACCACCTACCCTGTGAGCTCATAGGCAAAGACTTTGACCTTCCGGTGCCTCAGTTTCCTCATCTGTACGATGGGGCCGTAATGGCACCATCCTCATAGATTGGTTGTGAGGACCAAATGAGCTAATACATGTAAAGTGCCTAGAACAGCGTCTGGGCACCAAGTAAGCAGTATTTGCGTGTTTGCTACTATGACTGTTCTTGCTATTGTAATTTTTATTACCGTTATCATTTACCCCCCACCTTGACCTTGAGACCGCTGTGTTTTCAATGACTCCTTGCCATTCCCGGTCCCCAGTGCACTGGTACACTTCTGGGCCTCCCCTCCCCCTGGGGCCCTTCCCCTACTCTCTACATCTGTTCGGATGCTAGGAATCCTTCTCTGAACTCCTGCCTGACCCTCACCACCTGCTGCCGCATGCTTCTAGAATCCACAGTCCCTTCCTCTTGACCTCCCTGGTCACATGACTTATTTATTCCCCCGATCAAGCTTTTATTTCATTCTGCCCATTATCCGGTTACTGGAGCATCAGTTTCCTGGGCTGACCCCCAAACTCCTCCAAGATGAGACTTCTCGGGGGCTTTGATGGTGCAGAGGAAGTCCCCTGGGAATGTTATTCCCAAAGTACAGCCTTGATGTGTTTCACGCAGGCCGGCCCCGTGGCAGCAGAGGTCAGAGAAGGCTCCCAGGGCTGCGGGGTGGAACACACATCTGGGGTGTGGGATTTCCCTAATGAATAAGAACACGTGGGATTTCCCTAATTAATAATAATCGGCATCTGAAAGTCTCAAGTTCAAATCTAGCTTTACCCATTTAGTGCTATGTGGCCTTTGGTAATTTTCTTAACTATTTGTGTCGTTGGCGGCTTCATTTTAAAACGGTAACCATCGTCCCACTGGTGGGTTTTTGTGAGGATTCAGCCGGGCCTCATTTATGCAGCAAGTACTGAGCACCTTCTGTATGCCAGCCTCTGTGCCAGGTACGAGGGATCCGGCAGCAGGCAAGACAGACTGTCCCTGCCCTTGGGGAGCTGCCAGCTTAGGGGAAAAGCTGAAGAGGAAGGGAAATATGTCAGAGCTCTCCAGAGAATCAGAACCCATAGGACGGGAGAGGAGATTTATCAGAGGAATTGGTTCACCCGGTGAAGGGGGCTGAGACTTCTGCAAGGAAGCTGGAGAGCAGGAAAGCTGGTAGTGAAATCCAGTCTGAGTCTGATGGCCTCAGAACCAGCAGCACAAATGTCCGGGGACAGGACAGGACGGATGGATGGCCCACCTCCGGCAAAAAAAAAAAAAAAAAAAAGAAAATTTGCGTTTCTTCCAGGTCTTTGCTCTATACAAACCCTCAACAGCTTAGGTGAGGCCCACCCGCCTTTGATGATGGCGTCTTCTTTACTGGGCCTACCAATTCAAATGCTAATCCCTTTGGGAAACTACCCTCAAAGACACACTCAGAAATAATGTTTTACCAGCTGTCGGGGCAGTCCTTAGCCCAGTCTGGTTGACACACGAAATTAACCATCACCGAAGAAGTACGTGCATAATACTGTCCTTGTGAGGCCATGCTGGGTAGGAGGTGGCCCATGAGAAGCGCTCTGTGCACCGAAGAGGCCCTAGGTACTTGGTAGGGCCTTTGATTATGTAATTATTGTGTAATTGATTGATTATGTAATTATTAGGAGGAGGAGGTGAAAAAGGACAGGAGACGTGGCAGGGAAAAGGAATAGTGTCAGTAACAATGTGGGGACGAGAAGGTATTTGGTGTCAAAACCATGATATTCGCGGTCGGTGCTTACTGATGCCCTAGTGTGTGCCAGGTAGTTTGCGGAGGGTCTCCCGGGTACAAACTCATCTTGACCTCCAGGGAGGTGCTCTTGTCCCCATTTGACAGAGGAAGGATGTGGGGCATGGCAGTTGGGGAAGTGGAGAAACTGGTCTGGGGAAGTGGAGAAGTGGCGATTTGAAACGGGGTTCTTAGCCCTCCTTCTGGAGGTGAGACTGGTAGGGCTGGAGCCAGATGGGGAGGGCTCAAGTGTTGCCTTGAAGCTGCTGGAGTCCCTGGGGTGGACAGGGTGGGGAGGTCTGCAGCCCATCTCACCTTCCAGTCTGAGCAAGCCAGTGCGGTATGAAGCCGCACAGAAATGGGTGGGAAGCGGGGGGCCCCTCTCTGGCCTCCTTCCGGTGGGGTTGGCCGGTGGGTGGCAGCTTCCTAGTGGGGCTGGGAGTGATGGGCATGGCCAGATGCGTGGTTGGGAGCCCATGTCCTCGAGGGCAAGGACGCCCAGGCGTGTGCCCCTTCATCGAAAGGTGATGATTTATTGCCACCTTTTCCCAGCTCTGCTCTTTGGGGACCTGCTCCACTTGGGACTGGGGACAGAGAGAGCTGAGATGAAGCGGGTAATGAGGACACCAGGGAACTGCATCTGCCTCCAGCCGTTCAGTTCTCAAATCCCTGAATACCTATTGTGAGAAGTAAGCCCACTGACCCCATCGAAGGAGGGACGCGGAGGCTTGGAGCACAGTGAAGGAGGCTTTAATCAACGTTCTTGCAAGAGCGGGCGTCTGAGGGACAGGCCCACTGGGGGCAGTTAAAGCAGGCAATTTATCTCCTAGCCTGCAAGCCCCTCCCCTGATCCCTCATTGGCTGAGAACTACAGAGGGTACAGCCTTACGCCGCCATCCCCCATGCCCATAGGCTGATTGGAACAGTCTGATTGCAACAAATGTTGGCGCATGCTCATTGCAAAGCCCGCAAAAATAAGCTGGTGAAACGGAGAGGGGAAGAAGCAGCAGAAGTGAGGTGTCTGAGGGTTTGGGACTCCATCTTAGGGGGTGGGAGGGGTTCGTACACTTTGCAGCAGGTTGTAAACCTCTTGTTAATTAGGCAGCACAGCTTTTATTTGGTTTTTCTGAAAATGAATCCTCTCCCTTACGAATCGCACTTGTGACTTGCCGGTTCCTGAGCAAACAGGTGCACATTTATCTTTTTGTGTGTGGTGTCCTTGAAAGCTCACAGTGATGTGACGCTGGCATCCAGAGCATATGATGATATGATATGGTGGGGAAATGGGGCCTTTTGAGTAAGACGCTTTTGAATTAGAATGCCACCTGCCCGGAACTCAAACTGTGAGACCCTGGGCCAGCCACTTCCCCTCTCTGGGCCTCAGTTTTCTTACCTGTAAAATGGGGATCATAATAATGACCATCTCTTGGGGTGCCGGGAAGATTATAGATAAGGTTGTCTAGTGCCCACTGCACAGAAGTGCTCGGCAATTCGTGGCAATAAGGATTATATTGTTCACCCATTTAACAGATGAAGAAACTGAGGCTCAGAGAAGTTCAAGGACTCTCCTCACACCTGGTCCTGTGTCTGGCCATGTCCAGGCAAGTCTGCAGATGGAAATACTTTCCAACAGGGTCCAAGGCCTCCTCTAGGGCCCAAACCATTTTTGTGTAGGAAAAGGCTGTTCACTCACTCCGAATCTGGAGTGGCCCTCCCAGGAGGACAGTGAGCTGTGAGGAGGTGCTCCTTCCTCACGGGTTTCAATCTGTTAAGTGTTCTTGTTCTGAACAGCTCTTGGGGCCTTTGAGACCTTTGCTGTTCTGTCTCCTTCATGAGCAGGTGAGGGACGAAACTCTCCTGGTCCTGGGCTGTGTTTGTCCAAGAGGGAAATAGAGGGGCAGGGAAACTAGATGCCCAGGTTGGCGTGGCCACAGAACCAAGCCCGCAAATTGTGTTCTTAAAACCCCCCGCCCACTCCTGGGTGGCTCAGTCGGTTGAGCGTCCGACTCTTGATTTCGGCTCAGGTCGTGATCTCACGGTTGGTGAGTTCGAGCCCCACATCGGGCTCTGTGCTGACAGCACAGATTCTCTCTCTCCCTCTCTCCCCACCCCTCCCCTGCTTGTGCTCTCTCTTTCTCTTTCAAAATAAATAAACTTAAAAAAAAAAAAACAAACAAACACCCAAATCCTACTTCTGTCCAGACTCACATGCCCACCGTATCACCAGGATGAAAGTCAAATGCCTCTTGGATGAACCATAAAAAAAAAAAAAAGGTGTGGACCTTCTTATCTGGGGACACGACCTTTTGACTGCAGCCCTTGCAAAACCTCCACAGTGAAGAAGTGGAAGGTAATGCAATCAGGAAAAGCCATGAATCACAACCGGGGGGCAGCCAAAGACCTTCTAAGCAAAATATATGGGAACAGCCTGACTTTTGTGTAAAGCAAAATAGACAGGAACAACCTGACTTTTTTGTAAGAGTTGGCTTCCTGTGTGGAAAACTCTCCATGTGGAAAACTTCTACCTACACCCTTGGGGCAGAAGTTCGAGTGGTTAGCTGGCTCCTGAGTCTCTATGTAAGACTTTGGAAATCAGTTTTGCCTAGGCTTGTCAAAACATTAAAAAAAAAAAAATCATTCTGGGGCCTGGGAGAAGACCACTAAGTGGGAAGCACGTAGAGGTCAAAAGAAACGATTAGGTAGGTGTATTTATTGGGTCAGGTAGGTGCTCCACTGTATTAGGACGTGTCTCTTAGATAGACTTTCTTTTGTGGTGGCTTCATTCTCAGGCATGCTGTCCCCAGGAACACTCCCGGGCGTACATACCAGTCTTGGCTGTAAGAGAGCCATTTCTCTAGTAATTCTTGAAAATCCTGGGATTGACTCCTCTTCACCTTCCTGCCCATGCCCATCTGTAAATTTCTGTACCCTCGTCGGTCAGCCCTCCATCACTGATCCTGGGCATGGGATCAGCGCCATCCTGGTCCCAAAGACCGATCCCAGGGGGTCAGAGAATGCACGTTTGGTAGGCAGCGGGACAGATAATCCACACCAGTAATGGAGCAGAAAGGAGAGAGAGGCAGAATTTTGGCCCTGGAGGAGAAGGTGGGGGTAGGCGCTGCCATCCTTTGGAGTTAGCTGCCGTTTGCCTTTCGCGGATAAGAAAATGAAGCTCAGAGAGGGAGTCGTGGCTCCATCTTCTTGCCTAGGCTTCTCAGGCAGGCTCTGCAGGTGGTGACCAGAGATGTCCCCGTACTTCCGGCCCCGCACCCTATTTGCTTAGCTTCCCCAGAAGATCCTGTTGAGGCTCTAGCTGACTTTCACGGACCTGGACTGAGTTACGTACCCGTCCCTGAACTGACACTGTGTCCTGGGACACATGCTCACACCTGGAGTCGCAGGTAGACTGAGAACGTGGATAGGAAAATCAGGGGTGCGTGGCGTCTATCAGGTCGATAGACAATCCGTTTGGCTGGCGTGCAGGGTGGTGATCGTGAGGCCCCCACAAGCCATGAGAAGAATTGCATCCTGAGGGTATCTGGGAGCCTTGACATGCACACTGCTGGCGAGCAGGGGGGCTGGAGGTGGGGGCCAGGTAGGAGGGGGAGGTATTCACGTTGTTGCTGACGGATGCGAGGTGCTTTCTCGTGGCGGTTTTGACTTGCATTTCCCTAATGGTCAGTGACGTTGAGCAGCTTTCCATGTGCTTTTTGGCCATCTGTAGATCTTTGGAGAAATGTCTGCTGAGCTCTCTTGCCCACTTTCGAATCAGGTGGCTCGGTGCGTGTTGTTAAGTGCTACACGTTCCTCGTATGTTCTGGTTATCGTGACTTGCAAATATTGTCTCCTCTTCTGTGGGTTGGCGTTTTGCTCTTCGGATATCTTTTGATGCACAAAATGTTTTACTCTCCGCGAAGTTCCGGTCGCCTGTTATTTTTTTCTTCTGCTACCTGTGCCTCTGGCGTCACAGCCAAGAAATCGTTGCATGGCTCTGTCTTGAAGGTGAGGTCGGCAGGATTTGCTGCTGGGTCGGGTTGGGGTTGGGAGAGAGAGGGGGGAGTCTTGCTTTGGGCTGCCTTCAAGCCTTTCGGCCTGCGCATAATACGCTGCCACCAAGTGAGGGTAGCGTGCATTTGGGGGGATAACCAGGTGATCAGCTTGGGGCGCCAGCTCAACGCCCAAGTGGCAGTGACAAGGAGACAGTGGTTGCCCGAGTCTGGTGTTGGGGAGGGATTTCTGGATTGGAGGTGATAATCCAGGGGTCGTCAGCCTGGAGGAGCAGAGTAGGAATCTCCTGCTACCTGTGCCCGAACATTGGGGTTTGGCCCGGGGTCCGGAAGGAAGACGCCTGAAAATGTTCTCACTCCGAGGAGTGGCAGAGAAAGAGGAAGACAAGTAGACATCACCTCCTTGGCCTCTCCTCAAAAGCTCCCCCAGCCTGGCTGCTCCTTTCTTGGGTGTGGGTTTGGGGACGTGTGTACCAGGAACTGGGTTGTGGGTGCCGGGATCGGAGGCCTCGGCCCTGTTGACTTTTATGTTCGCAGTGCCCGGCACCGAGCCTGGCCCTGGGAGGGCGCCTGCCAGTGGGTGTTGGTTGAGGGAATGAATGGAGTCCTGTGTGCTCCGCTGCACCAGAAACAGGAAGGTGTGTGGGGTGGGGGTGGGGTGCCCAGGCAGCACCACCGTCTCTGACCGAGTGTGGCTCTTTAAGACTACTTTTACGAAAGGCTCTCATCCGTACAGAAAGCTGCGTACATCATGGGTGGACAGCTCGATGAATTTGCAGGTGAACCGTGCCCATGTGACGGCACCAGATCGAGAAAAAAAGCACGTGCCTCGGGGCGCCTGGGGGGCTCAGTTGGTTAAGCATCCGACTCTTGATTTCCGCTCAGGATCCCCGGGTCGTGGATCGAGCCCTGCGTCCAGCTCTGCCCGACAGCGTGGAGCCTGCTTGGGATTGTGCCCCCCCCCCCCGCCCCCCAACCTCTCTCCGCCCTTCCCCTGCTCGACTGCTCTCTCTCTCTTTCTCAAAATACATAAGTAAACTTAAAAAAAATCTTTTTTAAAGCACATGCCTTGTACCCCCTCCAACAAGATGTCCATACCCCTCCTCCAGTCAGGTCTCCCCAAAGGGTGACCGCCATCCTTAAATCTCCTATTAGAGATTAATTTTGCCTGCCTTTGTACTTTATAGACCTATCAAGTATAAAATACTTCACATACGTCAAAACGCAGATGCTCTCTTTTGTATTGGCTTTTTTTCCCCCCGCTCAACATAAGTCTATGAGATTCGTCCTGAGTTTTGTCTGAAGTGTTGGCTTGTTCATCTGCCTGGCTGTTGGGTGTATATTTATTTATTCGTATTTACATGTGAAGTCTCTTGGTTATGGGCGTTTGGGTAGTTTCTAGTTGGGGGCTTTTGCGGATGGTGCTATTGGGAACGTTTGGTGCTATTGGGGCCTTTGGTGACGAGTTAGATGCATTTCTGATGGCATCACATCCTTGCTAACACCTGGTATTATTATTTTTTTTTTTTGAAGCGATTCAGCTATATAGCAGTCTTCTATTGTACTTTTAATTTGCATTTATTTCCCTGATGGGTGAACGTTTGAAAAACGTTTTGAACCTCACAATCCTTGATTTGAAGACAGGGCAAGCCCTCTATGTGTCTAAGCCTCAGTTTCCCTCTCTGAACCCTGCAGAGTCTTTATATTTAGCCCAGTGCTTAGCGTGTAGATGGAGCTGTGACTGTTTTAGAACCTTTGCTGGGATGAAAGAACCCTGACCTAAAACAGGCGACACTCACCCTGTGGAGCTTTCTCAACCTAAATCCTCTCTGTTTCTCAGGTCAGTTCTATAAATATCTATTAAGCACCTACTATATACCAATCTCCAGGTTGGGCATTCAAAGTATAGCAATGAACTAGACCCAGTTCCTACCTTTGGAGGCTGTGGCTCTGGAGGTGAGTGCAGGGGGCTGCGGGAACCCAGAGGAAGCGCTAACTGGGCTACAGCATCACGGAAGGCTTCTTGGAGGAGGCAAGCCTCACGGGGTTGAGTAAAGTTGAGTACGGCTCTTGCGTTCAGGCACACGCTTGGGCGCCTTCTGTGCGCCAGGCACTGGCTCCCACCCCGAGGTGATTGCGCTCCCAGGGCCACTGGGAATACCTGGAGATGCTGTTGGTCGGTGCACCTTGGGGAGGGGATGCTACTGTCGTCTGGTGAGTAGAGGGTGCGACGTTAACAGTCAGGGGCATGAGCAGAGGGACTAGGAGAGTCACCCTCTCCAGAGGATGTCAGAGGAGCCGTTGCAGAAGGAGGAATCTGGAGCTGAATTTTGAAGGAATCAGTGGGAAGAGGCAGGAAGCGGGGGCCGCTGAGGCAGTGCTGGTGAATCTCCGAGATGGACCCCTGTGTGCTCAGGGGCTTTCACTCCAAGCTCAAGCCTGGAGATGAGGCAGGAGAGGACCGCGGGGACCAGGCACACACAGTTGAGGACTTGATCAGCCTGTGTCCCCCACAACCCCCACCGCACCCTCTGGGATCCCTAAGCCCCATGTGGCTGTCGAGCCCTTGCGATGTGGCTGGTGTGCCTAAGGAACTGAGTGTTTTATTTTCAAGATCATTTAAATTTAGATTGCAACACAGATACTTGA
This sequence comes from Panthera tigris, assembly GCF_018350195.1. Taxonomy (NCBI): domain Eukaryota; kingdom Metazoa; phylum Chordata; class Mammalia; order Carnivora; family Felidae; genus Panthera; species Panthera tigris. The sequence continues at coordinate 26,130,432 of NC_056671.1, forward strand.
TTCCGTTCTTGGAAAACTTGGAAGCATGTGTGGGACTATTTCGGGACGCGAATGTACTTTTTCAACCGTAAATTCTGTGAGCTCCAAATACAGATCAGAGAGGCCCGGTGAAAAGTCGAATATACACCCCAGATTTAAAAGACATAGTGCTAAAGCAGGGGTGGGGGGGGAGAGGGAAAATGTCTCATTAATTTTAATTTTGGTACTGATTTTAAATCATACATGTGCTTTATGTTGGCTTTATTTACAGTTTTATATTGCGTAACGATGATATTTTGGATATGTGGAGTTAAATAAAAGTCTAGAATCAAATTTCATTTCACCTTTTTCTTTTTCCTTCTTCAATGTGGCTTCTGGACAATTGGATTCCACGCATGGCTCACCGTGGATGTCGCTGTTATAACCCCTGGGGAGGAGCTGGAATGTTCTACTGAGGCTGAGGGCTCGTGGAAGGGGTTAGGCAGGGGAGCCACCTGGTCGGGTTTCCTTGGGAGTTAACACCCTCCGGCCATAGTGGTAAGAGAAGATTCCAGAGGATGGGATGAGTTCGGCCATAGGGAGACAGTGTAGCCTACAAGGCTTGAGCTGTGGCCACAGAGAGAAACCTTGATGCCCAGGCAGGTAGTGGCTGCTGGGGATGTAGGGGCAGGTGACCAGACTGGGCCCCGGAGGGAGGAGGAGCCTGTGGGGAGGGGCGGGCACATCCCAGGACTGCCCCTCCTTCAAAGAGGCCTCACAGCTAAAAGCCAGCAGGAGTGACTTTGGCTACCGTGCCCACAAGTCTGCCTGCTTCTTCTGGTGTCCACTCCAGACCTAACCTGGTCCTTCTCTGCCCTGCTGGCTGCAGCCTGCACCCCACTCAGGTTTGACTCCCCACCTTCTGCTGCCCTGCCCTGCCCTCCACGGCTTTATCAGCTGTGTGGCCTTGAGCAAGTGACTTGCCCTCCCTGGGGGCTGCTGGCTTTGCATGGCCTCACCCAGGTCGCACTTGGGGCATAGGATAGATGCCCACAGACGACAGGTCTTCCTGGGCTGGGTCTTTGGAGGGGTGACAGTGTGGAGCGTCAGGGGACGTTGGGCATGGCAGTCTCCCGTTTGCTGGATGGCTCCCCATCTCCCATCTCTGGATTATGTCCCCGCTGCCCCCTGCTTTGGAAACTGAGGCTCAGAAACGAGAAGGGGCTTTCCTAAGTCCACACAGCTCAACAGAGGCAGAATTCACACGGGGAACGCAGGCCTTGTCAGTGCAGGGCCACCGCTCCTGTGACCGTGTCTCAGTTTGCGATCAAGGGTAGGGCGCCGAGCCTCGGTATCCTCATCAGTCGGGTGGGGTGGAGAGCAGAGCTGACCACGGCCGGTGGCGGTGGGGACGGGGTAGTCGAGGGGGGCAGTTCAGTGCCAGCTGCAGGGGGGAGATAGGCCTCCAGATAACGCTACTGTGTGTGGACCGATTCGCGCGGATCAGTTCCTCACAGCAAGTCTCTGCAGCTACTGGTGTGAGCCCATTTTCAGGGGGAGGAAACTGAGGCGCATATGTGCACCTCATCAGTTGAAGCTGGGGCCCCAACCAGTTCCTTGGCCCCAGGGCCTTCTCTGTCCCCGGCACGGGCCCCGTCCTCACCCTCACCCCAGCGTCCTGACATCACTTCTTGTGCTCGATGAGGGCGGGCTTGCGCTGTCCCCGGGCCTGGCCCTCCGTCCTGGATGACTGGACATGAATGGGTACAGCGCAGCCTCCCCAGTGGCACTCGGAGATGCCCAGCCCACGGAGCTCCTGCCCCACCTCGGGAACTTTCCTTCCTTTGCCAGGAGAGCCGTGACCTTTCTGCCTCCCTGCTCTGAGCCGCTTTCTGCCAGCCAGAGTGGGTGGGCAGGAAGCTGGCAGGGAACATGCCCGGGGGGGCCTGGCCAGATCCTGAAAGCCAGAGCTGAGAGGGGTCCTGGTTGTCTGCACACCTTGTTCAGCCTCAGTCTTCGTATCTGGAAAAGGGGAGGAGTTGTCAGCTTCACAAAAACAGCAGCGTCTGGCAGTCCGAAGTCGGTGCAGGAGGACTCACAGACCCCTGGCCTTCTGGAGGCGCTTTGGCAGTTTCTGCCGAGGTGTCCCCAGCCAGCGGACCCTTTTTACGCAGCTGCCTAGATCTGTGCTTCTCAAGTTTTAACACGCATGGGAATCCCTGCGGTCTGTTAAAATGCAGATTGGATCTGGAACCTACCAGAGGGGATGAGCAAGCTCCCAGGGAACCCTGCTGATGCAGTTAGCAAGGCCCCAGGGTGCCTCTCACACGTGGGTATGAGGAGGCCTGCTCCTTAGCGATGGGGGCGGTTGCATCAGAGATGGGAACAGCCTAAATGTCGCTCAGGAAGGCTTTGGCCACGGATGGTGGGCCATCCCTGCTGGGGAAGGGGGAGGAGGTGCTCTCGCACAATTTAAAGGAGGGGTCTTGTCTTCTGTGAGGATGGACCGCCGTCTGAGCGCTGGGGCTTTGCCTCTGTCATTCGCTCACGTGCCCCCTGGCTAACCGGGGTCTGGCTGGGCTACAGGGAACACGTAGTAGGTGCTCCGGCAATGTTTACTGAGTGGCGAACACGTGTGCAATACCCCTGTGACCTAACGTGGAGGGAATCAAGCAGGTTTCAGGACATGCGTGATCCAGGGCTTCTCAGCCTCGGCATCACGGACGTTTGGGGCCAGATGATCGTTTGTGGTGTGGGCTGAGCTGGACATTATAGGACGCTTAGCCACACCCCCGCCTCTGCTCCTGAGATGGCCCCTGGCTGTGACAACCAAAACTGTCTCCAGATATTGCCAGTTGTCCCCCTGAAGGGTAAAATCGGTCCCTGGCGGGAGATGATGGTGTGCGCATGGAAGGAGGGGAGGAGGGATGCTTGGGAGGGTGGGAGGGAGGCCCTGTGTGATGGCCATTCAGATACATGTCCGACCAGGACCTCATAGAAAGGAGGACAGGCGGCTCCTCCCCAAACTGATCGACCGTGGTTACCTCTTAGAAAAAGGGACCACGGGGCACCTGGGTGGCTCAGCTGGTTAAGCATCTGACTGGATTTCAGCTCAGGTCATGATCTCGCGGTCCGTGAGTTCGAGCCCCGCGTCAGGCTCTGTGCCAACAGCTCGGAGCCTGGCGCCTGCTTCGGATTCTGTGTCTCCCTCTCTCTCTGCCCCTCCCCTGCTCGCGCTCTGTCTCTCTCTCTCAAAAATAAACATTAATTGGGGCGCCTGGGTGGCTCAGTCGGTTAAGCGTCCGACTTCAGCTCAGGTCATGATCTCACGGTCCGTGAGTTCGAGCCCCGCGTCGGGCTCTGTGCTGGCAGCTCAGAGCCTGGAGCCTGCTTCGGATTCGGTGTCTCCCTCTCTCTCTCTGACCCTCCCCCATTCATGCTCTGTCTCAAAAATAAATAAACATTAAAAAAAAAAATTTTTTTTAAATAAACATTAACTAACCAAAACAGCATTGGAGATTTTGCTCCAAGGAGACTTAAGCCGTCTCTTAAAACAAAAAAATGAAGATTGTACCTGTGACTTGAATACTTAAATAAATTTTAGAACTAGGAATGATACAAGGACCTCTTCTAGAGTTGTGAGGGTTTAGAAGATGTTTTTTAATGTGTATTTATTTTTGAGAGAGAGAGAGAGCGCAAGTGCGCATGCAAGCGGGGGAGGGGCAGAGAGAGAGAGAGGGAGGCAGAGAATCCAGTGCAGGCTCTGCGCTGTCAGCGAAAAGCCCTACGTAGGGGCTCAAACCTACGAACCATGAGATCATGACCTGAGCCGATGTTGCACGCTCACCCAGCTGAGCCACACAGGCGCCCCTGGAGTTGTGAGGGTTTAACTAAAGTTTGCACCTGAAGGGATCAGCAGAGTGCCTGGCACATACTTGGAACAACCAGAGGAAACCACTGTTGCCTTTATTGTGAGGCTTGGAGCAACCCCCCCCCCCCCCAACAGCCCTGAAGCAGAAGGAAGCAGTTAAGACCTTGTTTGCATTTGGGCAGAGGAGCTCAGAGAGAGGGAGGGACTTGTGCAAGGTCACACAGGAAAGTCGAAGGGAGCCACTCTTCATGACTCTGAGACAGGGGCCATCTCTCCTCTGTCACCCTGGGGCCCCTGCCGGGTGTTTGGAGCTCCTGGTCCCCGCACCTGTGGACTGAGGCCATCTGGGCTGCTTCAGGTCCCCCGGCTTGTTGATCACTTGACATGTACCGGTGCCCAGCTGGCACCCAGAAATCCCCCTTGGGGATTGTGCTGGTTTTGCACAGCAGCGCTAGGGGGATGGCCAAGGATGTGACAGAGGACCTTGGCAGAAAGTTTCCCGTAGATGGGCACTGGCTGCCAGCCCCATGCAGCTTTGGAGTCCTACTGCACCTCTCCTGCTCAAATACCTGCCATGGCTCCCTAGTACCTAAGTCTCAATTTCCTACCCGTGCCTACTGGGTTAGCATTCCATGCTCTTCAAAGGATCCTGCCTGACATGACTAGATTCCAAATACTAATAATAGTGATAACTATAATAATAGGACACAGAGCACCTACTGTTTGCCAGGTAGAGTAGTAAGTACTTTACCTGCACTATTTTATTTAATCCGCACAGAAACCATCTGGCACTGCCACAAGGCTGATTGTCATTTTACAGTTAAAGGAAACTGATGCTCGCAAAAGTGGAGTGTCCTGCCCAAGGTCACGTAGCTCCTGGCCCTGCCAAGATCTTCACCCTGACTTCAGAGCCAGACTTTAAGTCAGGAGGTCAACCTACCTCATCTCGTTAGGGGAGTGAGCCAGCATGAGGCCAGCAGAGAGGAGCCCAGGACTGGGTGTCTGGAAAGCTGGGCCCAGGCCCGGCCTGCTCCGTGACCTTGACCAGACAGTCTCTCCTCTCTGGGCTTGCTGTGGGTTGTCTCGGCAGCTGGCTCTGTATTCCAGAGCTTAAGGTCTCCAAGGTTATGCCGCGAACCTGGGAACATCCCCCCGCCCCCCGCCCCACCGCCCCCGCATTTCATTTTTCCATTCTTTTCTTTTGTATCGTGCCGCTGATACATACTCACTATTGGAGCGTTAGAAAACTCGGGGGGTCAGCGGGGTGGTGTGGAAGGAGAAATAAATGAAGCGTTTTAGGGTATACCCTTCTGGAGTATTTTTCCAACCTAAATATGTACCAGCATGGGATCAGCTAACCTCTGTCCCCTAACTTATCCAGGATGCCTTGCGGGGTAATGAATTCTTATAGGGTCACATCTGGGTCTGTTGTGTTTGTACCATGGAATATTTAATTAGAATAATTAGAGACGATGATGATGCCTTAATAGCCGGCATGTACTGGACTCCTCTCAGCTCCAGCCCTAAGCACGTGCCTCAGTAGGCATCCTGGCAACCCTCTGAGGGAGGCAGCTCAGCCCATTTTACAGAGGAGGAAACTGAGACTTTTGATGTGAACTGCCTCCCACCCCCACCGCTCCCGGTCTCATAGCCCATCCTCGGCGGAGCCAAATGTGGACTCAGCCCCTCCTGAGCCATCCTCCCATGCCCTTAACCCCTGTTGAGCACCCTGCCCCTTGCTTCATCACCCGTGTCCTCTTTGAGGCGGGCAAGTGAGCTGGGTGCTGGCCAAGGAAGGAAGGAAGGAAGGAAGACCAATTAGGAGAAGCCACGGCAGTCTGCGGTGGCCTGATCCATCAGTCATGGCCAAAGAGAGGGTGAATGTTCTTGCTCGGAACAGCCCTCCCTCCTAGGCCTGAGAGGCGGTTGGTTGTCCTTGGGAATTTGCCAGAACCCTGTGGGGTGAAATCCGGATGGCCTCAGCTGGACGGTTTTCCCAAGACTGGAGAGTACGGGTGGCCGGGGCCTCACCCTGGAGTCCGTGGCTTCCAGGCCTTAAAGAGTTTCTGAGATGCTGGTGCTGGGCCACCTGCCGTGGCCACACTGAGCAGGGGAGCCCTCGCGAAGCGGGCCTGGAAAGCGATTTCCGATTTCCGTTTTAAAGTTTAGAGAGGTTAAGAGCCTCGCCCAAGGTCACCTTCACAGCCCTTGTCTTGGAGAGCCGGGAGCGTGGGAGCATCCTGGGCTGCATTGGGGGTTCCAGCTGGAGTCAGGGGATTGGTAAGACACTTGGGACGTGCTATGTTGTCCCCTCTCAGCAGCCCCTGGAGGTGGGCACCGCCATTGTCCTCATTCTACAGATAAGGACACTGGCCTCTTTTGTCTTTTTTCAAATGCGAACCCTGAACTCCTTTTGCGGGTGAAATCTTACAGGGTGTGCCACGTGAGGTGTTGAATCAGAGAGGATTCTAGCTGCGGAAGTTGGGTGTGGGGCAGGGAAGGGCGTCTCAGAGCTCCGCCACCCTTCGTGAGTCAGTGGTGGGGAAACTGAGTCCCGGAGAGGGAAGAGGCATGTCCTGGTTGCAGGACTGGAAGCACCTTCCCCTCGTCCTGCGTCAGGTCTCTGAGTGAAGGAGTCTGGCCCATGAAAAGGCGAATGAAGCCAGCTCGATGTCTAAGATCCAGTGTTTCCGAGCCAGACCTCAGTGTAAATCCTGGCCCACGCCTACCAGTCTCCCGGTGGTGGCCAAGCTACTTAACTTCCCCGAGGCTTTGATTTCTCGTCTGTAAAGTGGGGTGTCATTGTACCTCCTCTCGGGGTGGCTGGGAGCCTCAGATGGTGCCATGGTCACATGGCCCTCAGCTCTGTGCCCACTGAGTGAGCACACATTCACTTTGATCAAGTGACAACTCCCCGTGGACTCTTGTCTTCTCTCAGCCCCCCGGGAGGAAATCTCCTCAGACACCCCATTTAACAGGTGAGGAAACCGAGGCTCAGAGAGGGTCAGTGTCTTGTCCAGAGCTGGCGAGCCAGGGAGCGGCAGAGATGAACCCGGCTCCTGTCCCCTGTCTGTGCCCTGGCCTCACCGCCTGCCTTAGTGAGTGTGCTGTGACTGTCTAAGGAGAACTGAGCTCGGTGTGGGGGGAGATGACACAGAGTGTATACAGCTGGAGCTCAATAAATGCTTACCTCAAAGCCACAGTTGTGGTAGAATTTCTCAACGGGAGTTGAGCAGAGTGGTGCCAGAAGGAGCAGGGCTTTGTGGGGGAAGCCGGTTATACCGCTGTGCGTGGATTTCCTGGAGAGATGCCCAGTGACCCCTGCCATCCCGGCATTTCTGGGATCCCCAGGCTCCCCAGCTCCTGAGTACAGGTGTGAACAGAGCCACGCATCGATTTGTGGTTTGTAGAAACAAACCCAGGTTTGTCCTGGAGGCTGTGGTGAGCGAGGCACTCGCGTTGGGCACAGAACGTAGGGGGGTGTCCAAAAATTCTGTCATCAAGGTAGATAACATTTTAATGCAAATCAAAAAAAAAAAAATCGAAACCAATGAGTGAGCCTTGAAAGCACATCAAATGAAAGAAGCCAGCCAGTAAAGACCATGTGTCGTGCTGTTCTGTTTACAGTTGACCCTTGACCAGTACAGGTTTCAAATACATGGCCCACTTTATACACGGATTTTAAAAAATATATATAAATATAGGACAGTACCGTAAATGTATTTTCTCTTCTTTATGATTTTCTTCATGACACTTTCTTTGCTCCAGCTTATTTTATTGTAAGAATATGGCTTAGAGTACCTGTAACACACAAAATATATGTTGATGGACCGTTGATGTTATGGGTAAGGCTCCTGGTCAACAGCAGGCTATTAAGTTTGGGGCAGGGGCGGTCAAACGTTGTTTGCAGATTTTCAGATGCATGGGGCGTCGGCCCCCCAGCCCCCATGTCGTTCGAGGGTTGACTGTATATAACATGTTCAGAAGAGGCAAATCCATAGAAACCGAGTAGATCCCATGGTTGCCATGGGGGGGGGGAGATAAGGGATTGGGGTGATAGTTAACAGTTGGGGTCTCTCTTTGAGATGATGAAAACATTCCAAGGTGGACCGTGGGCTTAGTTGCATAACTAACCTTCTCTCCGTGAAGCCTCCGTCTCTGTGAATCCTCACAGCGGTCTTGCTCAGAAGAATTCTTGGGCCCATTTTACAGATGAGGAAACTGAGGCCCAGAGACAGGAGAGGGCACTGCTAGGGGTGTAGAGCCGAGGCAGGTGCACACCTGGGGTCTCTGCACTGCCGGTGGCTGAGACGCAGAGCTCGTTCAGCTTCCCCGCGGGGCCGTGTGTTCCGGGTCTGGGGCCACAGTCACCCCGACTCTGGTCCCCGGTGTCCTCTACTTCAGACTTGAGCCAAGGTCACCTGCTGGCATGTGATGCCCAGCATGGGCGGAGGCCATGTTTCTTTGTAATAGTTGTATTGCCTCCTACTTTTATTTTTTAAATTTATTTTATTTTATTACTATTTTTTATTTTTTTATGTTTATTTTTGAGAGACAGAGAGAGAGAGGCTGGAGGAGGAGTAGAGTAAGGGAGACAGAGGATCTGAAGCAGGCTCTGCGTTGACAGCGGAGAGCCTGACGTGGGGCTCGAACTCACGAACCGCGAGATCATGACCTGAGCCGAAACCAAGAGTCCGTGCTGAACCGACTGAGCCACCCAGCCACCCCTCCTACTTTTATTTTTTTATGTAAAATGAAAACACCCCAGCTGCGCTCGGGACTATGCCATCAAGTCCGAACCCCTCCCGAGGTGGGAGTGCAGCTTTGGAGGGCCCCCTAGGGGCCCGGGAGTCTGGATGGGAACCAACGATATCTTTATTGACTCTGATTTAATATTTGCTCCAGGTGTCCTTGTAGGTGACACATCCAGGCAGCTGGGTCGTGGTCACCAATAGGAGCCACACATACCTTTATGTTGTATTTCAGCGGCTACAGGCATCTCTTGTCATCGCTGCGTGCACGTTGTGTTTGCTATAGGGCCTGCCTCTAGATCTCTCTTTGTTTTCTTTTCTTTTCTTTTCTTTTCTTTTCTTTTCTTTTCTTTTCTTTTCTTTTCTTTTCTTTTCTTTTCTTTTCTCTTGTCTTTCTCTTTCTTTTTTCTTTTCTTTTCTCTTTTCTTTCTCTTTCTTTCTCTTTGTTTTGTTTTTCATTCATGTTTTCATTCGTTCTTCTGTTCTTTCATTTTTTCATTTTTCGTTCGTTCTTCATTTGGTTTTAAATGTTTGATTTATTTTTGAGAGAGTGCAAGTTGGGGGGGGGGGGCAGAGACAGAGAGACAGAGGATCTAAGTGAATTCTGCTAACAGCAGGCAGCCCGATGTGGGGCTTCAGCTTACAGACCAGGAGATCGTGGTCTGAGCCAAAGTCGGACGCTCAACCGACTGAGCCACCCAGGTGCCCCTTACTGTTTTTGATAAATGAGCATAGCGGTCACATTATCAGAGCTTTTGTTTGTTTGTTTTTTGGTAATCGTGTCCTTGGCCAGATTTTACTATAATTGGTGTCCTTGTGATCCTTGTATTTGATTCTATTGAAAACCTGGGCACCTGGGATGCTGTCGGTTGAGCGTCCGACTCTTGATTTTGGCTCAGGTCACGATCTCGCAGTTTGTGGGTTCGAGCCCCACGTGGGGCTCTGCGCTGACAGTGCAGAGCCTGCTTGGGATTCTCTCTCCCTCTCTCTCTGCCCCCGCACCCCCAGAATATATGAGTAAACGTTAATAAAAACCCACTCTTCTCTGAAGGGGTCCGTCGATGTCACAGTCGAAGGGGTCTGTGGCACAGAGCAGGTGGAAGGACCAGCGAGTTGCGGGGCTGCATCCTGACGCTGCCTTGCACCGCTGCGTGAGCGCCTGGCCTGGGTGGGCACCTTGCATGCGAATCCAGGGCCCTAAGTAGCATTTCCTCCAGCAGCAGGGTCGAGGAGAGAGGCACTTAGTAAAAGGCAGCTCGCCGAGCCTCGTCATGTAACTTCTGAATCAGAGTGTTTGGGCGCGGGACCCAGGGGTGTGCTGCACAGGGGTTTGAGAACCGAGTTGAGGGGGGAAATCACAGGGATACAGTCATACGGCCCTGTCCCGAGTGCTTTGTGCCCTTCATTTGTTTAGTCTCACAACTTCATTAGCAGACCCACTTTACAGATGAGGAAACTGAGGCACAAAGAAGTTAGGTAATACCTCCCCCTCCTACCCCCTCAAGGGCTGCATTGATAATAATCAGCAGAACCAGGACTCCTGCTCCAGTGCTCATTTCCTTCCCTCTGGCAGCTTCTTGGCAGAGGAATGGAGGCGGGGCCTCGGGCATGCCTGCATGCGTGTGTGTGTGTGTGCGTGTGTGTGTACCCACGAATGTGTGGCCAGTGCAAGGTCCCTTGGGCCTCTCCTGTTTGCATTGTTTACCAGGCAGGGCCCCCCCTTACCGTGTTTCCCCTGAGCAGGAAGTCCGGAACCAGGGGCCACGCCAGAGGAGTGGGGAAGGCTGGGAAGGACCTGGGTTCCAGTTCAGGCACAGTTACCATCTGTGTGACCTTGGGCTAGGCACCTCACCTCCCTGAGCCTCACCTTACCCCCCTCTGTAAAACGGGGCTGGTAACAGCGTCTACCCCCCACGGTTGTTGGTGGAGGCAGAGTGTCCAGGAAAGCTCCAGACATACACAAAAGCTTCTCCCCCTGAGTCTTTATTTACTTGACGACAGACCAGATGCCAGAGGATTCTGTGCACGTGCTTCTTCATTTTTTTTTTTTTAATGGACTATTTGCTCCCCTGAATTTTACGTTTTCCTCTCACCCACCAAAGGCTGGCCACCTGAGGCCTCCCCCGAAGGGGGGCGGGGCCAGGACCGGAATATACACCAGCTCCCGCTGGGGCTCACTGCATTCGCGCGTCCTGGGCTCGTCCAAGTCCTGCTGGGCGCGTGTGCTGCCTGTACCGTAACCTTGCCGTGCAGGCCAGGGGGTTGGCACCCTGTGGCCCGCGGGACAAATCTAGCTCAGTGCCTGGTTTTGTACATCGGAGCACAGCCACACGCCTTCCTTGCTGTGTTGTCTGGAGGTGCTCTCGCGAATGGCGTAGCTGCGTCTGAGACCGTCTGACCCACGTGGCCAAGGTCGTTGGCTTCCCGGCCCTTCACAGGGAGATTTGCCGATCCCACCTCGCCGGGCCACTTGTTTTCTCAGATCTTTGTCCACGTGCTGTGAGGACAGTACTCATAATATTAAACGCGCCTAGTTTTGCATATTGACTCTGTGCCTGGCTTGGTAGAAGTTACGTCCAGTTCCTCAAGACCCTCTTTGGTCTGGGTGTTATTCCCATTTGTCAGGTGGGAACACCGAGGCTCAGAGAGCCACACCGGGGTGACCCAGGACACCCAGCCGCTGAGCGGGGGAGCCGGGGTGTGACCCGCAGCCTCCCCAGTTCCCATCCCCGTCTTGTGCCTTAACAGAGGGCTGAACTGGGCCCCATTCGACTCTGGCTGGCTTGTCTCGGGAGTGGGTCTCCGGAGGTCTCTGATCGCCAGGGGCCCTACCCCAGAGATCACCTGTCTCCTGTCTCCCCAGCTTTGCCAGGGAAGGGTTGGGGCTTGGGGTGGTGAGGTCAGCGGGTAGGTAGTAGCCATGGTAATGGAATGTTTGGAAGCTGGTCCCCACCGAGAAAGTTTGCAGGGCCGGTGGCTGAGCCCGGGCACAGGGGTGCCAGGCACCCCTCCAAGGCCACTCTGTAAGTCCGGCGACCTGCCTCCCCGGCCTGGGGAACCTGTTGATCTGCTGAGCTTGGAGGAACCCTGCTGAGTTAGAAAGTTCAAATGACTTCGACCCCAGATTGGTGTGGTCTCCGTGTAAATGTCCCCTCCCTCTGTGACACCATATGGCGTATCTCCCGGTCCCTGCTGTGGGCATTTCCTTCCGAGCATGTGTCACAGGCGTCATGACCCCACACACTGGTCTCCTTGCTCCCCGCCAGGATGTGAGCTCTATGCGGGCAGGGGTCTCTGTCTGCTGCCCTTGATGTGTCCCAGCATCTGATCAGTGCCTGGCGATAGTAGGCGCTCAATAAACATTTGTGGAATGAATGCACGTGGGTTTAAAGGGGTCTGGAAGACTGAACAGCCCTCTCCCTGCCCCTCCCTTCCAACGGTCATTCAGGGAAACCCTTGGGCCAGTGCAGAGAGAGAGCCGAGTCCCTTCTGCCCTCCCCTGCTGCCACTGACCATGTGACATTGATGCCAGGGATCTGGGGACATAACCAGATTTGGAAACTGACTTTTCTTCTTACTAAACTGTGTGGTTTCTGCAAACCACTTCAACTCTCCCGAGTTTCAATCTCCTCAGCCTATCAAATGGGGATAAAAGGCCCCACCTTAGAAGGTTCTCCTGCAGCTGAAATGAGAAAGCGAAAGCCAGCCTGTGAATAGCTCCACGTTCTAACTGATTTACAGCTCCCCGCACCCCTACGAGGCGAGATCCTCGTTCACACTGGCTACATTTCAAGTGTCTAGGTGCCTCCCCGGGAGCCTCCTTTCAGGTATTGCTGTCATCCCCATTTTAAAGATGCAGAAACTGAGGTTCAGAGAGGGTGAGTGAGTTGGCAAGGCCACACAGCCAGTAGCTGGTGGAGCCGGGATCTGAGCCCAAGCAGCCTGGCCCCCTACTATACCTGGCATATGATTAAAAACACACTAGTCGCTTTATTGTTTTATTACAGAGAGAGAAAGACTGTGACAGTGTGTCTTGAGGGCAAAACTTATCACCAAGCACCACTCCTGTTGGCATTCTGAGTCGACGTATTTCCTTCTTGTCTTTTTTCTTTTTCTGTGGTTTGCGTTTGCCGTTCGGTTCGGCCGATTTGGCGGTTTTGCTTTTTGGCATAATTATGCACACGCCGCACCCGCGTGGGACTCTGTCATCCCTAAGCTGCAGAACCGGGGTGCCCTCTTGCCACCCCACCCTGCCATTGGGCTGTTGTAAGGACGAATTGAGGTAAAGCACGGAATGCCCTCGGTTTGGTGTCTGGTGCACAGTGGTGCTTAATAAATGCTGATGTTCCTCCCACCACACTCTCCACACCCACCCCTCCCGTGTACCTCATTTTTCTTCCAAGTCAGCGCTGTCTGGTCGAACCTTCTGCAAATAAGGGGAATGTTCCAGAGCAAGGGTCCACGAACTTGTTCTATAAGTATCCAAATATTAACCATTTCAGGTTTTGCTGAGTGCGTAAGGTGGGTTTTGCTGCCTCTCCTTTTCCCCGCGGCCCCTCCCCCTCCTCTTTCCCTTAAAAAAAAAAAAGTACAAGCTATTCTTAAGTCAAGGGCTGAAGGTTGGATTTGGTCCGTGGTTCACTGACCCCATCCTAGATCTGCACTGTCCAGCACGGTAGCCACTGGCCACCACACGGCTGCTGGGCTCTTGAAATACGGCCGGGGCACACAAGGAGCCGAATTTAACATTTTCTTTCGTTTTCCTTAATTTCCTTTTCTGAAATTTATTTATTTTATTCTTTTAATGCTTATTTTTATTTTTGAGAGAGGAGAGAGAGAGAGACAGAGCAGGAGCAGGGTTAAGGGGGAGAGAGAGAGAGAGAGAGAGAGAGAGAGAGAGAGAGAGAATGAATAAATGAATCCAAGCAGGCTCCAGGCTCCGAGCCATCAGCACAGAGCCCAACGCGGGGCCCGAACTCACAGACCGCAAGACCATGACCTGAGCCGAAGTCAGACGCTTAACCAACTGAGCCACTGAGGTGCTCCCACCACTTTTTTTTGGTTTTTTAATTTGTTTCATTTTACTTAATTTAAATTGAAATGCCTTCCAAGGGGTCCGTGCCCCACACTGGACTGCAGCTGTAAATAATGGGAGTCTGGGGCAGCTCTCATCCCCGGCAGGCCTCTCCGAGCACTGTGGCATTTCGAGGGCCACCCGAGGGCACCTGGGCCCCAGCCATCTCGACTCTGGAAGAGCTTCAAGTGCCCTGTCCCTAATTGTTTTTATTTGTTCCAAGAGGCAGGTCTCTGTTGTGGGCCGCCCATCCCCCAGGAGGCTCGGAGGCAGGGTGTGTGTGTGTGTGTGGCTGGTTGCTGTGGTTACATCTGGATACCCTTCTCCAGCTGTGTTTACGAGTCCTCATCAGCCTGCTTTTTCCAGGACAGGCACAAACTACAGAGGCTAGGAGTAAGCGAGGAGAAAGGGAGAGAGGACAGAGAGATGCGGTTAACAGTCTACACCCAGATAATTTACAACACGACACAGATACAGTAATAGCTAAAGATTTCTGAGCGTTCACCGTAAATAGGCCATCGTGAGCTTTCAGCAGACAACAACCCATTTTGCAGAACAGGAAAACTGAGGCTCCGAGGAACAATGATTTATGGAGTCAGGGAGCCGTCCGGCTTCAGGGCTGTGTTCATAACCACTCTCGCCTCCTGGAAAGGGACCAGGAGCTCCCCGGACTCCGTGTGTAAGTCTGTGGAATAATTTCCCTTGCGAGCCTCAGTCATCCCACCGGTAACATGGGGGAAGGTGAGAATCAGATTAAAACTCCTCACCCCGCCCCCAAATGGTAAGGACACAGCATGACAAGTACACCAGGAGCCCCTTGGTTCCACATCAGCCCGGCTTCCTGCCAGACCCCATCCTATCCATGGCCCCGTTCCTTTACCGCTGTGGTTAAGAGCTGGGCACCCAAGGCTCATGGATCTGGATGGGATCCTGGTTCCCATGGTCCCCTGGGTGAGTTGCTCTTCCTCTTGAGGTCTTTTTCCTTTCTTGAAAATTGGGATTGGGGTGCCAGGGTGGCTCGGTCAGTTAAGCGTCTGACTCTTGATTTCAGCTCAGGGCATGATCTCAAGGTTTGTGAGATCAAGCCCTGTGTTGGGCTCAGTGCTGATGTCACAGAGCCTGCTTGGGATTCTCTCTCTCTGTCTCTCTCTGCCCTGCCCCATACACTTGCATTCTCTCTCTCTCCAAGGAAATAAATTAAGCATTTAGAAAAATAATAAAAATTAAGAGAAAATTGGGATCATCACACACTCCTCGTAGGGGGACTAAATGATACAAGGTCCTCACATAGTAGGCATTGGGTCAGTATTAGGTGGCAGTGGCAGGATGCTGTCCTACTCTGAGGGCACCTTATTTATCATAGGCTAGGTATGTGGTGCCCTTTTGGAGTTGGGCAGTGCACAGCCTGTTCAACCATACCAGCAGCCCCAGATGCTGATTAGTGATATAATGGTGGTAGTTGTTGCTTATCCTTATGTTTACTTTTCCTGAAGTCCAATGTCCTTGGGCCAAGAGGAAGGGAGAACCCTGGTTCACAGACACCCGACAGCTCCCTAAGGCAGCAGCACCTGAACCCAGATTCTCAGCTCATACCTCTCTGCCTGAACAGTAAGCCAGTTCATTCCCTGTAGGACCAGGCGAGTTCAGACCCCAGCTGTTACATCTTGGGCTCGGATGGCCTCCCCCTGCACTCCAACTTGCCCCCCCAGAAAACTTACCCCCAAATCACCGCCGGATGCCCCTGGGGAGCCTGACACCCTCCTCTGCCCCTCTGAGGGGGCCGGGCCCCCTCCACAGCACCCACCCCTAACGCGGCATCTCCTTTGCCTCTGCAGGGGACAGCCTGCGAGCAGTCTCCGTGAGCGGCCACAAGGGCTAGAGCCCAGAGATGACAGTGCCCGGGAGAGGTAAGTGCCTCCAGAAGTCCCCCCGCCCCCACCCCGCCCGAGCCCTAGAGCTACTCCACTCCCCCGACTTCCATTATGGGGCAGCCAGACTCCCCTGGCCGGTGTTCTCTCTGTTAGAAATGCAGCACTGGGTCCCAGCAGCATGTCGGGGACAGTCCTCTGCTCTTTTTCATGTCTTAGAAAGACGATTCTCCTATAATAGGAGAAGGCCGGATCCCACAGCGGGCAGGGGATTTGGCCAGCATCGCTGAGCAGATTCAAGGCACGGCCAGAATCCAAAGCCCTCTGTGTCCCATCTGACTAGCGTTTCTGGTGCGCTTGCTCATCTCAGCACCTCGCACAGAGTCTCCCCGAATCTCAGAATAGCTCCCTGAGGAAGGGTTATTATTACCCTTCCCTTTCTTTGAGGGGAAAGCAGAGGCTCAGAGGGGTGAAATCCCTTGTCTCGGTCGCCAGCTGGCAAGCAGCAGAGGCAGGATTTGAACCCAGGGCTTTAAGAAGCCACGTCTGAGTCTCGTACCCACCGTCCTCACTGCCAGGACGCTGGGACACTGCCCTTGGCGGGGCCCAGCGGGATAGTGGGGGGTAGAAGACTGGCCCGAATCCCCAGGCTGGGCGCTCTGGCCCCTGCAGAGTGGGGTCCTTGACCGTAGATGGCCAGGAAGTTGCCTTTGGTTTTGTGGGTCCCTGGCTGTCCTTTTTACCACATTGCCCTACTTTTTCTTTTCAAGGCACCCCTTAGGCTTTGCTATCTCCTGCTTAGGCCTGACCTGTCTGCTTTGAGCTGTTTTCTTTTGGTGACAGAGAGGGGCCTGTCACTGTGTCCTGTCTGAGGACAGTGAACAGCTTGCCTCAGCCTGGTCAGATGCAGGCCTGTCTCTGGCCACACGGCCCTAGGCCAGTGGCTTCTTCTCTCTGAGCTGCTGAGGGCGAGGCGTCCCTCCCCCAGGGGTGATAGAGGTGATCCCATTAAATGCTGCTAATGCATAGTAAAAGTTTTAGCCGAGCATGTGCGTCATAAATGTAAGAACCCAAAATTCGTGTGATTTGGTTTAAACTGAACAGGAATGACCAATATTAACCAAAACTGCTGTGTTGGTAACATTTTTCTTATTCTGCCTGTCCATTCTTCTAGTCCTTTCCCCCTGATATTTAGTATCCAAGTCACTTTCTGACCCCAAATATACACTAGAGAATACACACACACACACACACACACACACACACACACACACACACACGGGCACAGATACTGTACTTACCCTTTCTGGAAACAGCTTTCCCAAAGCTTACCCCTTTTCTTCCTTTCTGTGCATCTCCCATCACCTTCTGGTCCATTCTCTCGTTGCCCACCAAGTGTCAGGAGGAAAGGGTGATTGCTCTAATTTAAACTAAAGTGTGATGGACTGGTCCCCAGGAGCACAGACACTGACATAATAACAGAATTCTAGTCTCAAGTCGAAGAGGAGACTTTCAGTGAGCACTTGAACAAGTTGATAGGTCCTGGGAGGGATTTCGAAGTGGCTTTCTGTCCTTCCCAGCCTGCCTTCTCCCTGAAAGGAGCCCTGGCATTAGATTTCCCCATCCCCAACCCTGAATTCAGGGCACCAATGAACCCCCGCCATTGTCAGCAGCATATGATAAGCACAGTTTCCTGGGGAGAGCGTCCCCAGCTATTTTCTGATGTCCACGGTGGCCAGTGACCCCAGGCTGAGATTCATCTTTGCTTTCTTAGTTGCTTCTAGAATCCTCTCAGCGTTTGAGGTCAGTGCACCCCACCCCTCTTTGCAGCTGAGGAAACCGTGGTTTAGATGGGGGAAGTGACTCTCCCAAAGCCACACAGCCAGGAAATGCTGAAGCTCTCGACAGCTTGGACCCCGGGGCCGAGATTGTGCATTCCCTCCGTTCTGATATTTACGTCCCACTTGCTACAGCCTGTGGTGGGGATGCAGGCTGGGTCGGTCCTTCGGTGGTTCCGGCTGAAGCTCGCATCCATCAAGGAACCTGCCTGTGGCCTTTGCACTGGGCATTCCCTTTGCCAGAACACCCTCCTCTCTCTTCCCTACCTGGCTGTTTGAAAACCACCTGTGCACTGTTCAGAACTTGGCTCCGGGGCCGACTCCTACAAGAAGTCTTCCCTCACCTCCTCGGGTAGAAGCTGTCACCCCCTCCTCCCAGGTGTGGGGCCACCCTCTCCCACCTGGGGATCTTTGCATTCTCTGTTCCCTCTGCCTGGATCAGTCCTCCATGTATCTTCACATGGCCAGCTTCATCCAGGACTCCACTTGGATGCCACCTTCCCCGAGGGGCCCTCCCTGCCCTCCCTCCTCCTTCCCCTCCTCGATCCCTCTCACAGCGGAAGCCCTTTTCACTGGGTGCCTATAGCTTGTGTGGTATCGCTCCCCCGCCTGGCTGTCTTACCCACTTTCCTGTCCCCAGCACTGCGCACGGTGCCCGGCACCTTTTTTGTACTTAATCCCCATTCACCGAATGAAGACCGAGAGAGTGAGTAGTGATTCCAGAAGAAGCCCAGAACAGGACAGCGTTTTCCACACCGTCTCCTGAAAAGCATCTCTCACCGAGGCGGTGTGGTCCTTCAGAGCAGGCATCGGAGCTGGCTGGCCCGGGCTAGAATGTTCTACCCCAGCCTGGCTGCTCCCCAGCTGGGCACCTGGGATCAGCCTCTCCATTTCTTGGTTTCCTTCTGTTTTTTCTTATTTTAGGGGGGGGCGGGGAGCACAAGGGAGCAAGGGGCAGAGAGAGAGAAGGGCGGGGGGGGGGGGGGAGAGAGAGAATCCCCTGAGGGGCAGAGAGAAGGAGAGAGAGAGAGAGAGAGAGAGAAGCAGGGCTCAAGCTTACCCAAAGCGGGCGTCTTCACCCGAAGCAGGGCTCAAGCTTACCTGATGTGGGACTCGAACTCATGAACTGTGAGATCGTGAACTGAGCCGAAGTCAGATGCTAAGGCACCCAGGCGCCCTCGGTTTCCTTCTGTTTCTACGGCCATCATGTCACAGCACTTGGAACCTTGTCCTGCTCATTCAACCAAGGCCCATCCCCCAAATACATACGAAGCACCTGCTAGGCACCAGGCTCTGTGCTAGACTCTGGAGAGCCCGCCGTGAACAGGACACACAGAAACCTTGTCCTTGCAAAGTGGGCGTGCTGCTGAATTCGGACATCCCAGGGCATTATTATTTTCCATACTTTAATAGTCAATTGAAAAATCATTCTTATGGGGCACCTGGGCAGCTCAGTCGGTTAAGCATCCAGCTTCTGCTCAGGTCATGATCTCACCGTCTGTGAGCTCGAGCCCCGCGTCAGGCTCTGCGCTGAGGGCTCAGAGCCTGGAGCCTCTTTCAGATTCTGTGTCTCCCTCTCTCTCCGCCCCTCCCCCACCCACCCTCTGTCTGTCTGTCTCTCTCTTTCAAAAATAAATGTTAAAAAAAATTTTTTTTTAATAATTGTTATTGTCTGTCTGTCGGATGAGGAATACGATCGCAGCGTGTTTGGCTAGGGCCGGCAGCCCCCCCAGGCCTGCCTGACTCCTGCCTCCCTCTCTCTCCCCAGATGCGAGTCCCGCCCGCCCTCCGCTGACCTGGCCCTAAGGCCCACCCGCCACCCCAGGCCCAGCATGCGCCTGTCGGTGCGGAGGGCGCTGCTGGCGGCCAGCTGCGCCCTGGCCCTGGTGCTGGCGGTCCAGGTGGGGCAGCAGGTGCTGGAGTGCCGCGCGGTGCTGGGGGGCCCCCGGGGTCCCCGGCGGACCATGCGGCCGGAGCAGGAGGACCTGGTGATGGTGGGCGCGGACCGCGTGGAGTACCGCTACGGCAAGGCCATGCCGCTTATCTTCGTGGGCGGCGTGCCCCGCAGCGGCACCACGCTGATGCGCGCCATGCTGGACGCCCACCCCGAGGTGCGCTGCGGCGAGGAGACGCGCATCATCCCCCGCGTGCTGGCCATGCGCCAGGCCTGGTCCAAGTCGGGCCGCGAGAAGCTGCGGCTGGACGAGGCGGGCGTGACGGACGAGGTGCTGGATGCCGCCATGCAGGCCTTCATCCTGGAGGTGATCGCCAAGCACGGGGAGCCGGCGCGCGTGCTGTGCAACAAGGACCCCTTCACGCTCAAGTCCTCCGTCTACCTGTCGCGCCTGTTCCCCAACTCCAAGTTCCTGCTGATGGTGCGCGACGGCCGCGCGTCGGTGCACTCCATGATCACGCGCAAGGTCACGATCGCCGGCTTCGACCTCAGTAGCTACCGCGACTGCCTCACCAAGTGGAACAAGGCCATCGAGGTGATGTACGCCCAGTGCATGGAGGTGGGCAAGGACAAGTGCCTGCCCGTGTACTACGAGCAGCTGGTGCTGCACCCCAGGCGCTCCCTCAAGCTCATCCTGGACTTCCTGGGCATTGCCTGGAGCGATGCTGTTTTGCACCATGAGGACCTCATTGGCAAGCCGGGCGGCGTGTCCCTGTCCAAGTGAGTGGAGCCCTCGCCCTGCGCCCACGGCCCCCTGGCCTGAGTCAGAGGCAGTGGGTGGGCAGAGTGCCGCTGTCTCTCTGAGCCTCAGCTTCAGCACCTGCAGAAGCGGGGCGCTCACTCTTGCCCTGTTTCTGAGCCAACCAGCAGATGCGAATGTGCTTTGCAGTAAGTCGTAGCGGGCAAAGGTTACATTCAGAACACGGATCTGGAACCAGGTTGTCTGGGTTCCGATCCCGGCTCAGCCACCGCCTGACTGTGTGCCGCTGAATGAGCGACTCAGCCTCTCTGTGCCCCCCATTTCCTTACCTGTAGCACAGGGATCTAATCGAGCAGCCTTCTAGCTACCTGGGAGTATCAGATAGGTCAAGGCACGTTAGGTGCGATTATTCCTATTATTATTGTCACCATGGTAGCATAGAGACCGCCTTTATCGGCCCGCTCATTATCCTCACCCGCATGACCACGTAATGCGTGCCTGAGGTGTAGTAAGCACTGAGTTAAGCCCCCAACACACATTATTCCTTTAATTCCCAATCTGAGGACAGGAGAACAGCTGTTATACCCATTTTACAGGCGGAGAAACTGAGTTGCAGTGAGACGTTACCTGAGGCCACACAGCTGGCAAAGGGTAGTTCCAGGATTTGAACCCAGGTCTGCTGGACTCCAGGGTGTGTGCTCGCAAGCTCTCCACACCCCTCTTCCTTCTCCCCTTCTGTCCCTTCCTCTCCGCCTTCCTCCTTTGGGGAGGCCGTCCCTCTCCTGAGACCCAGAGCGCTTGAACAATGCAGGATCGGAGGGTTTCGTCTGTCGGTCTCCATCCCGATCTGGCCCAAGCATCCCTGAGAGGCCAGTGAGAGAGCAGTCCTTCCCGGGACAGCGTCACCTCCTTTCCCTCATGGCTGGGCCCTGTCAGACCCCATCCCCAAGAGCTCTTGAGCCCCGAGCAGAGCTGGGGACGTACAGCAACTCTCCCAGCAGTGAAGTGCCCACGTGCCCGGTACCCCAGCCAGTCAGTGCTGGGGCTGGGATCTTTGTAAATTAGCCAAAAAATCAGATAACTTAAGGAATATATCTTTACTGTCGGAGATTGAGACGATTCCCCCCAGGGTAAGGAACAAGAACCCAAAATCTCACCATCCAGATTTTGATCTGTGACCTACTGGTCCTTTGTCAGGGGCTGTTGGTAAAACCGGAGTCCTCCTGAAACAGGAACATGTTTCCCTGTAACCTTTCTTCGCTTTGTGTATGGGACCACCTGCCCGCCAGGCCCCGGCTTGCCACCGTGACGTCATTTTGGACGGCTGTATAATATTCCACCCCGCGGAGCACAGCATTCTGTCTCACGCCCCGTATTTTGGAACACATTGGTTCTTTTTTTTTTTTTAATGTTTATTTATTTTTGAGAGAAAGAGAGAGAGCGCAAGCAGGGGAGGAGGGGCAGATGGAGACAGGATTTCAAACGGGCTCCGTGCCGACAGCAGCGAGCCCGATGTGGGGCTCGAACCCACGAACCGTGAGATCGTGACCTGAGCCGAAGTCGGATGCTTAACCGACCGAACCACTCAGGCGCCCCGGGACACGTTGGTTCTTTACTCAGATCAAGCACGTGTCCCATTCATGTTCTGGGATGCACCTGTGTCGCTTCTGTCTCATAAAATCCTGGAGGTTCAAGGGCGTGGCAGAGGCCACGCATGTAGTTGAATCTTAGACACAGGGGGCCGAGTTGAGATTTCCCTCCTGGTCCGCACACTCCAAACCCTTGCTCGTACCACCCGTCCCCACCCCCCCAGCCTCCCCGCTCTCCTCACTCCTGGTCCCACCTTCCTTTCGCCACATCTTTTTGGGTTTTGGTCTTCTTCCCAATTTCTCTCTTCGTTGGAATGGAAGCACCTGGAGACAGGGCCTGGATCCCGGGAGTGCCCCACCCTCCACCGTACAAGGCCCTCGGACAGTGACCGGTAGGGTCCTGTGATTCAGACAGTGCGAGAAGCCCGTCCTAGGGGCGAGCGAGGACGCACGTCCCAGGTGGTGGTGGTTCCACGGTGACAGCAGAAGTGACAGCGACCTAAGTGGCCACCTTTAGGGGCTGGAAAAATACGCTCTGGAGGGATGCTACACAGCTGGAGAAATGGAGGAGGTGTCGGGTGCGAAACAAAGTTATCAGCTGATACAGACAGCGTATTATTGCTGTTTTAAAACTGCAGACCAACCATAGGTTTTCCGTGTGTGTGTGTGTGTGTGTGTGTGATAGAGAGAGAGAGAGAGAGAGAGAGAGAGAGAGAGAGAGAGAAAGCTGGTGCTTACTGAGACCTTACAGTGTGCCATAGCCTCGTCTGTCATTAACTCATTTACTCCCCAGGACAGCCCAGTGAGGTGGGCACGATCATTATTCCCATCGATAGATGAGGAAACGGAGGCTCAGAGAGGTGAAGTAACCCCCCAAAGCCACGCAGCCAGTGTCGGTACAGCTGGCGTTTGAACCCAGGTGGCCCGGCCCCCAAGTCTGCCCTTGGCCACTCTCCCATTGAAAGCACAGAAGACGGTGTTGAGCGGGTGGACCCCCAAATGCTAAGATTAGGTCTCGGTAGGGAACTGATAGGCTGGGAGGGGGCAGTCCGTGTTTTATAATTATTTCTCCAGAACGAAATACCCATCTTAGTCACAGAAATAAAACGTTATTTTTAAAAAGTTGGAGACATCAAGGGAGCAGGGTTTTAAGTTCTCACCGCCTTCCACTGTCTTCCAGTTTCCAGTTTCTGGCCACAGAGGCTCTTATCGTACAGAGGAGGGCTGAGGAGGGCAAGTGACTTGCCCGCAGCTTCACAGCCGAGGCGGGCACAGGTCACCCGGGTGCCATCTGGGTCTCCCTGTGCCCCCTGCGGCCTGTTTTTTCTCCCCAGGATCGAGCGATCCACAGACCAGGTCATCAAGCCCGTGAACCTTGAAGCGCTCTCCAAGTGGACCGGCCACATCCCTGGGGATGTGGTGAGGGACATGGCCCAGATCGCCCCCATGCTGGCGCGGCTCGGCTATGACCCCTACGCAAACCCACCCAACTACGGCAACCCCGACCCCATCGTGGTCAACAACACCCACCGGGTGAGTATGTGTGCTCGCGCGGAGATGTGCTCCCGGCCTGGAACGGGGGTGGTTGTATCTGTATGACGGCCGTTTTTGCTTGGGCCACAGGGAAGCTCAAATCCAACTGCTAGCCTTTCTACCGGCAGGTCCATGTGTCCTAATTTCATCCTGTTTCTCTGTTCTCTTTTACCCTCTCTCCCCCCATTTCCCTGGCTATTTGTCTGTTTAGAAAGTACTTCAAGTCTTTGTTGAGGCTGAATAGAAATAAACTCTTGGTCACTTTATTGCCCCCTTAAATTTTTTTTTTAATGTTTTTATTTATTTTTGAGACAGAGAGAGAGCATGAGCAGGGGAGGGGCAGAGAGAGAGGGAGACACCGAATCCGAAGCAGGCTCCAGGCTCTGAGCTGTCAGCACAGAGCCCGACGCGGGGCTCGAACTCACAGACTGTGAAATCATGACCTGAGCTGAAGTCGGACGCTTAACTGACTGAGCCACCCAGGCGCCCCTGCCCCCTTAAATTTTAATGTTGATTTCTCAGACAGATGGGAGCTTGGGGCAGTTGGAATTACTCTTTAAGCTCTCCTTGGTTAAGGTGGTCAAGGGAAATGACTTTACTAGATGTTTCTGAAGCCTTAAAGTCAGGTAATCCTGGGGAAAGGAACAGTTAGCAAGTCTGTCCTTGACTGTCACAGCTTCTAGTTTACTTTGGGTGCTGTATGCTAACTTCCTTGGAGGCACGAAGTTAGGGACAGTATTTGAGCATGGGGCCTGTGCCTGGGGACACGTGAGCTCCTAGCTCCTACGCCAGTAAGACCTGGAGTCTTTTTAATTTTTTTTTTTTTTTTTAGTGTTTACTAACTTTTGAGAGAGAGCACAAGCAGAGCAGGGGAGGGGCAGAGAGAGAGGGAGACAGAATCCGAAGCAGGCTCTAGCCTCTGAGCCATTAGCACAGAGCCTGACGCGGGGCTCGAACCCACGAACCGAGAGTTCATGACCCGAGCCGAGGTCAGACGCTCAAGTGACTGAGCCACCCAGGCGCCCCAAGAGTCTTAATTCCAGCTACGCTCAGCATTTCCAAACACGTGCTGAATAGAAACAAAACAAAAAATATCTTTAAGTTTATTTCTTTATTTTGAGAGAGAGAACCAGAGAGGGGGACAGAGGATCTGAGGCGGGGCTCTGTGCTGAGAGCAGTGAGCCCGACGCGGGGCTCGAACTCTCAGACTACAAGGTCATGACCTGAGCCGTAGGCAGACGCTTAACCGACTGAGTCACCCAGGGGCCCCTCACATGCTGATTTTAGGAAGTGAACAGTTCTTGTGTTGAACGGCAAAGGGAGAAAGTCCCATTTCTCCCTCTTCCCCTTTAATTGTTCAGTGACTGGAGGAGAAAGACCCCATTTGGTGCTAACAAGGCTTTCACACCTCTCTGACACGTGCAGGCTCTGCCCTCGGGGAAGCGGGGAAGCGGGGAAGCGGGAAGGGTAGCGGGTCCCAGCACTTCCTCTCCCCCTTGACACCTATCGATTCTGCAAACATCTCTTTGTGGAAAAATACCCCGAGGTCCATGATGCTCAGACTGCATCTGACAGTGTGACTATTCACAACCTCCATGTGGTCCCTTTTATTTTTCCATTATTTTTATTCTAAGCCTTTGCTATTTATTATTCTTATGCTTTCATAAAGTACTCTTTAAGCTGTACTTAATGTGTTTCATACACTTTTCTGTACCTAGGCTATCTTATTGTATAATGTATTGCATATATTTTCATATGATGAGAAAACAATTAGATTAAACAGAAGAAACGGCAGCTGGGAGCATGATCTTGAACTCCAGCACCCAGGGTGCTTCTCAGGGGCAGTAGCTGGACCAGGATGAGGACCTCATTGACAGAGGGCTCTCCCGACTCTGTGTTCTCAGCCAGGGGCCCCATGGAAACTTCTCTGAAGCCTCTTTAAAGGGTGAAGGCCCCTGGGGCGCCTGGGTGGCTCAGTCAGTTAAGCATCTGACTTAGACTGGCGGTTGTGATCTCGCGGTTTGTGGGTTCAGGCCCGGAGTCGGGTTCTGTTCTGACAGCTCGGAGCCTGGAGCCTGCTTCAGATTCCGTGTCTCCCTCTCTCTCTGCCCCTCCCCCCCACCCCTCTCTCTCTCAAAAATAAGCAAACGTCAAAAAAAAAAAAAAAATTAAAAGGCGAAGGCCCCTGATTCGTTCCAGAATGCAGGTCGGAAGCTCCCAGAATAAGGCCTGACCTTGTGTATCTTCTAAAAAATTCTGATGAGGAAGACCAACTCTTTGAAGCTCTGTTGTTTGTTTGTTTAAAACGGAAGCTGCTCCTGGTTTTCTTCCAAAGAGGTTTCTTCCCAGGGGTTGCCAGACGCTTGTTTAGTCTTCCTGGTAGTTTTGCTGTCACTGCAAAGATACGTTCCCTCACTGAAAACTGTGTGTGTGTGTGTGTGTGTGTGTGTGTGTGTGTGTGTGTGTGTTTCTATGCAGACACTGTGTGTTCCTGTAACAGATCCTGGGGTGCAGGACACTTGGGCACTGGAAGGACCCCAGTGCTAATGAAATTGTCTCTGCCTGCACTGTCCATTACAGCCTCTAGCCGTTAACCTTGTGTGGCCACTGAAATGTGCCTAGTGAAATCTGACTGGTCCAAATTGAGGGTTGCTGTTAAGTGTTAAACACGTATCTGATTTTGAAGTCCAGTTACGGAGAACAGTATGTGAAGTTTGTCATTAATCATTTTTATATTAATTACTTGTCGAAGAGTGAATATTTTAGATATATCAGGTTAAATAAAAGATCTAACGAAAATTAGTTCACTTGATTTGCTTTTTTTTTGGTCACTTTGTTTTTTTAATATATATATTTTTAAGGTTTACTTATTTTTGAGAGAGAGAGAGAGAGACAGAGTGCGAGTATGGGAGGGGCCGAGAGAGAGGGAGACACAGAATCTGAAGCAGGCTCCAGGCTGTGAGCTCTCAGCACAGAGCCCGATGTGGGGCTCGAACTCATAGGCCACAAGATCATGACCTGAGCCTAAATTGGCCGCTAACTGACTGAGCCACCCAGGCACCCCTTGGTCACTTTGTTTTTAATGTGACTACTAAAATATTAGAAGTATATAGTTGGTTCATCCTATATTCTAGTGGACGATACTGGTCTATATGATGGCTTATCTATGGAGCAGTTATGGAAAGGCCTAGAACTTTCTTTGCCCTGTGTGCTGTGCCTGGAACGCTCTTCCTTCAGAGCTCGGCTTGGCTAGTTTTCTTTGTCATTGAGGGCTCAGCTTAAAGGTCACTTGTTCTGAGAAGTCCTTTGTGACCATCTGCTCAAAAGAAGCCCCCTGGTCACTCCTGATCACATCCCTTTGTCTTATTTTTTTTTACTGTACTTCTCATGGTTTGATATGTTCTTGTTTATTTGTGTATTACTTATGGATCATCTAGCTCCTCCTCTAGAATGGTGGCTGCAGGAGAGAAGGAATTTTAATTGTCTGGTTAATTTTGTACCTCCAGAGCTTAGAATGATGCTTAGAAATAAGAGGAGGTCAATAAATGTTTGTTGGATGGATGGATGGATGGGATGGGTGGATGGGTGGGTGGATGGATGAATGGATGGATGATGAATGGGTAGATGAGTGGCTTGATGGGTGGATGGATAGGAGAGTGGATGGATGGGTAGATGGGTGGGTACAAGGGTAGGTGGATGGGAGGGTGGATGGGTGGATGGATGGATGGATGCATGGATGGATGGATGAAAAGATAGGTGGATGGATGGGAGAGTGGATGGATGGATGGGTAGTTGAATGGGTGGATGGATGGATGGATGGGTGGATGGGAAGGAGGATGGATAGGTGGATGAGTGGATGGGTGGGTGGATGGATGGATGGATGGATGGATGGATGGATGATGAATGGGTAGATGAGTGGCTTGATGGGTGGATGGATAGGAGAGTGGGTGGATGGGTAGATGGGTGGGTGGATGGGTAGATGGATGGATGGATGGATGGATGAATGGATGATGAATGGGTAGATGAGTGGTTGGATGGGTGGATGGATAGGAGAGTAGGTGGATGGATGGGAGAGTGGATGGATGGTTAGATGGATGGATGGATGAAAAGATAGGTGGATGGATGGGTGGATGGGTAGGTGAATGGGTGGATGGGTGGGTGGATAGGTAGATGGATGAGTGGATAGATGGGTGGGTAGGAGGATGAATGTATATGGATGGATGTGTAGATGGATAAATAGGTGGGTGGATAAATGAGTAGATGGGAAGGTGGTGGTAACAGACTGAATTTTATTTTTGATAATTTCTATGATAGTGATACTTTGTTTCTCTTTCCTAGGTCTTGAAAGGGGACTATAAAACACCAGCCAATCTGAAAGGATATTTTCAGGTTAGAAACCCCAAGGGGAATTCTGGAAATCGGTTTATTGGGCTGTCCCACCAGCTTGCGGATGCCCTCGGACACTTTGCTTCCCTAATCTGCTGATCATTTCCTCGTCAGAAAATTTGGGGTGGGGAGCCGGGCCAGGGGCCCTCCAAGTGTCTGATCCAGCTAGGGTCAAATCTCAACAGCTCTTTTGCGCGAGCCCCTGGTGGGGACTTTCTGTCCAGCCCTCTGTCTCTAGCCTTAAATTCAGTTTTATTTAAAGTGGCAGTTCCCACATGTGACCCAGCCCAGAATTTTTATCAGTCAGCCAAAAAATGAGACCCGTAAGGCTTACGTGGTGTGGGCGTCCCCGCGAATGTAGACGTACAGACATCCCTGCGTCTTCAGGCACATCTCCATGGCCCTGCCTCCCACACATCCTGGGCACGTCCGAGGGGCACAGTCCATGGATCATGTCGGGAAGGACTGCCCCCTTCACGGACGCGATAGCTCCCATTTAAATGAAGTGGTGATACCAAGCTTAGTACTCTTAGTCTGTGTGTGTTTAATTTGGGAGAGAGAGAGCGGGCCACCCCGTGCCAATCCCCAGTTTGATAATCAAAATCACAGATGCTCCTTGTCCGGGGTCCCTGGCTTTTGCACACATCTCAGTTCTTCGGGGAGGGCTCCACGCTCCCTTTCTGGGAGTCAGAGACCCCATCGTCTTGCCGCCGTGAACAAATATTGTCAAGATTAGTCAGCAGTGATTTAGCACTTGGTTTAACCAAAAAGATGATGTAACGAGCAGCAAACACAAGCCGGGGTGAGGGGAATTAGTCACCGTCCGGAACGCCCTTCAGTTTTGTGGATTATCCTTTCTCGGCCCACCTGAGTATTTACCTTCTATTCCGTGCAGTTCCATTGCATGGGGTGCTTGGTTTCGCGTTCTTCGTGTTTTCCCATCTTTTGGATTTTCCGTCTACTGCCCTTCCCGATGGTTACATAGTATTCTCTGGAACGCATTATGGGCCACCAATTAACTGTTGCCCTAAGGTCCTGTCCAGTTTTCGCAGAAATGGTGGCACGTGCCCATCATCCTGATTTTGCCTCCCTCCTGCTGGAGGGGGGGCTCTCTTGGGCCATTCCCTTAGAATCCATTGTCACGGAATGTCATAGGTGGGTGCAAGGGTCCAGTTCTTTGGAAGACTCTGGAAGCATAAGGCCAAATTGTTTCACAAAAACGTCGGACCGTACCCGAACGTGTGGCCATACTCAAGACGTCTAGCTGGCTGGCCTGGGACTGTTTTCGTGCTCGCTTAGGAGCAAAATGTGAAAGCGCGGCATGTGCCCTGTCATCGTGAACCTTGCCACCCGGGAGAGCTGCCCTGTAGACCGCATCCGACCCCTGCTTCCCTCCCGCCATCTCCCTCCCTGGCCTCTAGAGTGCACATGACTTCATTCAGGGCATCGCATAAGTTGGATTCAGTCTTAACGGCAACCGTTAGGTAAATGGTGGCACAAGAAAAAGTCTTCCGGGTCCTCTACAGCCCTCTAAAATGATGATCCTGAACCCCAAAAGATGGAAGAATAGTAAGCAAGCAAACCAAAGCAGCTCGCGCGTTGCCATTGCTGCGAATACAAAAAGGAATATTCACTCGCCAGGCACCCAACGCCCTCCCTGTTTGTTCCTGGCTGTTCCCTCTGCCAGGGATTGCTGTTCCAGCCAGATCTTTGTGTGCCTGGCCTCACTTACATCTTTTAGATCTCGGCTTAGGGGGCGTTTTCCAACCCCAACAACCAGTGTCTGATTCTCCAGACAGACACCAAAGTGGGTGTTAAATTCAGTTCGGTTTGCACAGTGACACCCCCACAGTTAGTGGCAGACCCCGCAGGTTCAGGGCTCAGTCCCAGAAGACCGCGCCCACTTCAGACGCCAGCCACGGCAGGGTTCCCAGGCTACCCACATTTCTGCGCAGCCACCTACCATTTGGGGGTCCCTATGACCCCCTCCTCAGATTTGGGAATTTGCTAGAACAACTCACAGGGCTGAGGAAAGCACTTTACTTCCTAGGTTACTGGTTTATTATAAAGGATGCGACTCAGGAACAACCACGGAAGAGCTACCCCGGGCAGGGTGCGGGGTAAGAGGTGTAGCACTGCCACGCCCTCTTTGGGCTGTGTTCAGCAATCTGGAAGCTTCCTGAAGCTGTTATTTAGGGGTTTTATGGAGCTTTCATGAAGCAGGGATGATTGATTAAATCACTGGTTATTAACTCACCCTCCAGCCCCTCTCCCCTCCCCAGAGTCATGCCTCCGTCCTTCTAGCCACCAGCCTGCATCCTGAGGCCAGAGGCCAGTCACGTCATTAGCATACAAGACAGGCTTGTTCTCACTAGGGAGAGTCTAGGGTTTTCTGAGCTATGTGCCAGGAACCCAGGACACAGAGCACATATTTGTTTTTCAAACAGCTTTGTAGTGGCCTTTCCTGACACCCTATGGGAAGTAGCTCCAAAGTCACTCGTATAGGCCCACGAGTGGGTGGACGCGACGTTATCTTGCAGATGTATTTGTTAAGGCTCTCCCTGTAGAAGAGTGGGACCATGTCGGTCATGTTCACGGCATCCCCAGCACCTGGCCCGTCTTAAGTAGGTGTGCAGTAAATCCCTGATGAGGGAGAGTGTGCCTGCCTCAGTGAGGCTGAGGGCTGAACCTCAGGGCAGTGAGACCCTGGCCCCCCAGCCTGGCCGTGACCCCTTCCTCTGTGTGTTGTCTTCCTCCAGGTGAACCAGAACAGCACCTCCTCCCACTTAGGAAGTTCATGATTTCCAGGTAGGCCTGCAGACTTCCCCGGGGGAGGGGGCTGGGGAGAAGGGGCTGCCCTTCCCAGCTCAGGAGCCCCTCCCTGAAAAGCTTGTCCTTCCAGAGCCTCCCTTGATGGGGGGGAGTGTCCATCCAGGTGGACTGACCAGGGCCCTTGTGGGGGTTTCCATGGCGACGGGCCGGGGGAGCTATTTATAGAATCACAGACTAGTCACCCAGCTCTGGATCCCGTGGGGGCAGGGACCAGTGCCGAACCAACTAGGAAAAGGTTTGTCTGCCTTTGGGGAGGGGGGGTGCCAGGGACCAATGTGATGGGGGGTGGGGTGGGGATTCCAGAACATTTTTGCACAGAACGCTGCCTGCTGATCCTGCTTCTATAAACAGTATCAGGTTGGCCCAGAGCAATTAATATTCTAATAAAGCTCTAAGCAAGTCTGGTCGAAGAATAACCCCC